>NC_136058.1:75219695-75819695 GCF_964261635.1 Lissotriton helveticus | reverse complement strand
TGCTGATGATTGGGACTTTGAAAGTATTAATTACATGATGTCTGATCTAGTGATGTCTGCTAAATTTACCAAACATGATTATTTGCAGGGTTCGTCTAATTATGATAGTATGTACTGCTACAACCACTATGGTAACCATTTTTTACATAAATCAGCACAACCTAGAAATGTTTTAAATTATAATCAATGGGAACATTGTGCAACCCCTCCAAAAGGAAGCTCAAGAACCTTTTATGACAAATATTCATACTTTTCAGGGTTCAACACAAGTAATGCTGAAACATTTTATTTCAAATTGTCAAATGAGACAGGAACAAAAACCATGCTTACAAACACAAAATTGATATATTCGGACTCATTTTTTGAACAAATGAATACATTTGGTTTTGATTATTGGGACAAAAATGTTGAAGTGAAAAGTGTTTGGGGTACAAAAGAATGGCAAGTACAAGGTATAGAATCATTGTTTAGAGCCTGCATGATCCCAGAACAAATTATATTCTTGAATGAAACTATTCAACAAACTACCTGTCTTGGATTAGCCAAAATCAAAGACTTAAATAAACCGTCTATTCCAAAACCAACAATGAACAGCAATAACTCTGCAGATGAAGAGATAGACGTAAACTATGTATTAAACCAAAACAGAACAAATCCTGATTGGAAACAATGGTTGATCTGGCCCACAGATACTAATAACTGTCAAGACAGATTCCTGAACAAAACACAGGGGTTCAAATGGACCAGGCCAGACCCTAGATATTCCCAAAGACAACACCCAGGGATAATCACCACCTACAGTGTGGGCAAACTCTGCCTTCAATGGCTAAAAACTTCCACACTGACAGAAATTAAGCAACACCTAACTTTACTTACTAATGGTGCTGACTTGCGTGATTTCATTATGGGACCACGCAAACAGCGTCAAAAACGCTTCATAGCAGCCTCTATATATGCAGCTTACAACGAGGCCTGGAAGATAACTCAAATTGAGACAGCAGAAAGTATACGGGAAATTGACCGTATTAATTTGGAAAAATCGCTTTCTGTAGTGGACAATGGGTTAATGACTCTGTCCTCCAGAATCTTTTCATTGGACAGCATTGTATCATCAGCAATCAACATAATATCGCAAGACTTACTGTTGTTACAACACGGTCAGTCTCAATTGCGTTCTATTGTACAGCTTGGCTGGACGTTACAAAATCTGCGTTCAGGCTATGTGCCTTGGCGTTTAATCAACACAACGTCACTATTCCATATCTTTAACCTTACTGATAAACAGATCAGTATGGCACAGAAGGGTGCTGATTATACAATCCTGAGCATTGAGAAACTCGAGAGATTACCATTGACAATGTCAGAACGACCTGTCATTGAATGGATAATACATGGGATAATTAATATTCCGATATCTACTTTCAGGTTTCAATACTGCCAAAAATATATACAGGCTGGCATGTACGAAAAATTGGGAAAAGGGTACATTAAGACAACATGGAACTTGCCCTATTCACATGCATGTGTCAGTAATAAAGAACAGAAAGTGTTTCTTAGTGGCAATAATTGTGCGATGTCACTAAGCGGTACACTTCTGTGTAATGGAATTAGTTTGCATTGAGCCTGTGAAGGGAACTCAAATAACCTTTCATGTCACCAGCTAGGCACACCTGCAACAGAGATAGAACCATTCTTTAAAAGACTCTATAACGGGAGTTACATTCTAATTGTGGATCGCAGATGTTGTAGTCTACAGCCCGGGGTTCCTTATCTCATCAGTACGACTGCGAAGGTCATGTGCTGTGGACGCTTATTGTTCCCCAGCTCATTTCCAGACAGGGAGGCAAGGGCATGGCCTAACTTGAAAATTACTTCTATTCGAGTTGATACTTTAAGCAGAATGAAAACAGTGCTTCTTCAGACGCCGACCAGGCTCACGTCATCAAAAGAAACGTATGATCTCCTAGTCGCAAGGACGACTGCAGAGATTCACTCATTGTTATCAACTAATTCCCCCATACATTTCGCAGAAATCCTGAATGAAATCTTAAATATTTCTGATACCAGTGGAGTCTCAAATGTATTTAAGACAGTATTTTCGATGGCATTAACACCATTCAAAGCCATACTGGGTATTTTTCCAGACTTCGTCCATTCGATTTTTGGAGGAGTTCCCCTCATTTTGGGACTAATTGCAGGAATCCTATTCTTGGTCCTTATATTTCGTTATGGCAAACCATGTCACAGACAAAACACCTGCGACAAGGGAAGAAACAATCCGAGCCATTGGATACCGGGACCGGATATCAAAAATCCTGGGACTAACCCGGCTTAGAGACCTGAACATGACTTGGTTTCTTTCATTTCGGCCGATATGGCAAAGATGTGTTTTACCTGTATTAAGGTGCATGCTGTGCGGAGAAGAATGCGTGTTGGACACCTGTCTGACGCTACAATCGGATGCGCCAATGGATGCAGAAACATTGTTGGGTCCGGTAAAGGCTCATGCATTGTGCTGCCCTCAACGGCTGCCAATCCTGATGACGGCATTCGTGGAAACTTCACCACTACGATTAAGGGGTAGTGAAGATCAAGATGAAAGCAGCATCGATCAGGTACAACCTTCTGTCAGCAATACTAATCAAAACGTCAATGGAGACAATCATGCACATGAATGCATGGTTACATCCTTTTCCGAGTTAGTGGAACTCTCACAGGAAGCTGTTGACAGCTTTTTCAGCAGTCTCAACGATATGATGTTCTCACCAGAGCAGAAATAATGACTCTTGAACAAGCTAGCACACGGCGTTCCCGACACCTTGAATTTGGCCTTCAACTTTAATAATAAAGTAGCAAGATCGACTTTTCCTCCAGTTCACGGACAGCAATTTTTTAGCAGCCCCAAAATATTTTTGTTAAATTTTACGGGACACTTTTCTTCTGCTTAAAGTAAGAACTATTCTTAGAGAACTAATTTCTATTTTTAGAAACTTCATAGACATTAGCTGCCCGCTGGTATGTTTATAAATATTTTTTTTGAACTGTGATGAAGTGGTCTCGAACTTTTCTTCTGTATTAAGAGCCATTTCATGTGTAATTCTAATATTCAATTACTAATAATGTATACATATGCGTGATTATTTTAGCATTATTCTACTGCTTGAGTGTATATAGTACATATGACTATTTTTTTTCCCGTATGTTACATAATTTCAAAATGCATTATGTGTATTTTGGGGTGGTAAGGTATACACGATACTCTACAGTATGTTTTACTATGCCTAGATTCGTAAATATGGCCATAGTTAGCGTGGAGTGGGTGTGATGTATTCCTATAGGTTCTGTATCGATCCCCCTATTCCTGACCCTATTCTGGTTAACGAGTTAACTAGCAGCCATCCCATGATGCAGAAACCGTTATCTGATTACGCCAGACCACGGCACAGGAGCGCGTTATCTGATTAGGTCATAACGCTTGCCATCTAATTAGGCAAGCAATATTCCTCCAGCCCCTGATAAGGCATACGGAGTTCTCAAAACAAATCAAACCTATGACAACCTGGGAAAAACCCTGCGGCCATTGTTTTGATTTCACCGAGAACTTCAGTAAAAGAATGCGCTAACGACCAGCTCGTATGACATCCTTATTGACGTATCTATGTCCATCCTTACGTCAATCTCGGCACCTTACAGGTATAAATATTACCGATATTGCCTTAAGCAAACACACGCGATGGTGACGAGATCGGAGCAGCGAGACTTCCCGAAGCCCAGCAGAGAGCGAAGCCCACTAGCTGCCCCGCCTTCCTGACGCGCTGAGAACGAGACGCTGCCTTTCTCCTGCCGAGAAATCCAGCTCCGGCGCTTCCGAGCAGCCCTTGCAGGCAGCCTGGAATATCGAGACCAAAGATGAGAGATACCATCCCTCAATCATCCTAGATTCAAGGTACGGAACTGAATAACCCCTTGCAGAGAATTCTTGAATCAGTCACTTTGCAAAACAAACTTAACTTAAACTACTACTTTCTATCCCCGCCCACGTATTAGGTTTAGGTCAGGTACACCGGGGTAGGCGTAGTTAGAAGCACCAGTTGAGTACGATTAGTCAAATGTTTATATGTATGTATCTATTCTGTCCATTTTAAATAACGTATGGCTTAGAAACCATATCAATGTTTTTACAGTATTATTTTATACTTCTGCTTTTATTGTATGCACTTTACTTAACCATAAGTATTGCAATAATATCGATTCATTTCTCTTGTACGAGAAAAGAGACTGATCAATAAATAACATCTTTTATTGAACACGCCCGTCTCTTCCTTTTCTCTACAATCTGGTGAAACTAAGAATGCACGTACTGACTGAGTAAAATAAGTTGTCTTTTGTTTTCACACGACTCTAGAGATACACTCTTGATTAGGGGAGAGCAAAGTTGTCATGTTCTATGGTTGTCAGAAACTAAATCCCTTCTTGTCTATCCAGGGAGGTTCAACTCCTCCTTGTCTATTCGAGAAAGTTTCTAGTGAACTCTGAGCTAGCTGGCAAACCCAAAACTTTAAGTCTAATATCGACAGTAGAAGACCTAGTTAACGTCTGGTCTAGGTCTATACTATTGGAGGTATTATTCCAATGCGCAGAGCCTATTGGGATAATAGGAACTACACTACATGGTATCCCCACAATATCCTGTATCCCCTGCTCTTCGGCACTTTTCGGAAATGAAACTCAGCCCGGGCAGGTTTAGACAGAAGCAGTTGATCACTGCTCGGGCTGAGTGCAGGGATACACGATTCAACAGGAAGCCAAACTCGGCTCTGGCAATAAATAATCAGAAACTTTTACACGAAGAGAGACAGACAGAAATAAATAGAATGAACCCTAATGGAAATGGCAATTAAGTTAATAAACGTGAAAGCAAAGAAACTATTGCTGAAGCACATCGAATTGTAACGAAATAACATGAGAGGAAGAGAATAAAAACTGGCAGAGGTTCAAATAAGGGGAAAAATAATATCAAAACGAGCGAAAGATGAAAGGGTAAAGGTAAAAAAAAGGCAATGAAAAAAGCAAAGTATTAAACTACGGAAAAGAAAACGGTTTAGCCTAACGGCTAAGGCGCTCGACCTCGGACCTGGGGATCTGGGTTCGAGTCTCGGTTAACGACGCCAAAACCATCTCCCTGTGCCTAAAAATGAAAGTGTGTGTCCTCATGTAAAAAAAAAAAACGTAACTTGTTCTGTATAAAGCGCTCTGAAAAAAGTGTTTTGATTTTCATATAATGAATATGTCAGATGGTGTTAATGACAAACATAACGTGCACAATAAGTTAAATAACAGTGCATGTTTAGTTTGACTCATACAACATAGTTGGCATTTTACCAGCTGATCTATCTTTTTGTGTCCATGCTAATTAAACAAGCATTGGCAACACAATCGGTCTCATACTTTTGTGAAAGTTAGAGCTAATGGCATTGTAAATGGCAATGTTTTTTACTTATTTTTTAGGATGAGCCTGAGCAGCAGCGCATGCGCTACTCTGTGGCATGATGTATTGGAGCATGGAATAGAAGCCGCGCCCACTCTCCTCTCGTATTTGCCATTAGCTTTTGTCATTGTCCTTCGTATTGGCTTGTGTCATTGTCCTTCGTAAATGGTGGCTTCTGATTCGTTATTAGGCTTGTAAGTCCCTCCTTAGCACCGCCTTGTCTTCATTTGTAAACTCCCATGAGGACTGGCCCTTTTACTTCAGTTGTTACACGCTACGTCTTTTTTAGTCTTGAAGCTCTATTTTCTTTAATGAGTTTCCCCTACGTCAGGCACAACACGCTTTCCTGCTACATTCAGTGCGCCATGCATGTTTTCACTTTCCGAGCAGCCAGGTATAATGGGGACCGCTTCTTTGAATAGGTCTCGCATTTACAAGAGTTTGAACTATTGGCATTGTAAATGACGATGCCTTTTATTTATGCGTTAATTAGCAAAACAGATAGATAAAAGTTATTTTCATTTACAATGCCATCAGCTTAAACTCTGGCAAATGCGACACCTACTGCATTGCAAATGCTTGTCATACATGGTTCCTGGTGCACACTGGTGGCACACATTCTGATGTTCGTTTCTCACCTTGCTGGTTTTCTAACCCAGATACTGGCGTACGCTCGTGTCTCAGGCTACACAGCACATATTCTGGGACTAGTTCCCCTACTGTCTTTGTTTGTACACGGATCCTGGTGCATGCTGGGGGCTCACAGCATCAATTCTGGTGCAAGCTACCTACGTGGCAGGTTTTTGTACAGGAATTCTGGTTCACGCTCATGTCACTCACTGCACAGCAAATTCTAATGCTGGTTTTCCACATAGCACGGCAGGTTTTCCTACACAAATCCATGTGCGCTCTTGTGTTGCATGCTGCACAGCACACTCTAATGCTACTTTTCCACATGTCTGGTTTTTATGCACAGATTCTGGTGCACGCTCATGTCTCATGCTGCACAGTACACACTAATGCTGGTTTTCCACAGGGGTATTTTTGCATGCATTTATCATGGTGCATGCTCGTGTCTCATGTAGTACTGCACATATTTTGATGCTGGCTTTCATACAAGGATCCTGGTGCACGCTTGTGTCTCGCGCATTACAGCACATTCTAATGCAGGTTTCTCACATGGCTGGCTTTCGCGCACGGATCCTGGTGCACGCTCGTATCTCACGTTGCACAGCACACACTAATGCTGGTTTTTCACAGGGCCAGTTTTAATGCAAGGGTCCTGGTGAACGCTCATGTCTCGTGCTGCACAGCAAACTCTAATAATAGTTTCCCACATGGCTGGGTTTTGCATACGGAGACTGGCGCATGCTCATGCCTCACGCTGCATAGCACACTCTAATGCTGGTTTCCCACACAGCTGGTTTTCGTGCACAGATCCTGGTGCACGCTCATGCCTCACACTGCACAGCACACTCTAATGCTAGTTTCCCACATGGCTGGTTTTCGCACATGGATCCTTGTGCACTCTCATGCCTCACGCTACAAAACACACACTAATGAAAGTTTTCATACATGGACCCTGGTGCACGCTCGTGTCTCATGCGCACAGCACACTCTAATGTTGGTTTTCCATAATGCTGTTTTTAAGGCACAGGTCCTTGTGCACACCTTAATGCTGGTTTCCCACATGGCTTTTTTTCACGCACGGAACCTGGTGCGCGCTTATGCCTCATGCTGCACAGCACAATCTAATGCTGGTTTTCAAATGAGTTTCTCCTACTGCAGACAGAACAGGCTTTCCTGCAACAGTCAGCGCGCCATGGGTGCGTTCACTTTCCAAGCAGCCCGGGACAATGGCGGCTGATTCTTTGCAAGGGAATAGGTCTCGTATTTACAAGAGTTTGAGCTATTAGCATTGTAAATTACAATATTTTTTATTTATGTGTTAATTACAAAACAGATAAAGAAAAAGCATTTTCATTTACAATGCCGATAGCTTAAACTCTCGTAAATGCGAGACCTATGGCATTGCAAATGCTTGTTTTTGTTTGCAGCGGAGTGATCACTTAGAAAAAGAGAGTTATAGCTATTGGCATTGTAAATGTAAATATTTATGTGTTATAGAGTAAAGTCGGTGTATGTGGTTTGTAGGGGAATTATGTGGCTACCATCCAGGTAATGTGCGCATTTACGAAGCAGAGGTGCAGTTAGGATAGATGGGTTGGTGGAATGATGGCTATTTGTATGAATGCTTGAATGGATGGACAGCTGTATGAGTACATGCATGGATGTCTGGGTGATCAGTTGAATGAAAAGATGGTAGGTGATGCATGGGTAGGAAAGTTACAGATGGTTGGTATGGAAAGAAAAAGATGGATACATATAGAAAATATTTATAAAAAGGAAAGTTTTGTACATTATTGGACCTTTGGTCAAGACTGTATGATATATCAGGCTACATTGTGGCCAAGATCTCATTAAACATAAAATCCCATTTACAATTCAGAAGTTGGTGGTGGTTTGGTGCCGTGACGCCGAAACTATGCTTCATTGTCAGCTTCTTGGATGCCTGCTTAATCTGCAGTCTGCCAACACAGTATTACATTTGGACGCTGGTTTAACCCATTCAAATCTTAAATGCTGTGTTCCATCAAACCTTACAAGAGACAGTTACTAATTATGACTGATGAAGGAAAAGTCTGATGACTGGTCCCATTGATAGAACTTGCATGTGGTGTTCTGCAAGTTGCAAGGACACGTTGACAATGCCCTGTTGATGATCACAATTATGCCACTCTGTGGCATTGAGACTGCTAAATATAGGCCTATATGTAAACTCTCAGGTGCATGTCATACACACAAAAGGCATGCTACGTGTTTCCGGAGCCTTGCAACTTGTACCCGTGTGAGACCAAAGAAGGGATGGCATGACTGGCACAGCAGGGGCAGCATTACAGTCTTTTTGTTCTGAGGACTGCAACATTTCCGAGTGAGCCTTCACAGCAGCAGCTTCCCAGTATCTCTGTTGCTTACTCGATTGTAAGACCAAACAAAAGATATCATATTCCGGGGCCGCATTACAGATGACTGCGCCAGCACTAATTGTCACTGTGCGCCAGATTATGCTCCCAACGGCCTTACAGAGGATCAGTCTGTGGGGGGTGTGGCTGGACGCCGATGGAGCAGGGAGCCTGAACCGGAGCTCCTGCGAGTGATCCCCCACAGCCCTTCCTGCCCGATATAGAGGGGCCCTTCACCTAACAAAGTCATCCCCGGACAGGTGAAAATCGGGGGAGCAAGCAGGAATCGAAAATCGGGGCGCAACAGCTCACTTTCACTGTGAAATGAGCTGAAAGGAGGTGACGTGGGATAGCCCAGTTGGCGCTCGCTCTTTGAGCTACAACTCTGAGGGAGCAACGGGTGACCGTCTCCCACACAATGGAGATTCGAGGGCCGATCTGAGCTGGTGGAGCGCTGGATGAGCAGGACTTCGCGGTCTCCAGAATGAAGAGGTGGGAGCTGGGCTTAGGTGGAGAGGGAGAAGCGGCCAGAGAAAATGACACCGAGGACCTGGGGGTGACCTCCGTTGCGAAGCCAGGTACCGAACGGATAACCGGCGCCAGTTTGGAGCGGGGGCCGCTGGGACTAATGCACGTGCTGGGGGCTCCGGACAGTGAAGAAACGAGGAGGGGAGGCAGAGGTGCCCTGAGCCATGGAGGGTCCGTGTGTGGAGAACTGCGGGGCAGCCGACTGAGAGCGGGGGCCCACCTACCAGGGTCTAGGTGCCCGGGATACTCAGTGGAGCCGGTGGAACTGGCTGCATATCTGGGAACCGGCAGTGTCGCTAGTGGAGGGAGCACACCTCCTAAGCCTGGGACTGAGAGGCGGGTCGGACCGCCTCAGCTGAGATCACAACCCCCACCATTCAGGCGACTTGACAGATGGAGAGCAGGGGGCTGCTGCGCATGGAGCTGTGAGAAGAGGTGGCAGCGGGAGGTCTAGAGGATATTGGAGTGGGGAGGAGGGCGGGACACTGTGACTTTGAACTTCTGGTGGAGGTGCTCTCCGACTGCAGCAGGTGACGAGCTAACACCCACACCGATGCGGGCTGAGTGAGGGGAGTAGGCCCAAGAGAGACAGGGACCGGGGTTGGGGGCTTTGCCCGTACCGACATACTGAGCAGCCACATGACCTCCGGTCACATTGATCGAATGCCACTTGTGTGGAGAGTGGGGAACAGGTGCCGGGTTAGATTGTTCCCTTTTCGGGAACTCCTTGCGGCATCGCTTCTGCGCTGCCCCCGTGCATCGCATTTGGGCTCCACACCCCACGTGCTTGGACTCGACTGCCCTTGCCGCAGGAGAGGACTATATAAACCCGAAGTGGGTACCCGCTGGTGCCTTTACTGATCGGCCTGCTCCACACTGTTCCAGGTATGGGGAGAGTCAACAAAAGACGTACATGAGGTGGAGCAGTGAGAATCGGTGGGCAAAGACAATTGGGAGTAGTGCATCGCCAGTCCACTGGATAAGGATTGGGAGAAATTACTCGAACATGCAGCCAAAGTCTCCAGAAATGCCCGCTATGACCTGATTAGCTTTTATACATTCCACCATGCTTATCTCCGTTAAATCGGGCTCCATCACCGACCCTTGTCCTCCAGCTGTACTTTTACCAGACATTGAACAGGTTGCACCTGTTCTATCTAGCATCTGTAATGCTATGTTTATTTCAGGTATATACCCCGCAACCTGGAAGAATATCATTATAAATCTGTTGCTAAAAAAAACAAACCTAGCTCCATCTGACACTAAGAATTACAGACCAATAGCCAGCCTGCCTTTCCCAGCCAAAATCTTTGAAAAGGTGATGAATACTCAACTCTCTAAGTACATTGAAGATCATCATCTGCTAGACGAAACTCAATTCGGTTTCCGTAGGGACCACGGAACCGAGACTGCACTTATCAAAGCGTCTGAAGATATCAGAATCACTCTTGATGAGGGAGGTGCGGCCGTTCTCATGCTACTGGACCTCTCAGCAGCATTTGACATGGTCTATCACACCATCCTGATCGACCGTGTCACCAAAATGGGCGTCCAACATAATGCAAGAGCCCGACTGACTTCTTTCCGCATCAACCGCACCCAGTCGGTAAACCTTGGCACTTTTTACTCTGCCCAATTTTCCCTCTCGTGTGGGGTGCCGCAAGGATCATCCCTAAGCCTGACATTTTTCAACATACATGTGTCTGACTTAGCCAGAGTCATCAAGGCACACGGGATGGGCCTAACATCATATGCTGATGATGCGCAACTGGTGCTGTCTATATACAATGATGGTGGTAAGGTAAGGTAGCAGCCAACTTTCAACAGGGCATGCTGGCCATTAGCAGTTGGATGTCCAGCAATTGCCTTAAGTTGAACTCTGATAAAACAGAGGCTATGACTTTCGGCAAGTTGTTCCCCATCTGGTCCTCTGCCTGGTGGCCGTCCTCACAGGATCCCCTCCTCTTCCAGTCACCAAGGTCAGGAATCTGGGCGTCATATTTGATGACAGGCTGACATTTGCTCCTCATGCTAATTCGGTGGTCTCAGCCTCATTCCATAAACTGTGAATGATCAAAAAGATTCTACAATTTTCACCCTTTACCGAGGGTTAAACTTTGGTCAGTACACTTGTTATGTCCACCATCAATGACTGTAATGGGCTACTTGTGAATGCCGAAAACAAGGTAATTCACAAACTACAATCAGTCCAGAACGCAGCGGCCAGAATGCTCTCAGGAACCCACAAATATAAGCCCATCTCCCAAGTCATTCAGAAGTATCATTGGCTCCCTGTGAAAAATCGCATGAAGTTCAAGGCCTTGTGCATTGCGTACAAGGCTATACGTAACATTGGACCTCAGTTTTTAATTGAGAAGCTAGCTACTTATATTCCTAATAGGGCCCTTCGCTCCTCTAATGCATTTCTGCTTAGGGTGCCACGTACCAAAACTGCCTCATGGGGCGACAAACGCTTCATCGTCGCCACTGCAAAACTCTGGAACTTCCTTCCATTAAATATCAGATCATGACAGTCTTTACTAGCATTCAGGAAAATGACAAAAACCTGGCTGTTTAATCAATAATCCCCTCCGCTCTGGTAGATGCTGCTGTCCTCAGCACCGAGACACTCACGGGTATTTGTGTGCTTTATAAGTCTCATAAATAAATAACTAAATAAATATCTAACTCCAGAGCGTATTAACAGATATTTTGCAAGGGAGGACACCCGATGCCCGAGATGTACTACAGTGGGAGCGACCTACATCCACATGATGTGGAGCTGTACTTCTTTAACACATTATTGGCAGGAAGTGACACAGGATACGGCTAGGATCACGGAGAGGGTAATCCCATGCACACCTACACATGTACTGTTGAGTTTGTTTTCACACAGCCAAAACTAGGACCACAGACGGGTTCCTAGACCTCGCCTTTGTCCTGGTGAGGGGGAAATCACTTGTAACTGGAAAGACCCGAGAGGCCCCAGTGTGCAAGGGTGGAAACGGGAGCTAGTAACGTGGGTATGATGCGAGAGCAGGGTCCTCTTGAGAAATGCGAGGCAAGGGATAGGCAAGGAGGAGAGAGCCAGGGCTTGGGAGACGATGATGGGCGACATGCAGTGAGACGGACGGGAGTCTGACGCTTCTACCCCTGAGAGACCACCACAATAGGAGCATCCCTAGTGACCAAGGCAGGATGAGAGGGCACAGGGGGATCCCGGACATTGAGGGATATATAAATTACCATCACAGGGGAGGGTACATACAGAACAGGGGGCACCCGCGAAGGGCTTCCACAGACGGTCACACACGAGAGAGGTAACCTTCAGAGCTCTAGGGATACAATGGGGAGACAGCACTGCGGGGCATCTAGTTCACTGTTTTTGATTGGTTTGGTGTGGGGGGACCACGGGGCCACCGCAACATTATTCCCACAGAAAATGAGAGTAGACAAGGACACATCCATTACAAACTGCAGTGGAATGCAGGATGGGTTGGGGGATATATAGCCAACAACTATGGCCATAATATTTTTGTATCAGGATATGTGGATAAACAGACTGATAATATATGGCAATGAAGTGTGTTTAAAAAAACAAAAAAACAGAGGATCCGTGTATAATGCACCGTGATGTTGTTGAAGATTTTGAACTCTGTGTTTATAAGTGTTTGCGTCTGTGCGCATATTGTATTAGCGCACACACGCAAATGCACAGACATACTCTGGCGCACAGCGACAATTAGCGCTGGCGCACTCATCTGTAGTACAGTCCCAGAATGTTTAATGTACTGCTATTGTTGATGGGCTAGGTGAAAGTCCTTATTCTCTCATCAAAAGCCTGACCCATACATTCACTGAAGCACTACGAAGAAGAAATAAGGCTGCACTGCGCTCTGAAAAAACAATAGTCTAGCCTCTTAAATCAGAAGTATAACTATACCCAAAGCATGCTCCAGAAACATTTTGTATGCCTTGCAAAGATGCAGATAACAGTTTCAGGTGTTCAGCATGTATTGTATTAAAAAACACTCCTGCCAAACTTGTGATACTGTACCTGCCCGGACAGCCCACCACCCCTGCCCTACCTGAACAAATGGAGCTCCAAGGCCATGCACGTTGCCTGCTCCAGCTTCGTCAGGCCCAGTTTCACCTGCTGCTGCTGCAGCAGCGTGGACCCCATGGGCTCATTGCTGCCTTCAGGGGCCTTCAGCAGCTCAGCAAGCACCGGAGACAGAAGGAAGGCTTATTTTGACCAGAGCAGCACCCGAACATTGTCCCCCTAAGGGCGCCATATTAGTTAAGATACTATCAAAGCTGAAGATAATCAGGTTAGGATGCAGCATCTTTATTAAGGGATCGCAAACTGCGTAATCATGGTTGAGGGGTTGCAAATCTAATGCAGCGGCAGCAACACAAAACAAGTACTAGCGAAAGAAGCGAGACAGCTCTTAGCAGAGGCACTTTCACACAGAGGGCAGACTTCATGCATTTAAGTTCAAAGCATCCAGGTGAGCCTCCACTATTTTATTCTGACCACTGACTGTTGAGAGAAATGGGGGGTTGTGGGCTGGGAATGAGAGAAGTGCAGGGGTGGGCGTCTGTACATACGAGCTGGGCTTTACATTTGTTGCACAGTGATAAAGCATGGCGTGCCGCGCTGCAAGAATAAGAAAGAATAGTTCTCCCCAACAACAGATGAAGAATGCAAGCAGAAAGAAACTATATTTAGGAGGTATATTTCTACTGTTCTACTTTCATAGACCATGCACACTGCCTTGTGGGCTATACGGCCTACACAGGAGTGACTTTTTGATATTTAAACAAAATGATTTTACCTAATAAAAAACGTTTTGTTGAATGAATGCACAGTAGATTTTTACAGTGAAGCAGTCAGGAATACACAGGGTAGGCCTGAAGCCATATTTGCCCTGCCGCTGTAGTTGATGGCACCATAGGCACTGCAGTCCTCTAATGCCATTACATTTCTGGATCCTGTGTTCACTTTCTACATCATATAGTAGGGACAGCCAATGAGGAATAAGCCAAATTAACCATATCTAAGAGGGGACACAGGCACTCTACCAGAAGGGGTAAATTCCACAGAGTTGTAAAGCCAGCAAAGCAGATATAGGAAAAATCTGGAGGGACGCCACACAAAATATGGTCATTTTCTACAATGATTATTAAAAGGAAGCGTAATTGTTACAAATGAATATAGGCCATTTTACACAAATACCTATTAATGTGTAAACACTGTTTCGGAATAGTAAACATAACCAAATGATATTTGTTTCAGGTGCAGCCCCAGTGTCAAGTCTCTCTTTATTATGAGAGATGTCAATTTTCTCTTTTTAATCTACATAGACATTCTGGGACTTTTAGTTTCTCTTTTAAGATTGACAGTATGGCTGAAAAATTGCAGCATACAAAGTGCTTTTGTAGTTTAAAAGAGAAGACTGACTGGCTTGGGAACACTAAAAGTGCTGAGTGGCAATGAATAGTGTCATGGTCAACAACCCAAAGAGAATCCAGACGTTCAAATACCTGCAGTGCAAGCTTCAGTTTAACACATAAAAGTTACAGTCAGAGTTTATAGGTGTGTTGCTTCAGGTGCAAAGGGAAGGGCAGGCCAATTTCAAGGGGAAATATTGCAAATAAAAAAAAAACCTGAAAGCTATAAAATATCCTTAGCCTTAATATGTTATTTGGTTTTAGGTGGTGGATACTCCCTATGCTTAGTCTGGTTAGTGACTAGCAGCCAATCTTGGGTGCTACTGGTTACAGCACACTCTCCCTTTGCTCTATAGTATTTTGTATTTCACATTTAGAAAACATTTGAAATGGGTAAGTAACTAGACAGTTCCATATTGGTTAAGTGAACACAATATTTTTTTCTAACAATGCGTACCAATCTTTGTGTTTTCCAATATCGTTTTGTATGGGGGTAGCAAACAAAATTGCTCATGCATTAGTATATCTTTGTCCCCCCTTTTCAAAGGTTTCTTTTTAGACACTGACCAGTGACCTTTTATTTGTTAGATGCCTACAGTCTTGATATAATTTCACAGCTTTCACATCTGGTTCATTTGGAGTATACCAAATATAATGGCCTGTACAGCCTAAAATATTTGGTAGCCCCTATTTTTATGAAGATTGAACTTGCCAGGATACAATTTGACATAGCCTTATGTAGGCTCCACGAACACATTACTTTTTCTACCAGATAGAATCTTTGCTTGAGTTTTCCAATATCTTTTCCGGAAGTGATACCACATATTACAGCTCATGCATTTCTGTAAAATTTATTTCCCCTACTTTTCAACTCAAGTTGCCTTTTATTTGATAGCAGACTGAAGTACCTTTTCATAATTTGTCTTTCATACCGTAAGCTTTCACATCAGGGTTCTTCTGGGAATATTAAATATAATGCTTTACAAGGGCTGTAATATTTGGTGTTCCCTCTGTTTCTCGGGTTAGAGCTTACCAGGACTCAATTTGACATGGCATACTTTGGGCTAGAAGAACACAGTATATTCCTGCCAAATAGCACCCTTTACTGTGTTTTCCAACATCTTTTACTCTGTGGATATCACATATTACTGCTCCTGCATTGCTGTAATTTCTGATATTCCCTACTTTTCAACAGGTTAGCTTTTAGCCACTGACCAATTCAAGTTACCTTTTATATGATAGTAGATTACGCTAATTCTTTGCATTTTTCATTTGATTCCACAAGCTTTCACATTTGGTTCCTTTCGGGAATACCAAATATAATGCCTTGTTTGGGCTATAATATTTGGTATCCCTTACATTTCTTGGGGTAGAGCTTACCAGGATTGCATTTGACATGGCATTCTGTGGACAAAGTATTTTCCTGCCAAATAGCACCATTCCCTGTGTTTTCCATAATATTTTACTGTGGGGATATCGCATATTACATCTTCTGCAGTGCTGTAATATCTAGAATCCCCAACTTTTCAACCATTACCTGTTAGCCACATATTAACTTAAGTTGCTCTTTATTTGCTAGCAGACTGCTACATCTTTTCACATTTTTGATTTCATTGTGCAAGCTTTCACATCTGGTTCCTTTGGAGGAACCAAATATAATGTCTCATAAGGGCTATATAATATTTGGTATCCCCTATGTTTCTCGGGATAGACCTTACCAGAATTCAATTGGACATGACATTCTGTTGTCTGGGTGAACAAAGTTTTCTCCTGCCAAATGTCATCCTTCCCTCCGTTTTCCATATAATTGTACTATGGGGATGCCACATATTACACCTTCGGCATTGCTGTAATATCTGGTACCATATATAATGGACTCTACCGCCTATAACATTTGGTATTCCTTGTGTTTCTCGGGTAAGAACTTACAAAGATTCAATTTGTGGTCTAATGTTGAATGGCTTAGCACAGTATTCGTTTGCCAAGAAGCACCCTTCCTTTTTCTTCAAAACATCATTTACTAAGGGGGTACCAAATATTTGGGCTGAAGCCATGCTGTAATGTCTCGCATCCCCTACGTTCCATGGGGTACCCTTTAGCCATTTACCACTTGAAGTTGCCTTTTATGAGATTAGCAGATTACAGTATCTTTTCCCATTTTGTACATCATTCCGTAGGAATTGACATCCAGTACGCTTAGGGGATACCAAATATAATAGCCTATGCAGCCTATAATATATGGTATCCCCAGTGTTTCTCGTGTTAGAATTTACCAGGATTCCGTTTGACATTGCCTTATGTTGGCTTGGAAAGCACAGCATTTCTATACCAAATAACATCCTTCCTTTTGCTTTCCAATATTATTTACTAAGGGGATAGTAAATATTATGGGTCACACATTGCCATAATGTCTTGTATCCCCTATGTGTCAAGGGTTACCCTTAAGCCATTGACCAATTGAATGTGCCTTCTATTTGATAGCAGACAACAGTATCTTTTCAAATTTTGTATATCATTCCACAAGATTTTGCATCCGTGCCCTTACTATGAGGATACCAAATATCATGGCTTACTCATTGCTTTAATATCTCGTATCCCCTGTTTCATGTGTTACCTTTTGAGCCATTGAATATTTGAAATTACCTTTTGTTTGATAGCAGACTACAGTATGTTTTCATATTTTGTACATCATTCCACAAGGTTTTGCATCCGTACCTACTATGATACCCTATACGATCTATAATATTTGGTATCCCCAGCGTTTCTCTGGTTAGAACTTACCAGGATTCAATTTCACTTTGCCGTATGTTGGATGGGGAAGCACAGTATTCCTATACCAAATAGCACCCTTCCTTTTGCTTTCCAACATCATTTACTAAGGGGATACCAAATATTATGGGTCACACATTGCCATAATATCTTGTATCCCTATAAGCCATTGACCAATTGAATTTGCCTTTTATTTGATAGCAGACTACAGTATCTTTTAAGATTTTGTACATCATTCCACAAGATTTTGCATCCATACCCTTAGGGGATACCAACTATAATAGCCTATACGACCTATAATATTTGGTATCCCCAGCGTTTCTCAGGTTAGAAGTTACCAGGATTCAATTTGATCTCGCCTTATGTTGGATCGAGGAGAACACTGTTTTCATACCAAATAGCACCCTTCCTTTTGCTTTCCAAAATCATTTTCTATGGGGATACCAAATATTATGGCTCACTCATTGTGTAATATATTGTATCCCATATGTTTCATGGGTTACCCTTTAGCCATTGACCAATAGAATTAGCCTTTTATTTGATGGCAGACTACAGTATCTTTTCATATTTGTACATCATTCCACAAGATTTTGCATCCGTACCTTTAGGTGATACCAAATGTAATAGCAAATACAGCCTATAATATTTGGTATCCCCAGTGTTTCTTGAGTTGGAAGTTACCAGGATTCAATTGGACTTCGCCTTTTGTTGGATGGGGGATAACAGTGTACTGATACCAAGGAGCACCCTTCCTTTTGCTTTCCAACACCATTTACTATAGGGATACCAAATATTATGGCTCACGCATTGCTGTAATATCTAGTATCCCATTTGTTTCATGGGTTACCCTTGAGCCATTGAATAGTTGAAAGTGCCTTTTGTTTGATAGCAGACTACAGTAGGTTTCACATTTTGTACATCATTCCACAAGATTTTGCATCCATACCCATAGGGGAAACCAACTATAATAGCCTATACGGCCTATAATATTTGGGATCCCCAGTGTTTCTCGGGTTAGAACTTACCAGGATCCAATTTGACTCCGCCGTATGTGGGATGGGGAAGCACAGTATTCCTATATCAAATAGCATCCTTCCTTTTGCTTTCCAACATCATTTACTAAGGGGATACTAAATATTATGGGTCACACATTGCCATAATATCTTGTATCCCCTATGTGTCATGGGTTACCCTTAAGCCATTGACCAATTGAATTTGCCTTTTATTTGATAGCAGACTACAGTATCTTTTCAAATTTTGTACATCAGTCCACAAGATTTTGCAACCGTACCCTTAGGGGATACCAACTATAATAGCCTATACGACCTATAATATTTGGTATCCCCAGCGTTTCTCGGGTTAGAAGTTACCAGGATTCAATTTGATCTCGCCTTATGTTGGATGGAGGAGCACAGTATTTTCATACTAAATAGCACCCTTCCTTTTGCTTTCCAAAATCATTTTCTATGGGGATACCAAATATTATGGCTCACCCATTGTGTAATATATTGTATCCCATATGTTTCATGGGTTACCCTTTAGCCATTGACCAATTGAATTAGCCTTTTAATTGATAGCAGACTACAGTATCTTTTCATATTTGTACATCATTCCACAAGATTCTGCATCCGTACCTTTAGGTGATACCAAATGTAATAGCAAATACAGCCTATAATATTTGGTATCCCCAGTGTTTCTCGAGTTGGAAGTTACCAGGATTCAATTTGACTTCGCCTTTTGTTGGATGGGGGATAACAGTGTACTGATACCAAGGAGCACCCTTCCTTTTGCTTTCCAACACCATTTACTATAAGAATACCAAATATTACGGCTCACGCATTGCTGTAATATCTAGTATCCCATTTGTTTCATGGGTTACCCTTGAGCCATTGAATAGTTGAAAGTGCCTTTTGTTTGATAGCAGACTACAGTAGGTTTTCACATTTTGTACATCATTCCACAAGATTTTGCATCCATACCCATAGGGGAAACCAACTATAATAGCCTATAAAGCCTATAATATTTGGGATCCCCAGTGTTTCTCGGGTTAGAACTTACCAGGATTCAATTTGACTTTGCCGTATGTAGGATGGGGAAGCACAGTATTCCTATACCAAATAGCACCCATCCTTTTGCTTTCCAACATCATTTACTAAGGGGATACCGAATATTATGGGTCACACTTTGCCATAATATCTTGTATTCCCTATGTGTCATGGGTTACCCTTAAGCCATTGACCAATTGAATTGGCCTTTTATTTGATAGCAGACTACAGTATCTTTACAAATTGTGTACATCATTCCACAAGATTTTGCAACCGTACCCTTAGGGGATACCAACTATAATAGCCTATACGACCTATAATATTTGGTATCCCCGGCGTTTCTCGGGTTAGAAGTTACCAGGATTCAATTTGATCTCACCTTATGTTGGATGGAGGAGCACAGTGTTTTCATACTAAATAGCACCCTTCCTTTTGCTTTCCAAAATCATTTTCTATGGGGATACCAAATATTATGGCTCCCATATGTTTCATGGGTTACCCTTTAGCCATTGACCAATTGAATTAGCCTTTTATTTGATAGCAGACTACAGTATCTTTTCATATTTGTACATCATTCCACAAGATTTTGCATCCGTACCTTTAGGTGATACCAAATTTAATAGCATATACAGCCTATAATATTTAGTATCCCCAGTGTTTCTCGGGTTGGAAGTTACCAGGATTCAATTTGACTTCGCGTTTTGTTGGATGGGGGATCACAGTGTACTGATACCAAGGAGCACCCTTCCTTTTGCTTTCCAACACCATTTACTATAGGGATACCAAATATTTTGGTTCACGCATTGCTGTAATATCTAGTATCCCATTTGTTTCATGGGCTACCCTTGAGCCATTGAATAGTTGAAAGTGACTTTTGTTTGATAGCAGACTACAGTAGGTTTTCACATTTTGTACATCATTCCACAAGATTTTGCATCCGTACCCATAGGGGAAACCAACTATAATAGCCTATACGGCCTATAATATTTGGTATCCCCAGTGTTTCTCGGGTTAGAACTTACCGGGATTCAGTTTGACTCAGCCGTATGTGGGATGGGGAAGCACAGTATTCCTATATCAAATAGCATCCTTCCTTTTGCTTTCCAACATCATTTACTAAGGGGATACTAAATATTATTGGTCACACATTGCCATAATATCTTGTATCCCCTATGTGTCATGGGTTACCCTTAAGCCATTGACCAATTGAATTTGCCTTTTATTTGATAGCAGACTACAGTATCTTTTCAAATTTTGTACATCATTCCACCAGATTTTGCAACCGTACCCTTAGGGGATACCAACTATAATAGCCTATACGACCTATAATATTTGGTATCCCCAGCGTTTCTCGGGTTAGAAGTTACCTGGATTCAATTTGATCTCGCCTTATGTTGGATGGAGGAGCACAGTATTTTCATACTAAATAGCACCCTTCCTTTTGCTTTCCAAAATCATTTTCTATGGGGATACCAAATATTATGGCTCACTCATTGTGTAATATATTGTATCCCATATGTTTCATGGGTTACCCTTGAGCCATTGACCAATAGAATTAGCCTTTTATTTGATGGCAGACTACAGTATCTTTTCATATTTGTACATCATTCCACAAGATTTTGCATCCGTACCTTTAGGTGATACCAAATGTAATAGCAAATACAGCCTATAATATTTGGTATTACCAGTGTTTCTCGGGTTGGAAGTTACCAGGATTCAATTTGTCTTCGCATTTTGTTGGATGGGGGATTACAGTATACTGATACCAAGGAGCACCCTTCCTCTTGCTTTCCAACACCATTTAATATAGGGATACCAAATATTATGGCTCAGCATTGCTGTAATATCTAGTATCCCATTTGTTTCATGGGTTACCCTTGAGCCATTGAATAGTTGAAAGTGCCTTTTGTTTGATAGCAGACTACAGTAGGTTTTCACATTTTGTACATCATTCCACAAGATTTTGCATCCGTACCCATAGGGGAAACCAACTATAATAGCTTATACGGCATAGATTATTTGGAATCCCCAGTGTTTCTCGGTTTAGAACTAACCAGGATTCAATTTGACTTCGCCGTATGTAGGATGGGGAAGCACAGTATTCCTATACCAAATAGCACCCATCCTTTTGCTTTCCAAGATCATTTACTAAGGGAATACCAAATATTATGGCTCACCCATTGTGTAATATATTGTATCCCAAATGTTTCATGGGTTACCCTTAAGCCATTGACCAATTGAATTAGCCTTTTATTTGATAGCAGACAATAGTATCTTTTCATATTTGTACATCATTCCACAAGATTTTACATCCGTACCTTTAGGTGATACCAAATTTAATAGCATATACAGCCTATAATATTTGGTATCCCCAATGTTTCTCGGCTTGGAAGTTACCAGGATTCAATTTGACTTCGCCTTTTGTTGGATGGGGGAGCACAGTGTACTGCTACCAAGGAGCACCCTTTCTTTTGCTTTCCAACACCATTTACTATGGGGATACCAAATATTACGGCTCACGCATTGCTGTAATATCTAGTATCCCATTTGTTTCATGGGTTACCCTTGCGCCATTGAATAGTTGAAAGTTCCTTTTGTTTGATAGCAGACTACAGTATGTTTTCACAATTTGTACATCATTCCACAAGATTTTGCATCCGTACCCTTGGGGAAAACCAACTATAATAGCCTATACGGTCTATAATATTTGGTATCCCCAGTGTTTCTCGGGTTAGAAATTACCAGGATTCAATTTGACTTTGGCGTATGTCGGATGGAAAGTACAGTATTCCTATACCAAATAGCACCCTTCCTTTTGCTTTCCAACATCATTTACTAAAGGGATACCAAATATTATGGGTCACATATTGCCATAATATTTTGGACCCCCTATGTGCCATGGGTTACCCTTAAGCCATTGAACAATTGAATTAGCCTTTTATTTGATCGCAGACTATAGTATCTTTTCACATTTTGTACATCATTCCACAATATTTTGCATCTGATACCCTTAAGGGACACCAAATATAATATCCTGTGGGGCCTATAATATTTGGTATCCCCAGCATTTCTCTGGTTAGAAGTTACCATGATTCAATTTGCCATTGACTTATATTGGCTGGAGGAGCACAATATTTCTATACCTAATAGCACCCTATCTTTTGCTTTCCAATATCATTTACTATAGGGATACCAAATATTATGGCTCATTCATTGTTGTAATATCTCGTATCCCCGATGTTTCATGTGTTACCTTTTGAGCCATTGAATAGTTGAAATTACCTTTTGTTTGATAGCAGACTACAGTATGTTTTCACATTTTGTACATCATTCCACAAGATTTTGCATCCGTACCCTTAGGAGATACCAACTATAAAAGCCTACACGGCCTATAATATTTGGTATCTCCAGTGTTTCTCAGGTTAGAACTTGCCAGGATTCAATTTGACTTCACCTTATGTTGGATGCAGGAGCAAGGTATTTCTATGCCAAACAGCACCCTTCCTTAAGCTTTGCAACATCATTTACTATGGAGATACCAAATATTACAGCTCACGCATGGCTGTAATATCTCTTATCCCCTATGTTTAATGGCTAACCCTTGAGCCATTGAACAGTTGAAATTGCCTTTTGTTTTATAGCAGACTATAGTATCTTTTCATATTTTGTGTTTAATTCCACCAGATTTTGCCTTCAGTACCCTCAGGGGATACCAACTATAATAGCCTATATGGCCTATAATATTAAGTATCCACAGTGTTTCTCAGGTTAGAAGTTTCCCGGTTTCCATTTCACTTTGCCTTATGTTGGATGCGGGAGCACAGTATTTCTACAGCAAATAGCACCCTTCCTTTTGCTTTCCAACATCATTTACTAAGGGGATACCAAATATTATGGCTCACGCATCGCCATAATATCTTGTATCCCCTATGTTTCATGGGTTACCCTTTAGCCATTGACCAATTGAATTTACCTTTTATTTGATAGCAGACTACAGTATCTTTTTATATTTTGTACATCATTCCACAAGATTTTGCATCCGTCCCCTTAGGGGATACCAAATAAAGTAGCCTATATGGCCTATAATATTTTGTATCCCCAGTGTTTCTCGGTTTAGAAGTTACCAGGATTCAATTTGACTTCGCATTATGTTGGATGGGGACAGTAGTCCTATACTAAAGACCACCCTTCATTTTGCCTTCCAATATCATTTACTAAGGGGATACCAAATATGATGGCTCACACATTGCTGTAATATCTGGTATCCGCTATGTTTCATGGGTTACCCAGTAGCCATTGAATAGTTGAAATTGCCTTTTGTTTGATAGCAGACTACAGTATCTTTTCACATTTTGTACATCATTCCACAAAATGTTCCATCCGTACCCTTAGGGGATACCAACTATAATAGCCTATGTGGCCTAAAATATTTTGTATCCCCAGTGTTTCTCTGGTTAGAAGTTACCAGTATTCGAGACTTTATGGACGGTAAACTTACCGCCGATGAGGTAGCTTTGGCTGTGCGCTCCTTGAATGCTGGAAAGGCGATGGGTCCCAACGGTCTCCCTATCGAATTATATAAGCTCCGCCCCGATATAGTTGCCCCCATTTGAGAGATATGTTTTTGGAGTCTAGAGAGTGTGGTGTTCTCCCCCGAGATCAGAGACTGGCATCGATTGTGGTGATCCATAAGGAAGGGAAGCCAAAAACTAGCTGCGCTTCGTACAGACCGATCTCATTGTTGAATGCAGAGCCTAAGATATTGGCTAAGATACTGTCCAATAGACTGGTAAAAATTATCGGTGAACTTGTCCATCCCGATCAATCGGGATTTCTTCCATATCGAAATACGGCCTTGATTCTGAGGCGATTGCATGGGGTTCTTGCGAGAGCACATACCCTGCAGGAGCCTGCTATCGTGGCGTCACTCGATGCGACAATGGCTTTTGATACGGTAGAGTGGTCGTATTTATGGGCTGTCTTGGCTAAGTTCGGTTTTGGTTTGAAGTTCATTAGCTGGGTGCGTCTATTGTATACGGAGCCACTCACACAGGTAGTCGTTAATGGTCGTGTCTCGGCGCCATTTTGTCTTGGGCGGGGGATTAGGCAGGGGTGCCCACTCTCCCCACTTCTGTTTTCACTGGCTCTCGAGCCGTTGGCGGCTTGCCTCCGCTGGGAGCCCTCGATCAAGGGTATTCATTGGTCTCCACAGTTTGAGGATCGGATATCTTGCTTTATCTTTCCTCTCCGAGGAAATCTCTAACTGTCCTCTGTGATGTTTTGGCGTCGTATGGCAGAAATTCGGGATTGGTTATAAATTGGACGAAGTCGTATTTGTATGTTTTACATGGCGACGCCCCAGTTTTGCCTTGGAACTGCCCCATTCAAGTTGTACGGGAAGGTTTCAAATATCTTGGTGTTTATATTTCCATGGATCCTACGATCCGGTTTGAGCGAAACCTTCTTCCTCCATTAGCTCGGCTGAACAGTGACGTGATGGGGTGGCAGAGACTTCCACTTTCGATGTCGGGACAAGCGGCCCTTTTTAAAATGATGTCTCTGCCACGTTTCCTCTATGCCCTCCAAAACACCTTAGACGTAGTACCTGCAGGCTATTTCCGTGAAGTGGAAGCTTTGCAGCGTAAATTACTCTGGGACGGCAGGCCACGTATTGCGTTGGCCAAACTAACGCTTCCGTGATATGACGGAGGGATTGCCCTCCCCGACATCAGGAGATATTATTGGGCGTCGCAACTGGGGGCTATAAATCATGCTATGTATGGATCTGCGACTGATCCCGGCTATGCCATGGATAGGTGGCTGCTTCCGGGTGTTGCTACTTCGCCTGGTTGGAAAGACCGCTTGACTCTGGCTGTCCCACTCTTTAGTTCGGATAGATTTGGCAAACTATGGAACACGAAGGGTTTCGAAAAATGGGAATTGATTGGAATAACCACTGTAGGTGATCTCTGGGTGAAGGGGAAGATTAAATCATTTGCTGACCTACAAAAGAAATATGAGATGAGTGGTACGGAGTATTTTCGTTATGCGCAGGTCAGACATGCACTGCGATTGGTCTTCCCCGAGGGGGAGAAGATACCGGAGGCATCCCCCTTGGAGGACCGTATACTAGATGGACATATGCCCGATAGCACCATTTCCCTGGTATATAAAAAACTGATTAATCATAGAGTTGATCTTTTGGTAGATTTGAGGGAGAGGTGGACCTGTGATGGCCTTGAAATTGATGACGAGGACTGGCAATCGGCGATGTCCTCTCCTAAGGAGGTCGCGATCCCAGCAAGATTGCGACTTGTCTAGCTTAAGATACTCCATAGAATCTATATTACGGGTCCACGTTTGATTAAGATGGGTCTATCAGAGGAGGGTTTGTGTAAGCGGGGATGTGGCCTATTGGCGACGTTCCTTCATATCATCTGGGAATGTCGACATATGGTGAATTATTGGGGCTCTGTTTATAATGTTATGCATGAAGTTACAGGGGTGGCTATCTTGCCAGAGGCTAGGAGATGCCTGCTAAATATCTGGGAGCCCACGGATCTGAATACTGCACAGACCCGAAGGGTCACGTTGGGGTCCATGATCGCTAAACGAAATGTAGCACAACTGTGGGGTTCTGTTAGGCCACCAACGATAGAGAGATGGAAAGATAGTATGGATTCGTGTATGTTCCATGAAAAAACTGTTTACCTGGCACGGGGTCGTCCTCGGAAGTGTAATGATATTTGGGGCCCCTGGAACGAATACAGGGGAAATATTTGTGTACCACCTGCAAATGTAGTCCTGGATGTTCCAACTTCCCCATAACCCGATTGAATGTGCGTTTATGATATTGATGTATGGCTCCCCTCCCCCCGACCAAGAATTTTTGTATTTAATGTTGACGGTGATTGGCCCCCTTCTGTACTCTGCACCGATGTATTTAGTGATGCCTTGTTTTAACAAAAAGAAATAAAATAAAAAAAGATTTTACTGAATAAAGATTTACTAATGCATAAATGTCAGACATGATAAAGTTTTGCTTTGAATAAAAATTAGATAAATGAAGAAGTAAAAGAAAAAAAAAGAAAAGTTACCAGGATTCAATTTGACTTCGCCTTATGTTATATGCAGTAGCACAGTATTTCCAAACTAAATAGCACACTTCATTTTGCTTTCCAACATCATTTACTATGGGGATACCAAAAATTATGGCTCATGTATTGCTGTGATATCTCGTATCCCCTATGTTTCATTTGTTACCCTTTACCTATTGACCAGTTGAAATTGCCTTTTGTTTGATAGCAGACTACGGTATCTTTTCATATTTTTACATCATTCCACAAGATTTTGCCTCCGTACTCTTAGGGGAAATCAACTATAATAGCGTATACGGCCTATAATATTCGATATCACCAGTATTTCTCCGGTTAGAAGTTACCAGGATTCAATTTGACTTCACCTTATGTTGGATGCGGGAGCACAGTATTTCATTCCCAAATTGCACCATTCCTTTTGCTTTCAAACGTCATTTACATTGGGGATACCAAATATTGTGTCTCACCCGTTGCCGTAATATCTTGTATCCCCTATGTTTCACGGGTCACCCTTTAGCCATTAACCATAATTTGATAGCAAACTACAGTATATTCTCACATTTTGTACATCATTCCACAAGATTTTGCCTGTGGTACCCTTAGGGGATACCAAATATAATAGCCGATACAGCCTATAATATTTGATATCCTCAGCGTTTCTCGGGTTAGAAGTTACCAGGATTCAATTTTACATCGCCTTATGTTGGATGGGTGAGCACAGTATATCTATGCAAAATAGCACCCTTCCTTTTGTTTTCCAACATCGTTTACTATGGGGATACCAAATATTATGGCTCACGCATTGCTTTAATATCTCGTATCCCTTACGTTTCTCGAGTTACCCTTTAATCATTCAACAGTTGAAGTTGCCATGTATTTGATAGCAGACTACAGTATCTTTTCACATTTTTTATATAATTCCCCAAGATTTCACATTAGCTTCCTTTAGGGGATACCATATATAACGGACTCTACCGCCTATAATATTTGGTATCCTCTGTGTTTCTTAGGTAAGAATTTACCAGGATTCAATTTGACATGGTCTAATGTTGGATGGGTGAGCACTGTATTCCTATGCCAAAAAGCACCCTTCCTTTTCCTTTCCTACATCATTTAGTATGGGGATACCAAATATTATGGCTCATGCACTTCTGTAATATCTTGTATCCCCTATGTTCTAAGGGGACCCTTTAGCCACTTACCAATTGAAGTTTCCTTTTTTTTTTTAAAACAGACTACAATCCCTTCTCATATTTTTTACATACTGTTCCCTTAGAAATACCAAACATAATGGCCTATAAAGCCTATAATAGTTGGTATCCCCTATGTTTTTAAGTTAGAACATGCCAGGATTCCCTTTGACATGATCTGATTTTGGGTGGGTGAGCACAGTATTTTAATGCCAAATAGCACCCTTCCTTTTGCTTTCCAACATTGTTTACTATGGGGATACCAAATATTATGGCTCACGCATGCAGTAATATCTTGTATCTCCAATGTTTCTCGAGTTACCCTTCAGCCATTCACCCCTTGAAGTTGCCATGTATTTGATAGTAGACTACAGTAGACTACACATTTTTTATATAATTCCCCAAGACTTCACATCTCTTTCCTTTAAGGGATACCATATATAATGGACTCTACCGCCTATAATATTTGGTATCCCTTGTGTTTCTCCGGTTAGAACTTACCAGGATTCACTTTGACATGGTCTAATGTTGGATGGGTGAGCACAGTATTCCTATGCCAAAAAAAGCACCCTTCTTTTTCCTTTCCAACATCATTTACTATGGGGATACAAAAAATTATGGCTCATGCATTGCTGTATTATCTTGTATCCCCTACGTTCCATGGTTACCCTTTAGCCATTGACCACTTGAAGTTGTCATTTATTTGATTGCAGACTACAGTATTTTTTCATACTTTGTATATCATTCCACAAGATTTCACATCCGGTTCCCATATGGATACCAAACATAATGGCCTATACCGTCAGTAATATTTGGTATCCCCTATGTTTCTCAAGTTAGAACTGGCCAGGATTCAATTTGACATGGTCTTGTGTTGGATTGGTGAGCACAGTATTTTTGTGCCAAATAGCACCCTCCCTTTTGCTTTCCAACATTGTTTACTTTGGGGATACCAAATATTATGGCTTACGCATTGCTGTAATATATTGTATACCTTACATTTCTTAAGTTACCCATTAGCCATTTCCCAGTTGAAGTTGCTATGTATTTGTTAGCAGACTACAGTATCTTGTCACATTTTTCATGTAATTCCCCAATACTTCAGATCTGTTTACTTTAGGGGATACCATATATAATGGACTCTACCGCCTATAATATTTGGTATCATCTATGTTTCTCTGGTTAGAGCTTATCAGGATTCAATTTGACATGTTCTTATTTTGGCTGGGTGAGCACAGTATTTTTCTGCCCACTGGCATCCTTTCTTGAGTTTTCTAACATCTCTTACTATGAGGATACCAAATATTACGGATTATGCAAGGCTATAATATCTTGTATCCCCTACTTTTAATGGGTTACCCTTTAGCTATTGACCAACTGAAATTGCCTTGTAATTAATAGCCAATTACTGTATCTTTCTGTATTTTTGATTTCCTTCCACAAACATTCACATAAGGTTCCTTTGGGGATACCAAAAATAATGGCCCATACAGGCTATAATATTTAAGGTTCACTGACAGAATATCGATGTACAAAATATAGGGCCCGATTCCTATGTCATTTGGAAGGCTTCCTAGTCTGATTTGGCTTTCCCAGATCCGATTCGTAGCCCTTGTTTATGACCGAATCGTACACAGGTCTGAACGGCAAAGTACAATGCGAAGATCACGTACGCATTGGCCAAATCGTTTCCGGGACCCAAACCTGTTTGTGTGACTCGTTGTTATCTGAATCATGCAGCGCTATGGAGCCGAATTTCGACTGAGAGAACACGATGGACGATTCAGACAGTTTCTTGTCCTCGGTCTCAGCAAGATGAAAAGGCTGTCGGAATCGTACTTCGGGAGCCGTAGCAGGCCCCCCTTCACCCAAGGTACTCTGAATCTGTCACAGGGATTCGCACATGGGTCCCCCCTGATCCAGGCAAGCACAGTGGCCATGGTGCCCGCCACAGGGTGTAGGCTTTTCCCCACCCACCCCTTTTTGCTATGTGAGCCGATGTACGCGTCTGTACATGTGCTACAGAATGCAGCACACATAGAAAGAGAAAAGCAAGGAGAAATAAAAGTATTTCTCCTTGTATTACCATTCTAATGCCTGCTCTTGGATGGCGTTGGTTTTTGCCGCTGCCTCAGATGTACACCTCCTTGAAAATCTGGGGCAGCTTTAAAAGCAATGGGTATTGCAGTTGATCGCCCACAGCAACTCCCATTGCACACCCCTTTCACACTAAGTGATGAGTGTAAAGGGGCCTTGTTAGACCTGGCACCATTGGCATGGGTTTCCCTTGTATTTGTGCCTTTGCTTCCTGTGTTTTTGCTGCGTGTTGGAATTTGTTTTTGCTGGTCTAGATGCTTTGGGCACTTTGCCACTGCTGTTCAGTGCCAAAGTCCAAGTGCTCCCTTTGTATTGTTATGGATTAGTGATTCCCTGTTTGGCATATTTGATTTACTACTCAGTCCCTAGTACAGTGCACTGTGTGTGCCCAGGGCCTGTCAATCAAATGCTTCTAGTGGACCTGCAGCACTGATTGTTCCACCCACAGAAGCAGCCTGTAAATGTAACTCAGGCCTGCCATTGCAGAGCCTGTGTGCAGTCTAGTACTACCATGTCGACTTGGCAAGTATGCTCACTTGCCAGGCCCTATCCTTCCCTTTTCTTACCTGTCAGTCACCCCTAAGTTAAGCCCAAGGTACCCCTGTGGGCAGGGTGCAGCGTATGTAAAAGGTAGGGCATGCCCTGGTGTGTGTGGCATGTCCTGATAGTGAAGTACTGCCAATTTCGTTTTCACTATTGCAAGCCTACCTGTTCCCATAGGATAGAATTTGGGAGTTTGCTTATAACACATAATAAACATAACTACCTCTGCGAACAATGTAGGAAAATAAAGTTTAGTATGCCGGAACTCGGAATGTTAAAATGCATCTTTTAGTGAAGGTGGTTTTTACATTCTGTGTTTGAAAATATCACTTTTAGAAAGAAGGTATTTTCTTGCTTAGCCATCCAGTGTGCCTCTGCTAGGAGGTGTATTGACTGGCTGGCCTTGGAGTGACAGAGGCTGGGGAGGAGCTGTGGCGCCAAAGAATTTTATTGGCCAGGGCTGGGCTGAATAGACCTGGGATGCATTTAGAGTAGGGGGAGGAGATTTTCTTGCAGCTGAATGGGCCTGGTCTGCCTGACACACAGCTGTCTCAATCTCCTACCATGAAGCTGCACCAGGGAGGACAAAACTGGCTCTTACTGAGCACAGGGATTCTCTGCCACCAGAGAACAAAGGATTTTGCTTTATAAAAAGAGGGGCCGAGACCCCAGGCATTTAGACCACTCCTGGGAAATCAAGAAGAACCTTTGCCAAGGAGAAGAGCTGGAGAAACTGGAGGAGGAGTACTGCCCCTTTCCTGTGTACTGTCTGGGATTGGCCTGCAGTGGCTGCTTCTGCAAAGGAAAGGAGATGACTTTTCTGTGTGCTGTGTCCCCTGTTTGAGGAAGATCTTCAAGGGCTTGAAGTTGAGCTTGCCCCCTGTTCATGAGGTTTCAGGAATATCATAGATCTCACCAAGCTTCTAGGCACAGTCTCTGGAACCGCTGGTTTCCGTTACCTGGAGAAGAAAAGGGTAACCGACTCTGTCATTGAGTCCGTCGCAGGATTCCATGTCCTGAAGGCACCGTAGAAAGCACCGCCTCTTTTTGCAATGCAACGCTGGTCTCATCGACTCCGTCAATGATCCACTGCTTGCATCATGCCCTGTGGGCATCACACTCTGCACCGCTTCACTACACGATGCACTGATGTCATCGACTGTCGCTGCCCGACTCGAACATTGACCGGCTCCGTCGCCGCATCATGACCTCCCAGCACCGCATCGAGCACCGTCTCATGCTGAAACGCAAGCCTTGGTCTCACCGACTCTGTCAACTAGTCGCAAGCCTTGGTCTCGCCGACTCTGTCAACTAGCCGCTACCTGTACCGAGCCGTGAGGACACTGCACACTGCAACGCTTCCATCTCACCTCGCACCCGCAACAGTTACCCCAGATCGGCTTGTAACATTGTGTCAGCCGCAACAACAAAAGGTAGTGTCTCCGAGTCTGTCGACGCTTTAGGTAACCCGTACCGACGCCGTTGGACGGAATTGTTAGACTCTGTCATATTCAGTATCGCGGTAGCCCCGGACGGAGCTACCAAGTCAGTTTTTCCTGCAATTTAAAGGTTATTTAACACAGTAACTATTTTTTAAAAGTATTGTATATTGGATTTTTGTCAGTTTTGGTCTTGTTGGTTTAGATAAAGTTTGCTTATTTTTCCAAACTGGTGTGGTGTCCATTTGTAGTGTTTTCACTTTGTTACTGTATGCATGGACAAATGCTTTACACACTGCCTCTGAGATAAGCCTATCTGCTCCTGCCAAGCTACCAAAAGAGTAAGCAGGAGTTATTTTAGAAGTGTATCCCCCTTACCCTGACTAGGACGAAGGGTCCTTACTTGGCAAAGGTGCAAATCTCTGCCAACTAGAGACCCCCATTTCAAACAGACCTTATTTTCAAAGCAGCTGTAAGTCACAAAAAAGTGGCTTAACGCTGAGTTATAAATCTGGAGAGGGACATATCGCCAACAGAACGTCGCTAATTGGGACATTCTGGAGGTGATCCCGTTGTAACTAGGCCCCTGGGTTTCTCTTGCCACCGTGTGGGAGGCCCTATATCCCTGCAAAGTGATTGACAGTGCCAAGGTGTATAAAACACTAAACCACCTTGTGGCTTGAACTGCATGGTCTTGATTGTGTAATCACATTGTAAGTGTGATGCAGGGCTTGTATTTTGCTTTCAATCAATGGCATACAGAAAGCTGCAGTCTATGTTTTCAGACCACAGATCACTAACAGATTGCAAGTGTGTCAGCAATCTATATAACACAAATAGTGCATGTGTGATAGACTGAGCATAGCCTGCCGATCATTCAAACAGGCAGTTTCATCATCATCATCATCATAATTTTATTGTATGATTAATTAAAATCTTTACAATGTTTACAAACGATAAAAACAATGCATAACAAGTTTAAAATACACATTGACGTGTGGTCTGAATTATTATGTATTAAAAGTCATTACGATTGTCATGTTCCTTGGACAACTCGTTCTAGAATTTTTAGTTTCGGTTTAATCATTGTGTCTGATCCTTTTCTAGAAGTTGCTTTGTTGCCATGGACATGAATTTAATTCCTCGACATGAGAGGATGGAAGAGACGCCACTTAGCCACCATATAACCGCCTGCCTGCAGGTGCGGATTTTCAATGCGTTGAAGATTGCCCGCAGATATCTTCTTCTTAATGTTTGCTGCACAGGGCATACGCATAGTATGTGTGTCACTGTTTCGTTCTTATATCCGCATAGTCTACAGATAGCACTTTCTGATTTTTGTTTCCAAGAAGGCAGAAGATCTTTTGTAAAATGCATGCCCAGACGGTACGCTGTTAGCGTTTTTTTTAGGTGTTGACTGTAGTGTTGGGCTAGGAAGCCTTGCGGTTTTTGAGACGAGTAAGAGCTAATTACTGTCCAAGCGTGTCTCCGTTGACTTAGGATATTTTTATCTTTAATCAGGGAGATCTTTTTTGCCGAACTGTTTGCTATTTTGCAAAACTGCTTATGGTCAATGTTTTTTGTCCACACTTCGTGGAGTCCAAGAGTTGTCAAACTCTGTTTAAGAAATTTTCCCCAAAGAGTTATGTTTGGCCTGTCTACTAGAAAGTTTATTTCCTCCCAGCACATATTGTTCAAAGAGTCACTTGGTGCAATTCGGATCTTGTGGCAAAATTTTACAAATGTGGAATTTGACCTAATGTCTGGATTTTGTAATCCAAATTCTAATCGAACTTGGGCTGGCGATGCTGTTTTTGGCAATTCAAACACCACTTTATATATTTTGTTTTGAAGGTTGTTTAGGATTGCTGATTCGCTCCCGAGCCATCCGATTAGTCCATAAGACAAGGTAGGAATAATTTGGGCGGCCATAACTTTAAGTAAGTGGGTATAATTTGGACCACCCACAGTCTTTTGCAGTTGCCTGTATGCGTATATTAGCGATTGTGCCTTTCCTCTTAGAACCTGAATGTGCCTTTTTTTGTGTTACCCCGCTCAATGGTCATCCCCAGATATTTATAGGAGTCCTGTTCTTCGAAGAGAGATTTGTTCATTGACCATGTATATTTCAATTTCTTACACTCTGAGATTCGGAGCACTTTAGTTTTCTTTTTATTCAACTCCAGGTTTTCCTCTGTTAAATACGAGATCAGCGTATTCACTAAGCGTTGCAGTCCGACTGGTGTTTTGCTTAATAAAACTATATCGTCGGCGTACTGCATTATGGGTACGGGAACATTGCCTAGTTTCGGTGCATGACTTTCTGTTGCGTCTATTTTTCTTCCAATGTCAGCAAGATATAGATTGAAGAGACTGGGGGCAAGGACGCAGCCTTGTTTTAATCCGTCCTGAGTTTCAATTTTGTTAGTCAGGCTGCTGCCGTTCCCTTGTTTCACCTTGGCCCATGTCTCGCTGTATAGTCTTGAAATTGCATTTATTAGGTATTCCGGCATCCCCCATTCTCTTAGCTTGCTCCACAACCTGGGCCTGCTTACATGGTCGAAAGCTGATTTTATGTCGACGAAACAAGCATATAGTTGATGTTTTATTTTTTTATTTTAAACAACGAAGGAGTGACTTAATGAAAACAAAATAAGACAAAACAAGGTGTGTTAGGTTATGCAATGGTCCCTACCCGGTTGGCGTAACTGTAAGGTTGGAAAAATCCAATCCTAACAATCAGGAGGTCGCAACCCAGAAAAGTAGTATAACTACACATAACTGGAAAGGACAAGTAAACCTCTTTGTTAAAAGGACCCTCACTCACCACTAGTTGGTGACATGCTTCATCATAGGGTCCCCGCTGGGGTGGCCGAATGCCCCCCCAGCGTGCTACAACGCCTGATTTACAGCGGAGCGGGTTGGTGTTGAGTGTGACAGTGGTTTAACTCAAAAAAAATTGTTGCAAAATAAGTGAGTGCAGAATTTAAAAATTACTAGGTTGAAACCCAAACAAAATCTTCAATGTGGGCCAACCTGTATCCAGATTAAAAAGGCGGACAAAATAGGTTCTGAATTTGGAGACCTGTGTCCTTGAGTGAGATATAAGGTCAACATGTTTCTGCTGTAAAAATGCAGGATCGCACAGCATTCGTCAGGACCATAGACCAATAGCACTCCGGTGGTATGTACACACTAAGGTACACCCTCCCGTGAGGCACTTGATGTAAAAAATTGAAAGAGTATGATGTAATTACTCACGGATATTGCCCGTGTCGGCACACTGTGATTCACAGCAGCCCGAGTTACCTGTAGAGAAAGGAGAGGGACACACTAACACATAGACACACAAATCAACATGTTATCCATTTTTACAACATGTAGCAAGGTAACGTGAGAATTATCACATCACCTCTGTTTCCTTAACACCCTATTAGAGTGGTAGGATAAAGTACCCTCATGATCATAAATTCGATATAGAGGGATGTCTAGTTACAGACTTCTAAACAAAAATTATTCATATTAGAATAGTGGAACCAAAGAGGGAGGTTCCTGAAACGCAGTAGATTTATTTAAATCAGCGTATTTTGGGCTAAAGTTTTAGAAAGGCTAAGGATTTCTTACCCCTCCATAGTTTATACTTAAGCCGGGTATATAATAAATAATTAAAGCAGACAAAATATATTATTTTGGAGACTCATCAAACGGCAAAAGGGGGGGCCTCACAATGTGGAAACCAGAGCGACAACATGCATTAATCTGCAAGGTTCAATAGCGTGTCAGCAAGGAGCTCAAAGCACTTACAGCTAGAAGGAGGGAAATTCTCTTCATGGGTCAAGACAGCACGGGAATTGTTCACGCGGTGTAAAATCTAGCGTGTAAGGAGGAAAACAAGATGTTACCAAACCCTCCGTAGTTCGACAGTCTTTGAGGCAGAAAGCAGCTGCACGGTAGACAAGCAGTTTAAAAACTTACTTTTCCACTCGCGACTCCCCGTCCAAAACCTATGCTACAGGACTGCCGTCTGCCCGGAGGTAGTAGAGAAACCCATGTGAGCTCTTTTAAATAACATAGTTGTTCCGGCCACGTGACTGGCGTGCCCGGACATGAAAAGGGGGGCGTGACACGGGGCGTCACACAGGGCGAGGCGGAGAAGCCTTAAAGGGACAAAGCCCCTTTGGTCACCCTACAGGTAATGCGGTTCGAATCCCCGTTCCGCCTCGTTGGTGAACCAATAAGTTGAGGGGAATAAGATGTTAATTTTGAGGAACAGTAGTTCTCTCCAAAAAATGTGATTAATATTCATAACGATAACGATTAAGGCAAAGACGTGCGTCGATTAAAACGAGCCAGTCCTGAGTGGGAGGCTACGCCTTGATACTATATGGTAGGCAGCCAATTTGTCTGCGCCCATACCTTCCGAAATAGTGCATTGTCCTAGAATCTTCTGGGGCATTGATAACTAATGGCCCCTTTAGTACTGTATTATTATTAAAATATGCTTAGATCGTGATGCCATATGAAATGGCTCTAGTGCGGTTATATTCTTGGTTCACCTTGATCCACCCAGTCACCTGTCTGGGATATGGTATGCGCTAGAAAAGGGTCGAGAAATAAGGCATGTTGTCACCAAGCAAAGCAACCACCTCTTCTTTTGAATTTATGATCATGAGGGTACTTTATCCTACCACTCTAATAGGGTGTTAAGGAAACAGAGGTGATGTGATAATTCTCACGTTACCTTGCTACATGTTGTAAAAATGGATAACATGTTGATTTGTGTGTCTATGTGTTAGTGTGTCCCTCTCCTTTCTCTACAGGTAACTCGGGCTGCTGTGAATCACAGTGTGCCGACACGGGCAATATCCGTGAGTAATTACATCATACTCTTTCAATTTTTTACATCAAGTGCCTCACGGGAGGGTGTACCTTAGTGTGTACATACCACCGGAGTGCTATTGGTCTATGGTCCTGACGAATGCTGTGCGATCCTGCATTTTTACAGCAGAAACATGTTGACCTTATATCTCACTCAAGGACACAGGTCTCCAAATTCAGAACCTATTTTGTCCGCCTTTTTAATCTGGATACAGGTTGGCCCACATTGAAGATTTTGTTTGGGTTTCAACCTAGTAATTTTTAAATTCTGCACTCACTTATTTTGCAACAATTTTTTTTGAGTTAAACCACTGTCACACTCAACACCAACCCGCTCCGCTGTAAATCAGGCGTTGTAGCACGCTGGGGGGGCATTCGGCCACCCCAGCGGGGACCCTATGATGAAGCATGTCACCAACTAGTGGTGAGTGAGGGTCCTTTTAACAAAGAGGTTTACTTGTCCTTTCCAGTTATGTGTAGTTATACTACTTTTCTGGGTTGCGACCTCCTGATTGTTAGGATTGGATTTTTCCAACCTTACAGTTACGCCAACCGGGTAGGGACCATTGCATAACCTAACACACCTTGTTTTGTCTTATTTTGTTTTCATTAAGTCACTCCTTCGTTGTTTAAAATATAATTATTGGGGTACAGGAGTGTCTACTCGCGCCCTATCTCTCTTGTTGATTTTGTTGGTTCTTAGAGCAGCGTGCAGCTGTGAGAGACTTACTGATTTATTATTAGCAGAGACTTATTAATAACGAGACCATCAATCTACCATGGAAGAACAGGGCCCCTCCTTTTCAAAAGAAGAGGTGGTTGCTTTGCTTGGTGACAACATGCCTTATTTCTCGACCCTTTTCTAGCGCATACCATATCCCAGACAGGTGACTGGGTGGATCAAGGTGAACCAAGAATATAACCGCACTAGAGCCATTTCATATGGCATCACGATCTAAGCATATTTTAATAATAATACAGTACTAAAGGGGCCATTAGTTATCAATGCCCCAGAAGATTCTAGGACAATGCACTATTTCGGAAGGTATGGGCGCAGACAAATTGGCTGCCTACCATATAGTATCAAGGCGTAGCCTCCCACTCAGGACTGGCTCGTTTTAATCGACGCACGTCTTTGCCTTAATCGTTATCGTTATGAATATTAATCACATTTTTTGGAGAGAACTACTGTTCCTCAAAATTAACATCTTATTCCCCTCAACTTATTGGTTCACCAACGAGGCGGAACGGGGATTCGAACCGCATTACCTGTAGGGTGACCAAAGGGGCTTTGTCCCTTTAAGGCTTCTCCGCCTCGCCCTGTGTGACGCCCCGTGTCACGCCCCCCTTTTCATGTCCGGGCACGCCAGTCACGTGGCCGGAACAACTATGTTATTTAAAAGAGCTCACATGGGTTTCTCTACTACCTCCGGGCAGACGGCAGTCCTGTAGCATAGGTTTTGGACGGGGAGTCGCGAGTGGAAAAGTAAGTTTTTAAACTGCTTGTCTACCGTGCAGCTGCTTTCTGCCTCAAAGACTGTCGAACTACGGAGGGTTTGGTAACATCTTGTTTTCCTCCTTACACGCTAGATTTTACACCGCGTGAACAATTCCCGTGCTGTCTTGACCCATGAAGAGAATTTCCCTCCTTCTAGCTGTAAGTGCTTTGAGCTCCTTGCTGACACGCTATTGAACCTTGCAGATTAATGCATGTTGTCGCTCTGGTTTCCACATTGTGAGGCCCCCCCTTTTGCCGTTTGATGAGTCTCCAAAATAATATATTTTGTCTGCTTTAATTATTTATTATATACCCGGCTTAAGTATAAACTATGGAGGGGTAAGAAATCCTTAGCCTTTCTAAAACTTTAGCCCAAAATACGCTGATTTAAATAAATCTACTGCGTTTCAGGAACCTCCCTCTTTGGTTCCACTATTCTAATATGAATAATTTTTGTTTAGAAGTCTGTAACTAGACATCCCTCTATATCGAATTTATGATCATGAGGGTACTTTATCCTACCACTCTAATAGGGTGTTAAGGAAACAGAGGTGATGTGATAATTCTCACGTTACCTTGCTACATGTTGTAAAAATGGATAACATGTTGATTTGTGTGTCTATGTGTTAGTGTGTCCCTCTCCTTTCTCTACAGGTAACTCGGGCTGCTGTGAATCACAGTGTGCCGACACGGGCAATATCCGTGAGTAATTACATCATACTCTTTCAATTTTTTACATCAAGTGCCTCACGGGAGGGTGTACCTTAGTGTGTACATACCACCGGAGTGCTATTGGTCTATGGTCCTGACGAATGCTGTGCGATCCTGCATTTTTACAGCAGAAACATGTTGACCTTATATCTCACTCAAGGACACAGGTCTCCAAATTCAGAACCTATTTTGTCCGCCTTTTTAATCTGGATACAGGTTGGCCCACATTGAAGATTTTGTTTGGGTTTCAACCTAGTAATTTTTAAATTCTGCACTCACTTATTTTGCAACAATTTTTTTTGAGTTAAACCACTGTCACACTCAACACCAACCCGCTCCGCTGTAAATCAGGCGTTGTAGCACGCTGGGGGGGCATTCGGCCACCCCAGCGGGGACCCTATGATGAAGCATGTCACCAACTAGTGGTGAGTGAGGGTCCTTTTAACAAAGAGGTTTACTTGTCCTTTCCAGTTATGTGTAGTTATACTACTTTTCTGGGTTGCGACCTCCTGATTGTTAGGATTGGATTTTTCCAACCTTACAGTTACGCCAACCGGGTAGGGACCATTGCATAACCTAACACACCTTGTTTTGTCTTATTTTGTTTTCATTAAGTCACTCCTTCGTTGTTTAAAATATAATTATTGGGGTACAGGAGTGTCTACTCGCGCCCTATCTCTCTTGTTGATTTTGTTGGTTCTTAGAGCAGCGTGCAGCTGTGAGAGACTTACTGATTTATTATTAGCAGAGACTTATTAATAACGAGACCATCAATCTACCATGGAAGAACAGGGCCCCTCCTTTTCAAAAGAAGAGGTGGTTGCTTTGCTTGGTGACAACATGCCTTATTTCTCGACCCTTTTCTAGCGCATACCATATCCCAGACAGGTGACTGGGTGGATCAAGGTGAACCAAGAATATAACCGCACTAGAGCCATTTCATATGGCATCACGATCTAAGCATATTTTAATAATAATACAGTACTAAAGGGGCCATTAGTTATCAATGCCCCAGAAGATTCTAGGACAATGCACTATTTCGGAAGGTATGGGCGCAGACAAATTGGCTGCCTACCATATAGTATCAAGGCGTAGCCTCCCACTCAGGACTGGCTCGTTTTAATCGACGCACGTCTTTGCCTTAATCGTTATCGTTATGAATATTAATCACATTTTTTGGAGAGAACTACTGTTCCTCAAAATTAACATCTTATTCCCCTCAACTTATTGGTTCACCAACGAGGCGGAACGGGGATTCGAACCGCATTACCTGTAGGGTGACCAAAGGGGCTTTGTCCCTTTAAGGCTTCTCCGCCTCGCCCTGTGTGACGCCCCGTGTCACGCCCCCCTTTTCATGTCCGGGCACGCCAGTCACGTGGCCGGAACAACTATGTTATTTAAAAGAGCTCACATGGGTTTCTCTACTACCTCCGGGCAGACGGCAGTCCTGTAGCATAGGTTTTGGACGGGGAGTCGCGAGTGGAAAAGTAAGTTTTTAAACTGCTTGTCTACCGTGCAGCTGCTTTCTGCCTCAAAGACTGTCGAACTACGGAGGGTTTGGTAACATCTTGTTTTCCTCCTTACACGCTAGATTTTACACCGCGTGAACAATTCCCGTGCTGTCTTGACCCATGAAGAGAATTTCCCTCCTTCTAGCTGTAAGTGCTTTGAGCTCCTTGCTGACACGCTATTGAACCTTGCAGATTAATGCATGTTGTCGCTCTGGTTTCCACATTGTGAGGCCCCCCCTTTTGCCGTTTGATGAGTCTCCAAAATAATATATTTTGTCTGCTTTAATTATTTATTATATACCCGGCTTAAGTATAAACTATGGAGGGGTAAGAAATCCTTAGCCTTTCTAAAACTTTAGCCCAAAATACGCTGATTTAAATAAATCTACTGCGTTTCAGGAACCTCCCTCTTTGGTTCCACTATTCTAATATGAATAATTTTTGTTTAGAAGTCTGTAACTAGACATCCCTCTATATCGAATTTATGATCATGAGGGTACTTTATCCTACCACTCTAATAGGGTGTTAAGGAAACAGAGGTGATGTGATAATTCTCACGTTACCTTGCTACATGTTGTAAAAATGGATAACATGTTGATTTGTGTGTCTATGTGTTAGTGTGTCCCTCTCCTTTCTCTACAGGTAACTCGGGCTGCTGTGAATCACAGTGTGCCGACACGGGCAATATCCGTGAGTAATTACATCATACTCTTTCAATTTTTTACATCAAGTGCCTCACGGGAGGGTGTACCTTAGTGTGTACATACCACCGGAGTGCTATTGGTCTATGGTCCTGACGAATGCTGTGCGATCCTGCATTTTTACAGCAGAAACATGTTGACCTTATATCTCACTCAAGGACACAGGTCTCCAAATTCAGAACCTATTTTGTCCGCCTTTTTAATCTGGATACAGGTTGGCCCACATTGAAGATTTTGTTTGGGTTTCAACCTAGTAATTTTTAAATTCTGCACTCACTTATTTTGCAACAATTTTTTTTGAGTTAAACCACTGTCACACTCAACACCAACCCGCTCCGCTGTAAATCAGGCGTTGTAGCACGCTGGGGGGGCATTCGGCCACCCCAGCGGGGACCCTATGATGAAGCATGTCACCAACTAGTGGTGAGTGAGGGTCCTTTTAACAAAGAGGTTTACTTGTCCTTTCCAGTTATGTGTAGTTATACTACTTTTCTGGGTTGCGACCTCCTGATTGTTAGGATTGGATTTTTCCAACCTTACAGTTACGCCAACCGGGTAGGGACCATTGCATAACCTAACACACCTTGTTTTGTCTTATTTTGTTTTCATTAAGTCACTCCTTCGTTGTTTAAAATATAATTATTGGGGTACAGGAGTGTCTACTCGCGCCCTATCTCTCTTGTTGATTTTGTTGGTTTTATTTTTTTAGCCTTGTCGGTTAGCAAGCACAGGGTGGCCAGGTTGGTAGTTGTCCCCATCCCCAGTCTGAACCCAGTTTGAAACCTGGGGATTATTTTTGTAGTTATTTCCCAGTCCTGTAGCTCTTTCAGCAGGCATGAGGCGTACAGCTTGGCTTCGACGTCTATTAGGGAAATTAGGCGATAGTTTCCTGGCTCTTTCCGGTCCCCTTTCTTGTAAATTGGGTGGATAATGTTTCCTCTCCATGTTTCCGGAAGAGTTCCTTTTTTTAGGATGTAATTGAAGAGTGTAGATAAAAGATCGGCCCAGAAGTCAATATCTGTTTTGTAAACCGCGTTTGGGATGCCGTTTGGCCCCGGGGCCCCTTCTGATTTTAATTTCTGTATTAGCCTTTTTATTTGGGCATGTGTAAATGTTGGTTCTTCGTGAGTGAGGTTTAGTTCCGCAGTAACGCTTTTTGGGCTGTAGTCCTTGCTCTCCCTAGGTCCCCCTTGTTCTTTTTCTTCGATTCTTTGGGGATCCTTTGTTAGGTAAAGATTCTTCACGTATGTCTCCCATTCGGTGTTGCTGATCCCGGGATCCTGTTGTAATTCATGACCTAGATTTAGTTCGTTAATGATTACCCAGAACTCTCTAGAGGATGATTTTTTGCTGGAAATAAGTAACTTTGTCCATACCCGTTCTTTGTATTGGCCTTTTGCCTCCCATAACTTTTTTTGGGTATGCCTTTCTCATGTTTCTGAGGTCTACAGTATTTGTGTTTTGATCCTTTACGGCCATTCGTTGGGCCCTGGCTAGTTTCCTTTTTTCTTGTTTTAATTCAGTATTAAACCAGGGCGCTGGTTTTCTTGTTTGGTCTCTACTTCCTCTTGGGTTAGCTGAGTGGTTTTCCTTTATTACCTCCAACAAATTTTCCCAATTATTTGTTGGGTCTCCGTTGTCAAGGCTCCCATTTTGCAACATGAAGTTTGTGGCCGTGGTCATGATTTTTTGTGTTTCCCCGCCCCTCCATTTTATTTTCCATAAGTTTAATTTTTCTGTTTCTTGGTTCAATGACCTCGTTTTCTCGGCTCTGGGTGCAATAATATCCAACCTGAGGATTTGTGGGTAATGATCACTTTCCAGGCGCTGGACTATTGAATATTGCACGATTGGTACAAGTTTCGTTGATACAAGTGTAAAGTCCAGAGTTGATTTAACATTGCCGCTCACATAAGTGGGGCACAGTTGAGTCAGGCCTTCCTTGCTTTTGCATTTTAATATTGTTAGGCCCATTGTTACTATCTTCCTCCGATTAATTTGGGTGTACGCAACTGCTGATCTTGTTACTCTGTTCCTTCTGCTCCTGTTAGTGATGAGTAAGTTGTGATTAAAGTCTCCAGTGATTATCATGGAGCTTTGCTTATTAGTTTTTTATAAAGTTTTGATTAGAGTTAACAATGTTTCCAATTTTCCCTTTTTTGTTTTCTGGTCTGGGTGTATGTAAATGTTTAAAATTAGCAGTTGTTGCGGGGGCTGTATTGTGATTTTTATAACTTGAACCCAGTTTATTCCAACGTCCAATGTTTCCTGGATCCAGTTGTATTTCTGTGAGACGAGGATTGTTAAACCACCCCGGGGGTGCCCGTATTTTGCGTGTTTTTCTGCAAGTATGTGATAGTCCGTGAAGCCTGGAATTCCTAGTTGCGACAGATTCCAGGTTTCTTGTAAGAGTATTATGTCTGATTTGTCAAAAAAACTTAGGGTTTCGTGATCCTGCTCTATGGAGTTGAAACCGTGCACGTTCCAAGAGCATAGCTTGATTTGGTCTGCTGTCGTTTTTTCCTTTTGCCTACCATTTACTTGTTTTCTGGTTATGGTTGTTTTGGTAGTTTGTTTTTTTCATGTCACTATGTGTGTCTGGTACTGTGGTGCTAAAGTAGTTCTGCACAACTTTGGACTATTATAGTAAAATTGGAGCAAGTCTAAATGATTCACTTCATGAACCCCTAAGATGTGAGCCGTCTCTGTTTCAGAGCTTGTGGCTAGAGTATCTCAACAAGGCCAGTATAGAAAAATATGTTTTGTAAAGTGCACAACGACTCCCAGAGGGATCTCTTGATACTGATGGCAATGTGTGCTGTTAAGTAACTCAGGGGTCCTCATTTTATCATTTTGGGTAAAAGGTAGGCATGGGTAAAATTTAGTTTGGAGTGGCATAATTGCACACATTTTCCTGCATTTGTTATGCACAAAATGCCATGATTGCAGTATTGCACCATGCTGCATATTCAGTTTTCATTTATTCCAAAATGTGATTGTGGGAGCACGGTAACAATGTGAAATAATAGAACATCAGTGGCTGTTCATGTGACATGAAATTATTAACTTTTTTAGTGTCAAATGGACCCTAAAAATGAATGTAAGGAAGCATTTCATGCTAAAATTAACACAAAATGCCGGATAAGCATTTTGCATCATTTCTGAAAAGCAAATGGTTGGGACAGAAAAGTCCTCTGCATGGTAATGCACTTGTACCCCTACTCTGAGTGCCCAACTGTACTCTTGTCTGAATCCCAACTGCTGATTTTTGCTGTTATAGGCAAACACAGATCACACATGCATGCCATGACATAAGCCTGTCTCACGGATGGGGGTCTTGTTGAACTTGGGGTTCCCACGGCGCTACCCTCATAGTGGTGGAAGGCTACCACCTTCACCAGGAGTTAAGCAGCCCAATGCAATGGTGGCAGTATACTGTGTAGTGATCAGCAGTAGTGAACAGGTACCTTTTACTCTGTCACTGGAGTGAGGCCTACAGGTTCACTCACCTTTTTAAAAGTTCCGCAGCTGTGTGCTTAACTCACCCTTACCCTATATCAGGAAGATGTGGAAGTGCTATGCAGCACAAGAGTTGTCACTCGGCTCTGGGTGTATGTGTGCCTGGGAAGGGTACAATACAGGAATTGGGCAGCCCTGAGAAATGCATCCATGGTGAGTGTATGTGCTGGGTGTGTGTGTACCTGCGAGGAGAACAGTACATGAGGATGGAGTGCTGTGCAGTGCATGCATGGTGAATGCATGTAGGGGGTGTATGTGTACCCACAAGATGTACAGTACATGAAGGAAATAGTGTTGTGCAGTGTGTACATGGTGAATGTGTGTGCTGGGTGTATGCGTCCCAGTGGGGGCACGATACATATAGGTAACAGTGCTGGACAGTGAGTACAGGTTTGTCTGTAATTGAGGACCTTAGGTTCCCTTTTGGAAGACCCGGGCATGTATGGTAAAGACATGAGGTGGTAGAGGAATCTTCCCAGACAGATTTGTGTATTGCTGCATTTATGGGAGCTGGGTGGGACACACTTGGGAGAGGAGAGCTAGGCCCCACCTATACACTTCAAAGGACGCTCTTTGATTCAGTGACACAGTGACTTTGTACAGAGGTACATAATTTAGGGTTTGGTAGAGGAGTAAAGAGAGAGTGATGAGATAGAAGAGGTGATATGATGATTGAAAGAGAGACATAGGACAGAAAGTTTATTCTTTAACTTAATGACCACAAATTACCTAGGAGCATGAGGGTTAGATGGGGTAGTTAGGTATGTGGTTTAAGATTCTCTGAAGCGTGCATGCCCATCTGACAAACACAAATCTGTTCTTCCGGCTATCTTGATCACTTTACCAAGGGCCCTTTGGATGCTGGAGGTCTTGTGCAATCAGCCAATTTGCTCATGCCTTAAAATGACCCTGCAACAAGCACCAGAAATCCAAGAAAGATCAGACTGGTGCAATTTCTCACATAATGATATGGAAGAACATGAGTGCACTCAAGAGCAAGGGGCGAAATCTATGTATATCAGGGGAGCATAGTGTGGTGTGCAACAAAGCCTCAAAGATGATATGCAGCAGGTTGTGGTCAACAATAGGAAATCAGGGGTATTTGCTCTGGTTAGTGGGATCCGCCAGGACTGTCCGTTTTCGCCCTTACTCTTCACTGCCTCCCTAGAGCGGTTAGTGGCATGGATCCGTAGGGATCCAATGATTAGGGGACTCAGGTGGATGGAGGGATGGGAAGACCGCATCACATTATACGACATTCTTCTGTACCTAGCCTCCCTAGAAAAATTGCTTCATATAGTGCTCCATATCTTCACAAACTTTGGGTAAAACTCATGGTACACGATTAAGTGGAGCAAGTCCCTGCTGTATGTTCTTCTTGTGGACCCTCCCTCTCCACTCAGGGGTTGTCCTATTCAAATAACAAAAGTGGACTTTAAGTATCTGGGAGTCTTCATTACCTCAGACCCCAAACATCGATACAGACGCAATCTACTTCCCCCATTGCAGAGACTGATGCGAGATGTCGTGAACTGGAAGGCACTGCCACTTTCATTGCTGGGAAGAGCAGCACTTTTTAAAATGATGTTGTTACAGTGCTTCCTCTATGTCTTGCAGAACTCCCCAGATCTGGTCCCAGTGAAATATTTCAAGGAGATAGAGAGCCTGCAGCGAGAACTGCTGTGGGATGGTAGACCCCAATAGCTTAGCACAAACTTGTACTTGGGTGGTATGACGGGGGACTTGGGCTTCTGGACATCAAAAAGTACTATTGGGCCGCCCACCTGGCCGCCATCAATCATTGTACCTATCGCCTCAGGGACGACCCACAGAATGGATAAATGGCTACTCCCTGGCGGAAACCACTACATATCGATTTATTCTAGACCCTGACGGTATCCCCTAACAGGACCAACAAAGCATTCAGTTCAGGTCTGGCATGAAGCGAACCGAAGCCTGGGGTGGGACCAGAAACTCATGCTAGCAACTCCCCTATGGGACTCAGAACAGCTGGGCACCCTAGGGACCTCAAGGGGGTTTGACAAATGGAACCTCATTAGGATTTCGAAATTTGGGGACCTAAGGGAAAGTGTGAGGTGGTGTCATTCGCATCACTCCAGCACGAACAAGAGCTAGCAGACAACAAGTATTTTAGATACCTACAGGTCTGGCATGCCCTCCAGTCAAATGTTCCAGAGGTGACCTCCCCTCCGGAATCCTCTCCATTGGAGGACAGTCTATAAGATGGCTACCTTCCAAAAAAAGCAATAGCCCTGACTTGCAAAAAGTTAATTAATAACACTGCTGATCCCCTCGGACCGAAACGAGAGCACTGCAAGGGGTATGGGCTGGAGCTGGATGACGAGGAGTAGCAGGAGGTGGTGGCTTCCCCACAGGAAGTAGCGATCTGGTCTAGGTTATGTCTCATCCAACTCAAAATTTTACATAGAGTATACGTCTCTGGACCCAGATTAGCGCAAATGGGAAGGGTGACTGAGGGACAATGCAAAGACAGTGTGGCCAAGTGGGCACCTTTATGCACATAATATGTGAATGTGGGGGTGTTCAGAAATACTGGAAGAAGATACATAACTGTATGGGTGAGGTGTTAGAAACCGTAATTAGGCCCGAAGCAAAAAGATGCCTCTTAAATGTGTTGGAACCCATGGGCCTCAACAGTAAAGACAAATTATGGGTCACTCTGGGTCTAATGTTGGCCAACAGAAATATAGTGCAGTTGTGGGGGGCAGCAGTGTCGCCAAAACTTGAGGCTTGGAAAGCGGATATGGACTGGTGTATTGTCAAAACAGTGTATCTTGCATGTGACTGCCCCCATAAATGGTCCGTGTTAGATTTGGGGGTCTCTAGTTGGCACAGATAGGTACTTTTGACAAATAGGGACCCTTCTCTCTAGTCAGGTTAAGGAGGTACACTCCTAAAATAACCCCTATCCACCCCCTTGGGAGCTTGGCACGAGCAGCCAGGCTTATCTCAGAGGCAGTGTGTAAAGCATTTGTGACCACATACAGTAACCCAGTGACAACACTACAGATGGACACCACACAGTTGTATATTAAAAATAATTATTCTTTATATAGACTTAACACAAGACCACAAACGACAGAAATCCACAGTACTATACATAAAATGGTCATTTTGGCTTAGTTCAGTTCAGTTTTTAGGATGCAATACTTTAAGTTAATGTACCTTTCGATGCGGGTGCTTCCACAACAAACAGAGTGGCAGCGATGGAAATGCGACAAAGTTCCGGTGCAAAGAAATAAAAGACATGAAGATCTTCCAGATGCGGCACGTTTCTCTGATGATGATGCGAGAAGTCGCAGTTCGATGGGCCAACTGCAGCGGCGACACCCTTGTTCAGCGATGCGACGGCAACAGCCTCGGCTGCGACACTCTTCTCCGACGTTGCAAGAGGCTTCCGCACAATGCGACAACTACAGCAGCGATATCCAAGATGTGACGACAGCAGCTCCGACAGCGGCGCACTTCTCCATGGATGCGAGACGCTTTTCTTGATGCGGTGCAATACGATAGCTACAGCAGCGACATTCATGAAGCGATGGCAACATCAGAAAGGGCGACACGCTTCTTCCTCGTTGCGTGACACTTCTCTCGATGTGGTGCAATGCATCAGCTACAGTGGCAACACCCTCCTTTGGAGTTGCGACAGCAGCGGCTGCGATGGCAACACGCTTTTTCTTCGTTGCGAGATGCTTCTCTTGATGCGGTGCAATGCGTCAGCTACAGAGGCGACAACCTCCTTCGGAGTTGCAACGGTAGCGGCTGCGACGGCGACACGCTTCTTCCTCTTGAGTCGCGCTTCCAGCTCTTTGCGACACGCAGTCCCTCAGAAGGCCCAAAAAGAGCAGCAGGCATTCCAAAGAACTCTGTGGAGCTGGGGTTTGAAGTCTCTTGTCCCTGAGACTTCAGCAGGAGGCAAGCTCTGTTCCAAGTCCTTGGAGATCCTTCACAAGTTGAAAGTAAAGCACACAAAGTTCTTTCTCCTTTCTTTGGCAGTCCGGCAGCCACTGCAGGCCAATCCCCCAAGCAGCACTTCAGCTTAGGGATAGTCTCTCTTCAGTGTCTTCTGGTTCCACTCCTCAGCAAAGTTTTCTTCTTGTTGTCCAAAAGTGATCTAATTTCTTGGGATCAGGGTCCCAATATTTATACCCCAAAATCCTCTGTCCTCTGAAGGCAGAGGGGCCTTTGCCTAGTTCAAACCAGTTCTGGAGCACTCTGTTTACATGACTCCTTCTTTCCTTTCACAGTGCATGGCAGGAATATCAGACGCACCACAACAATTTACAATAGGGAGAGCATAAGCACTTTAGCACTGATCAGCAGTGGTAAAGTGCCCAGAGTCATAAATCCAACAAAAACAGGTCAGACAAAATACAGGAGGAAGGCAAAAAGTTCAGGGATGACCCTGCAAAAAGGGCCAAGTCCAACAGTCCGCCATATGGGGCAAATGGAATGTCTATCGGGGAAATATTTGTGTTGCACCTGCTTGGCCCCCCATGATGAACCAACATCACCGTAAATACTGTAACTTGCCTTGTCTCTTTGAAAGGTGCTCTGTAACAAACTGTTGTCAGCTCTTTGTTGTCGTACAACTCTCATATATGTTATACTCATTGACGAACTCATTAATGGTTAATAAAAGATAATTTAAAAAAAAATGATAATATGCAGCAAAAGACTAACCGGTATTCTGCAAGATGGAAGTGAAGGATAGCATGCTTCAGCCCAGGAAAGTGAAAGCCGATGTACATTGGGAGCAAGGAATGGTGTGCATTTAGGAGGACAGGGTGGTTGACAGTGAGGGGCACAGACTGGTATACATTGCAGACATAACGTGATGTAGAGAAGTGAGCACAGGCTGATGTGCACATGCTTAATGTCCATTGGTAGATGTGCACATGGTGATATCAGAGCCTTCTGCAGAACAAAATAGTATATATGGGTGTTAGCTTGTGCACATGGAGCCTGTGTGTCTGCATGCTTGTGAGCATGAGTGTCTATATATTTGTTGATCAGCAGCAAGCATAAATACCTTTTCTCATTGGCAGGAAAGACTGCACCCTCATCCATGACATTTATTAGATTTTAACAAAGAAGAGATTTCAGCTCTAGGTGTTTGTAAGATCGAAATGTATAGACAGACAAACAGACCTCTAACTTTAAACCAACACTCCCCTTTATCAGTAGTGCATTCTTTCAAAACAATGGCTCCATCCTTTAGAAAGAATAACTATGGAAGGTTTTAAATATCACTTCCAATTCCACAAGAAATTGCTACCAGAGGCATTCTACATAGCCACATGCTTACACATTGATCAGACTGTTGGCAGGTGTGCATAGGACCTGTATCTGTTAGTCCGTCTGTATGGATGGTATTTGTGACTATATATGCTGCATGTTGGTCTGTGTGATCGGATACTTTTATGTTTGTGGTTCTCTTCTATTTACACAGATGGCTTTATGTATGTGTGTATCGCTGTCCATATTTTTCTGCATAAGTGTCTATATCTGATGTCTCTAAAGAAAGTTGTACTGTGAGATAGGGAAGTAAATTTAAAAGATGCCAAGCGTGGCTCTTGCTCAAGCTGGTATAACAAATTGAGCTCAGGCTCAGACCCCAACCCATCAGCCTGACTGGGATCCTACTGCTGTCAATGTTGTGTGCCTAACTGTTTTATGGCAGAGTTGGTTGAAGTATACTATTTATGTGAGATCAGCAGAGTGAGTGAGGGTTTCATAAAGCAAGTGTACATGTACACTGTTCTTCCACTGCAGTCTTGTAGTTCTGGCTCTTTAATGAGCCTGTCTACAGACTGAAACACAATGTGCACTTGTCTTGCACCTTTAATAGATACATAGTGCACATAAGCAGCCCAACATGTTAACCCTTATAATGGCTTTACAACAGAGGGTCAAGTGACAGTATTTCACTTTATCTGTTTTGTTTTAGATGTGCGGTTAAAAAAACACAGCTGTTACATAGAAAACTATTGCCATGAGACTGTCCTGACCACATATCAGGTGGCCCCCTGTGTGGGCTCTGGGCAATTGCCCATTTTGACCGTGCTTTAAAACATGATGCCTCCTCTGCACTTAAGCCATGGACAATGCTCACCGAGCCCACAACGCAATGACCTTGACCGTGCCTTTCCACAAAGCCCAGACTTTGCCTCAGCACCTCCGAAGAACTGCTTTTGCGTGTGTCTCAGACGCCACATCACCAACATCTGTGGTGCACCATCCCGGCTCCGATGCATTACTGGTCCTGTGTGGCTGTCAACCGGCGCATCGCCCTCAGCCAGTGGTTCAACTACAACACCACAAATTCGACTCACTGCACTCTTAACATTGACACATCACTGGCACTGCACTGTCTTTACTAACCAAAGCCTCGAACCCGCAACTGGGGCATCACCTACTTTGCACAGTGCATCACTCCCGAGTGCCAACGCCTCAACGACCTTGCACTTCCTGCAGAACCGCCACATCACCTGCACCTGAAATGCATCCTCTCCATTGAGCATCGCATTGTCCCAAGCATCGACGTATCCAAGGTACTGTCAGAGGGTCTGCATGACTCCTGTCTCTGGGCCATTCTCCATCACGTTCGGACTGAACTTTTGGGTTTGCCCCAGTCAAGCACTACTAGATGGCCTCAGTTGGAGTTCTTGCCCCGGTTACTTACTGGTAATCTTCATTACTCTGCCTATAGTCTTCGTCACCACATGGGTTACGCAGTGAGCTTCAGCTTCACAATAGAACCCTCCAAGCAATTTTACGCTCCAGTCCTCCCATCCCTCCCCAACATGGCCTACCATCTTCACCCTTGCCCCAGTAGAAGAGGAGGCATGACCAACCCCACTTCCTGTACAACTACCAATGCAGCAAGCAACCACATGAAACCGATAGTCAAACAGGGAGGGAGGGATGGGAACTCCTGTGGCGAGGAAGACTATACTCAGAGTAATAAAGATTACTGGTAAGTAACTGGGGCATTACCTCCTTGTAAGTCTTCCTCACTGCCTGAGTCACACAGTGAGCATATCCCAAAGCCAAGCAGCTTCCTGGTCACCAACAATAAACCATATGCCAAAGGCTGAGGAAAATACCATGATTTAATCCAAACAGCAAAACAGAGGAAAAAATCAAACAGACACCCAAAAGAAGGAGTTGCAGTCAAGTGCAGGCAGGGCTAGCGTGTAGGATAGCCTCAGCAAAACCCTCAGAAGCAGGACCACCCAACACCACACAATAGTGGTACATGAACATGTGTGGAGAGGCCCACGTAGAGGCCCTACAGATATTCACAATAAATACCCCCTTAAAAGAGGCCCAGGAGACAGAAATACCCCAGGTAGACCGACCCTGGATCCAGGCTGGCACCTCCGACCACTGAGAACCATAGGCCAGAAGGATTGTCTGCTTAATCCATCTACTCAGGGTAGAAAGAGAAGGCTTATGACCCGATCTAACTGGGCCAAATGTGACAGACTATCACACTTGCAAAAATCCAAAGTCCGCTCCAGATAAACCAACAGTGCCGGCCGGATTCCCAGAAGGGAGAGATCAGCTTCCACCCCAGACTCAGGCACCGGGGAGAAAGTCAGCAGAATGACCACCCTGGAATGGTTGGCAACTGAGGGGACTTCGGGCAAGAACTTAGGGTCGGGCAAAGGACAGCACAATACGGCAAGACACGCAAGAAAGGAGGAGACCACAAAAATGACCCCAACTCTCCAATCTGAGCAGCTGACACAACGGCCATCAGAATCACCACCTTCCTGGTCAAGAATTTAATGTCCACAGAACCCAACAGCTTAAAATGAGCTACCTGAAGGGCCTGTAACACCAACGGGAGATCCCAGGCTGGGGCAGGACAAATCACTCTAGGACATTGAAAAAAACAACTTCGTATCAACCGGGCTACCATTGGATCCAGCCAATCCAAATGAGGACTGCAGAACGCCCGCAAAGCCGTCAACTGAGCCCGAAATATAGAAAGAGCTAGGCCCAACGTAAAGCTATCCAACAGAAAATTCAGCACCCAGGACGGGTCCACTGAACCAGACTCTAGGCCTTTAGAAACACACCACCTAGAAAAGGAGCCCCAATGTCAGGAATAAGATTGAAAATTCGCAGATGTCTGGAACCCTGAAGAAAATCAACCATTTCCTCATCTAGCCACGGAACAAGAGGCTCACCCTCTCAAGATCAAGGCCTGAAGATGAAGCCAACCCACAACCCTCGCAGGAAGACACAAACCCTCAGCGTATAAGGAAGATTAGGAATCACCCAACACTCCTGAATGGCCAGCTCCCTCAGAAGATTATACAACGAGCGGTGAGCTCAGCCCAGCACAATCAGCAGAACAAATACCTTGCACAGAACCTGGGCAATCAAATGGATCAGCGGAAATGCGTAAAGCAGGATGTCTGGCCACTTGAATGACATCGCATCCACCCGCCATACCTCTGGACAGGGAATAATCGTGCAGAAGTGGGGTAACTGAGCATTGCCCTTGGCCGCAAGCAGGTCCACTGTCAGACACCCAAACTGCGTTTGCAATACACGGAACACCTCCCCAGACAGTGAAATCATAGACATAGGGGGAAAAACCCTCCTCAGGTGATCTGCCGCGCAATTTTCTCTCCCTGGAAGATACACTGCCAGCAGAGACAACACAGTGCTTTCTGCCCAGGTGAGAATTTCCTGAACCCGGAGCCATAGGGACCGAACCCTGCAGCCCCTCTGATGATTGAGGTAACCCATCACCACCTGACTGTCCATCCGGACCAGAACATGATGCCCCTGAACAGCTGATGCAAACTCCAGAAAAGCCATCTGAACTGCCTTCAGCTCCTCCTTGAAGTTGGGTTAGCAACCAGCGTGCAGCAATCCTAGAGACCCTGCACAGACCAGGAATCCAACGTCAACCCCCAGCCCAACTGGCTGGCATCTGTCATCACCACCCAGGAGGAAGACACCTAAAAAGGAAGACCCCTGGTCAGATTGGATTCCACCATCCACCAACCCAGGGCGATCTGAATCTGAGGGGACACTACCACTGACTGATCGTAAGCAGCGGAACAAGGGGACCGGAGATGGTTTACCAACGGGTACAGATGCAAATCAGCCCACAGCAGTACACTTATTGCTGCTTACATCAAACCCTGCAACCTCAACCACTCATTCACCGGGGCAGAATCCAAGGCCAGCAGACAACCCTGGTCCCTCCTCAAGGTTGCCCTCCTCACGGCCGGCAAAAACACCAGCCCCTTGACCATGTCCAGGTGACCCCTAATAAACACTAACTCCTGGGTGGGAACCAGATGCAACTCTTTGTGGATGATCAGAAAGCCGTGCCTTTCCAGAATCTCACAGACACTCTTGACTTGAAGAGTCCAATTGGAAAAAGAAGAGGCAGATATCAGCTAGTCATTAAGGTATGGAAATACCCAAATTTCCTCCCTATGGATGAGCCCAACCAAGGGAGCCAGGACTTTATTGAAGACCATCAGGGCAGAAGACAAACCAAATGGCAGTGCCTGCAATGGGAAATGCTCTGGCCCCACACAAAACCTGAGGAACTGCTGGAATGCAGGGTGAATGGGCACTTGGAGGTAGGCATCAAGCAGATCCAAAGAAGATACCATGTTGTGTATCGATTTAGATTCCGTATGAATTTCCCGATTCATGCCCTTATATAGGTACATTTCACATTGCCCTTATGTAGGCATAGGAATTCAGTCAATATTTAGGCATAGTCCATGCTACCCAAATACAGGCATGGCTACTTACATCCGTTCATCTATGTCACAACGATTTCTTGGAAAACCAGACTCTTAAGCTTTAGGGACTTCCCCTTGCCTGGATATTGATTTCTCCAAGAACTCATTTATTATGCATGAACATCTATTCCTTAGGGGTTCATTCATGACGTTCATATGCCTGACTTTTACGTCAATACCAGCATTTCTAAATACCTTCAAGGTATAAATATACCTTCCCTTGCTATGGCAAAGCACGGTGTGGTTCGGTGCAGTTCGACTACCTACTTGCACGACGAAGCTCGCAACAGCAAGTATCGAAGGAAGCCAACTCCCCAGCTGACTAGACTGACTAGACGCTGTCATCCTCCTGCTGAGAATCCAGCTCCAGTGTTTCTGACTCCCCTTGCGGGGTGTTGGGAAATCGAGTCCCGGGAAAGAGATACCAACCTCTGTCATTCTAAGGTATGGAGCTGATTAGAACCTTGATGAAACCTTTGGCAATTCTTGGCAAAACTAAACCTAGGCTAAACCAGCACCTACTTCTTCCCCCGTACTAGACCTAGGTTAGGTACACTGTTGTAGGCGCATTTTAGAAGCACCAGTTGAGTATTTTAGCCTGTGTTATTTATGTATATATTTTTATATATGTCATAGCAACAGACAATGCTATTACAGTATTATTTTATATTACTGTTTATGCTGTACGCATTATACTTCACACATTGTCTAACGATTGTAGCAGTTCATATCTCTTGCATGAGAAATAAGACTGTTCAATAAACCCCTTTTATTGAAACGCCCGTCTCTCTATTTCTATGCAACTCTTTAAAAACGGAGCATGCACGATTGACTTAGTGAAATGGTTATCTATTGTTTCCACGACTCTGAAGATATTGTTCCGGCTCTAAGGGAAACAAAGTTGTCATGTTTATGCGGTTGTCAGAGACTAATCTCTTCTTGTTCATTCGAGAACGTTTCTAGTGACCTCTGAGTTAGCTGGCACACACAATTAAGTTGAATGTACTTGATAGAGACACACTGACCTAAGTCCTATGCCGAATCTCTAGTGTATATTATTCCAATGCGCAGAGCCTAGTAGGGATACAGGAACTACACTACAACCACATCCCCCTGAACCAGTAAGGGAAGGATCTCCTGCATAGACAGCATCTTAAACTTAACATTAAGTACAAACAAGTTCACCCTTTTCAAATCCAGCACAGGACGGAAGTCCCCGGAAACCTTCCTTACCAGAAAAAGTATGAAGTAGACCCCTTGACCCCTTTTACAGGCTGGAGCAGGTCGAATAGCCCCTTTCTCAAGAAGATCTCCAAAACCCACCAAAAGTGCCTCCCGCTTTGGCGGAGGTGATGGTGAGAGAGTGCGGACTAAGAATCCTGGGGGTGGAGAGTTGAAGACAATCGAGTAACCCTCCCTGACAATACGCAGGATCCAGTGGTTGTAGACAGACCTTTCCCAAGTCTCCACGAAAGTCAACAATCCCTCGGATAGTCTGGACTTTTCTATGAAAAAAAGGGGCGGGTTTTGGGGCAGTGCCACAACCACCGGCCGTGATGCATGGCCCACACACCCCAGAATTAGCCCACTGTAGCAGGGCTTGCTCTGCCGAGCCTTCACTGAAAATCCCAGTAGAATAAGGTAAAAAAAAGGGGGGAACAACAAGAGCCCGCTTCGCAGGGCCTCTACCCTGGGCGTTAGGGCCAGCTAAGGCATAACCTCACCCTAATTGCCTGAAAATCGTGCTCAGAGAGTCTCCAGGCCAGAACAAAAAACAGGAAGAGGGGTGGGTTGTGCTTCCTCTTGTACTGGGTCAAGGGTAAACGTGGCCGGCCATGTTGAGGAGGAATGAGAGGACTGGTGCGTAAAATTACTTTGAGGGTTCAGTTGCGGAGCTGAAGATCATTGTGTAACTCAGGTGGCGAGGAAGACTTACGGGGAGGTAACGGCTTCTAAGCACTGCATTTTGAGTTCATCTTGAAAACCCTTACCCTGACTGGGACTGTCGGTCCTGCTTGGACAGGGTGCGTACCTCTGCCAACCGGAAACCCCATTTCTAACAGTGTGGAGGAAGCATATTGGCTTCAAGCTGTAATGAAGAACATATTTTAGAGAAAGAATGTGAACAGGTCATCGCCCTGCTTCTCTAGAAGCAGAGTAGAATGTCTGTTTAAAATACTGAGTTACAATACTGTAAAAAATAGGGTTATTGTTTGAGTTGGATGAAATGCTACTCAAGCAACAACCAGAATCATTGCCAGCATGAATCACAAAAGTCACTGAATTAACCTGTGCTTAGCCATCTGGTAGCTTAGTGCAAAAGCTTTAAAACTTAGAGTCACTGTGTAAAGTTTTTATGCAGAAAACAGTAATAAAGTGAAAACACAACACAAGAAAAACCCCAACCCAATTTTGAAAAATAAGATACATTTTAATAAATAAAATAACACCAAAACAAAATTAAATCCTATTGGGGCGTGGCTTGGCAGGCCAGCATGGCGGATGTGAGCTGAGTGCTCTCCGTCCACCCTCACATTTATCTTTACTATATCCTGCCTCTTCGGCTTTCAACTTGGTCCCTGGGCTGCCCCGCTAACATCTCGTCGTTGTCGTTTTAAATTTCTAACGCTCAACTAAGCCCAATGGGCGTCAAGGCGCCTAACCAAAAAAAAATACCAGCTATTAGGGTATACTCCTACTGTGAGTAGGCCTTGATAAAACACCAGGTTTTCAGCGCTTTTTTTAAAGAGAAACAGGGATGGTTGCGTCTTGATCTCTTGGGGAAGCGAATTCCATAGTTTGGGAGCAACAATGGAAAATGCCCTGTTGCCCCAACGTACCCTTTTGGCACGAGGAACTACCAGCAAATTCATCTCCGCAGATCTGAGAGATCTACAGGGCACATAACGAGTCAGCAGGGCGCCTAGAGGATCGAGTGGCCCATCTGTCAAAGCTCTGTAAGCTAGACATAGGATCTTAAAAGAGATCTTCAAATGTATGGGGAGCCAATGGAGACTCTTTCTGGCCATTGTGGCAGAGGATGCATTGGGAAGTGCAAGAACAAAACGAGCAGCCGCATTTTGCACAACCTGCAGTCGTTGAATGAGCCCCTTGTTGGAATCTGCATAGAGTGCATTGCAGTAGTCCAACCTGGAACCCACCAATGCCACCACCGTCTGCTTACGTGCTGAGGGAGAAAGACAGTGGAGAATTCTCTTGAGAATTTTTATGACCCCCCAGCAGGTGGCAACCGTTCGGTTGACCTGTAGAGTCATGGCCAGAGAGGTGTCAAAAGTTACACCAAGATTTCTAGCTGACTGGGAGGGCGATGGACAAGTACCCAGCGAAGACGGCCACCACTCATTAGACCAGACATCCTGGTCTTTGCCAAAGACCAGGATCTCAGTTTTGAAGCCATTCAACTTCAGGGAATTCTGGAGCATCCAGTCAGAGACTGTTTGCATACAGAGCCTGAAGTTGGTGGCGGATGTAGAAGCTGAGTGGGCCAATGACACCATGATTTGTGTGTCATCGGCGTATGACACCACTTCCATCCCCTGAGATTTCACTAACCTAGCCAGGGGGGCAACATAAATGTTAAATAGGGTCGAACTAAGGGCCGACCCTTGAGGCACCCCACACTGCAAGGATTTGACAGGGGAAAGGAATTCGCCAAGTTTAACTCTCTGCTCTCTGTGGTGTAAAAAAGAGTGCAGAAGGTTCAAAGCCGAGCCGGCAATCCCTGCCTCCCTCAACCGGGATGTAAGAGTAGAGGGAGACAGGGTGTCAAAAGCTGCTGTGAGGTCCAATAGGACCAGCACCGTGGTTTGGCCTGAATCCACCTTCATACGGATGTTATTTACCACCATAGTCAAAGCTGACTCCGTACTATGGGCCTTTCGGAATCCATGCTGGGAGCTGTCAAGAAACCCAGATGAGTCCAGAAAGGTAGAAAGATAAAGATTGAGGTGAGATTCAAGCATTTTTGCGGGAGCGGGTAACAGTGAAATAGGTCTAAAATTTTTCAACTGTTCCGGGTCCAGCGTGGGCTTCTTAAGCAACGGCTTCACTATCGCCCTCTTCCAGACTAAGGGGAAAGTACCTTGAGTTATGGAGCCATTCATCTCTTCAAGAAGAGGCGGGAGAAGTGTGGATCTACATTCCTTCAGGGTCTTCAGAGGGCATGGATCAAGGGGGGATGAGGATTTAGTCCTATCGAGCAGGAGTTCAAGTCCTTCCAGGGTAAGAAGCGGGAAGTCCGTTAGGCTATTGTTGTGATCTTTAGGCCAAGCCTCTAGATTGACCAAGGTTTGGAGAGAGAGATCACCCAGTGTATTTCTCTGGGTTTCCAAAGCAAGGTAGATATCCTCGATTTTCTTATAGAAAAACTCTGATATGTTGTCACAGAGCTCCTGCGAACCCACAACTGGGTCAGGGAGCAAAGGGAGTCGACGATCTTAAAGAGCTCCTTCGAGGAGGTGAGGGAGGCAGTGAGATTTGCGAAATACTGCTGTTTTTCTCGTAGCAGAGCCTTAAGGGCCTCCCTTTCAGTGGGGTCCCCCGATTTCCTCCATTTCCTTTCCTGTCTTCTGCAGCCTTGTCTGAGAAGTCTTAGTGATTCCGTATACCACGGGGCGGTGGGCTTACGGCGGGCCGAATATCTAAAGGATAAAGGAGCCAACTCCTCAACCGCCTTGAGTCAGAATATCGTTCAGCTGCTTCATCCACATCTCCCAGGGAAGAGTAACTACTATTCTCAATATATGGAGCCAAGGCCTCATTGGTGATGTTCCTGAAACTCCTTTTCGGACCTCTGGTATTGGTGGGTGGTTCAGCCATTACTTCCAGAGGATAGGCCATCAGAAGAGGGACAGCCAAATGATCCGACCAGACTAGGGGCACCGGCATATCAACAGAGAGTCTATCATCATTGGTAAAAACTCCGTCCAAAATGTGGCCCGCCAGGTGTGTCGGGTTGTTAACAAGTTGGATACACTCACAAGCTGCAAGTGCGTCCACCAGCCTTATGGTGTCTGGATCCCTTAGGCTATCTAAATGAAAGTTAAAATCCCCAAGTATGGTCAGATGGGATTTGCCAAAATAGGGTTCAAGAATTCTAAGAGTGTCCTCGGAGAAAGTAGCTCTGGATCCCGGGGGTGTATACAAGAGGATTCCCGAGAAAGAGACCGAGGGGGCACACAAAATTGAAAAATAAAGAGCCTCAAAAGGATCTGAGGCTACAGACAAGGATTTTATCGTACATGCCAGGGCAGATTTACAAAGGATGGCCAGTCCTCCCCCTCTGCGTTTGAGTCTATCTTGTCGGAACAAATTGAAGCCTTCTGGAATGGCCATCAAGAGGTCATGGCCCGACGTATCAGAAGCCCATGTTTCGGTGACAAACATCCAATCCGGTTGTCTGTCCTCCACAAACTCATGAAAAGCGATGTTATTTTTAATAAGGGACCTAGCATTGATCAGAAAACCCTTTTTTGTCGACAAGATCCCAGAAGGAATAGAGGTATCTCTGGAGGTCGACTTAGGGGATATAGCAGGTAAAACTGTCGATGTGCAAGTGTGACAGCCTCCCGCTGAGGACTAGCCCAGAGCTGATTTTTGGAGCCGCCGGAGGTTCGCAGGCGGAGGTGTGGTGATCGGTGGCGGCCTGCGTGCGATGCAGCAGTATCCTCAGCCGCGGCATCGCTCGCATTTCCTTGCCACATTGCCCGGCCACAGTGGGGGTGCAGGGCTTGTGATGCGGGGCTCACCCTGCAACATTGGTGTTCCTTTGGTTCCCAGCCGGGGGAGCGGATTCTGTCGGTGGCCTGCTCCGGTCGCAGTGCTGAGTGGTGGAGACATTGGGAGTGCGGGATGCGGCCGGCTGACTGCCATCTTGGTGCCTTAGCTCCGACGTGGGCAGCTCCTGGTAGAGAGGGGCCCTCCTGGGACAGCCGGGGTTTCTACTAATCAGGCACCCAGCACATGAGTACCGCCGCACTGCCTGGGAGGGCGGCCCGGCAGCGGCGGGTGCCTCCCGCTCCTTCATCTCCCCCCCTCTCCTTCCCCCCCATATGTGATCTCTTCGTGGGTAGCACCACCAGGGGATTGGGGGTGGCCTGCCTCCACCTAGATGACACCGGGAGTGGGACCCCGCCTCCATCGGAATGGCTACATAGTCACCTCCTGGAGCTTTTCCGGCCAGGGTTGGTGGCAGTGATTGGGCACTATGACCAGAGACAAGCCCGGCGGTGGCTCACCTATGGATAAATTCACTGGCCAGGGGGTCCGGCGGCGCTGCCCGGAGGGTCTCAAAATGCTATACCAGATATTGCAGCCCTCATGGCCGCCATTGTGCAGTCCAGAGACGCATTGGAAGCCAAGATCGGGGCGTGAGCTCTGATGTAATGCTCCTATACCAGGACCTGAGGAATGCGGTAGACAGAGACAAGAATCTCGGGTATGGAAGATGTGGTCGCCACTCTGAACCAGAAAGTATCATCACTAGAGACCACCCAACGGGGCCTAACACTGAGATTGGAAGACGTGGAGGGGAGGGCGCAGCTCAACAACCTGCGCTTTGTTAGTTTTCCGCAGGACTACGAAAAGGGGAACTGGATCGTGGGCTGGCTCCCTTCTGGGGAACTCTTGACTTGCTTTGTGGTGGACCATGCACACAGGACTCTGATGCAGAACCCCCCCACTCCGGGTGCCCGTGGCCTGTCATCCCCAAGCTCCTCAATTACCGCGACAGGGACACCATCCTGAAACAGGCCCGGGCTAAGGAGCTATTGCTGTTCAATAACTCACGCATCTTCATTTTTTCGGACTATACTTAGTTGGTGCAGCAGCGGCGGCAGTCGTTCCTAGCCGCCAAGGCCCGCATCCATGAGCTCAAGCTCCCATATGCTCTACTTTATCCGGCCAGGCTGTGTGTAGTATACCGGTCCCGCACCCACTTCTTTGACACACCGGAGGAGGTATTTCACTGGACAGATGAAACTGTGCGGGAGCGTCCTCACTCTCCCTGGGAAGAGAATCCGACTCCTCTTCAGGTAGGCCTGCCCGGAATCAGCACGGGCCGAGGGTAAGAAGGGGTAGACACTCCAAATCCAGGCGCCGCTCACAGTCTGCAGGTCCCACGGCCCGGGAGGGTCCGTTTATCGGCCACATGTCTCATCGGACTGATACCAGGATGACCATGCTACTTTCCAAATTCGAGTATTGCTTATAGGCCGAAGGGGCATGTAGGTTGGCCAGTCTCTCCGTGGGACTCCACAGAAGGAGAGGAGGCCACTAGACAATGGGCTGTGACGTGGGGATCAGTTGGTGGGTGAGGGGTGGGACCTCCTGTTGGGGTCAGGCTGCTCTGCCTGCCGCGACAGATACTTCATTGTTTAGGAGGTACAGGGTGGGGGGAGTTGTGGGGTGTGTTTTTGGGGGGGTTTGTGGGGTTGCTGCACTGTCTACTTGTGTTCTGGACTCTGTTACGTCTTGTTGAAGATTCTTGCTGCTGCCATTGTACTGCATTGGCTCTGCACGGAGTAGGAATGTCTGTTAGTATACAGGAGACCCCTAGTCTTCTTCAGGTTCTTAGCTGGAATGTTAGAAGGGCACCAGACACAATCAAATGGGGGCTATTCTGAAGTCAGCCAAGGGAGCCTACGCAGATGTATTATTGTTGCAGGAGACCCAACTCATGGGGACCAAGGCAGTATGCTTTCAGCGCTTCGGATTTACACAGGTCTTTCATTCCAGGTTTGTGAGGAGTTCCAGAGGGTTGCTATTTTAGTACACTGTAGGACTGCATACACACATGTTAAGACTTGAGGAGATCTGCAGGGCAGATACTTGTTTGTACAGGGCATGGTAGGGGGTGAGATTTTGTTACTGGGGAGCGTTTATGCCCCCACCTCTTTCCTGGGGGTTGGCGGAAAAGATTCTGACCCTGTGGACAGATATACCCGAGGGATGTATGACGTTACAACGCATACTTTTACAACGCCTACCTTTACATCGCATTTTTTACAACGCATACCATTACAACGCATAATGCTTTTGGGCGCTGGATAGTGAATAGTTTAATTTACTATTCCAACTCCAGTCCCCGTGGACACTAGGGAAGGTTATTGGATAGTAAATTAACCTATTACCTATCCTAGAGTGCCCCCAAGCGCTATGCGTTGTAATAGTTTGCATTGTAAAAGTTGCGTCGTAATGGTAGTGCGTTGTAAAAGTTTCGTTGTAAAGGCTGTTCACCATACCCGAGGGCCTTACGGTGGTAGGAGGGGAATGGAATGGTGTGATGGATGTGGCCAGAGATAGATGGAGGTTGATGTTTATCTGAGCCCCCCCATCTTACTAAACAGTACTCCTTAGTGATGAGTCTTGATTGGGTTGTCCCCTGGCGCAGGATGCATGGTATTGCGCAGGGCTATATAAACCTTTCGGCAGTCCATGGTCCCTTTTCCCGCCTAGATTATCTGTTCATCCCATGGGTCTTTGACAGCAGAGTGGCGGTGGCGGACATTCTGCCAGGGGGACTTTCTGACCACTCTCTAGTGGCACTTACTATACGAGCCGGGGGATCCTGTGGGCCATTCCGATGGCGCCTATCAGTCTGGAAACTTCAGAAGGAGGACTACAAGGAATGAATGGAAGATGCCCTTGGTCAATATATGGCCATTAACTTGGGCTCGGTCTTGGGGGCTGGGACTCTTTGGGAGGCCTTGAAGCCCACCATTCGGTGGGTAGATATCTCATTTTGTGCCGCGGCCCAAAGACAGCATAAAGAGGCCCTGGTTCAAGTGGAAGCTACTGTTCTTGAGTTGGAGGAGCACGTCAGGGAGGAGGGTGGGCGGCTGGCTCGACATCGGTTACTGCTAGCGCAGCAGAAATATTCTCATATTCGCTTATATGAGGCTCGACAGGCCTGGCCTACTACCCGTAGTAGGATTTACCAATGGGGTGACAAATCAAGTAAAATGCTGCACCGATTGTGTCAGGGATCGATTCTCCCCCAGGCCCTTCCGGGTGTCGTGGGGTCGGATGGGCGACCTGTGTCACGTCGGCTATTGCATGCAGTTTTGCAGAGTATTATGCTCTGTCATATGCCCCTACGAAATGCCTCCCAGCGGAAGTCATTGATCGTTTCTTGGATGATCTCCCACCGAAGTCACTCTCGGATGCGGGTAGGGAAAAATTGGAAGTCCCGCTTACTGAAGAACAACTGGGACGGCCTTGGGTGATCTTAATTCTGGCAAGGCCCCAGGCCCTAAAGGCTTTCCCTGCAAATTTAAAAAATATATATTTTTTGCAGCTGGGACCCCACTACCGCAGGGTGGTGGAGGAGGCCAGGGACTGGGGGTGTCTGCCCAGCGACTGGAAATATGCGGAGATAGTAGTTTTTCATAAGCCTGGTAGTCCGCCGCAGCGCCACGCCTCGTATCACCCTATCTCCCTCCTGAACGTGGAGGCCAAGATATTAGCTAAATCTTTGGCAAACCGCCTCTGCCTACACATAGCCTTACTGGTACACCCGGACCAAGCTGGGTTTATGTCCAAAACGCCATAATATCAGGCAGGCTCATGTGGCAGTCTCGACGATCCAGGGACTGGGGGAACGGGCTGCGCTTCTGTTGGCGGATTTGGACCGGGCGTTTGACTCCTTGAGTTCGGTCTATTTATTTGCGCTACTGCGGTGGCTGAATTTCGGACCGCGTTTTTTGTCCTACCTCACCCTCTTATTTATTTATTTATTTATTAAGCAACTTGTATTGCGCAGACTAAACCCGAAGGTATCAAGGCGCCTATCAAAATCAGTAAACAGAAAATACAGAATGCCACTAGGGGTATGCAAGTGTGAAAAGATGAGTTTTAAGCGCAGATCTAAAGGTTTGCAGAGAGGGGCTAGATTTTACTCCAAGAGGGAGGGCATTCCACCACTTGGGTGCCAGAAAGGAAAAGGCCTTACCTCCCCATCTTGCTTTTCTGACACGGGGTACAGAGAGGAGGAGTTTGTGTCCGGAACGAAGATTCCTACTAGGGTTGTGCCAAGAAAGAATGGATCCCATACTTGTAAGGCTGGGTTTAGCAAGAGCTTTATACACCAGGCACATGGATTTGAAAAGGATCCGGTGTTCAACGGGGAGCCAGTGCAGTTGTTTTCGGGCTTCGGTGGCAGAGGCACGCTTTGGTAGGTCAAGAGCAAATCTCGCTGCCGCGTTCTGGACCACCTGCAAGCGCTGTAGGTGACTCTTGTTCAGCCCTGCATACAGTGCATTGCAGTAGTCCAGTCGCGAGCCCAGAAAAGCGACAGCAAGTTGCTTTCTTGCCTGAGGTGACAGGAAATGCCTGATTTTCCTCAGTGTGTGGATAATCCCCCAGCAGGTCGAAACAGTCCTGTTGACCTGTTGGCACATACTGAGGTTGGGGTCGATCATAACTCCCAAGTTTTTTGCTGACAAGGTGGGCTCGGGACATGCACCCAGCGAATTCGGCCACCACTCCGTCGACCAGATCGATTCCTTTCCTCCAAAAACCATCACCTCCGTCTTCTCCCCATTCAGCTTTAGTGAATTGTGGATCATCCACTGGCCAACTGCCTCCATGCAGGATCTAAAGTTAGCGGCAGTTGACGTAGCTGGCTGGGAGAGAGAGACTAGGATCTGGGTGTCGTCCGCATAGGAAACCACCTCCATCCCAAAAGATCTAATAAGTCTGGCAAGGGGGGTCACGTAGATATTGAAAAGGGTAGGGCTAAGCGCTGACCCTTGGGGGACCCCACATTGCACAGACAGGGATGGAGATAGGAATGAGCCCAGCATTATCCTTTGTTCTCTATGGTCGAGAAAAGAGGACAGAAGTCCCAGAGCAGACCCGCGGACCCCAATTTCCCTTAGGCGAGATGTTAATACCGCAGGAGAAAGGGTATCGAAGGCCGCAGTGAGGTCTAAAAGGATCAGGAGGGAGGTCTGACCCTCATCAACTCTGGTGCGGATGGTATCCAGCACTATGGTGAGGGCAGACTCGGTACTATGTTCCCTCCTGAACCCATGCTGGGAAAGATCCAAACAACCCGAGCTCTCCACAAATGCAGCCAGATGTTTATTTAAATAGGCTTCGAGCATCTTTGCGGGAGCCGGGAGCAGTGAAATGGGGCGAAAGTTCTTAAACACCCCGGGGTCCAGAGAAGGCTTTTTAAGCAAAGGTTTTACAACAGCATTTTTCCACTGTTGGGGAAAAATGCCTTCCTTCATCGCTCTGTTCATGATGTCAACCAGAGGAGGAAGGAGAGATTCTCTGCACTGCTTGAGGATCTTTAGCGGGCAAACATCCAGCGGAGAACCAGATTTGGTTTTATCAAGCAGGATTTCAAGATCCTGACAGGAAAGAGGAGGAAAGGAAATCAATTCCTGATGTGGAGAGGATACCGCAACACTGGGTTCGGGGAGGGCAGGCAACAGGGGGACGGCGGTCAGGGATTTTTGGACCTCCAAAGTAGCATAGATGTCAGCGATTTTAGACTGAAAAATCTGACTTAACGGCCTCGGTGCGAGTGCCAGGCTTAGTTTCTTCTGCATTCTCTATTGGGCGGGGCACCAGGCAGGGGTGTCCATTGGCCCCATATCTTTTCACTTTAGCAATGGAACCCTTGGCTGCTTGGGTTCGGATGGACGTTCAGGTGTCCGCGTTTGAATGGACGCATGGACAGTCCGATCGCCTTTTATGCTGACGATGTTTTGTTCTTTGTTACCAACCTAGAACGAACGGGCCCTCGGCTGTTGCGTATTATACAGATCTTCGGGGAAACATCTGGTTTATATATGAACCCTCGGAAGTCCACCCTGTGGGTGCTGGGAGGTCGGGCAAGCTTGGTTCTTGGGTGTCGTCTGTACAGGTGGTACAAGGAGGCATGACATTTTTGGTGGTGTATTTGTCCGATTCTCCCACCACGGCCTGGGAACATAATCTTGCACCTGTATGGGAGCGGGTGCGTGAGGACATTAAGACCCGGTCCCACATACCCCTGTCCATCAACAGCCGGTCAGCCATCTTTAAGATGGTGTCACTCCCACGAGTACTGTATCAATTACAAAATCATCCCTAGCCGATTCTCCCACGGTGGTTCCGCCAGATGAATTCAGTTCTGGGACTGTTCCTTTGGGAGGGTGGGGCGGTGAGGATGGCGGTCCGGATGTGTTTCCTATCTACATATAGCGGGGGACTGGCAACCTCCGATATTTGATCCAATAAATGTGGCATTGCATCTACTTGTCTTAAACAAGTGGTGGTATGGAGACAGGGCAGACCCAGCATACACCGTGGAGCGGCGCTGCATGGGGGACCAGTCCCTACATGCTATTATTTACTCTGCTCCGTTGAAGCGTCTCCTTCTGCCTGTCACGTAGATTATTTTTCAGATCTGGAGGCAGGCATTGCGGAAGATGGGCTGGTGGGATAGATTGACTTGCGTGAACCCATTATGGCACAACAGCCGTCTCTCCGGGTTTCGCGATTGGGATAACATCGAGATATCTACTCTGGGGGATTTTATTGAAGGTATGGTGTTGAAATCCTTTCAAGACATCCAGACGGCTTTCAGTTCTTTAAATATTTACAAATTCGGCATGCTTTTGCTCCCAGCTTGGAGGGTCTCGACTTGCTGCTGGAGTTTAGCCCGCTATGGTTTTTATGGGGGACCTCCTAGACCATAAGATCTCCAAAATCTATCAGTCCCTGGTTACGCACAGTTCCCCCTCTTAGCAGTGTCTGTGGGAGGCCTGGGAGGGTGATGTGGGCCAGATGGAAGAAGAGGACTGGACAGAAGCTTTGGCTTCCCCTGTGTGGGACGGCTGTTGCAGTGTACCTGCGGCTTATTCAATTTAAATACCTCCACCGGGTTTATTTTAACAGAATTAGGCTCTGGAGGGCGGGCTTGGTGGCTTCCCTGGTCTGTCTTCACTGTGGGCATGAAGAGTGGACCTTGATACATACTATATGTCACTGCACAGCGCAAGCAAGCTTCTGGAGGGGGGTACTGGCCTGCCTCTCTGAAGTTCTGTGGTGGAGCTTCCTCACTCACCGAAGCTTGTTCTCCTTCATGTGATGGAAGGGATCGGGGGCAACATCTAAAAGTGACATCTCCTGCTCCTGGGCTTTACCTTAGCGAAGAGAGACATAGCTAGAGGAAGGCAGTTGTTGCCCCCTCAGTCTCGATTTGGAAAAATGGTCTGGACTTTTGTGTGGGCCTTGAGCTCCCCATTTTTGAGGTTAGAGGGTGCCCTAGGAAGCACTATAAGATCTGGAGGCGCTGGGCACAATATCGAGGGATGGAGCTGGAGCCGCCACGGGGGGGCCAGAGTCGAGACCATTGGCCTCTCCCGTTCCTTGCACTCCCTTATGTGTGGCTCGCGATTCCTCAGTAGAAAATGGTATTGTGATTGTTGAGCTTTTGTGTAAATTGATGGCAGCCTGGGTCAGTAATATGTTGTTCTGGAATATCGAGACGGTGCGCTGGGGGGTGGGGAAGTTGGTTGTTTGCAGGAATTGATTTTATTTGTATTTCATGTTCTCCTGTCCTTAAATATGCAAAAAGGTCAAAGTCAATTTTTTGTATTTTACATGTGGCAGCTGTCACTGGGAATCAGAGGTCTGCATTACCTGTACCTGCATTACCTGTGCTATTTTGACAAATAAAATCTGTTTAAAATAAAAAAAAACTATCAATACAATCAGATTCTTTTTAAGATTTCACTGAAATCTAGCACCTAAAAGGCCAACATGCCAACAACGCGTTTCTTGTTGCGTGAGACCGGGACAAAGTCAAAAGTTAAGGTTGACCACAATGGAGCACAAGTCAGATACTCAAGGTGGATTAGGCCTGGGTTTGGCTGAGCTTCGGACTGAGATTACATTTTGAAGAAAAAATCCAGGAGAAGGTAGAGTTCACCAGGGCAAGGCAGCAGGCTGCATCCAAAGAGAGTTGTCAACACCAGGGAGCACTGGACAAAGACTCGATAAAGCCATTGACAATAGCAGGAAAAAGCTCTGAGCAGAAGAAGCAAGATGTTTGTCGTTGTAGGAAAGTGCCCTTGTTTTGCATGGTTGCCCCCCCCCCTTTTTGCCAATTTTGATGTGCTTTGACCGAGTGTGCTCTGGGTTCCTGCCACCTGATTATTATTATTATTATACTCATTTGTAGGGCGCCAGAGAAGAGAACATTAATGAACAGAATAATCCTAAAACATCAATTTCTTGAGCATTTTCTTAAATCGAGACAGATCGGAACAGGCCCGGATCTCCTCCGGGAGACTGTTCCAGTGGCTGGGGGCTAGATGAGAAAAAGCTCGACCACCCATTTTAACCTTGTTTATTCTCCGCGTGCAAAGCAGATTACTATTACTGGATCTTAACTGACGCACGGGTCGATACAGGGCCCGTTTCGTTTCAAATAGGCTGGGCCATTCCACTGCAGAGACTTGAAGACCATACATGGCAGCTTGAAAATGGCTCATTTCCGAATAGGAAGCCAATGTATTTGGCGTAGGAGAGGTAAAGAAGGGGTGCCCGCCGGTTTGTTGAGGACGAGGCGGGCTGCTGTGTTTTGCACCACCTGTAGTTTTGATAATGTCTTTCCTTATTCCAACCAGCAGAGAGTTGCAATAATCCAGTCGACTAACCAAGAGCGACTGAAAGAGGGTTTTTCTTGCCGAAAGTGGAATTCAAGGGAAGAGCTTTTTAAGCCTCCGCATTGTTCCGAAACAGGTGCCTGACTACGTCTTCACCTGTTCCTCCATTGAAAACTTATACAGAGACCCAGGGCCTACGTTCTTTCCCTAAAAAATAATGTCACCAAACCCAATTGACCGCTCTCTGGCCACATTTGGGTCCCTTGTTAAAGTCACTCAAGGTACCAAGTGCACTGTGATCAGGGAAAGCTTCTGAGGGCTGCAGCACTTATTGTGCCATATTTAGAGGCCCTGTGCCTTTACACTCTGACACTGCCATTGCAGGCTGCATGTTTTGGTGCAGAGCAAAAGTGAAGAGTTGGCATGGCCCACATCCCTGTGAGTCATGCCTACAAACGACGGCCCAGGCAAGCCACCCCTCTAGCTGGGTGCACTGTGCCAGTGGTAAGGGTACGTGTTCATGAGCCCTGTACCCCTACAGTGTCCAAGTCCATTCTTCTGCATTGTAAGTGCAGTAATGCCATTAAGTGTAGATGGTATGGGAGGTCGTCATTACGAACTCCACAGCGCCATAAGGGTCTTACCGAAAATTGGGACGTTGGGTATCGAACTTCTCAGCACATTAAACCCATACTGATGCCAGTGTAGGATTTAATATGAAATGCACTCAGAAGGCATCTTAGAGGTGGCCCCTAAAAACAACCTAACTCTAGTGTCCTGGCTGAGGGGCTGTTTGCCAGCTGCCACCACCAGACATGTTTCTGGACCCCTGGTTCAAGAGCCTACAACTCTCTGGGTCCTGAAACAAAGCCATCCTGGGGCAAGGTACCAAGCCTCCTACCCCAAAGAACGACTGGGTCCACGAAGGGGAATCTTCAAAGGCCTGCCGCCTTTGGTGGGCTACCCCAGCCATTTGCTGCTTTCAGCAAATGGCCCCCATCGGTTCTGACCCCCACTCTGTGCGGGAGAGTTGGTGGGAAAACCAAGACAGGAACAGAGGTGTGACCACCTTTGCCTTTGCCACCCCTCGGGGGGGAGGCGAGGTGAAGCACAACTTTAAGTCCCCGCCATCTTGCAGATGGGGGACCCCACCAACCAGAAAGAGGCCTGGGTCCCACTCTCACTGGAGTGTGGCACAATAGAGGTTGTACCCACCCCAAGGAATGGGTCCATTGGCCCTGACCTATCCCTACCAGTAACACCCCAAAATTTAGTAGTTAGGGGCAACACCAAACTTTGCCTCCTCAGATCAGAGCCGAATAGGAGAAAAGAAGAAGAAGGACCGAAAAGCCATGCAAAGAGGAGGACAACTACTGACTTGGCCGCAGCCCTACCGGCCTTTCCCAACCTCAGACTCCTCCAAAAGAACTTTGGTGTGTCCTGCAGTTGGCAGTCCTCAAAAACCCAGAGAACTCACCCTGCCTTCAAATCCTAAAAGGACTTTTGTCAATTGTGAGCATCGGACTTGCTCAAGCCAAGCCAACATTGACTCTGGCCGACTCCGTGGGTCACCTCCACTCTGTACCTGACAACCCGAGCAGGAGTGAATCAAACTCTCAAGGAGGTCCTACCAGTGATCCAAGCCTGGATCATAGTGACGCCTGACAATCAAGCTCCTAAAACCCAACATGCAGTCGTCAACTGAAGATCTCTCCTCAACCGAAGGCAAACACACCAAACGACTCTGAGTCGAAGCAGTCCAGAGGAACCAGCCACAACTGTCCGACTGATTCCGTCATCGAACGAAGCAGGCCCAAAAGCAGAAACTCCTAAAGATCTCATTCGCCTACAGCCACTGACCGATTCAGAGGAATCCTTGACCGATGTCTGCAACCACAGCCGGGACTGCATACTACATCCAGCCGCCTCTGTGCCACTGGTGGTGTAGTTCTTGTGTGGGCCATTTTGCTTCTGTGTTGTCCCTAACCCCAGGAGTCCTCATTTATCCAACTTGGTGGCCTGCATGCCGCAGTCCACCACTCCCACAGCCATGCTAGCCCATTGGCTAATATACGGACCGGGCACTCTGCACCTGGTCGCCTCAGTGCCGCTGGTGGGGCAACTTGCTGCCACACTGTGAACCTACTCTTACCCATGGACCCGTAAACCCCAGTTCTGCTTTCAGAGAACTAAATATTTGCTCATGAGTACATTATAAAAACTGACACAATTTGCAGAAACATTGACCATGTTCTTCCTTCCCCCAGGAAATGTACCAGCCTGGTATCTTGCGATACCTGACTGAGCAGGAAAAGTAATTACAAAGTAATCCAACTGTATATTGATTCACTGCATTTGTACTGTCATTTGATTGCATATATTTCTACTAAGTATTGCTATACATACCTGTACCAGGCCTGGCTTGGTTCTAGAAAAATAAACCACAACTAAATATTATTTTTATACAAACAAATTGGTCTGAGTTCAGTCCTTTAGTGTGTGAAATCATTCCTTGCCTGAGTGTGTACAATAAATGCTTAACACTACCCTCTGATAAGGCCTTACTGCTCGACAACACAACCGCAAATAGAGAGTAAGGTACTATCTACTTTTACCTCTGCCTATCTTTGGGGATCCACTGGACTCTGTGCACACTATACCTCACTTTGGTATAATATATACAGAGCCAGCTTCCTACAGTCATCATCAATTGGGAGCTGGTCACCATCGGGCCCAATGAAAATGTTTACCTTCAGACTTAGACCGAAACATCCAGTGTGACAGAGCTACAATCTGTAACAGAAGAGGGCTCCATGAGGCCAGACACTATCACTGAGAGGTCCTGGTGAGCAGGATTTGCTGCTGCATAGAATAACGTAGCAGGAGCTACTGCACAGTCAGACCAACTGGCAATTCACCTTGCGTGGATCCACTGTCAGGTAGCACCTAGTCTTCTATCAGTTCTTCTAGTACTTTCAGTGAAACTTCTTGGAAGTCTCACGTTTAGGGCTAGGCAGGAGCAGGACCTCTAATACCACTTCCAAGAGTGCAAGACCTGGAAGACACCATTTGGTGGGGTGGGGATTAACACTCAGTCCAGCAGAGATGAGGTATAGATTTCAAGGTCTCTGGAGCTTGTTATGCACCTGTAGCTCACACAGAAGGCTAGCCAACTATCCCTTGCACTCATGTTTGGTGGTCCTGTATTCATGGAGATGGTCCAGTTCTTTTTCAAGCATCAAGGTAGGCCTCTAGCAGCAGGGAAGTCCTCTGGGAAGCAAGGTCCTCAAGCAGCAGAGCAGTCCTCTAGTAGCAAACAGTGCAGACCTCCGGAACCAAGGCAGGCCTATAGCAACAGGGTGGTCCACTAGGTGTCCAGGAAGTCCTTCTGAAGTCTTCCACAAGGTCAGAAATGTCCTGAAGAGCTATTCTGGGGTTTCAATATATATACTTAGTGCCAGCCTTTGAAGTGGGGGAATTTCCCAAGCTATCCCCACATCTGGTTCTGGAAAGTTCTTCGCTTAACCTACCAAGGCTCCCAGAAGTCTGGGGTGAAAAAAGGCCAGTACCAGGTTCCTTAGTGTGTGTGTGCTGGAGACAGCCCTTTGAACTGTAGGTGGGCAGCGGACAGCTCTGCCCCAGCCATCCTGACAGGCTGGCCAAGTCTGCCAACAACTAATCCCCTTTTTTCTCACTGAGAGGAATACACAAAGACCAACAGCAAGTAAATCACAGTCATGTGACCAGCCCAGCCAAGTACCACTCATAATGCAGTAGATTAAAGCATTTCAGTGTGGTGGTCCACATCTCTGCACTAAAATGCATTGTCATGCATTTATAGCGCCTCCTTATGTTAAGTTAAATGGGTACTTATAAGCACACAGCTACTCAATAGAGTGTCACAGCTCTGAGGCGTGAGAATAAACAGTTTACTATGTAGTGTGACAACCATGGTTATTGCTGGAATAGCCAGGTTTTCAGTGATTCCCTTAACGCTAGGAGATCTTGTGTCAGACTTAATTCAACCGGTAGATTGTGCCACAGTTGCACCGCCTGAACCTGGAAGGAGCGCCCCCCCTATCCGCGCTCGGTGGTATTTAGCGGCACGTGCCAACTGAAGTGTTGAGGACCTTAATGTACGGCAAGGGGAATAGAACTGTACTCTCTTCATGATGTACCCGGCATAGGTGCCGGGTACATCATAAAGAGAGTCCAGGACCATGGCCTTAAAATGGATCCTCTTGCGGACTGGGAGCCAATGCAGGGATTGCAAACATGTGGACGTCCATGCTCTTGGGCCCAGCATGAGTATTGCTCTGGCTGCCACATTCTGGGCCACTTGCAGCCTTGACAATAGATACTCCGGGAACCCTAGGTACATTATGTTCACGTAGTCCAACCTATAGACTATCATATCTTGGACTACCGTTTTTCTATGAATGATAGGCAGGAGAGGCAGGAACTGCTTTAGCATCTTCAACATGGCAAAGCAAGAGCCAACCACTGCTTGAACCTGGGCCTGCATAGAGAAGTTCTCGTCCAGCGTCACCCCTAGATTTTCCACTGTTATGACGGAAGTGGAAGGGGGAGACATATCTGCTGGCCACCAAATACGCCATACATTGCTGGGGGGTGGCCGAAGAAAATGATCTCTGACTTTTCGGGATTACATTTAAGCTGATTAGCATGTAGCCAGGAGAACACTTCAGTCAGACAGGAGTTAATCCTATCTCCTATAACATCTGAGTCTTTATCGCAGGAGAAGAGAAGCTGTGTGTCATCCGCATACAACACAAATTTTGCTCCATGAGCCTCGGCTAAAGATGCTAGTGGTGCCATATATATTAAAAAGGGTGGGGTTCAACATTGAGCCCTGTGGAACTCGCGCCCCCATAGTGGGGGTGGGGGCCCCAAAAGGCGGGGACCAAACTATTTGATTGCGGTCTTTTAGAAAGGAGTCAAACCAGTTGAGTACCGTACCCCCCAAACCGCATTCCTTTATGTCTCCCCAGGAGTTGGTCATGGGGGACGGTATCAAAGGCCCCAGATAAGTCCAATAATATCAATGCAGCCTTGCCGCCTTTATCCAAAACTTTCTTTATGGCTTGTGACACTACCAGCAGTGCTGTTCAGGGGTTAGGTTCACCCGGAAACCAGACTGACTCTGGTGGAGAATTGAATTTGTTTCAACAAAAGTGGTAGTGACCTGGTTCTCGACTTTTTCTAAGACCTTAGAAAAAAAAAAGAAGCAAAGATATTGGCCTGTAATTAGAGGCCAATTCTGGGTCCAAAGTTGTTTTTTTTAATAGGGGAATAATTTTCGCCCTTTACCACCTATCGGGGACCAGACCCCCATCTGCAAAGACAGGTTAAGGATCCGGTTAACCGCAGGATTGATAATCTCCACTATTGATGCTATAATGCTGGCCGGGCATGGGTCAGAGGGAGAGCTGGATTTAAGGCCTTTCATGATTTCTAATGATTTCTCCAAGGGAACCAATAGAAACTGATTCAAAGATGGTTCTCTCACATGAGTTAAGGAGAAGTCTGACTCTCCACTGTCGCTCAGCGGGAAGGTCTCCTGAATATTTTTAATCTTGTCATGGAAATAGGTGGCCAAACTGTCCGTCCATGCCTCAGTAGGGATAAATGACTTGGCCACCGCTATAGGAGAGGAGAATTCACTGACAATTCTGAAAATGTCCTTATTTTTGTTCTTTGCTAGGCCTTTTTTGAGGAGAAAAACAGTTTTTTCTCCTCAAGGACTTGTTTATAGTGGGTGTCCAGCGCTGGAGCTGAGCGCTGCTAATTAAACCACACTGACAGAGTAAAGCCTGTTAGCTGGCAGCAGCATGTCTGCACTGCTTTTGGCAGGCTTGGGGTCAGAGTCAACAACTCGCTCAGATGCCTACAAAGTATAACATGATATTCAACTGACACTCTGGCGCAGCACTTCCGATTAACTCAGGATGTCATGAGTGCCATTGCACAATCGCTACAGCTGAGAAAGCCTTGCAGGGTACACTTTGTGATACCCAGACTTGTAGGTCGCAGGTGTAGCATAGTTTAACTTTGGAAGCCTGACAGCACAACTGGGAGCCTGCTGCCAGTGCTGTAACTCCTACCGCATTGTATCTCTTGGGCCGTACAAGACCCAGCAGCGTAATGATCACCCGGATTGCCCCCCCAGCGTACTTGCGGCCGCTGCTGGAGTGGTGCTCTGGTGCCTTATCACTGCAACCTCGCCCCCAGGTTTGTGATTTTCACAGCTTCAGAGCCTGGCAGCTTTCTGTAATGTCATTCCTTTTGTAATTCATATCTCTTCCTCTGATATCAAGGTACAAGGTCCTGTGTCTTTCATAAACTACCAATTCCTTTAGGGAATGCTCCCTGATGTCATTTTGGTCACTATGTTGATACAATACACAGCAGAGGCCTCGCGGTGAGCCCAGAAGAAGAAGGAGCCAGTGACAGGAGATCCTTGGGAGGGGGAGCAGTGCGTTCGACCTCTAATTCTGAATCCCCGGTGTAATGTAGCACCTCCTCATTCTGTTGGAGTAGGTACTGCGGGGGCAGAGTGCATGATCCTGCAGCCTTGTCTGGTGCCATTGGATGGTCTAGAGGAACACTTGCTCGGCTCTGAGGGGTGAGAACCGCCACTGTGGAGCAATCGATCCCCCGCGGCTGGCTCCACCTGGCCGAAGCTGTCAGTAGAACTCTGGGCCAGTCTGTACGCATGTGTATGCCCCCAGCAACAGGATCCCTCTGCAACCCCCAGAAAGGTGAGAGATGCCACAGATGTAGCAAGGGTTTCAAGCAGTAGCACCTATATATAAGGGCAGTGACCTGTCTGTGATGTTATATGTGCAGGAAGGGAGAACGGCGTACTCTAATTAATAATCGGGAGACCTAGTGGGAGATAATTAGGTAATAAGGGGCCATGCACAGGCAATAAGAACATGCTGAGTTAATTCTTTCTCAGAATAAAGCATATGCATGCTTTAAAGAACCAAAGATGTGTCCTCAAAGCTGTGGTGTCAGCAACATGTACAAATGGGCTCTCTCATGAGTACACAATATGCGGAGCATCATGTTTCAATAACGGAATACATTCCATATCTTCTTGTCTTTAAAACAACTTGTATTTATTATTGCATAATCTGTCATATGAAACATATTCAGGAAGGTCTGGCTTTATAGTCAACAGTTCAAAGAAAATGTATACTACATGTCCTAGAATGCAATTTTATGTTGGATAAGAATTGTCATAAATGGCTGAAAATGAAACACATTATAAGGCTACTTTTGCAAAGCAGTTCACCTGCCTTGGCACAACTTAATGTTGCTTTATCGCCATCAGCTCAGGTCTAACTCCCCGACCTTCACATGTGTGCATCAAGCTCCCAAAGGTAATCGAAATCATTTCTTTTTGAAAAAAAAATATTTTCAAAACCTTTATTGACAACTTCAATGCAGTCAAAATACAGTTTGCATCAGATCGGAACAACAAACACAGCACATTTTGAGTCGAATAACGAAAATGTAAAAACATTCCCAACATGCAAGAGACAAATTCCATGAGGCACTGCCATGGTACCAAAATTAACATGATAATTCCCACCCTAAAGGAGGCGTGGCACAGCCGCAGTGATGGTGACGAGTGCAGCGAACAGGGAGACAGAGGGATAGAGGGAGGCAGTTACTGACCAGCACCGGCGGCCGCCGCGGGCGGGGAGCACAGGAGAGGCAGCAAGGCTCAAAGGATGTCAGGACTGAAGGTATTTCACCAAAGGTCCCCATATGTCAATTGGGCGAGACCTCGCAGGGTGTAAGTCCCAGTATTCAGATAGCAAGGTCTGGCATCTTGAGGCATCCTCAAGCCAGTGAGCAAACCTGGGCACTTGTCTGTCAACCCAGCACATGGCCACCCTACGCCTAGCCTAGACAAGCAGCATTGCAATCAGGCGGTAAGAAGCATCCGGGCAGAATTTTACAAAGCCCAGCAAACACAACATAGGTTCAGGCTGCACCGGCACGGAGGTAATCTCAGAGATAGTGGTGCATACCGCCTGCCAGAACTCCGACACCTTGGGGCACAGCCATTCTAGATGAGCAAAGTCTGCAGCTGGGGCAGCGCAGCGCATGCAACTATCACTGGGTATGAGTCCTAATTTGTGAAGCTGGGCAGGAGTGCGATATAACCTTTGTAAATACTTGAAATGAACGAGACGAAGCCAGTAGTTGGGTGACGGTTTCTTCGTCTGATTGCAGCAGTAGAGCCAGTCAGCTGGGCGATATCCATGCCCAAGTCCTCACCCCACGCCACGTGCGCCCGTTCTGTGGAGATGGAAGTGGACGACTACGTGAAGGCATATCATTTAGTGACTGTTTTGTGAGGAGTCGGGGATGTGTATATGAAATCAAGGGCAGGCATCGTGAGTGGAGGCTGGGGGAACGTAGGATGTAACTCCCGGCATATAGACATGATAGAACAATAGAGTGTCCAGCGGACCAGAAGCGGCGGGAAGAGAATAGAAGGTGTCTCCGAGATATAGATCTGCCAAAGTCGCCAGGTCGACAAGTGTGATGCATGTTTAGACATGCCAGATGGCTGAAGAGGGGGAAAATCAGGATGACGCACGATCGGCATGGCATTAGCCGATAGTAAAGGGAAGTTGGAGAGTCGGCGTAGTCCAGACCAGGCCCAACACAATGTCTCAACCGTGTCTACTTCCGCATGCGGGCGACTCGCCAGGGAAAATAAGGCCGTGGCCAACGGCCAGGGGGACGCGATGCCAGTCTCCACAGCCACGTGCGGTTGATAAGGAGAGGGATGGATCCAGAAATGCAGAAAACTGGCCTGACCGCATAGGGCGTATAGCTTAAAATTAGGAGCACCCATACCCCCTACCGACATAGGAAGAGTGAGAATATCATACGCGACTCTAGGTTGTTTACCGGCCCAGACGAGTGAGATGATCAAAGGACGTAGTTTGCGAAAGAAATGAGCAGTGAGGAGGATAGGGATATTCAAAAAAAGGTAAAGGAATTTCGGCAGAACGACCATCTTAGCAATGGCTATGCAACTGGCAAGAGACAATGGAAGCTGACTCCAATGTGGAATTTTGGATTTCAACCAATCCACCGCACGCCCAAAGTTAGACCTCCAAAGGTCGTCCAAGTCCCTACTCGGCCAGATACCCAGGTAGTGGGTGGGGCCGGAGGCCCAAATAAAGGGAAAGTCTGGCATTAATGGTCTGGTGGCATTTGTAAGGGGAAACAGCAAAGACTTGCTCCAATTCACCTGTATGCCAGACAATCTACCAAAGAGTATTATCTCACGTACAAGAGGGCTAAGATTGTCTTGGGGTGGCGAACATACAGAGTGATGTATTCCGCATACATAGAGACCAGGAGGGAGCGGACCGAGAAACCTATGCCCCTCTGAGTGTGATGCTGCCGGAGTCTGGCCGCCAGAGGCTCGATCACGATGGCGAAGAGATTAGGTGATAGGGGACACCCCTGCCGGGTGCTGCGTTCAATGCAGATGGGATCCGATATCTGCCCATTAATTTGGAGACCAGCCGAAAGGGCAAGTAGAAAGAAGAGATGTCTTTCATATAAACATATTGCTACAACCGATGCGAGGTAGGAGAAAAAATAAAAAGGGCCATTCAAGCGTGTCGTACGCCTTAGTGGCGTCTAGAAGAGTGGCAACTGCGAGGAGACTAGGGTTGATCTGGTGAAGCACTGAAAAAATGTTCCAGAGGTTGTGCGAGGTGTCCCAGCCAGGAATTAAACCAAACTGGTCAGGGAGAGCAATGAGAGGCATAAGTAGTAGAAGGCAAGAGGCAATAAATTTAGCGAAAATGTTATTGTCAGTATTAATAAGAGAGAGGGGGCAAAAGGAGTCGCGACAGTCGACTGGCTTGTCTGGCTTGAGTAACAGCGTTATCATGGCCTCAAGTAGGGACTGAGGAAAGATTCCATTATCAAAAGAATCGCTGTACATAGATGCCAAATGTGGTTCTAAAAGCAATGCATACATTTTTATAAAAAGAAGCTGGAAGACCATCCAGACCGGGAGCCTTGTCGCCAGGCAAGCTATTTATGGCAGCAAGTATCTCCTCCTTAGTGAAAGGCTCATCTAAGAATTTCCGATGATAATCCTCCAGCCATACCAGCGTGATAGTCTCAAAATATTGTTTGAAGGCCTCGCACGAGGGGGGGGGGGCAGCAGTATAGAGCTGCGAGTAAAAATCCTTGAAACAGGCCTTAATTTTTTCAGGAGAGGTGGTTCTAGTGGGACCCCATCACTAAGAGCCGTAATATACGACGCAGCACGAGAAGGGTGTAAGAGGTTGGCTAAGGTCTTTCCAGGCCGATCACCCTCCCCGAAGCAACAGGCTAGGGCCTCTCTGCCCAGGAAAGAAAGCTCTCTATCAGCCTCTTCCGTAAATTCAGTGTGTTTTTGTCTTAGAAGTGCGAGGGTCTCAGGCCTGGGGTGTGCAGCCTGAGCGGCATCCAGAGTCCTAATTTCAGTTTCCAACTTTGCCAGAGTGGTACGGATTGAACGGAGGACATCGGCCTGTTTAGAAATACACTTGCCCAGTATTACTGTTTTGAAGCATTCCCAAAGTACGGAAGGAGAGTCTACCGAACCCACATTTAGATCGAAATAATTGGTGATGGCTGTTTGGATCTCATCGCAGAAGACTGTGTCGCGGTGCGCATTCAGAGGGAGTGAACATGTGAATGCTCGCTGTGGGGAGTGAGGGACACGAAGACCGATTTGAACTGGTGCATGATCCGAGAAGGTACACGCCATATGAGTGGCAGAGTTAAGCCAGGTAAAGACATCCCTGGAGGCGAGCCAAAAATCAATGCGTAACCAGCTGCCCCGAACCCCCGAGATGCAAGTTCCCTCGCGGGTGTTGGGCCACATATGACGCCAGGCATCATGAAGTGAGTTGTCAGTAGGTATGGACTGTAGTAAAGTGGTAGCACGTGGATAGGATGAATGGGGACCAGACAGTCCATTTCCACTGAAAGAGTAACATTAAAATCCACCCCCCCAGAGTATAACCGCCAGGCCAAAGGAAGAGATAAGATGCCAAATGTGAGTAAAGAAATCGGGATTGTCTGAGTTAGGGTTGTACACAGCAGCGATCGTCATGGGTTGAGTCAACAAGGAGCCATGTAGAATTACGTATCTACCATCAGGGTTCGTATTTGCCTGAGTAGTTTGCCAGAGGAGACCCCTGCATACCAAAATGGAGACCCCCCTTGCGTAAGAAGAATAAAACAAGGAATGTGATTCTCCCCAGTAACGCGACCGGAGTCTGGAGGCAGACTTAGGCAAGAGGTGCGTCTCCTGTAGGAAACATATGTCTACCCTGTGTCGCTGCAAGTGAGAGTGAATGAGCCTGGCTTTTCGTTGATCATTCAGACCGCGGACGTTCCAGGTCCAAAACATGGTGTCAGTAATGTCATACTATATCTGAATGAAAAGCGGCGCAGTGCAAGTGGACAGACATCGTACAGAACTAAATAGAGTGCAGCCGCGCGGGATCACCCACCGACAAGTGAGCAAGGAAGGCGCCCATAGCAAGAGGCAAGGCAAATCGGATACAGTACAGTGAAGCGATCGGACCACACAGAACCAATAAAAATTAAACGAAAGGTAACATACCAAACCCCCCCCACTCAGCTAATCCTCCCACGACAGCAACTCAAAAAACAATCCCAGATGCTTTTCAAATGTCTCAACCACCACCCCGCAATCCCACCCTAACAAACCAAACAGCAGCATCAAAAGGACCCCAAGCCCCACACCCACTCCCGCCCCCAAATCAGACCCCAGAAGACCCACCACGCCCACACCCACTCCAACCCCCAAATGAGGCTGAGACACCACCCCTTCCCACCCCAGGAACCCACAACTTGGCAGGAGGGAAACCATAAGGAGAAGGGAATTATCCTGTGAGGGCATGGCAGAGCTTGGCGTACACCCCTGCAGTTAAGCAGGGTGGCCAAGCTACCAGAGCATCAGACAACAATCAGTGATTAGTAAACCTAGAAAGTACAACCAGTCAGTCAATGTTGCTAAGGCGATCATCCACAGCGGGCTGGGAGCTGGATGGAGAGGGGCGTGTTGATTTGTCAAGTTTCTTTGCAAAGGCAAGGGCATCTCTGGGATCCGGGAAAATAACTGTTTTTGCGCCCTGCCGAACTCTCAACTTTGCTGGGTATGCCAATGAGTAGGAGACCGCATGATTTTTCAAAATCCGCTTTGCATGAAGGAATTTACATCTGGCAGCCTGAACAGTGAGAGTGTAGTCTGGAAAGAAAGAGAGCATATTGTCTTGATGATTTATTTTGCCCATGTCCCGCACCGCATGGAGAATGGCATCACAGTCTCGGAAATTTAGTATTTTTGCGATGATAGGGCGAGGAGGTAGTCCGGGACCAGGGCGTGGACCAAGGGAGCGGTGTGCGCATTCAACAATAAAAACTGAGGAGAGCACATCACTGAAGAGTTCCTTGATCAGTTGCTCCATGAAGTCCTCCATACGGGCTATGTTGGTGGACTCTGGAAAGACAGTTATGCGGAGGTTACTCCGACGGGAGCGCTCCTCCAAGTCCTCGTTTTTCTCCTGGATAAGAGCAAGAATTTTGTCCATCTGTAGCAGCTTCTGATGATCCTGCGTGACTGCATACTCAGAGTCCGAGACTCTGGATTTGACGTGGAGGAGACGATTGTCGTGGGAGTCAACACAGGCCTTCACAGAGTCCAGCCAGGCAGAAAGCTGGTCCCGTTGAGTCGCTATTCCTGTGACTGTCGATTTGACATCCAACATGATAGCTTTTAGGTCATAATCGCGGGAGGGGGGCGTGTCCATAGTTGCTGCGGGGTCACCACCGCCCAAGCCAGCGCCGTCCTGGCGGGTCGACCTGAGATTTTTAATGCAATTTTGGGCTGTTTGGGGTCGACCTTCCCCATGGCGGAGGAGTCTCACAGCAGGCGCCACCAAGAGATGAGGGAGCAACAGAGCGCCCAAGATGAGCAGAGTTGGCGCCAGGAGGAACCGTTAACCCAACTCCGAGCACACACAGTGACCGGAACAGAGGGCACCTAGACAGAGGAGAACGGCCTGCAGGGTGGACCTCAGGGTGGCAGCCCAGCTGGAAAGGGCGCCACCGTCGCGACTCTTCAGCGAACAAAAACCTCGGAGAATGACAAATGGGCAGGCAGACAGCAGATGGAAGATTTGAAGGATCCATAGGTCCCCAAGAAGGAAGCACAGTGACCCAGCTCGACGGGGGCCCAGAGATCAAGACGTGCGCCACACTGCGCCCAGGCCCTACAGATGAAGCCTCCACCGAGATGGGCCCAATAGGAAAGAGGCCACCTCAATGCCAGGAGTACAAATGCGGCACCTCAGCAGGGGTGTGATGGACCAGTCTCAAGAGGCACCAGAAAGCAGCTCTGCGGTACTGTGGCGATACAAGACCCAGCTAAAAGGCAGGCCCCCAGCAGCAGCTTAGGCGCCGGGCCTAGCACTGCCAACGGCAGGAGCAGCACCAATTGCCCGGGGGCAGAGGCCTAGGGGAGCGGGCACACCCCACCTCCAATTTCAGCAGCAGCAGATGTGGTGCAGTGGGCAGGCCCAGCCACAGGATGCACAGATCCAGCGTGCAGCGTCAGGGCACAGGTTGGGCACGGGGAGACAGAATAGGCCTCTGTGAGGCTAGGCCCCTGATGTCGTGTGTGGTGGGGGCGGCGGCGTTACAATCCACCGAGAGAGGCCACAGAGGTGAGAGCGGGACCAGAGATCCCTGCACAGCACCGCAGCAGTGGGTCAAGGAGTGCACACAACCGGGGCAAACGCGACAGGGAGGCGCGGGGGCACACCACTCGCGTTACCAGGCCCGGGCACTGAGAGCGAGCAGGGGTGGCGCCAAGCAGGAGCGAGGGTGGAATATGGCGCCGGAGCACCCTAGGCCCGGGCAAGGCAGTTCAGCGCGTGCGCCTTCAGCCCTGCCACAGAGAGCCCCCAGTCGCGGCAACACTTACCGGATGGCAGCGAAAACCCACCATCGACCCTCCGGCTGCACGGAGCCCCAGGCAGCCCCGCTGACAGCAGAAGCGAAGTGGTCGGGCCCCCACAGGCCCATGAGGTGTAATCCCAGCGCCTCAGACGGGCAGCAGCTCCCAGTCCGTGAACGATCTCGGGAAGCGAAAACAGCTCTAAGCGATGCCGCTGGTGAGGATCTAACAGGGTGCACCAGTTGCAACTATTGAGAAGGCCGTCATCTGCAGGATTTTAACAGATCTTGGGCTTGGCCGGCAGAGCCCACTTAGAGTGTGACCATCTTGCAGCCGGCCAAGCCACGCCCCCATTGGTGTCTTTCCATTTATTTAAAAATGTTTTCCTCATTTTCATTGCTTGATTTTGCTCGTGAGAAAGTGTCACTCATGGTTGTTGAATGTCACTCATAATTACACTGAAATTAAGATAATGTCACACATACGCAATCTGAAACCTTGACGGCTATGCTTGACCCAGGGCACAGGCAGCAGGCCCCAAATGCTCTACCCTTCTGCTCATCTCTGCTCTACCCTGACATTTACGGCCAGAACTGTCGGCATTGGAACTGAGTAACCAGGTTCAAGTCTCAACACCTGCTTCTAGGCAAATCACTTAACCTACCCATGTCAAATGAAACGTGACCTTGTTTAATGTAAATATTGCTGATATAAAGAGCTACAATATCTTAGGGGTTGAGTTTGCGTTATATAAATTGCAGGAAATTGTACAAAGAGGTCAAAACAAAGCCTTAACATAATAAGGGGACAAAATTATACCCATTTAGTGACTGATTTTCACAAAGTGAAACCAGAAAGCCTGGATAAATCACAGCTTCCTTGCTTAAATGTTGTGATCTTAGGCATAGCACTTTCAAATATATGATTTCAGAATACTAACTGCACAAAAGCCTACTGTGATTGATTTAATAGACCATAATGCTACTTGATAGTGATCTAGGACACAGACAGGATTCATATAAAAACTACCCTGCCTCTTATTTTACTCATGGCACTGTCACCAGTTTAAGAGTGGAGAGAAATGGTTCTAAATCTATGTTGAACGAACAGGGGGAGGGCAGATTTACAATAACTGGCGCATCCCTGCATATCAACAGGGATGTGCCAGTTATTGTGCGCCACGGCTCCGCCGCCATGGATGCACCGCATTTACAATGCGGCGCACCATGGGGAAAAAACGGCACAGATGCATGACGCATATGTGCCGTAAAGGCGGCGCATTGCTGGAGTTGAGTTGCAGCTCCAGCAATGCTCTGGGGGTCCCTATCTTTACAATGCTGCGTCAAGCTTTACGCCTGCTTCAAGCAGGCGCAGGGTTTTGACGTAGCATGGGCTCAAAAGTAACTGAGTGAAATCTTTTAGATTTCACTCAGCCACTTTGGAAGGCGTTTTTGCGCCGGAACGCCCCCCCTGCGCAGGGACCCCTACTTCTCACGCAGGGCTTTACAACGTGACACATCTCCCAGATGCGTCACGTTGTAAATACCCCGCAGCATGGCGCATCTTTTGCGCCATCGCTGCGTCACAAAAGTGACGCAACGGCGACGTAAAAGAGGCGCAAGGGGCTTGTAAATCTGCCCCATCACTTTTAAGAAGTACCTCTCAGTGCAGCGCTGTCATGTGACCTATTAATGTCAAAGCGTACAATTTTCAAGGTCCAGCTCATGCCCAGGCTCTTCTTTCCATATATTATCTTTAAGGCTTTGAGTATGTTTTTTATCAAAAAGCCAAAATCTTTTTTCCCTATTTTCCTGTCATGCATTCTCTCTGTTCTTTTCCAATCCTGAAATTATTCCTTGTTCCCTGTTTAATGTTTGCATTATTTCCGTGATTTCCCATTACTGTGAAACTGTCATCTCCCTTTTAATTATGTTTAACTCATATTGATTTCATTCCATTTCCTTAAAGTAATGTTTTCGTTTTGCATTCGAGCTATCCTGTTATTTTTCTCCTTTAATGTTTTCGTTTCGTTTTGCATTCGAGCTATCCTGTTATTTTTCTCCTTTGTTTTACAAGTAGTTAATATCTGGAGGGTGTCCGTTCAAATAGTCAGACAGAGGTCACGGCGGAGTAAAGAAATGAAAGAGTTATGTTATATATTGACACCCTTTTCGAGTGCCCCAGTAAGCCTGAAAGCTGATAGATATGCATATTACTGACAGCTGCTCGGCTCGGTGCGCTGCTGCTTCTGCCTGCTAGAGCCGAGGCTGCCTTCTCCTGAGGCGGGTGGGGCTGCTTGGGGGCTCGTCCAAAGTGTCCAATAGGCAGAGCCTACGGAGTCTGCCGAAGCAAGGGGATACACGATCCCAAGGGGATACCACATATTACACAACAACGGAAAGGTGACTGCTTCATGAAAACAAATACAACACACAGGGGATAAGGGATGGGAAGAGGTTGCCTACTCGAGATACAAACAGCAAAGCCCTAAAGAAAAGGACTTACATACAACATGGAGGAATTTTACAAGAAATACAAACGTGCACATGTAATACCAATAAATGGGCAAGAAAGGCTGCAGGAATTGTAGGTTTGAGAGCAGCGCCTAGTAAAGAGCGGAAGGATAGATTCAGCACTACAAGAACTCAAGAAAAGGAAATGCAAGCGAAGAGGGGCTGCAGCATAGGAAGCGAGACACTGACCAAGAAGATAGCAAACAAAGGAAAAGAAATCGCAAAAGATTTTTTATTACATTTTATTAAAATCATGCAAACTTGCAAGAACCTTTTTATGAACTGCTCTTGCCTGAAAAGTGATTGCAGGAGCATACCTTATGATCAAAGTTCACACGAGAATAGGCAAGACACTGGTTCAAGGAGAAAATGTGTCAAAGCTGAGGCTTTATTGTTTCCGCAAGGTGTATTATGCTCAAAGCATTCACCCGTGAGTGAGTTTTCGTCCACATAATTTGTTTTGCTTTGGCCTAGCAACCAGCACTGAAGAGTAAGACAAAAAAAGCACAAGAAAATCGAGTCCAGGTGGTACTTAGGGTTATTAAAGTGTCATAATGTTAGATGGTTCTGTGCCTTGAACAGATGTAGTCCTGGTCCATAGTGGACTTTCATGCTCCTTGTATGTTTGCAATGTAATGTGTTTGTATGTTTGCGATCTAATGTTTGTTGTATTTGTAATGTTTGTAACGCTATACGCTTGCTTGTTGTGTGCCCTCTCTGCGTGGTTGCATTGTATCCTAGCCCCTTCAAGCATTGGAATGTGTGACATGCGTGTGTCTAACATGAAGGATCTGCCCGCAGAATCTGGTGACCAACGGGCTGATCGAAGAAGGACCCCTGGGCTACAGTGGGGCCTTGAATATATGTATGCAGAAACTAATGCTTAACTGGAAGGAACTTCCTCTCAAGGTGTGGCCAGTTTACAGTCCTCACCTTGGGTCTATCGAAACTGAAAGTACCAGTGGCGAAGAGCAAAACCCATGGACAAGGAGGCAAAGCAAGAAGCGAGCCAGATATTCAGATGACAAATGTCCCACCAGGACCTACTTAGGTCCTGTAGCAGGCAGAGGGAGAAAGAGAGCGGGATGCTGCAGCCAAGAGGGCATGTCTGCAATAAGGAAAGGAAGGTAAATCAGCTGCAACCAGAAGCAGCGAAGGTGCTGTCATCCCAAATCCACCATCATGCCTGTACTGGGAGCTGCCGGCAGGAGCTCGCGGAGTGCGCACAGGACGGTAGTATTGAGGTTCCAACTCAAGGGTGAGTTAACCTTTGGTGCTTCTGCTGGTGATTTTGGAGCCTCTGGGGTGCATGCTTCTGACCAAAGGTGCAGTTTGCTCTTAACGTGCTTTGAGGGAGCAGCACTGAAGAGAGGGGTCTACTGTGTAGTGCCCCCCTTTGGCCCATCTCTGAGCAGGCACAGGGAGATTGTTGCTGCAGGGGACCTATTGTATTGGAATTGTACAGTTTTCAGTTGGGGTGATCAGTGTGTTCCACTTGTGGCATTTGGTCGTCCAGGCAACCTGTCACAAGAATGATGCTCAAGCGAGCGTTGGGTTGTGGCAAATGCTCTCTGACCTTTTCTGCTACGTGTAGTGCAGGTGGCCTCTCAGGGAGGGGTGGTTCAAGCTGATAGTTCTCGGTGGACACATAGTAAGAGTGACTGGACTGCATGAGTTACTGCTATTGCTGAAATATAAACTCGGAAAGCATGACAGTAAAATATGACCTCTTTTAAACTTGGCTTGTCATCCAAGACAGGAGCATGAAAGCGCCAGCAGAAAATTTTGCTAGTCAGTCACGTGTTTCTCTCAGCGCCCGAGTAATGCTGGAGCTGTTTCAGTTGAAAGTCATTCCTATTCAAACATGACACCATAAAAAGCAGATAAAGTCAGAAAGCCGATCGCGAGAGCCCAAAAGCTATGTTATCACTTTATTGGTAGTCCGGTAAGAAGAGATTAGTAGTTTCTCGGATCCACTTTAAAGTGAAGGATCAATAAAGAACTGCAACAGGTTTTCTTTTTCTGAGTGTTATGCCAATGGAACAAAAAAATGTATAAACTATTTAACTGTGTCGGTTTTGCCCAATACCCTTTCTCACCATGGCTGGTGATATTTGAGAGTACAGTAGCGTAATGCTAGAGCTGAACTAGAGCGTACAAAGCGAGTAAGCGTGCCTTTTGTTTAGGAGGATTTGCAGTCTGGGTGTTGCTACTCCCAAGATAATTTTGAAAAAAAACTATAGGGTCAAATACTGCATTTTATTTTCAAAACCCCATTTTTACCCAAATTCTCTAAAAAGTCATTACTGTGCCAAGTCACCATAACCTGATGCTCCCCAGGACTTAGGAGTTGAGTAATATTTTTTTCAAGATGCACAATATGTTCCTCCCATAAGTAAATATTTACCTCCACTTTGTCAAGGCCTGTATTTTGTCATGCTTGCTCACATATTATCTCACTCAGGCTCACTACCCCCATTATTCATTCTCATTCACTTTCCCTTTTACTCAAAATTGCTCACTTGCACTCACTCTTAAACATTCGGTATCACATGCTCACTCTCATTTAGTCTCACATTTTCCTACTCTGATTACCTCATTCTAACTTGCAGTTCACTTACTCCACGTGACTCATTCTCACTCACTTTCTCTCACTTTCATCTGCATACACTCTTTCACTCATGCTCAGTTACATTCAGGCACTCAATCATTCGCACCCACATTTACTTACTCCCACTCATTCTTCTTAGCAGGACACTTGAATACATATGTGCTATACTATGTTTGAGCAGCTCGCTGGCTGACATGAATATGAAGGAGCCCTTGTGGGTTTCCGTGAGTCAGATCAGATTCTCTTGAAGAGTTCCTTTGTCTTCTGAGCCCTGCTTAACACATGTGTACAGTAGGAGGTCTATATTCATGTCCTCAATGTTTGAGACAAAAATACTCATTGATTTCTGAACAATGAGAGTAAAAGCGTTAAGGTAACATTTCGTTCCTGCTTATGATTTTCATACTTTCCATAATCCTGCATTCCCTGTAAGTGTTTGCTTTTTCCAGAATATTGTTACTTTTTTTTAAGGCAGGGCCTAATTTGAAATGAGTCACATCCAGGTGTTTATTATGGGGCAGAATTGAGTTGTAACTGAAGACAGTGCGAGTTTCACTCAGTGGGGCAGAAGGGTGTTCGGTGGGGATAGGATGTGGCACTATGGCCAGAGCTACCGAATTTGGAACTGGAGAACCTGGTTCAGCCTTCATGCCTAGTCCATCAGACCACTCCTGAGGGAGCACATTCCCATGATAGATATTAGAAGGCCCTACTAGACCTTAGAAGCCCTTTTGTCTGAGCACCAGCAGGTGGACCCTACCGGTGGCCAGTGTAGGTTAACTTTGAAGGCCTGTCCACCACAATCCATACTGAAGTTCACCTCCAGTCTAGCGGGCAGGCCTACAAAGCAGCACACCCTAGAGCAGCAGTGACTTTGTCACTGAGGTCACAGGACCCTTGAGGACAGTCCACCTCACCCATTGGTGCCTCCATTGGCCTTGTTCCAGTAGTACTAATGCAACTCACCAAGGATTGCCAATGCAGGATTTGCATGCACACCAGACTAAGGGGCATGTTTTCAAGGGCATTGCGTCATGCCTGCACCATGCAATGTGGTGCATGCACAATGCAAAGCTCCAAGTCATATTTTAAAAGCCATGTAAAACCACTTGGCATGGCTTTGAACGGCTTCATAGATATGAAGTAGTGCAACGCAGCACAAACTGCTGCATTGCCTTACTGTGTGCAAGGGAGGTGTTGCGGTAGGTGTTGCATGGGAGAATGGTTTTGTAATTGGGGACTGGTTTTGCAGCAATGCTGCAAAATCGCCCCCCAGTAACAAAACCAGCAGAACTGTGCAGCATAATGACTCACTCTTAAAAATGCATAAATCACTGCAGAGTTCTTTGTAAACCCAGTGGTTTTCCTGCAACAATAAAAGACTCCCACACAACTCCCACGGTTTTTGACGCATTCACAGATTTATAAGGGCTTGTAATCCTGGAATGCGTCAAAATCTTGCGCCTCCCCAGAGGAGGCATAACTAGGAGAAATATCTTTATTTCTCCTTATTTTTTCCTCTTTCAAAGTGTGCTTTATTCTGCAGCATACATAGAAAGAGGAAAAAGCCTCTCAATATTGTTTTTGTACAGGAAAGTGCCCCTCCCTGCACAAAAACAATCCCGCATGGGAAGGAGGCACCCTTGCACCATGGGGCAAGTGTGCCTGCGTTGACGTTAGGCTGTCGAAATGGCGCCAGCGCAGGTGGAAAAGACAGGAATGCACCATATTGGATGAATACTGTGCATTCTTGCCCTTTCCCTGTTTCACGTTTAGTAACTTTTGATCCGTTTGAGCTACAAACAATTTTTTTGTTAAAACCATCAGATTATGCGGCAGATGTATCATGTGGAAAAATACGGGAGAGCTACAAAGTACTTAGTAAACATTTCATGGAATCTTCCAAAGACTCAACGAGGAGGGACATTGAGCAGAGGAAATATGCTTGTTTAAACCGATTATTAACCTCCCTGGTGTTTGTTGAAAATATGGGCATATTATATGATGCTCTCACAGAATTGGGTGACCTATCCAGAAGGCTGCAGCGGCGTGATATGACCATATATGAGGCTGATCGTTCAATACAGATGCAGATTTTAGTGTTTGAATCAATGGCTGATTCACCCGGGTCCTTTGCTACAACTGCATTAAATGCTGCTGAACGGATGCAGTTTGCTGGTGTAGGACTGCAACAGGACAAAGGCTGTGTTAGCATCAATAGGGCACAGTTCTTTAGGAGCTTAGCAAATAATCTGCGAAAAAGGATGAAAATGTCTAATGCATCAAATGTTTCTAGATGCACAGCCACAAACAATGACAAAATAGAATACAAAGAGTTAGTACATAGAATGAAACTCCTACAACCAGTTTGTTGGCCAGATCCAGTAGACATCTTATACGGTGAGGGAGAATTACAAAACTTTTGTAGCAGGTTGCATGTATTTGATTCTAGGCATTACATCCTTGGTTTCAAGGAGTACAAACAAAATAAAAATTCATCCATGAAAGCCTGAAACCATTAGTGCACATTATAAACACCTTTTGTACCTCCACTGCTGAATGTGAATGGGGTTTTAGTGTAATGAATGATGTGCTCACACCACTGCGGAACAGAATATCAACCAATCGTCTATCTTCTATAATGTTCATAAAAATCGTGTGGCCTCCTGTCATAGAATTTAAACCTGAATTTTATGTTCAGAAATGGTTGGAAAAAGGGAGGAGAAGTGCCAATCAAAGAAACTGCATGGCTCGGAGACAAATGGCTTATGATTCCACTTATAAGCGTATTTGGAATATTCTGTGATTGGAAACATGTCCCACATTGTAAATGTATTAAATATAAACAACTTATATATTAAACCTCAAATAAACATGTTTGTCGATTGTTTGAATTAAATAACGTTATAAGCTGTAACTGGTCAGTGAAACGCCAAACGTACTAAAAATTGGTATGTTTTGCTATTTCTAGCCACACCTCTGACTCCGCCTACGAATCCAATTCTCTGTTTTTTTCCCGTCCCCTGATTCTCCGCCCACAGTTCCCCTACTTTTTTTTCCCCACTTCGACCGCTGATTAAGATCACTGAGCCCTGTTACCTCGAGCTGAGTGACGTGTATCATGGTCCAGTATGCGTGAAGTACCGGGCAAGCCCAGAACATGTGGAGGAAAGAAGCACCGGCTCCGGACATCTAGGACAGGTAAAGTGTGTGTCGGGGAAATAGCACTGGAGCATTTCTGGGGTGAGATATGATCGATGCAGCATGTCATACTGTATGTTTTTGAAACAAAAGTTTAGAGGCACCTTCTTTGGGAACTTAAGGGCGCATTCCCATTCTTTATCCTGGAGGGGCCTTTAGAATTGTGCTTCCCATTTGTCCCGGAGTGGGTTTAAAGTGATCGCACCGAGCATTCGCACTGCTTTGCAAAACCATGTCACTAAGTGTTGGCCAGGACCCATCTGCAGGAAAGCATTCAGTACTGGGTGTGTTGGCGGCTCAGGGTCGATTGTGCTCCACATTCTGCGACCCCTATTAGCAGGGATCACTGAAATAATATCGAGGGACAGAATATCGACCAACAAAAATATCGTTGACAAAATATCGAGAGACAAAATATCGAGTTTCTATCTACAAACAGGTAAGTACAAAAATATCGAGTTAAAAATATCGTTTACAAAAATATAGTTGTAAAAAATATCGACTTTAATAAAAACAATGTTTAATTACATTAATATAAAAAATTAATTACTAAAATATACTTAACAATACTTAAAATAACTTTTAGTAATTAAATAATTAATGAAAGTAAAAAAATAACATTTTTTTAATCATATTTCTTTAAACATATATATATATAGTAACAAAATTTAATTAAATAATAGCCAATATTATTAACGTACAAATACAATAGAGTAAAAATTACTATTTCCACTCCAGTGGGTGCAACAGTAGGGAAAGCGTTGGATAGCGTAGGGGTTAAAATTACTATTCCCACTCCAAGGAGTGCAACAGTGGATATATGACGTTACAACGCAACTTTTACAACGCACTACCATTACAACGTAAGTATTGGTAAGTATATAATAATTTTTATAATTTAAATTATTTAAAATTAATTTAATATAATTTAATTTAATTTAATTTCATTAAATTAAATTAATGTAAATTTAATTTTACTTTATTTTTACACTGTACCCCTGTACCCCAAAAACCCAAAACTGAACCTGAACCCTAAAAAAAAACCCTTTACCCAAAACCCCAAAACTGACCCTGAACCCTAAAAATACCCCTTTACCCAAAAACTAAAAACTGACCCTGAACCCTAAAAATACCCCTTTACCCAAAAACCCAAAACTGACCCTGAACCCTAAAAATACCCCTTAACCCAAAAACTAAAAACTGACCCTGAACCCTAAAAATACCCCTTTACCCAAAAACTAAAAACTGACCCTGAACCCTAAAAATACCCCTTTACCCAAAAACTAAAAACTGACCCTGAACCCTAAAAATACCCCTTTACCCAAAAACTAAAAACTGACCCTGAACTCTAAAAATACCCCTTTACCCAAAAACTAAAAACTGACCCTGAACCCAAAAAATACCCCTTTACCCAAAAACTAAAAACTGACTCTGAACCCTAAAAATACCCCTTTACCCAAAAACCAAAAACTGACCCTGAACCCTAAAAATACCCCTTTATTTTAACATAATTAGCAATTAATCAATTAAATTAAATTAATTACCAATTACATTTTAAATAATTAACAAATATTATTTAATTACCAATTAATTAAATATTACTACCAATTAATACATTTACATATTTAATTAATTATAATTAAATTACTTCCCACCCTATTCCCCTATAAACCCACCACCCACTACAGGAAATAAATTATTTTTAATTTACATAATTAGCAATTAATCAATTAAATTAAATTAATTACCAATTAAATTTTAAATAATTAACAAATATTATTTAATTACCAATTAATTATTTATTACTACCAATTAATAAATTTACATATTTATTTAATTATAATTAAATTACTTCCCACCCTATTCCCCTATAAACCCACAACCCGCTACAGAATAAAATTACACAATAATTAAAAAAAATCATTAATTAAAAATAATTATAACATAAAATGACACTTTTCACACATATAACATAAAAACACTATAAATAATTAAATATTATTTAAAAAACGATATTTTTTACTATCTAGATTATATACTTGGATATTTTCACTTTCTATATTATTTACAGTCGATATTACTTCACTTACCTTAAAAACGATATTTTGACTGTCGATATTCTGTCCTGTCGATATTTTGTCCAAACGATATTTAAAACTCGATATTCTGTCCAAACGATATTTTGGAGTCGATATTGTGTCTGTGCACCATTAGCAGTTACCTGTGCATGAGGAATTGCCCGTGTGGAAGGCCCGTGTCAGCGACTAGGTCGGCAAAAGCCTGCAGTTGCCCATTGGTATACAAGGTGCCCGCTACTGTAATTCCATGTTCGGTCCAGATGTGCAGGGCGTGTTCTGTGTAATGAGTTCGGCCTCTCGGAAAGCCCACCAGTGGCTGAATGGGAGAGTAGAAAGGGGTTGAGTGGCTCATTTTGTATATGCGTTTCAGGCATGCTCGTGCTACTGCTATCTGGAGTGGGCAACCTTGTATACGCTCAGCACCTGGTAGCAGCATGCGATGTATAACTGGGGTGGTAACTGGTCCCGCCATAGTGTGGGTTTCCTCCAATGCATGGCCAGCAGTCCAGCGTGACACCCATTGCAACTGAACTGCCAGAAAGTACGCCTCGAAGGAGGGAGCACCTAGTCCTCACTGAGCCATAGGCAACTGCAATTTAGTGAGGGCTATCCATCTACGGCCTGATCCCCAGATGAGGGAAATCAGTATCCAACTCACGGAAGAAGGAGCGGGTAACCACCGGGAGATTGGCGAAATAGTACAGCAGCCATGGGAACAGTATCATCTTGGCCACTGCTATCTTCCCTATAGAGGCTAGTGGGAGACCTTTCTAGAAGTTCACTGAGGCTCGAACACCGACCAGGACCCCACGGTAATTTTCCTCGTACATGTCCTACGGTGTGTGGTATAGTCTTATATCCAAGTACCTGACTGCCTGGGCACTCCAAGAAATGTGTTGCCCCCTGCTAGCAGCGGTTGGGAGGTCACCTGAGAGTGGGTATACCATGGACTTGGCCCAGTTAACTCTCAATCCTGCCACCTTCTCAAAGTCACTTAGGGTGTCTTGTATGGGGGCGAGGTCTTATGTGATGTCCCGGATATAGATGAGAAAAGGTTTGTCTGGTCAACGTTTGTTTCCTATAGTTTCTTATGGAAGAATTCCAATCACACATTGGTTCACTTTGTAGTTTTTATAATGGTGTCACTATAATCGTGATAGTGAGTAGAAGAACAACCAACACGTGTTTCACCCCTTTACATGGCCGTCTGGCCTGGGGCTTCCTCAGCGCGTGGAGTAGTTGGGATTCTCTGAAGTTCCGGTGTAATGCCAGTAAGAGTCGTCGCAGTCAGTGGATGTGGATCACTATCACGATTATAGTGACACCATTATAAAAACTACAAAATAAACCAATGTGTGATTGGAATTCTCCCATAATAAACTATAGGAAACAAACCTTGCCCTGACAAACCTTTTCTCAAACCTATCTACATTAGGGGGTTAGGGGTTACCCCTGTCAAGGGCAAGCACCCCAAAAAAGAGGGACCTTTGCTCAATACACGGCCAGTGAGGGATTGGGACCTTTTACCCCTCACTCCAGATATAGATGAGGACATCATCGGCGTAAAGTGACCCCGTATTGACTGTGCCTGCGATCGGTATGCCCCGTGCCTCCCCTTCTCTACAGAGGCAGATCGCAAGTGTCTTCATCGCCATCACAAAGAGTAAGGGGGAGAGTGGGCACCCCTGCCTTGTGCCTCTAAGAATGGGGAAGGGTGAGGACATATAGGGCCCCAATTTTACTCTTGACGTCGGCCTATGAGCTTAGTGTAAGCAAGCAGGCATGGTCCTACTCCCATTTGCCGCAGGACCCGAAGGAGATATGGCCAGCTCTGGGTATCAAAGGCCTTTTTCAGGTCCAGCACCAGACATGCCGTGTGCGGGAACTGATTGCGAGCCTGGTCCTGGATGTGAAGGAGGCGCCTAATGTTGAAGGAGGTGTTTCTCCCCTGCACAAATCCACACTGATCCGAGTGTACCAGGGTGGGGAGGATAGTAGAGTATCTCTCCATGAGTATCTTCCTGAATATCTTGTAGTCTTCTGGCAGCAGGGCTATAGGTCGGTAGGATCCTACCAGCTGGGGATCCCTATCCGGCTTGGGGAATTAAACTATTACCGATTCATACATGGAGTGTGGTAGGTCACCCTCGTCTATCGCCGACTAAAAGCTCCACCAGTTGCTGCACCAATTGGGTAGAGAAGGTGCAGAAAAACTCCATCGGGAGGCCATCCAGGCCAGGCCCTTTGCAGGTAGCTAGCGCTTGCAATGCCTCATCCAGTTCTCGTTGGGCCGCTCGCGTTACGTGGGGCAGGGGGAGTGGTCTTAAGAATCGGGTAAGGGCTTCCGAGTCCAAAGTGGCAGGCGGCACGTATAGTTGTGTGTAATATTTCTGGATGACTTCTAGGATGGGTGCCTGTGAGTGTACCAGGGCACTGGCTGCCATAAAGATAACGGTGATTGGTGGGAGGGTAGTATCTTGCTTCAATAGCCAGACCAGTAGCGCGCCTGCTCTATTACCTTCCTTGTGCATCTTCCTGGCGTGCGCTCTAAAGTACATCCTATGAAGGTCCACCAGCGCCTTAGCATATGCCGTTTTAGCGTCTGCCACCTGGGTCGGAGTGGCTTCCCCTATATCCGCAGCCTGCGTTAATGTGGCTAGTGTGTGCGCCTTCTCTACTATACTGCATTCTAGAGTCTTACACACCCCTGAGATGTGCTGTATGCATGTGCCTCTGATCACCACCTTGAATGCATTCCACTCCATTGCACGGGTGGACGGGTAGAATATCACACGTGCACATTTTTACCAAGCTTCACTTGAATGTAGCAGTTAAGTCTGAAAACTCACTCGCTATCACTTTCCATCGTCCCTAAACGAGCACAGCGTTCCTCGCATTTTCTTTATAAAACACGAGCACAGTCCGACTTTCTTTTTACTTTAACAGCACATCGTGCTCCTATATCTTGCACTGAAGCATGCCCATACCCATGGGCGTCCGCAGGGGAGGGCAAGGGGGGGCACTTGCCCCCCCCTGGAACACCGGTCCGTCACTATTGACAGCCCCCACAGACAGTGGTGTTTGTCTGCAGGGCCGTCAATTTTAAAAGCGTGAGAAAGCGCTTGCAATGACGGTCCGGCTTGATGAGAGGGAAAACTGCTGCTGAAGGGCAAGAGAGAAGGTCCGGCCCTGGCTGCTCCCACAGCTTGAAGCAGAGGCGCACCTAGAGTCAAATTTCGGAGGAGGGGGTGGGGCACATTTTTCAAGCTAAGGAAGAGTGGAGCTGCAGGGGCCCTAGGAAGGGGTGAAAACCATCAGTAGCAACCACTGTGATGCTGCAAATTGTAAGCTTTATGACCACAACATCCTTTTGTATATAAGGCCCTAGTTATTTAGATAAAGCAGGATGTGCAGTGAAAGGAATGACGTTACAAATGAGTAGTGCCTTTAATGCTCTGGAAATGCTAGGATCTCCAATCTACCTCTCTACCTCTCTCTCTCTACCTCTTTCTCTGCCTCTCTCTCTCTCTACCTCTATCTCTCTCTCTATCGCTCTACCTCTCTCTACCTCTGTACCTCTCTTACCTCTCTACCTCTCTCTCTATGTCTCTCTACCTCTCTCTACCTCTCTACCTCTCTTTACCTCTCTCTCTCTACCTCTTTCTCTACCTCTCTCTCTCTACCTCTCTATGTCTCTTACCTCTCTACCTCTCTCTCTATGTCTCTCTACCCCTCTCTACCTCTCTCTCTACATGGTTCTACCTCTCTCTCTACCTCTCTCTCTACGTCTCTCTCTTTACCTCTCTACCTCTACCTACCTGTCTACACCATTCTCTCTACACCTGAGACTGTTTGTTTACTCCTGAGGCGGAAGCCGGGAGATTGCTTGTTTTTTAAAAATTGGAGTCACTTATTCAACTGTGTGTTTTTAAACTCACTCGCCTATCTCCCTGAGCACCCCCACGCAGCGGACCCTAGCGCTGACGTAGGGAATCTTGCCTAATTGCTGCCACCTGGTCGAGCACTCAGGCCACGCCCATTCGCTGACCACGCCCCCCGCATCCAGTACAAAAGGCGCGCCGATTAAAATCGCGCCCAGAAGACTGTTTGTTTACACCTGAGGCAGAAGCCGGGAGATTGCTTGTTTTTTTAAAAATTGGAGTCACTTATTCAACTGTGTGTTTTTAAACTCACTCGCCTATCTCCCTGAGCACCCCCACGCAGCGGACCCTAGCGCTGACGTAGGGAATCTTGCCTAATTGCTGCCACCTGGTCGAGCACTCAGGCCACGCCCATTCGCTGACCACGCCCCCCGCATCCAGTACAAAAGGCGTGCCGATTAAAATCGCGCCCAGAAGACTGTTTGTTTACTCCTGAGGCGGAAGCCGGGAGATTGCTTGTTTTTTAAAAATTGGAGTCACTTATTCAACTGTGTGTTTTTAAACTCACTCGCCTATCTCCCCGAGCACCCCCACGCAGCGGACCCTAGCGCTGACGTAGGGAATCTTGCCTAATTGCTGCCACCTGGTCGAGCACTCAGGCCACGCCCATTCGCTGACCACGCCCCCCGCATCCAGTACAAAAGGCGCGCCGATTAAAATCGCGCCCAGAAGACTGTTTGTTTACTCCTGAGGCGGACGCCGGGAGATTGCTTGTTTTTTAAAAATTGGAGTCACTTATTCAACTGTGTGTTTTTAAACTCACTCGCCTATCTCCCTGAGCACCCCCACGCAGCGGACCCTAGCGCTGACGTAGGGAATCTTGCCTAATTGCTGCCACCTGGTCGAGCACTCAGGCCACGCCCATTCGCTGACCACGCCCCCCGCATCCAGTACAAAAGGCGCGCCGATTAAAATCGCGCCCAGAAGACTGTTTGTTTACTCCTGAGGCGGAAGCCGGGAGATTGCTTGTTTTTTAAAAATTGGAGTCACTTATTCAACTGTGTGTTTTTAAACTCACTCGCCTATCTCCCTGATCACCCCCACGCAGCGGACCCTAGCGCTGGCGTAGGGAATCTTGCCTAATTGCTGCCACCTGGTCGAGCACTCAGGCCACGCCCATTCGCTGACCACGCCCCCCGCATCCAGTACAAAAGGCGCGCCGATTAAAATCGCGCCCAGAAGACTGTTTGTTTACTCCTGAGGCGGAAGCCGGGAGATTGCTTGTTTTTTAAAAATTGGAGTCACTTATTCAACTGTGTGTTTTTAAACTCACTCACCTATCTCCCTGAGCACCCCCACGCAGCGGACCCTAGCGCTGACGTAGGGAATCTTGCCTAATTGCTGCCACCTGGTCGAGCACTCAGGCCACGCCCATTCGCTGACCACGCCCCCCGCATCCAGTACAAAAGGCGCGCCGATTAAAATCGCGCCCAGAAGACTGTTTGTTTACTCCTGAGGCGGAAGCCGGGAGATTGCTTGTTTTTTAAAAATTGGAGTCACTTATTCAACTGTGTGTTTTTAAACTCACTCGCCTATCTCCCTGAGCACCCCCACGCAGCGGACCCTAGCGCTGATGTAGGGAATCTTGCCTAATTGCTGACACCTAGTCGAGCACTCAGGCCACGCCCATTCGCTGACCACCCCCCTTACTACTAAAATGTGTCTATTCCGGAAGCGCAGCGGACGAGCGCAGCGGGAGCGCTGAAGGCGCGCCTAAGGCAAACCCGTCTGCGCCCGTCCGCGCCAGACCGCGCCCAGAGCCCGGACCTTCGGTTCGCCCTACCCAACTCATCACCTACACCAGTGATACTTTGCTTGGACTTTGAATTCCCTTAAACCCCCCCTGCAGCAACGCGATCTCACTCGCCGAAGGGAACTCCCGCTGCCGCTCATGCTCATACAGTCTTATCCCAGAGCCAACGCTGAAACCAATCACCCTTAATATGGCCCTGCTAAACTGCAGATCCCTTCCAAAGCACCAAACGGAAATTAATCTGCTCCTGAAAGACTCCGATATTGAAATTTTATTCCTTACGGAGACATGGCTCACAATAGGTTCAGAGCCAGACATCGTTCAGTCACTCCCCCCGGAATACCTAATTAAGTTCCACAACAGACCCGAAGGCATAGGCGGAGGAATCGCCATCATATATAGAGACCACCTCTCATGTCAATTCAGAGACAGTCCGATACTGGACTGCGAAAATATCCTCTTCTCCGTGAGCCGTCCTCCGTCGCTTACACTCTCGGGACTATTAGTATATCATCCCCCTGGACCCATTAGTCACTTTAGCGAGTCACTCATTGACTCGGTTTCGTCCCTAGCGTGTTTAACACCGAATTTCACGATTCTGGGAGATTTAAATCTCCATCTCGACGACCCCTCCAGCAAACCGGCGATGGATCCCAAAGCTGACCTGGGCTCACTCAGTCTCGAATTGCTTAACAACCTTCCCACTCACCTCAAAGGGCATCTTTTGGATCCCGTATTTTCCAACCTCCCACGTCTTACAGCTAAGCCCCCTATCCCCCTTCCATGGTCAGACCACTTCTTGGTCCCCTTCGAGCTACAGCTTTCCACCAAGTCTCTTGGTAAACCTCCCCCCCAACCCCCCGATCGCCCATGGAAAAAACTGGATAACATCGCCTGGGCCCAGGCCTTATCCTCCACCTCCCCCTCCCTGGACGATGACCCTTCAAATGCAGAAACTCAGCTTCAGGATTGGATTCATCAATCCCTAGAAACCACTTTGCCACTCAAACAACTCCAGAGCATGAACAAAACGCCCAAATCTCCTTGGTTTACCCAGGAACTCCGCACCCTAAAAAAAAGCTGTAAAAAACTAGAACGCATCTGGAGAAAAACCTGGTCTACAGCCCACAAAAACGAATACAAAGCCGCTATCAAGCGCTATAAAAATGCAATTAAATCTACCCAGGCCACCTTCTTTGAAGGAAAGATTGCTGCAGCGACTAACTCCGCGAAGGAAACATACCGGATAGTACGGCTCCTTACCAAAATCCAGGACCCTCCCCCCCCAGACCCCGAAGGCGTGAGATGCAATCAAATGGCCAACTTCTTCTCCGCAAAAATTGATAAAATACTTATTTCACTCCCCGTACCCTCCGCTTCTCTCCACTCCTTGCCTTCCCCCCTTCACCCGGAGGCTCCGTATTTGCGAGCCTTTGACCAGATCTCCACGGAGACATTCTTAGACACCCTGCAAACTGTAAAAAGTGGCTCACCTGCGGATCCCGCTCCCATCAGTAAGCTGAAACTGGTTACCCCTATTGTAGCTCAACCCTTTACCAATCTCATAAACGCCTCCTTTAGAAAGGGCGTCGTTCCAGCTAATTGGAAAAAGGCCACGGTCAAAGCCCTCTTGAAAAAACCTCACCTGGACCCATCGGATCCCTCTAACTTAAGGCCGATTTCACTCTTACCAGGGATCAGCAAAGTGGCTGAACGAATAGCTAACCAGCAGCTATCCACCTTTCTGGAGTCAAATCACTTATTACGAGACTCCCAGACCGGCTTCAGACCGGGGCAAGGCACCGACACCGCCTTGCTAGCTGTTGTCGAAGAGGCTAGAGCCATCATAGATGCAGGAGGGTCAGTGGCAGTGATCCTCCTTGATCTAAGTGCCGCCTTCGACACGGTGGACCACGCCATCCTGATCCACCGGCTGAGTCAAGTGGGTATGTCTGACTCAGCCCTCGCATGGATTAAATCCTTCCTCGAGGGAAGATCTTTTCAGGTGTCAGACGGCTTTTCCACGTCCAAATCCCTGGCCATGCAGTGTGGGGTCCCCCAGGGCTCCTCCCTCAGCCCCACACTTTTTAATGTTTATATGTCTCCTCTCGAAGACATTATCACTCCCTTTGGGGTCAAGACAGTGATGTACGCTGATGACACCCAGCTGGTGGTGTCCATCAACCACTCAAACAGTAGCCTAGTAAACTTGGCCAGCTGCCTTGAAGGGATTTCAAAATGGATGTCGGACTCTAGACTTAAGCTCAACGGCGATAAATCCGAGATCCTCTTTCTGGGCAACCAAAACTAATTACATTCAAACCTTTCCTGGCCACCATGTATGGGTATCTACCCCACTCCTAAAACCGAGGTTAAAAGTCTAGGTATCTGGCTCGACCAGGACCTTAACTTCAAAACCCAAGCCAGGAAAACATCAGGGACCTGCTTCGGCCTAATCCGGACGGCCCGTAAGATCCTCCACCTGATCCCTTTCCATTCCAGAAAGCTACTGATGCAGGGACTGGTCAACTCAAGACTAGATTATGGTAACATCTTGTACCTGGGAGCCCCTGCATCAGTCATTCAAAATCTTCAGGTGGCCCAAAATGCCGCAGCTAGAGTCCTCATGGGAACCGAAGCACGGAACTCGGCTAAACCTGCCCTCAAAAGCCTACACTGGCTCCCAGTGAAGGAGCGCATCACTTTCAAGACGCTCTGCACAGCGCACAAAATCCTGCATAACAAAGGCCCCCCAATACTCAGTTCCCTGATTAAACCTCACCAATCTAACAAACACCTTAGATCGGATGCACTTGCCCTGGCCTCCGTCCCGAGAATAAAAAAGGCAAGATCTGGAGGCCACAGGTTCGCATACAACGCCCCAAAGCTCTGGAACTCCCTCCCACTAGTCATGAGAAATGATCATAACCTACTATCCTTCCGTAAAAAATTAAAAACTTGGCTCTTTCCTTAAATACTTCCCTCCTGTACTGACCCCTTTGGAATTAACTAGGTCCTCTTAGCGCTGGGATGCCCAAGGGTAGCTATGCGCTCTATAAATCCGCTAAATAAATAAATAAAAATAAATAAATAAATACACCTCTCTACCTCTAGCTACCTCTCTCTCTCTCTACCCCTCTCTCTCTACCTCTCTCTCTCTACCTCTCTCTCTCTCTACCTCTCTCTCTCTACCTCTCCCTCTCTCTCTCTACCTCTCTCTCTCTACCTCTCTCTCCACCTCTCTCTCTCTACCTCTCTCTCTATCTCTCTCTCTCTACCTCCCTCTCTCTCTACTGCTCTCTCTCCCTACCTCTCTCTCTACCTCTCTCTCTACCTCTCTCTCTCTCTACCGCTCTCTCTCTCTCTACCTCTCTCTCTACCTCTCTCTCTACCTCTCTCTCTCTGCCTCTCTCTCTCTACCTCTCTCTCTCTACCTCTCTCTACCTCTCTACACCTCTCTACCTCTACCTCTCTCTCTCTACCTCTCTACCTCTCTCTCTACCTCTCTTTCTCCCTACCTCTCTCTCTACCTCTCTCTCTCTCTACCGCTCTCTCTCCCTCTACCTCTCTCTCTATCTCTCGCTCTCTACCTCTCTCCCTCTCTACCCCCTCTCTCTACCCCTCTATCCCTCTCTACCTCTCCCACTCTCTCTCTACCTTTACCTCTCTACCTCTACCTCTCTCTACCTCTCGCTCTACCTCTCTCCCTCTACCTCTCTCTCTCCCTACCTATACCTCTCTCTCTCTAACTCTCTTTCTCTACCTCTCTCTCTCTCCCTCTCTCTCTACCTCTCCCCCTCTCTCTCTACCTCTCTCTCTCTACCTCTCTCTCTCTACCTCTCTCTCTACCCCTCTCTCTACCCCTCTCTCTACCCCTCTCTCTACCCCTCTCTCTACCTCTCTCTCTACCTCTCTCTCTACCTCTCTCTTTCTACCTCTCTCTCTCTCTCTACCTCTCTCTCTCTCTACCGCTCTCTCTCTCTCTACCTCTCTCTCGCTACCTCTCTCTCTCTACATCTCTACCTCTACCTCTCTCTCTACCTCTCTCTCTCTACCTATGTCTCTCCCTACCTGTACTTCTCTCTCTACCTCTCTCTCTACCTCTCTACCTCTCTCTACCTCTCTCTCTACCTCTCTCTCTTCCTCTCTCTTTCTACCTCTCTCTGTACCTCTCTCTCTCTCTCTCTACCCCTCTCTTTCTCTCTACCTCTCTCTCTCTACCGCTCTCTCTCCCTACCTCTACCTCTCTCTCTACCTCTCTCCCTCTCTCTCTACCTCTCTCTCTACCTATCTCTCTATCCCTCTCTCTCTAACCCTCTCTACCCCTCTCTACCTCTCTCTCTACCTCTCTTTCTACCTCTCTCTCTTCCTCTCTCTCTCTCTACCTCTCTCTCTCTCTCTCTCTCTCTCTCTCTCTCTCTCTCTACCTCTCTCTCTACCTCTTTCTCTACCTCTTTACTTCTCTCACCACCTCTCCCTCTACCACTCTCTCTCTACCTTTACCTCTCTACCTCTACCTCTCTCTACCTCTCTCTCTACCTCTCTCCCTCTACCTCTCTCTCCCTACCTCTACCTCTCTCTCTACCTCTCTTTCTCTACCTTTCCTACCTCTCTCTCTCTACCTCTCTCTCTACCTCTCTCTCTCTATATACTGCTCTCTCTCTCTCAACCTCTCTACCTCGCTCTCTCTCTACCTCTCTCTTGCTACCTCTCTCTCTCTCTCACTCTACCTCTCTACCTCTACCTCTCTACCTCTACCTCTCTCTCTACCTCTCTCTCTCTACCTCTCTCTCTCCCTACCTCTACCTCTCTCTCTCTACCTCTCTCTCTCTACCTCTCTCTCTACCCCTCTCTACCTCTCTCTCTACCTCTCTCTTTTCCTCTCTCTCTTCTCTCTCTCTCTACCTCTCTCTCTCTCTACCTCTCTCTCTCTACCTCTTTACCTCTCTCTACCTCTCTACCTCTCTACCTCTCCCTCTACCACTCTCTCTCTCTACCTCTACACCTCTCTCTCTACCTCTCCTCCTCTACCTCTATCTCTCTCTCTACCCCTCCCTCTCTCTCTATACCTCTCTCTCTACCTTTACACCTCTACCTCTCTCTCTACCTCTCTCTCTACCTATCTCTCTCTCCCTACCTCTACCCCTCTCTACCTATCTCTACCTCTTTACCACTCTCTCTCTACCTCTCTCTCTCTCTACCTCTCTCTCTCTCTCTACCTCCCTCTCTCTCTGTCTCTCTACCTCTCTACACCTCTCTCTCTCTACCTTTCTACACCTGTCCACCTCTCAACCAGTTGAATACCGGGAAGCCAAAACCATCAGTATTTCAAATCTGCGCATGAAACGTGGGTAGGATGAGCTGTGTAGCTCAGAAAGGGATGTTCTTTTTACATAATTTGTATTTAATAGAATTTGGAAGCAGTAGAGCAGTCTCACGGTTGAGATAGGGATTAACATACACTGGTGAAAACTTTGGAATTGGCTTTAAAACCATTCAAAGATGGCTGCAGCATCTACGTGGGATGTGGTGAACTAAGTGGCAGCCGGAGCCCTATATCACTGCTTGTCATTTAAAAAAAAAAAGCATTGACATAGCCAATAGGTCTCCCCTTTGGGACCTTACAAGTGTTTAGTTGTCCAGTGCAATATCCTTGGTGCAACAACATCAAGTGTTGCATGGCTAAACAGTTATAAGGTCCCAATGGCGAGACCTTTTGGCTATGCCATTGCTTGTTTGTTTTTTCCTCTGTTTCATTGTGGTTGCCAGGTAATCTGCTGTGGAGCCTCATATGATTTTTCTCCCACCCCATGGGTTTCTTTTGTTATTTAAGCTCTTTGTCTTATTAGATTTTTTATTTGTTTATTTAATACTTGTGCTCAATTATGTCGGAGGATGGTGATGAAGTAAAAATGTTGCCCCCCCCCTGGAAAAATTTCTGCGGACGCCCATGCCCATACCGAGTAAACACGAGCAACGGTTGCGCACATAGTTGGCCCCCTGCATTAGTTTTTTTCATTATTTATGCATAACTATTGCTGACATCTTAATTTCGAGTGCCAATACATAAAAACACGCTTCGCTTTTTCTCGAAATATCCCCGGATGAAGGCAACATCTTTGCCGAAATGCATTGGGAAATCAAAAATTGCAAAACAATGATGCATTGATGAACCTTTGTATACATCTCAATGAGTCTTGTGAAAACAACGAGATTTTGAAGTGGAATTAAACAAGCATATCGACTTTCACATGTTTCGATTTATCATTTCTTAAACTGGAGAAACCTTCTACTTGAAGGACTTTAGCGGAGCCTGGGGGACATATCCCACATGTATGGGAATGCTACCCACTTGATTTACATTTAGAGTTCCAACATTTGGTGACCACAATTCCATCATTTCTCCCAGGCGTGATGGAACTGTCATCATAGTGTTTTCCTGCATGTGTGGAAATGGGCAAGACCTCTGCTGGTTAGTGTGGTAGAGGTTTTTGTTTTACCACATTGATGGCTGGACGATCCACCCATCATTCTATTAGCTAGGACCTTAGCCTTTGCCCCCAAGAACTCTACATCACTTCCTTGCTCTCATAAATTGCTTAGTCACCTTGCAGTTGTCATTTTTGCAGTTTGGTTGTTAATTCAAGCTCTCAATTAGAGTAGCACAACCTCAGCATTAATAGAAAGCCTCCTGACTGCGAGGACACTCTGCACATTCATAGATGCTCGTATGCAGGGACGAGTGAGCTGAACGCTCGAGTCTGATCAAATATAGTATTCTTACAGTCATGAGTAAGAATCCCAGCAAGAAAACCAAGGGCCTGATTTTGATTTAGATATTTCATCTGCCCTATTTAGGTCAGTAAATTGAATAGTGTGAACTGGGTAATGGGGACATCTGGGATTTACAGCACTTGGCAATGACAAATGTGCAGTAGGTAGTGATATAAAAAAAGTTATTAATATTTGGTATTTATGACAACCTTAAAACCAAGATAAGTATAACACTTAAGATGGTTGCTTATGCAATATGTTTGTAACCACTTTTTTGTTCAAAATTATTTATTGCCATTTTTAGTAATACAAAAACTATTACAAAGAAGAACACCAGGGTGGAGAGTAAAAAAAACAATAAGCAGAAATCATTATCAATTTTGAGACGTTTACATCATTGTGGTACTTATGATTAACATCAGGAAATGTAGGCTGTTGTTGTTTGGTAAGAGTTGTGAGAGGTGACTATAGGTTGAGGCTCTAGTGTTGGTATGTAGGAGAGATATGTATCAATAGGCTTTATTGGATATAGTTAGTCTCAAGGGAGTGTGTCAGTAGCATATGAGAATCGAACACATGATTGTAAGTGTGGTCAAGTTCAGGAACTAAGAATGGGGGAGAGGAGGGTTGTGGAGAGGAGAGTCAGTGTCATGTGGTTTGAAAGGAAGGGTGTTAAAGTGTGGGTACTATTGATGGTAAACTACGTTTGTGGCCATGAGGGAATGGTGTTGGAGTGTTTCCCTTTATGAAGGTGTGTTGCGGTTAAAGAGAACTTGTATCTCCAAAATATTTTGGAAGGTTGCAGAGAAACCTTTGTTACTAGATTGAGTTGTGTGTGGGACACAGTGCAAAGAAATGCCACACCCTGTACCTCTGTCTGGCACAACACCAACTTCTATCCATGCTAGAAATAGGTGTAAAACAATTCTTCAACCGCAGTACAAATCGAAGGGGAGACACAAGACACTGAACAGGGGGAACTTACTACGGCTCCTTCAACACATACCCTCACTGTCTCACATAAAAAGTGAAGATATAGTTTGTGTTCAATTTGAATCAAAAGACGAAGACATCTGTAAATCAGACACCATAGTGACCTGGCTAAACCAACATACGTCTGAAGCTGTGCTTAGAGAAAAAGATATTTTTAAAAATTGGGGTATTGGTGTAAGTGCACTAGAACAAGAAAAGTACCCATCAATTCTACTGTTGCCGGTAAACATAACAAACCGTACAACGATCGTGAAAGAGCACCCACAAGGGATACTGCGAGGCACATCAAAAATACATTTTGACAAAAACTATAACAAATTAACCATATCTTTTAGGAGACAGGAGGATATGACCATAAGTAGGATTGTAAAAGACGATGGGCTACTGAAAACACAAACAAATGATCAATTTAATAGGATAAGCCAAGAGTTACAAAGAGGCACTGTTCATTCCTGATGTCCAAGTGGTCACATTAGACACCCTATGGAATCAACAAGGGCCGCTTACCGCAAAACCGATAACATCAGAAACGTCCAGTACACCCTACATTAATCACAAATCACTTTCCAACCTCAAAATCATCTCTTGCAATGTGGCAGGAATACATAAAGCACTTAAACACGAAACAACCCAAAAATACTACAGGAAGGAGACATTGTATGGCTACGAGAGACCTGGGCCACAGATTATATACAGCTTGAAGGCTATGCTGGTTTTCATAAACTAGCAAGCAAACACAATCGGTTTGGTAGACCTTCAGTGGTATCTCGATTTACATAAAACATCTAAAACAGATAACAGTAAAAAGGGTAAAAATCTAGTCAGATGTGTTACAGGCGCTCTTAATAGAGAGAGAAAGGGACAGAGATGATAGTGCCCCAATCCTAGTTATAAACCTATATGTAAACGCATACGGTCAGAAAAAATTGGATGCTGCTAAAAATATTATAACCTTCATAAACTAAATTTTACATTCTAATGTGCTATCGGCCAAAATGATTGTAGGAGACTTTAATCTGCACCACCTGGGAACATATAAGAATGACAGATTGGATCTAACGAGCTCCGAAAGAGTTTTCGATTCCTTTTTGCAAAAGTATGACTTAAAGTCTGCCAGTGAAAAGTCTGGATTCCAAGCACTCTGGTACTGTCACATTTAAGAACTGTTCCACAATTGATTACATCTTTCTATGCAGCCTGCTCATTCAGAAAATTGGCAACTTTGAAGTTAAAACACATGAAACTAGCGACCACAAATTATTGCAAATAGAACTAAACTCTGGCATTACACAGAGGGAACAAGCAGCTGTAGTATCCCACTCAACAGGGATTGAAGAACATACATTAGTTAGAAGGCTAAAATGGAACAAGCATCAGGCAAGGCTGTTTAATGCATGGAAAGAAAAATAAGAGTGCAAAGATAAGCATCCTGGAAATCAACCTAGTATGGAAAATTGGACAAGGTGGATTGGTGCACTAAAAGCTATACTTGTCAACAACCATAAAGTCACTCCACATGGAACAACAATGTACACCTCACGACTTAGACATAGCAACATAAAACTAACCACAATAATATGTAAACTAAAGAGGGCAAAAAGAGTACAAAAAATTGCAGGAACCCAAGAAACAAGGTAGAGGTGTAAAGGCTTATCTAAAAAGCGCAGACATCTGCTATGGTCACTTAAACAAGATACAATAGAGAAAGATTGGGTAATAATACACAAGCTCTCCAAACCACACAAACAACGCCAGCTTTGGCAATTCATAGTAAACCTGGAGAATGGTAAAGTAGATAGGCGTAACTCTGTACATGCAGATGCCTGGTTGAGACACGTCGCTACAATCTATTTTGAAAAAAGCAGTCTCCATAGACCCTGAAAGCTCTGAGGTCCGTCCCTCGTATAGTGCAGATACAGATGAGGAGGCCCCAGTGGAAATCATGGGTAAAGATCAAGATTGTACCGCAGTCAAACAAATATTAAAAAGGATAAGAAAAGATGGGGCACCTGGGCCCAATGGTCTTCGAGGAGCTATCTTTAGAGAAGATCGAGTATATTGGGGAAGCATTTTATCGAAACTGTTCATCAAATGTAGACTGAAAGCAAAAGTGCCTGACTCATGGCGAGGGTCTTTTTTACATCCAATTTTCAAGAGAGGAGACAACACAGACCCAAAAAATGATAGATTAATTGCCCTCTTGGACATTGAATGAAAAGCCTACGCTTGCACCTTACTGAATGAATTAAATAGATGTATTAAAGAGAACTAAATCCTCCCCCACTATCCAACTGGATTTCGTAAAGGCTGCTCCACAACTGATAACATCATGGCCATGTAGTACTTAAGCCAGCAAGCAAACTGCAAAAATAATAAACCAGTCTTTGCATGCTTCATTGACTACTCAGCTGCCTTTGATGGGGTGCCCCGACATAAGCTCTGGGATAAATTGCGTAACTGGCATATCCCAGTAGGTCTCCTCAATGCCATTATTTCATTACACAGCAACACCTGGATCAAAGTGAAGTTAGCAGATAACACCACAACGAAGAAGTGCTTGACAAATCGTGGAATAAAACAGGGATGTGTACTTGCCCCCACATTGTTTAACCTATACACCGATGACTTGGGGAAGAAGCTTCATACTACCAGTCTTGTAACCCCAAAAATTGGGACCAATAAACTGCAAATATTACAATATGTAGACGACTTAGTGGTAATGGACCACACACAAATCGGGCTACAAAGGTGCCTAGACACCCTCAATAAGTATAATGAAAGAAATGAGCTTATAATAAACGCTCAAAAAACAAAAGTAGTTATTTTCGGTCATTTTCACAAAAAAGCTTTAATGAAATGGTATGTGGGAAAAGAAATCATCACTACCGCAAGATCGTACAACTATTTTTATTTTTCTATTTTATTTATTTATTTAGATTTGTAATGCGCCTTACCACCCAGGGGTCTCTAAGCGCTTGTCAGAGGGTGCACACAGACTCGATGGGGGAGCAGGGGGGCTGCTAGGATGTACCCCATGCCTCCAGGAAGAGCACGGTTTTAAGCTTCTTCCTGAAGGGTGGGAGGTTTGTTTCCTTGCGCAGGCTCACTGGCAAGTTGTTCCAGGCAACAGGAATTGCGTTGGAGAAAGCTTGCCCTCCCATAGAGGATAGTTTAAAGCGGGGGCAAACCAGGAGGGTGGCATCTGCTGATCGGAGAGTCCTGCTGGGAGCATAGGGGACTAAGCGCTCCTTGATGTACCTTGGGGCTTGTCCTTACAGGACTTTATGTGTGGTGCAGAGGCCCTTGAACATGATTCTCTGCCTAATTGGGTGCCAATGAAGCTCCCATAACAGTGGTGTAGCGTGTGTCCGTCTTGGTTTTTTAAAGATTAATCTTGCTGTGTCGTACATGACTGTTTGTAGTCTGGCCAACAGTTGTTGGGGGAGGCCAGCATACAAAGAGTTGCCATAATCCAGACGCGACAGGATCATAGCTGATACCGCCCGTGTGAGCGTGGCCAAGGTCAGGAGTCGAGATAGTTTCCGCAGTTGTCTTAGTAGGCCCACGCAAGTACCGGCAACTGACAAGACTTGCTGTGTCATAGAAAGTTTGGCATCTATATGAATGCCCAGGATTTTCACAGCCGCCGCCGGTTCCTGAGATGTCCCTAGTTCTTTTGGCCAAAGGAGGTCATTCCAGGGGCTGGATGCTGTGGTAATCGCCAGCACCTCTGTTTTGTCCGGTTTTATCTTTAACAAATTGGCTGACATCCAATTGACCGTAAATTTTAGTATGTTTTGCAATCTAACATATGCTGTGGGTGAATTGTCAATTTGAATGATAACTTGAGTGTCATCGACATAGTTGTAGAGCCGGCACTCCATCTGGTTTAGTGCAGAGATCAAAGGTTGCAGATAGGCGTTAAAAAGGAGAGGTGAAAGTGCTGAGCTTTGGGGAACTCCACATGAGAGACCTGCTGTGTTGGAGACCAAATTTGCCAGTTGGTCTCTCTGGGAACGGTTTTTGAGGAATGAAGTTAGCCAGGCATGCGCGGTGCTCTGAATGCCGTGGTCCCCCAACCGCAACAGTAATTACTCGTGGTTGACCGTGTCAAATGCCGCGGAGAGGTCTAACAGCACCAGGGCACACAGAGTTTTCTTGTCTGCCCTGAGCCTCAGATCATCCAGCACGGAAAGCATGACCAATCCGTGCTGTGATGGGCCCTGAAGCGGCCTGGTTCGGTTCTAAAAGATGATTGTTTTCAAGATGGTGAGAAAGGTGTGGGAGGACGTGCTGTTCGATTACCTTGGCTAAGAAAGGCAGCTGTGATATAGGCCAAACATTTTTCAAGATCTTGGTATCAGCACCAGGCTTCTTTAAAAGCGGGATCAGGCGAGCCTCCTTGAAATAGGTAGGGACCTGTCCTGTTTCCAGGGAACTGTTAAGAAGGGAGAGTACGTCGTCCTCTATTCCTGGCAGGGCCAGCTTGAATATCCCAGGTGGGCAGGGGTCCGCTGGTGACCCAGATTTCACTCGCCCCATCAGGACTGCCAGAGTCTCCTTAGTAAGTGGGGGTAGCGTTGTTAGAGGGTGGACAATCACAGGGGGTGTCGATGAGGGACTTCTAGGACAGCTAAAGCTCGGGATGCGATGGATTTCTGTCAGGAGATCCGATATTTTAGTAGTGAAGAAGGACTGGAATTTGTGACAGTCTTCCTGAGTAAAGGAGAGATTCTGCTCCTTGTTTTTCCTTAACTCGGTCAGGACCTTAATGGTTTCTTTCTGGGGGTTGCTTGCCACAGAGATTCTGTCCTCATAGAATTCGGCTTTCCTGGAAATTATTGCCTGTTTGTAGGTGGCGAATGCCTTTTCATACGAGGCCCGGCCTCTGGGTTCGTACTCTTTGCGCCAGGCTCTCTCGCTCTGGCGCAAGGATTGTTTCAATAGCCTAAGAGCATCGTTGAACCAGGGGGCACCTTTGCCCTTGTCCAGGATTGTCACCCTACGTGCAGGTGCTGTTGCTCCAATGGCATTTTTGAGCTTTAGTGATAAATTGAGGCTAGCGGCCTCTATGTCTCCATCAAGTTGCATAGGTGGATCGGGGTTTTTTAGGATGGCTACCAGATCATCTGCTCTGATCTTGTTCCAGCTTCTTAGGACTTTCCAACCTGATGATGGATTTACCACTCGCCCTGGGAATGTGAGTTGACCCTGCAATAGATGGTGATCTGACCACAAGCGGGGGGAGATGGTAATTGGACTAAGCATCGGGACAGAAGTCCAGATTAAGTCCAGTGTGTGACCCTTCTCATGTGTCGAGCCCACCACCCTTTAACCGAGTTCTAGCGATATCATGGCCTCTTCTAACTGCTTTGCCTGACAATCCTTAGGGGTTTTCTCCCAATGGAAGTTAAAGTCTCCCATTACCACCAGTCCTTCATAGCGTGATCGAAGGTCGAGGACTAATTATAGGAAAGTTTCAACAAATCCCGGTGATGTGCGTGGGGGGCGGTAGACTAGGAGTATTACCAAGCAATCGGTGGTGGAGCAAAACGTAACCACTTGTACATCCGCGCCCTCCAGGCTTTCTGAACAGATGGTTTACGTTTTGAAGGAGTGGTTATAGAGGAAAGCTACCCCTTCCCCCTTCATACTGCCAGTCCTGTTTTTATGATGGTTGCAAAGTTGGGTGGCAATGATGCAACCAAATCTGGAGTGGGGGATTCTTCAAGCCAGGTTTCCGTGACCCCTAAAATATCGAGGCGACCTTCCTGAAGTAGCGATAAGACCTCAAGGTTATGCTTTCGGAGAGAGCGTGTATTGAGAAGTGCAAAGCTGCACCTTTGTGATGTTACCTTTTTTGTCGGATTTGAAGTGGCCTTGTGTTTGGTTGCGCTGGGTGGTGACTTTAGCAGCCCTTCGCGCCGTAACCCCGCGGCGATTTGATGGCTTAACTGTATGGCACCCTCGTTCAGTGACATGAGTTCTTGCCTGGAGTACGGGATGCGGGGGCCAGGGGTCTTGGCCCCGGGTCCCGGCCGCGCGCAGCCGGGCTCAGACTGGCGCAGACGGACTTGCCTTAGGCGCACCTTCGGCGCGCCTGAGGCGCGTGCACGCTGCGCGCTTGCTCCAGCCTAGCTTTGAAGCCCGTGACTCCTCCCACCCACCACTCAGTCCTGCTGTGCAGCGGCTGCCAGGTAAAAACCACTAGACCGGGATTAACCCAAAAGCGTAGAACCGGATGTGAGGGAGCGTGGGGAGTGAGATGCAGGAAAAAGCCGTTTCAGCAGTGACACAGGTATAATTTCAACAGGTTTTTAAAAAAGATTCCCAGCAGTCAAATTGTTAAAAAAAGTAGCAGCGTTATGCGCAAGCAGCGAGGCTACCGAGCGGCACACCACGAGTCCGGTGTGACCCTCTATCACCGCGCGCTTGCTCCAACCTAGCTTTGAAGCCCGTGACTCCTCCCACCCACCACTCAGCCCTGCTGTGCAGCCGGCTGTCAGGTAAAACCACTAGACCGGAATCAGCCTGGAAGTGTAGAACCGGAACTGAAGGAGCGTGGGGAGTGAGATGCGGGGCAAAGCAGTTTCCGCATTGACACAGGTATAATTTCAACAGATTTTAAAAAAAAAGATTCTCAGCAGTCAAATGGTTAAAAAGTAGCAGCGTTATGCTCAAGCAGCGAGGCTACTGAGCGGCACACCACAAGCCCGGTGTGACCCTCTATCACCGCGCGCTTGCGCCAGCCTAGCTTTGAAGCCCGTGACTCCTCCCACCCACCACTCAGCCCTGCTGTGCAGCGGCTGTCAGGTAAAACCACTAGACCGGGATTAGCCGAAACTGTAGAACCAGAATTGAGGAAGCATGTGGAGTGAGATGCGGGGAAAAGCAGTGTCAGCAGTGACACAGGTATAATTTCAACAGATTTTTAAAAAACGATTCTCAGCAATCAAATTGTTAAAAAAGTAGCAGCTTTATGCGCAAGCAGCGAGGCTACCAAGCGGCACACCACGAGTCCAGTGTGACCATCTATCCGGGTGCTGGCTAATTGAAACAGGTAAAGCAGCATTACATCTGCACAAAATGAAGGCCAGAGCACAGTCAACAACTTTTTCCCTATGCAAACTAAATGAGTAAATGCATAGTCCAACGACAGCCCCTATCAGAAAAGTAACAAAAGCAAAAATTAGGGCAACTGCAGGTTATGCACAGCAAACATTTCCAGGCAAAATGGAAGCAATGTTGTACAAAGCACAATGCCTGGCCTATAAACGCATTTTCAAACTCCCTAAATACACTCGCAACAGCCTAATTCGTTTGGAATTCGGACTGAAGCAACGAAGTAAAGAATGCCTGGGAATACATGCAAAGTACTACTATCAAGTTTTAACAGCCCCAGCCGGAAGCTTAAAGAGCATGCTGAAGCCAATCTATGGAGGGTCAATCAACCAGTGGCAAGGTTACATGGAAAAAGCAGTGGAAATATTGGGTTTGGCAATTGAAAACTGGCATGAAGGGTCGCTAAATTATCTGGCCATTAAAAATTCAAATATTAAACAATGTTTCCAACTGTCGCATATAAATGACCTAGCGGAACATGTAACAGGAAGAGGTCCACCAGGGCTGTTAACATAATATGCAGGGCATAAAATCCAACCCTATTTTAATCAAGCCCTGGGAAGGAAAGCCCTAAAAAACATTATATGGGCCAGATTAGTGCCCCTCCCAATTAAAGAATTAAACCCTGGGTGGAAGTCCCTTGACCACAAAATCAGATGTAGAATCTGCAACTTCAAACATGAATCTCTGCTGCACTTGATTTGTTGCTGTCCCGGTATGCTTCAGCCCCATTAGAACCTTTTAAAACAAATATGGCACCCTTGGTAAATTACCTTTCTTCATCCACTCCCTCTAAAACTTCTCCAGATCCAGATTCAATTGAAGTCCTTAAGCCGCCTTGATCCCCCCGCTGCCTCCCCCCCTTTTTACCCCCAATATTATTGCTGTAATATTATTCCACTGTGTATTATGCTATAGACCTAGTTTTTACCTGCTATAAATTTATTATGCTTGTTACTTTTTCTATTTATGTATTTTACCATGCAATGCATCTGATTCAATTTTTTATGTATTTTTGTACTTATTTTCGCCTACCCCCCTTTTTTGATGTATTTTATTGAAATATTCATTGTCCTGCTTTCTTCTTCTTTGCCTCTTTCGATCCTTTATTCTTTTCAATAAATCAAACTTAAAAAAAATAAATAAAAAAAATATGGCTGTGTAACGGCGTTCGGAAAGTAAAAGAAGCCGTCTCTGTACTCTTTTCCTGCACTCTACCTTCAGACTTGGCCAGGTTTGGGAGATACATGGCCGAGCTCCGACTCAGGCTTATGGAAGAATGAGGGGCCAGGCAATATGAAAGTCAATCTGGTTTATTAAATAATTTGTCTCCAGTAACCAGCTTGTGAAGACGTCATTTTAACAATTAAATTTTAGAACTCATATGAAATTTTGCAAAAATGTTGAACTGGCAATCTCTTGTCGTTTTACTAATGTATACATTTATCCTTTTATTATGTTTTGATAGTGCTGGATGTAAACGTTTTTTTCCCTCTTTTTTCTATGAATACTTTTTTAAACAATGGTTGTTCCAACTTTCCTTTAAATTGTATGTAAGCTGTATTGCAAATGGTTTTAAGTAACTGTGCAATATAAATAAAAACAAATTAATTCAGTGTGTGTGCTTAAGTAGGTGACCCAGGTCCACCAGGTGTGGTATGACAAATTGTTACTAGATTTCCAATCAATCAATATTACTTTGATGGCGATAGTGAGTGAGAGGACGAGGAGGGAAAGATCCGTGTCAGAGAGATCGATTGGAGGATCTGCAAAATGTGGCCCTAGTAGAATAAACAAGAACGATGGCGAGATTGGTGTTTTGAATATTTTTTGTAGTTGGAGGGAGATATCTCATTAATAGGTGCACAGATGGTGGCAAGAGAAAAACATATTTTCTGCGTCATCAAGTTAAAAGTCACATGCCCAGCATGAGCTTGAGGCGGAATAGTTTTGCTGTGGTCCAATACATGAAGTGTGAAGTGAAGAATTTGACTTGGGTCTGGGTCAGGGAGGGTATCAACGTATATCGAAGTAAGTGTGATCCTATTTTCATCCAGATGTCATTGGTTGGAAAAGTATGGTCGCTAGTGGAGATGTAGGAAGCCCATTTCTGTACTAAGATAGGGTGACGCTGGTTTTAGCAGCAGTAAGTATTTTGAAGGATTTAGACGCAGCATGACCCTTCCAAAATATCAGTTGGAGTTTCTGTATTAGAGTTGAGTTATGGGTGGGACCAAACTTGAATAATTTGGTTTTAATTTGAAGAAAGTGGCAGAGGTTTATGTTTGAGAGGTCATGCGTGTGTTGTAGGGCGGTGAATGCAAGGGGTTCTGAGGTAGGGTGCCTGTCTAAGGAAAGAATGGCAGCTATGGTGTCTTTGAATATTGTGCTGGACTGGCAATAAGGATGGTTCATCATCGTCAGTGTGGACAGGAGAGAGAAGGGGTGGCAGTTGGATTCCATGTGAAGCCACACCATTTTTAACATGTCAGTTGCAAACCATCATGATCCTTGGGCCTCAAGGTAAGCAGTTTGATAGGTAGACCAATTAGGGAAGGTGCAACCACTTATTTTCGTGGGTGTTCTCAGCTTTTTAAAACTAATTCCAGGTTTTTTTTGTTCTCCCATACGAAATTTGAAACAATCTTATCGGTCTTGAGAAAGAAGTCAGAGGAGAGTAGGGTAGGATTCACTCTGGGATACAAAAGGGGATGATGGACGGAGCGTTTGAGCAAATCAAACACTCACCCCCAGTCAACTGATCTGGGTTTAATCCATCACCATTCTTTAGCCCACTCAGCCACCCCATTTCAGACATGGCTATATGCAAATCAGTCTGACCCTGTGCCTCCTGGGAACAGTCCAGCCCGAACTGCCAAGCCATGTCTTCCATGGACCGGAAACAAGCATCCTGGGACCGGTTTCGGATTCATAATCCTCATCAGCCAGGCTATCTTGAATCCAGTGGCCAAGTGAGCAAGGGACTCACGTCTGAGCATACCCTGCCACACTTAGGGCGAACAAAGCGATACAAAAGGGGATGATGGACGGAGCGTTTGAGCAAATCAAACACTCACCCCCAGTCAACTGATCTGGGTATAATCCATCACCATTCTTTAGCCCACTCAGCCACCCCATTTCAGACATGGCTATATGCAAATCAATCTGACCCTGTGCCTCCTGGGAACAGTCCAGCCCGAACTGCCAAGCCATGTCTTCCATGGACCGGAAACAAGCATCCTGGGACCGGTTTCAAATTCATAATCCTCATCAGCCAGGCTATCTTGAATCCAGTGGCCAAGTGAGCAAGGGACTCACGTCTGAGCATACCCTGCCACACTTAGGGCGAACAAAGCGATACAAAAGGGGATGATGGACGGAGCGTTTGAGCAAATCAAACACTCACCCCCAGTCAACTGATCTGGGTTTAATCCATCACCATTCTTTAGCCCACTAAGCCACCCCATTTCAGACATGGCTATATGCAAATCAGTCTGACCCTGTGCCTCCTGGGAACAGTCCCGCCCGAACTGCCAAGCCATGTCTTCCATGGACCGGAAACAAGCATCCTGGGACCGGTTTCGGATTCATAATCCTCATCAGCCAGGCTATCTTGAATCCAGTGGCCAAGTGAGCAAGGGACTCACGTCTGAGCATACCCTGCCACACTTAGGGCAAACAAAGCGATACAAAAGGGGATGATGGACGGAGCGTTTGAGCAAATCAAACACTCACCCCCAGTCAACTGATCTGGGTTTAATCCATCACCATTCTTTAGCCCACTCAGCCACCCCATTTCAGACATGGCTATATGCAAATCAGTCAGGATTCACTCTGGCCAAAAAGTTGATCAGAGGTGAGACCATCATCTTGATGGTTTTGAGTCTACCCCACCAGGATATGTACTTTGGTGACCAAGTTGCGAGTAAGTCCTTGATTTTATTTAGGGTTAAGTTTCCATTGATGAAAACCGATTCACTGAGCTTCCTACAAAACCCTATTCCAAGGTATTTGATGGTAGACTTGCATTGGGCTAACAACTGAGGGATGGCAATGGATGTTCAGATAAAGGATCTCTGTTTTATCCCTGTTCAGGGAGTAACCCGAGAAGTGGGAGAACTGAACGATACGGGATAGGATTACCATAATTGCAGTGTCAGGTGATTCCATAAAAATTAGAATGTCGTCAGCGTATGTGGCTGTTTTATATGGTATGTTGTTGAAGGTAATGCCTATGATGTCCCTTGATTCGTTTAGCATTAAGAGTAAAGGGTCAATTGCAAGCAGGAACAGGAGTGCTGACAAGGGATAACCTTGTTGTGTTTCTTGTTTTTGCATAAACAATTGGGACAGAGCTCCGTTAATCCTGATTCTGGCTGAGGAAGCGGAGTAAAAGGCCATGGTCGTTGGAATAAACGCGTCCCATTGGGCGTGTCTCAAGAGGACAGCTTCAAGGAATGGCATTAGACTTTATTGACAACCATCTCCCTGTCTAGGGCAAAATGCGCTGCAGGGGGAGAAAGCGGGTTGGCGGCTCTCTCACTGTTATGTAAGAAGAGGCGGCTGTTGTTGCTTGTTAGGCGACCTTTGATGAAGCCAGATTATATGGAATTGGCATGTTTGGGAATCAGGGTAGCGAGGCAGTTTGCGAGGATTTTAGCATCGATTTTGGCTTCCATCTTAATGAGGGATGTAGGTCTGAAATTTTTAAGCTTGAAGCGGTCCTTACTCTCCTAGGTGATAACCACGATCATGGCTTCGGAGGCAGGCCCTGATACTGATCCAGAGGCAGAGAAGTAAGATAGAGTCTGTTTCAGTGTTTCAGACAGTGAGGGGGCGAAGGTTTTATAAGATTCAATTGGGAAATTGCAGCCACGGCAGGCAGTAGGAGTACCTGCAGGGTGGTGACGTGGGGAGCGGGAGGGGCAGGGTGGGGGGTAGTAATGTATGGATCACGGAGTTTTACAGGTAAGTAAGCATTTAAATAAATAAAACGAATTTCGTTGCGCGCACTGCATCGCATTTGGGGATGCAGTGCACTCAACGAAATTCGTTTTATTCACTTAAATGATTACCTACCTGGGAAGCTTTGTAATCAATACATTACTACCCCCCACCCTGCCCCTTTCCCTCCCCACGTCACCGCCCTGCAGGTACTCCCACTGCCGGCCGCGGCTGGGAAATTGTCCAGTCCAAGATCCTTACTAGAGGGGATACTTGTGATGGCACAGTTCATCTCTTCTTTTGTAATTGGGTTGGACAGGGATGTTCGCACGTAGTTGGAGATTTGTTTGTTAGAGATTAAAAGGATTTTGAACAGGCATCAAGCGGTGTCTTAAATGTATGTGTGTATAATTTAGTGTAAAAGCGTTGGAATACTTTAAGAATCGAATCAGTTTAAAGTTTGCAGTTTATTGTATTCATTCCTGAACGTTTGGATAAGGTTGGAGTTGAGTTTAAACTTAAAACCTATAACTTTATCTATCTATCTATCTATCTATCTATCTATCTATCTATCTATCTATCTATCTATCTATCTATCTATCTATCTATCTATCTATCTATCTATCTATCTATCTATCTATCTATTTATCTATCATCTATCTATCTATCTATCTATCTATCTATCTATCTATCTATCTATCTATCTATCTATCTATCTATCTATCTATCTATCTATCTATCTATGCAGCAATGTTCCTGTTTCGCTAGTCCATCAGCGAAGGGGAAACCAGGTGAGGACCTCAAGTTCGCCTTTCACGTTCGCAGCAAAATAGGACACAAATTCCAAATTCGAGTGAAAAGCAGAGTGAATAATTTATTTTAAAGAAAATAACGGGAAAAATGCCCCTCCATGACGCGTTTCGCTCCTAGAAGGAGCTTGGTGACATATATATAGCTTCACCACCAAGTAAGGCTCATGCTTCCTTAATACCTAAAATGTTTTACAGCCTGATTCATCAAGCTAAATTGCACTTGCAAAGATTCTCAGAATCTTGCCTTTTGCAAGTGCAATTTTTGCATTTGTGATTCATCATCTCAAATGCAAAATTCGCTATTAAAGAATTCGCACATTTGCGAAGAATTGCATTTAAGGAATCTCTATTTGAGATTCCTTAAATGCAATTCATGAATCGTTTTAAAATTGCGAAATTGCAATTTTGGGCCGCTATTTACCGAGAGGTCAGACCTCGTGGTAAATAGCAAAAACTTAGAAAAATGCATTTAAATGCATTTTTCTAAGTTGCATGTTACACACACACATGTCCTTTGGACATGTGTGTGCGCAACACCAATGTAGATTACATTTCAGGGGTGCTACAGGGTGTCCTTTGGACACCCCTGCACCCTTGAAATCGCATTCTTATTTGCGATTAGCTAATTGCTAATCGCAAATAAGGAATAACTCCCCATGCATTCCTATGGGCCTGTAGGCCCATAGGAATGCATGGGGAGTTATTCCTTATTTGCGATTAGCAATTTGCTAATCGCAAATAAGGAACATGTAGGAATCGCAATATTTTTTGCAATTCCTACATGAATCCCGTTTTGCAAGTCCTTAATAGCGATTCCTTATGAATCGCTATTAGGGGCTCGCAAAACGGGAGAATGATGAATCTGGCTGTAATTCGTAATACATAATTGCGATAATGCCATTATTTGTTCAGAGATTATCAGCCTGATTCATGAACCGAAATTGCGCTCGCAATAGCTGCAAAAAAGCTATTGCGAGCGCAATAGTCAAAATCGCTATTCATGAAGGAAATAACGAATTCGCTAAGCCAGAATAACGAATACGCAAATATTTTCACAGATTCCCGGCAGTTGCCCAATTGCGAATCGGAAATAGCGAGGAACCACGGAAATTGCGAAAAAAATTGCAAAACCGCAATATAATCGCAATCGCTATTCAAGAAAAATCGCTAATACCGAAAATCCCGTAAATCGCAATTAACAAGGCGCATTTTAAGGACAACCCAAAGCAGGTGGTAACCATCAAAGCCCCTTAAATTTTTTTTTTGAAAAACCGTTACCCAATCAGGAACAGGTGCTGGCCTGACCAAACACACTTAAGGAGATGCTGCAGCAGCATTAGGAGTCTCACAATGCCAGGACTCTACATGGTGGTCAGGCGGTGAAGGCTACAGCGAGCAGCACGGAGGAGACGCAGAATCCAGGAGAGGATATTCCGCCAGCGGGTCACCCTGCTGACCAAACCAGAGAGCAAATATATGCAAAGTACCGCCTGAATGGGGCAATGATTATCAAGCTAATACAGGACCTTGACCCCCTGATGCAGCACCCAACAAGGCGGACCAATGCCGTGCCTACACATGTCCAGGTATTGTGTAGCCTGCACCTCCTGGCCTCCGGGAGCTTCCAGGGGATAGTTGCGGCTGCTGGGGGGATATCCCAGCCCACCATGTCCAGCTGCCTACGGAGTTTCCTTGACGCAATGCTGACCCAGCTACACCAGCACATCAAATTTCCCACCAGCCTACAGGATTTGGATGTGACCAAGCAGCAATTCTATAATGTTGCGCAGTTCCCACATGTGATAGGATGCATTGACTGTACTCACATCCACATCTGCCCACCAGCTGCAACGGAGTACATGTACCGCAATCGCAAGTCCTACCACTCCCTCAACATCCAGATGGTCTGCAATGCTAAGACATACATCACGGACATTGTGGCACAGTAACCGGGGAGTACACATGACTCCTTCATATTCCGGCACAGCGGCCTCCACACACGACTGGCCAGGGGAGACTTTGGTGAAGGACACCTACTTGGTAAGTACACCTGCCCCACAATGTCACACTGTGATGTAGTATCTGCGCTGCACAGGCACTCACCCTCTGCTCCTCTCATGCAGGTGACAGTGGCTACGCCCTCCGTGAATACCTCCTCACCCCATACCTCAACCCTGCGACACCAAGCAACGGCGTTACAATGTAGCACACATACGCACAAGGAATTGCATTGAGCGGACATTTGGGCTACTGAAAAGCAGATTCCGCATACTGCACAAGACTGGTGGGGCCATGTACTACAGTCCTGATGTGTGCTGCCGCATTGTGGCTGTGTGTGCAATACTACACAATATTGCTACCAAGCGCCGGATACCTGTAGAGATCTCTGGCAGTGAGTCGGAAGGGGACGACCGGCCACCTGCACATGTGCGTCATGCACGCGGGGAGAACCCAGCTGAAGGACACAGACGCCGCAACCACATCACAATGAACAGTTTCTAGTGCACCCACTCCCCTCACCCAACAAATCACAATTGCATGCCAATGGAAATAATGACAGGAGGCCGATGTATGATGCAGGAATAAATATTATTGTTAAATGCACAATAATAATGTTATGTCTCCATTCATCAAATGCTAGCAGTATTGCGCCATACTGCTCCTAACAAAACACTGGACATGCTTGTATCAGAAGCATGTCCCATCCAATGTACATGAAACTCAATTGCGCCTCGGCGCGCAGCACCCAAACGCCTCTCGGGCTCTTCCTCTGGGACGGCACGTGTCCCTGCAGTGGGCCTGGTGCTGCAGCGTAACACGCCAACCAGTGAGGCAGACAGGCTGCTGACACTGGAGGTGCCCTCACTGGTGTCGTCCTCCCCCCCCATTGCCTGGCCCAGTAGGATGGAGTGCCAGCACGGCAGTGGTGACCTGCTCCAACACTCGTCCAACATCCTCAACGCATTGGATCAACTGCTGCTGCTGCGCCAGGGACCGTCGTGAGAGCTGGGAGGTGGCATTCCCGATTATATAGTTAGAGCGGGTGTAGGCTGACAGCCGCGTAAGAAGCTGCCGGTGGCGGCGGCGGGCGGAGCTGCGCTGCGATATGAGCGCAGCAGTGTTGGCCTCCATGGCTGTCGTCATGCGCTCAATCCTCTCGCCCACATTGGCCACATTGCGGCCAATGTTGTTTAGCTGCAGTTGAATAGCCCCTTGCCGTCGTGCCTGCAGTTGGTGTATGCGTAGCATCTGGCGCTCAATGCTCAGGCCTGGCACGCGCACAGCCATCCCCCCTCCTGCCGCTGCGTGCTGTGTTCTGCTGGCGATCCCTGCCATGCCTGCTCTGCTGGCTGCCCACAGTGGGTGTGCGCACTGTCACCACAGTAGCTGCACCAGATGTAGATGGTCCAGCTGGTGGTGGAGTTCTGGTTGTCAAAGGTGCAGTGCCGGATGGTGCTGGTGCAGTTGGTCTTGCCCTGGCTGCTGGGATAGGTGCTGCGCCTGATGGTGCTGGCGCAGCTGGTCTTGCCCTGGCTGCGGGGATAGGTGCTGCGCCTGATGGTTCTGGCGCAGTTGGTGTTGCCCTGGCTGCGGGGAGAGGTGCTGCGCCTGATGGTGCAGGAGGTGTCGGTGTTGGCACCTCCTCGGCATCCTCTCGTGCATCGTCAATGAACAGCCTGTCGCTGTCGGTGCTGTTGTCAGCGCCACCTGTGGGGGGAATTGGACGTACATTAATTGCATGTATCTGTCACACGTGCAGTTGCTACATGCATGCTGGATGACATTCCCTGCCTGGCTTTGGCATTGCGAACTTTGGGACATGTGAGGCTGCATTGGGGTTCTTGTACATTGTGGGCAGACTACATGTCCCACAATGCTTTTGGGCCTGACCTGATGTGCATGGTTTGCATGACTTGGGATGAATATGGGAGGCTATAGGGCCATGGCCATTGTTAGGGGACAGGGTCGCAGTCGCATGCCACTTACCTTGGCTGTCTTGGCTGGGTCGGGATGAGTCCAGATTGACGACCCCTATGCACGCCTCTGGCTCCAGAGTGTCCTCCACGCGGTCCTCCATGGGGCTGTTGGGAGGGACTGTTGGATCTCCGCCCCCAGTAGCCTGGGTCTCGCCCAGCCTCTCTGCCACCCTCTCCTTGGCACGACCTCGGAGGTCGTACCACCGCTTTTTCAGCTCATCCAGTGACCTGTGTGTCACGCCCACAGCGTTCACTTTAGCAGCTATCCCAAGCCAGATTCGACGTCTCTCCACCTCCGGCACCCTCCTGGAGTCCTTCCCAAATAGTTTGGAGTGGTTATCAACCACTCCCTCAATGAGGTGCTCCAACTCCTGCTCGGAGAACTTGAGCTTCCTCTTGCGCCCGGTGTCACTGGGCCCTGGTGCTGACTCCTCTGCCATTGCTGCAGTCACAAATGGGTTGGATTTGCAAGTTTGGAGGTGTCCTGGAAGGAGCTCTGTTCAGCTGCAGCCTCGAGATCAGCCTCACAGTTCTGAATGGGGGTGGGAACTGCATGCTTCCTGGTTGTGATGTCATCACTGTGCTCGAAATGCGACTTCCCGTTTTTGCGATCTCGCTACTTGCGAGATCGTATTTTTCGATCTCGCAATTAGCGATCTCGCTAATAGCGATATCGCTAAATCGACACGGAATTTGAGGGTAATTGCGATTTTTCTGCGATTTTAGTAATTCGCTAACGCTTTTTGCGGCCGTGTGCGAATCGCTTTTTTTTCTCGCTAACTATGATGAATGCTGATCTGCGCTTTTCAAATTGCGATTCGCTGTAAATCGCTATTTGAGAATCGCAGATTCCCTTTTTCATGAATCAGGCTGTAAGTTTCAGGGAAGCTGTTCGTTGTAATGACGATAAAGAATATTTCTCTCCCCACCGGTGCCTTGGCTAGGCTTCCAGAAGTGCCTGTTCTGCAGGCGGTGGTAAGAGCTGCGGTGCACAGGGGCATGAGAGATGCACGAGGACGCCCGCAGCTCTTTCCTCACTCGGGCACTCCCATGCACGCGCAAGCGGCTCTCAAAGCCATTTTTGCCGCCTGTGTGCAAGAAATGCACTTTAGATAAAGATAAAAGACTTCCAACTAGCATAGTTGTATGCGCTTTGAAATGCATCACAAATTGAAAGAGTCACAGAGGTTGGGCGCCTTATTCAATTAGGGCCATGAATTTTGCCACAGGGACTCCTATTTATTGAGTCATAAATGTTATGGTTGATGCTATGCGCATTATTTCCTGCCACTGCCATACTGAGACCAATTCGAATGGAAACGAAATTGCTTTTGTACCTGAAGGGCAGAGTCCGCGGTATTAAAGAAAACCCTCATCTAAAAATGGAAAATTCTCTTACAAAGATGCTGTGCCCGGCAGCTGCTCCCCTGACAAAAACATACTAAAACCCGCCACTTTTTCCGAGGCTTGTCCACTGAGCATGCGCCCTAAAGCTTAAAAAATATATTTCTGTTTTTCTTTCGTAACTGATGCTCATCTCAAATTCTGCATTATTCTGCTAAATTATCATTAAGTTTTTAATTGGAACGCTTTACTTAGTCATCAAGCAGCGTTACTCCTTCGATAACAGGCTGCGAAGTTAATCTTCGGTGCAGCAGATGTGAGCACAGCCCACATCCTGAAAGGCACCACTGTAGCCAAAGTCATTGTCCAAAAATAAAGGGATTACAGTCATTAGGTATCACTTAAAACTGCCATTATTATAGGGCAATGCATCCAGGCAGGGGTCAGATGTGAGTCACTGCCTCGAGGAGGTGAGGCACATCCGTGGCATAGGCTGTCGGAATGGGCAGTGAAGGGGAAAGGCAGGCTCAGCTGCGCAGTGACAACTCAACCGCACAAAAATACTACAAAAAAAACACTGCCTTATGCGTTCATGCAATTACCACTGAATTTAACGCAGCCAATTTGCTCTTACTCCGTTTATGAATTTTGCCAATGTAGTTTAACTGACTTTTGTACAATATTTTCCGTGTGTACATGGTTAATATGAATTCCACGCTGCTTATGATTAGCTGGATTTTGTTACAGTCGGTGCTTACTTTGTAAAACAATAAGGGCGTGTGCCTAACGCTTTGCTCAGAAGCCTGCAGCTCCGAATGTCGTAGGTGCCGCATGACAAGACATAGAGGTTTAATTAGTGGTTGGCGCATGTGGTCTAGCTGCCAAGAAATGTCAGATGCTCTGTCTGCCAACCTTAGGGTTGAGAGGTGGGGGAGCCGCTGGGTTTCTGCAGGTAGGGTGTCAGCTGACTCCTCTGATGGAAACCATGCAACCAGTGATTTGTGTGCTGTTGGGCCACAGTAAGGGTAATCCTGCCTTCTTTAGGGTTTGGTGGTGATTTATCATGCCATGGTCAGTCATATGAGGCATGGCAGTAAACAAAGTAGAAGCAGGGGCGGTATGGAGGCCCCCGCATTCCCTGCAGTGCGTGGGGCCCCCACACCATTGACCTCAAAGGAGTCCTCTTGGGTTGGCCAGCTGCAAACAAATAACACATTCAGGCAGCAAGACAGTTAGGGAATGGGTAATAGGGGCCACCTCATCTTACCTTGCAGGGGGGACCCTTGAGGTTTTGTGATGCCACTGAGTGGAAGATTGTTTCAGAAAAAACAGAAAGAATGCCAAATGAGGAAAAGAGAACACATGCATTTTGCTCTGCCTTCAGTGCATTTGCTGCACCAGCTAATGCACTGAAGGCAAAGAGATCCACACCAGAAAGGTGGGGCACTCTAAATATGGCCAGGGGAGAGGAGGTCAGGGTCGTCACTGATAGGCAGTCTGGGCTGCTTCGTGCTACACAGTAAATTACACCCTTGTGCTATTTAAATGTGTGTCTTTTATTTGACCCTAGAGTTTTATTTGTTGTGTTTAGATTTAAATAGCAAGGAAGATGATGAGGTTTTATGGACGTCCCCAAGCTGTGGGTGCGCATCATTCGGACATTAGGGGCCCTAATATGTATCGGGCGCACTTTCAATGTTTGTGGCATGGTGCACAGTGGCGAACAGAGAACATACGCTCTATGACATGGGGGCAGCCGCGTACTTGTGGTGCCCTGTGGGCAGCGCATTCAAGTGAAATACGGAGCAGCTTTAAAGCAGCCGCTCCGTGTTTCTCTGTGCAGGCGGCAACCCACCTACACTTTTAAAAGTGATTAGAGATCCCCTTGTAGGCGGGTGCAGCCACGGTGATTTGGCAAACCTTAACGGGTGAGTAGAGGAGGGCTCCATCAGTTTTGTCCAGTCAGCAAATTCCTCCCTATAGGAGCCCAAAAGCCCGCTCCATTGGCCGCCTTATTCTGCCATGGGCCTCATTGAAGCGGAGTTCTCCTGGCATTGTTGGATTCCTTAGCAGTGCCAACAACCATGGTCGGTTGGGATAAGCTGAGTCCCGTAGATAGTAGACAAAAAACAGAGCAAATATCATACAACACACTTTCTGATTATTACTCTACAAACTGGCCAAAAATAAAATGACAGATTGTACTCACCAACAAGCCAGGCCCTCTTAGATCCAAGTTGTGACAATTGCTGGGGTTTGGGTCTGTTCTTTCGGTGCAAAGGAATCATGTATAAATCCTGTAAGCAGATAACCTGCACATTGATTAAATGGAAGTGTTTCTGATTCAGGTAGACTGTTCTCTGGCGTGTGGTGGCACTAAGGCAATATGTGTGCCATCAATTGCTCCACCCACATGTGGTAGGCGACCCAGACCGTAAAAGTCACCCTTAACATTGACTAAATCCTGCTGCTATGGAAACTGGATGCAGCTGTAGATGTGTGTCATCATTGAAGAAAGAACTTATTGGAGTACACCACAGAAAGCTGGTTGTGACATGCCACCATTTACTGCCACAGTGTATTGCAAAGAACCGGTTGCCACAAAATGAAATACTGCCATGAGTTTGACAATTGGTGTAATAGATGTGGGATTTGTGTTGTGAGGCTGAAGATCTGGCTCCAGCTGATGACATAAATCCAGTATGGCTTCTCTATTCAACCCAACCTTCTTGTTAATATCCCTTTCTTCCATGGTGGCCAGGTCTGGAAATGGGTGGCACACCAGAGGCTGTTGTCTCCTCACTCTCACAAGGTTCATATGTCTGGAAAAACATGTGAACATTTGTTACATCAGCCACAGGAACATATTTGATGAGTAACAAGAGTAATGTCATTTGTCAATATGTATATGGTTTGAATGTATTTTGTCAATATGTATAGGGTTTGATACCTACTTTGAGCCAACATTGGCTTCTTGTTTCTTATGTCACAAATGACATTTGTGGCCTTAATATGAATCTTTACAATAAATATGTAGCTAAAACATTTCAAAAGTATTATCTACACATTTATAAAAATGTTTTAAAAAACAAAAACCGTCAACGAAGGTGTGCACAACACCACGCTAATATCGCGTTTCAGCACAGTAACGCACTTGACATAAATGTTTCTTCTCAAAAATGAATGTCCATCGAGGTGTGAATATTTGAACCCACTAGGGCCATTTGGAGTGTTGGTGACACACTTGACAGTCACTAACACACTAGTTTGAGCTCCTTAAATGACAGGTGCCGTACCTCGCCGATATGACATTTGGAATCATATGTGGGCGGCAGAAGTCGACAACACAATGTGCGGTAAACTCCACGACGGACACAGCCATAGGTTAACATGGAACGTAACAGTAGAAGGCCAATGGCTGTGACCGTCTCCCCTGACAATCATGTCCGTCACATACATGTATACGGAGGTTGTAAAAATAGCTCACTTGCTTCCTAATACTGCTGCTATCAAGACCTCCTCCACTATTGTTGCTGTTTGTCATCTCTGGGAGCAACCATGCCAGGTCAAGCAGATAAGAGGGCCCCTGCCTTCGTTGCAGAGGAGCTGAAACTGCTGGCAACTGAGGTCCTTTCCCTGTATGGTCAGCTCTCTTGCTCACCAGAGGAACAGGCACATGTCTGAAATAAAAATGTGAATCTGTCTACCTGACTTGTTTCCATTTAAACAGGGTATAATGTGGCTTTGAGTTCCAGAGTGTAGTGTAGTCATTGGTGTTAAGTGTCACATATTTTGGCCCTTACTTGGGACACTCATGTTGGGGATTTGTAAATACTGTACAATGTCTAACAACCACAAATTAAACTCAAATACATAATTAAAAAACAATATTATGTACTACAAATTTTCAAAAAAATATGATTCTTAACTTCTAGATTTTATCTCATGATACTTTTGAAACAATATGTTGGCGGAATACCACCGCAGGAGTACTAAGGAGAAAGGCATAACTATTCAATATTCTATAAACAAATTCCTGTAATCTCCTAACCAGCCTCCTACTTGTATTAAATAGATTGCTCACCCTACACCTACAGTTGAATTGTGAAAGAGTGCACAACCTGACATTGCAAAAGCATTCGAACACTTAACATGGTCCAAAAATGACTTCCCAATCTAGCTCATCACTGTTGTATCAAACGAAGCAAGCATGACCCACTCAATTGAGCTTAAGAGTGATTGCACCTGCAACAAATATTTTATATAAGAATTGTCAAAGGCAGTAGGTCTGACTGTTATACTGTGGATGCAAAACACAATGTACACAGACATAACATCCACACACACATTAACAAAGATCATACACATGCACATATGAAGATAGAGCAACCTACTTACAGACCTCAGTTCCTCCAAATGAAATTCATCATACTCCCAACCTAGGAATGTATGTTCAAGACTGGCACCAAGACTGATCATTCTACTTTACAAAAGACTAATCATTCTAAAACAGCCAGCAGCACTAGACTCTAAGTACAGGCTACTAAATTATGGAAATTCTATTCACAAAAATAAGAGCCACTGACATCCATCTGGAATTTAGAAGAATGGTTAAGAATGGCTTTTCTGGACCTCTTTAATGTGCTATCCTCTAAACAAAATGGGACACATACCAGGATTGATTCCTGGTCTGCTCACTGCCAGAAAACCTGGCCAAATTATCTAAAAGATTATAGGTGCTCTCAATCCAAATTAATCGTAACAGCAGATAGCTTTCTTCCTCCCAGTATCTGTAATCTGCTTTATATTCAATACCTATTTGTTTGAGCTGCCTACAACCCAACTCATAACCCATAACCCGTTCTTCCTTAGAAACTGATAATTACTTGCCTGCTCTATGAATAATCTAATCATTTTCAGCTCAATGTATTCACCCAGCAATGACTCACATGAAATAATATTCTGGTATGGCACATTACCGCTTCTATCCTTTTGCTCCAAATGTAAAGGTAATTCTGATAAGGGTATATCTTCAGGCTGAAGAAGAATCCCTGTCTTACTTTATCTCCTTCTGTCCTGGCTATGTCCGGCCCAAGAAAAGCTGGACTGTCTGGATCTACAGGCAGCTCGGTGTGGGCAATATCTTTTGGTGCTTAGGCTCCTACGCACAGAGACCAGGGAGTCGATTGCCTGTGCGCTTGCCATATACCTCCATTGGAGTTGGTCCATCAGAGCAAAAACATTGGGATAATTTTCTAATGGTAACTGGCAACAGTGGGGTCTCTTCTTGAGTTTTCGTCTGTTGATATTGCTTATGTTATGCCACTATACGATACTGATGGGCATGTTTTTTGTTCCCTTTATTTAAAATATGTGCTGTGCACTTCTGAGAACTAATGTGGCACTTTTACCCATTATATCCGTATGCAACACATATTACTAATTAACAGTTTTTATGGTTTTTTTTGCAATTGCATTTGTTCTTGGATCTTTGACGTTTCGTAGTATGATTAATTATCAGGTGTATTTATTCATGTTTGTGCTGTACTGTTTTCATGTGCATGGTTTTTCCAAACTGAATACAGTACACAGTAAAGTAATAACATGTAAAAAAATAAAATTAAGCAATATACTTCCCATGTTAGCAAATCCCATCTAACTCCCTTTAACTCCACCATAAACATACAGAGGCAGTACAATGAAGGGTTTTCCTTGAGGCTGCAAGACTAAAACCACTAACTAAATACCCACTACATTAATTAATGACCAGTGGTCTCGGAGTAGCTTTCTTCTTGCCATAAAGTGCTTCGAAGTCTTGTCAAGTCTAGTAATTGGAATTATAATACAATAAAATTGCCTGTATTTGGGTCTAGCTAATCATTTACTTCAAAAGATGAAGCATCTCTTAGCTAGGAATACCCAGATTGAGTTATGCTTGGCCTCTTTTCTATTCATTGCACTAACTCCTAAAGCAATTAGGAATGTTCCTGCTCCTGTGAGGAAGACCCACTCTCTGGAACCAGGCAGTAATCCCCAAAGGAACCAGAAAACAGTAAGTGCCCAGAGGAACACCAGGCAAAGCAGGTAGCAGCGATGGAACCAGAGCAGCCAAGGATCATGGAGCCTGGGAATCTAGCAAGAGAAAACATAAGGCAACCAGGGAAAGGGAAACATGAACCAGGGAAGGGCGAATACAACAGTGGTGGAGTGAATGCAATACAGTTACAAGTAAAAGTGGGAGGGGGAGCCATTTATTAAGCGGAAAGTTGCCAGACATTATCTTGCTAGATCTTGCCCATTTTATAGCGACAGGGGTGGGGTGTGGGGTGTGGGGATGTTGCAGTGCTCCCTCTACTGACCCTGATCTGAAAATGTATGTTCCTGACCATCAACGTGTAAGCCAGTCACCAAGAGTCGGCAGTCCACAGTTTTCAATTCCTCCTGGTCTTCCATGATATTCTATCCAAAATCCAAACAGGCTTGCAATTATATCTCTTTCCCTGTGAGTTCCTCAATGAAATCTTGACAATTAGGTTGCGTATTGTCTTCAATACATTTTGCATTGTACACAGTGCAATATACATGTCAAGGAACAATAGTATGTTTATGCTATGTTGGCTGCCAGGAGCCAGCTCTCTGCCTTCCAAGAGCCAAAATATAACTTCATAGGTTGAACAACTACAGGGAAGAAGCATACCCTGGAGCTAATACCACCATCTAGTAGAAACATAAAAATATACATATGATTAATACAACTTTTAGATGATGTTACTATATACAGCAGTATGTAACAGTTGACGCAATATTGCTTTTACTTCCGATAATTAAAGTGAATTTTAACCCACAGCCCCAGCTATATTAGACTCCTGACAGCGCCATCAAGGAAGTGAAGAGGGGCAGCAAGAATATAAGTCTTTACATGGGAAACAGTAATTGAGGACAAATAAAAAGGAACCCAAAAGGTAATGTTAAAATAATGTGTGCTCTCGGAATGGAGGCTGTGACAGACATGACGAATATGAGAAACCTAATTAGATGAACAGTTGTGAAGCAACTTGCTGCTGCAATTTAGTCACCAGTCACCATCTTTGTTTGGGAAGCTAGAGTCTGAGCATCCATATTGACACCGACATTGGAAACTGGACAACATGCACATCTTGATCTTGTCATATGATTCCGATGGACTTTCTGACCTCAGTACCAAGATCTCCTTGCAATTTTGTAAGATCGATTCATAACAGTATCCTCTACCTCAGAATGCCTCTGGTTTGGAAGCGCATCATCAGTGAAAGGAATATACCAGACGAGTAGCATGGACAAAGACAGCAGGTCCTAAGATTGTCAAGGCAGGCCGGTATCCATTAGATATGGAAGTTGACCTCTCACTTGTCCTGAATGAAGAATAGTCCAGAATTTATAATCAGTGTCTTCACCTTGTTTCTCTGGGGTGGGGCAGGAGGATTATGTAGAGGTAAAGATGTCTGTGGTTTCAAATGAGTGCTATGAAACACTGGATGAATATGCCAATAAGTGTGAAACAGAAGACAGCCTCAGGATTGATAATTTTAGAAATGGAAAAAAGAACTTCAAATTGAGGCTTGAATTTGAAATGGTATCCAAGTAAAGTCAAAAGTCAAGAAGAAAAACACATAGAATCCCCCTTTTTTTATTTGCTGGAGCAGGCAAATGTTTAACCTCTGCATGTTTCTTGAACACGGCTTTGAAAGTTTACACTTTCGAGTAAATTGACTTCTTTTTGGTATTCACAAAACCTGAGTGCAAGTTACTACTAAAAAATGGTAGCAAGCCCAGCACTACAGATGGCTAGCCATTGGTACTGCAACCCCTTCCCATATAAAGTAATGGAGGTAGGGGGTTAAAATAAAACACCATAGGAAATAATGTTAGATTAAGTTACATTATTTATTTAAAATAGTTAAAAATATAAATGAATATGAATTTGTGTTGGAAATATATACAAAGTACATATTTATTATTTACTAATAAAACATTTTATTTTTTGTGTCACAATTCGTTATTGAAAATGTAAAAGTAGAGAAATACATTAAAGTACAGCATAATGTAATGAGTACACAAAAGTCAATATTCAATACATATGTTAGTGTACCACGAAGGAGAGAAAAATACATATCAGAGGAGGGAGGAAGGGAAAAAGGAGGTATCAGACCAGAAAAACAAGAAACAGAGTGAAGGGAAACAATGCTGTATAAAATATGCTTGAAAATTCATAATGGACCATGAATAAGACAAATAAATGTGGACCTGCAAAATAGTAGATGTGTAAGATATGAAGAATATGAAGGATGATCAGAAAATGTTATAAATAAATACATAAATACATAAATAAATAAATAGACAAAAAGGTAAGTAAGTAAATATATTACCTACTGGCGGTCGCCAGTAGGTATATATAGTTAGGATTTTTTCTCTATGGGTTTTTTGAAAATTCTATGTCTAATAACTTTGGCGTTTGTGGACGGAATTGGCTGAAATTTTCAGGAAAATGGCACATTTTGTTTCTGAGCAGCCCTTGAAAATTTGGGGGGGGGTTCGTCCAGTGGGGGCCGAGAAAAAAGGGGGGTCCCAAAACGTGTTTTTAACATTGAGTTTTCCATAGGGCGGTTGGCCTCACTTTTAGCCCGAACGGCTGAATGGATTTGCACGAAACTTGGCAAAATTGTAGGGACTGGTAGCCCGATGTGCCTTTTGTAGGTCTCAATATATGTGCTCCAGTGGATTTTGAGAAATTAACGTTTAAAAAAAGATATATATCTGTAACAGCGGACCGGGCAGCGCTCTGGTTCGCGGACTTTTCGCGCAACGGAGCTTTGTGAAGCGAAGCTGATTGGTTCTCCGGCGTCTGTCAACATTCCAAACAGTCCGTAGCGGCCGCCATCTTGTCTCTCGGTAGGATCGAGAGACAAGAGGAGGTCAAAACAAAGGGGGAAATAACTATAAGGGGGCATAGTAGATCCTCGCTGACCCCCTAGGTTTGATGTGGAGGTTTTAAAAGGGCCCCGCGGGGCAAAAAAAAAAAATAATAATAATAATCGAACGGCTGAATGGATTTGCACGAAACTTGGCAAAATTGTAGGGACTGGTAGCCCGATGTGCCTTTGCTAGGTCTCAATATATGTGCTTCAGTGGATTTTGAGAAATTAACGTTCAAAAAAAGATATATATCTGTAACAGCGCACCGCTTCGCGTACTTTTCGCGTTACGGAGCTTTGCGAAGCGAAGCTGATTGGCTCTCCGGTGTCTGTAAACATTCCAAACAGTACGTAGCGGCCGCCATCTTGTCTCTCGGTAGGATCGAGAGACAAGAGGAGGCCAAAGCGAAGGGGCAAATGACCATAAGGGGGCATAGTAGATCCTCGCTGACCCCCTAGGTTTGATGTGGAGGTTTTAAAAGGGCCCCGCGGGGCAAAAAAAAAAATAATAATAATAATCGAACGGCTGAATGGATTTGCACGAAACTTGGTAAAATATTAGGGACTGGTAGCCCGATGTGCCTTTGCTATGTCTCAATATATGTGCTTCAGTGCATTTTGAGAAATTAACGTTCAAAAACAAGATATATATCTGTAACAGCGCTCCGCTTCGCGGAGATAAAATTATATCTGTATTACCTAGCTGTTGCTAACACCAGTTAGCGACGGCTAGTAGGAGATAGCGACCATCTTGGGTCCCACTTTGCATGTGAGTGATATTTATCACTAATGACATGCAAAGTGGGCATGCCAAGATGTTAGCGACTGGAAACAGTCGCTCACATCGCTATCTCCTATTATCAACTTTTGGAAATATTCGAGATAAGCGCGAATATCTCCAAAAAGTAACAGCTGCCCTGAGCAGTTCTTAGCCATGTTATCCAATGGGAGGTGGATAACATGGCTAAGAGCATTAGCTCGGTAATGCATGAATATCGCGGAGTTTTCAGCGATATTAATGCATTGCGCTCGTTTTTTATCGTATTTGCGATAAACCTTGATAATAGCAAGGTTTATCTGCGATAATTTCTGACGGTAAAAAAATCTTTGCAATGCATCGTTAGGGATAAATATCGCTTAACTTTGGTAATATGCCCCAACGTCTGTTAACGTTCGATTCGAAGGAAATCAGGAATTGTTGAAAAACATTGTGTGCGCCATCTTGTCTTTTTTCAAATGCCACACTTTTGTCGTGCACGGCAGCCATTTTAGATGCCTTGACCAGACCCACTCTGTGCACGCTGTCGATCCTTAGCATGGCTCCCCACCCTCGCAAGCATCTCACCCAGGCAGTGGTCACCCCCGCTCTCTGTCTTATGCATGGGTAATAAACCTCCCCCCATCTGCGCTGCTCTTCCCTGAGAATCACACCCTGTGCCCGCCCGACACCTCCCTTTCGCCCTATTCACTACCGCACCCTCTGACACTCCTTTTCCTCTGTGTCCGATTGTCCAGGCCGGTCCTAGGCTATCAGCTAGCCCTGCAGATGTAGTTTATGGCCACAGCTGTAAAGAATCACCCCTCTTCAAAGGAGTTATAGTAGATCAAGGCCCACACTCGATGAGATCCGTCACAGCAGAAGCGTTGCTATTATCTGAAAACCATCCTGTATTGTGATTGGGGAGGGGACCGAGCGTGAAGCGGAAGATTCCAGGGATGACTCTTTGTACATCAAAGTTTTTACAATTATGTGTCACATTAAAAATATATAGCACTCCGACAAAGTAGTAAGATTATAAAACTTTAATAATTTATAAATATATACAAGAAAACAAAAATAGTAATAACATATAAACATTTTTAGGGAAAAACAACGAAGTAGCGGTCGGCTGTGCGAATAGTCCCAACGCAGCACAACGTCCAGATTTCCGGCGTGGGGCGTCGCGGGGGGTGGGTCATCAGTAGCAAACTGTTGTGCGAATAGTTCCAAGGCAGCAGAACGCGCCGAAATCTAGATGACACGAAAGTGATGTCTAGTAAGTTGCCACCCAGCAAATAACGGCGTGGGGCGTCGCGGGGGGTGGGTCATCAGTAGCAAACTGTTGTGCGAATAGTTCCAAGGCAGCAGAACGATGGCACCAAGGTGATGTCCAGTAAGTTGCCGCACTGGTTTTGGTATCCTACAATGCTGCTCCGAATAACGGCGTGGAGCGCCCCGGGGGAGGCGGCGTGAACGGGCCTCTCCAGGTGGAGTCTCATCTGTTTTAGTGGGGCGCCCCTTTACCGTTTCAGTTGCCATTCCGTCCGCTTTTGGTCCACTGTGTCAAAATCCGCCATTCAGCTGAGTTGCGCCCACTCTTGCGGTGCAGCGATAGGCGGCTGCCACAGGACTCTCAAAATGGCGGCAGGCTCTTTCCTTTTTGGGCGTGGTCCACTGAAATGGCCCTGGGACACCTTGGAAATCGGACGCTTGTCTGCTAGGTCTTGGACCCCATTCTCGAAAGCGTCCCCTCCGTCTTGAGAATTCATCAAAAGTTTTGGGGGCCCCGACTCCTGCAGGCTTCTGGTGGGGAGCGGCTGCCATGATTGCTCGCGGAATGACCACGACGGAGCTACGAGATGGTGGTGCTCTCATGCTGACGCCAGTTTAGTCTGAAACATCCAGAAACAAGGTGGGGCTTTCATCGTTTGGGGGAAAAAAAAAGTTTTCATCCAATGAAAAGTGTTGTTTTTAGGTCATATGATCAAGCCTTCCATCATTCGGAAACCAAAAGTAAAATGAACCAATGAAAAGTTTTATAAACAAGTCACATGACCTGTTATGCGGCATAGGGTATAAAATGCGGAGAAAATACGTTGGCACGTGAGGCGGCGTCAGTAGCGGACCGATGTGCGAATAGGCCGAAGGCAATACAACGCGCCAAGATCCGGATGGCACCGAGGTGGTGTCCAGCAAGTTGCAGCACTGGTGTGGCCATCCTACAATGCTGAAAGTCGGCGTGGGGCGCCCCGTTGGCCTGTGAGTTTGCGTCAGTAGCGGACCGATGTGCGAATAGGCCGAAGGCAGCACAACGCGCCAAGATCCGGATGGCACCGAGGTGGTGTCTAGTAAGTTGTCGCACTTCTGTGGCCATCCTACAATGTTGAAAGTCGGCGTGGGGTGCCCCGTTGGCCTGTGAGATGGCGTCAGTAGCGGACCGATGTGCGAATTGGGCCAAAGGCAGCGCAACAATATTTTCTGACTGACACCACAAGGCGCTGAGATGCCAAGATCCGGATGGCACCGAGGTGATGTCTAAGTTGCGGACTGATGTGCGAATGGGGCCAAAGGCAGCGTAACAATATTTTTTGTATGGAAGATACCACTAGGCGTTGAGATGCCAAGATTCGGATGGCACTGAGGTGATGTCTAGCAAGTTGGTGTGGTCATCCTACAATGCTGAAACTCGGCGTGGGTCGCCCCATTAGCCTGTGAGATGGCGTCAGTAGCGGACCGATGTGCGAATAGGCCGAAGGCAGCACAACGCGCCAAGATCCGGATGTCACCGTGGTGGTTTCATAGTTGAGAGGCACTTCATCTGCAGTGGGGCGCCGAGATCCGGATGGCACCGAGGTGATGTCTAGCAAGTTGCTGTACTGGTGTGGTCATCCTACAATGCTGAAACTCGGCGTGGGTCGCCCCATTAGCCTGTGAGATGGCGTCAGTAGCGGACCGATGTGCGAATAGGCCGAAGGCAGCACAACGCGCCAAGATCCGGATGTCACCGTGGTGGTTTCATAGTTGAGAGGCACTTCATCTGCAGTGGGGCGCCAAGATCCGGATGGCACCGAGGTGATGTCTAGCAAGTTGCTGTACTTGTGTGGTCATCCTACAATGCTGAAACTCGGCGTGGGTCGCCCCATTAGCCTGTGAGATGGCTGTTCTTTGGATTTGGGCCTGGTCCACCAAAATGGCCCTGGGACACCTTAGAACTCGGACGCTCGATTTTTTTTTCCTTTCCTGTACATGCAAAAAAAGGTAAATGCCCGGTACGTTACACGCTTCATCTGCCACGATGAACTCTCCAGAGGAACCGAAAAAAAATATAGTTGTGGTAACTATACCATGCATCGTCATATGGAGAGGTGGCACCAATTAATTATAGTGCTGCATAAAAGAGAGATTTGGAGGAGAACCCCTGACCTGCTAGTACATTCATCAAAGAAGTGGCACTGAGAGCTTCAGAGGCAAGGGAAACGGTCCCAAATATTTAGAAGAACTTTGGAAAGATTAAAATGACATGTTTAGATTGTGGCAAATTAATTTCATGTGGACAGATGAGTGTTACTCTAATAAATACAGCATATGAACATCATCATAGTCGATGGTTGGTAGAGACATTTTGACTATATCCTGGACCTGCCCGTCCTCGCCCAAAATGGCGCCGGAATAAATGGGACTCGTAACTCCTTGTTGTGTACTGGTTGCAGAACCTTGAAATCACGAGATACGTATGCAGTTTTGAAGCACATGGCGGGCGGGGACGAGAATTGATTGAATATTTCGACATCCCTATTGATATTAAGTTCTGATGTGTTATTGATTACTGTACTGTTGAAAGTTCGAATTAACGTCACCCATGGTACTTGCCCGCAAATGTATATCTAGATAATTTTATTGTAACTGGCCCTGTCGTATTTTAATTATAAAATGTACGTCCACCGATTCCGTAACTGTTAGACACCTTAGTTCTTGCAACCTAATGGCCCGCCCGTTACGTTCCTCTACAGTGTAAATGTCTATTCATCATATACGATTACAGTTTGCTCTGTGGCAGGCCCACGTGGTTATAGGCTCGTATTTGTATAATGAAATTTTCGCAATAAAGGTTTTTAAAAGAAAACATGGTAGTAGTATATACATTGGTAAAGTTTTTAATAATAGTGACTGTTTTAGAATCATTAAAAGGCAAGTGAAATAAAGCAGACCAATTACATGAAGGGTAAAAGGTATAATACGAAGGAACGCAGTAAAGATAAATGGTCAAGGGCTGTTGTGTTTTCTATTCCTGCAACATAAAGTGATCGATAAGAATCTCATATTCAGGCGTATCGGCGACTAAGACAGCAGGTCGACCCTCTTTTGCTCAACGGCTCCGTCATGGGACGAAGAAACGCTCTTTTTCTCGAAAAAAGAATATATTTTACTTGCAGGACAGTTGTAAAATTTCCGGGAAAGTACATTAGCCTGGAACATTATAACATATATTTAAGAAAAAATAATGTTCGGAAGTAATGAAAAGCGTAATTTTTAGGTCATATGACCAAGCCTTTCATCATTACAATAAGAAAAGTAAAATGAACCAATGAAAAGTTTTATTAACAAGTCACATGACTTGTTATGCTTACGTTACGCGCTGCGCGCCCCGGATGACTTCCGGATGCGCTAACGCGGCGCGTCATATGACGCATTACGCGACAACGCAGGTACAGAATATAGTCAAAATGTCTCCACCAACCAGCGGTCGGAACACAACCCCTTTCAGCAGGCTAAATAGTTCTGTTAAATGACAACAGAAGGGACAGGCAACAAGAACCATCAGTCAAAGAGGGGAGAGCTAGTTCTTCTCTACCGGGTTACATTGGGGCGCTACCGGAACTGATCGAATTGGTAGTCTACAGTGTTTCTGGATGTTTCAGACTGAAGCTGGGGTTAGCATGAGAGCAGCACCATTTCGTAGCTCCGTCGTGGTCATTCCGCAACCAATCATGGCAGCCGCTCTTTATCGTTATTTTGGGCGGGGTGGGTGGCGGAGCCGAGCTGTTTTGCAGCCATCATTGTGTGGAGTTCAGTTCATCTCACTAGTTTTGTATTTGTCATGAGGGGTTGTTCCTAATGTTTCTATTTTAGCGAGGTCAAAAAGAGATCCCATTAGTGGCCTACTGATTTTGCTCGATTCCTTTTCTTTTTTTTTTACACGATTTTTCGTTATCTGCAAAGACTAAACAGAGTATTGCGACTCTGTGTTTGTTTGTAAATAGAGAATGAACCAAAGAGAACTAATTCTAAAACAGTAAATACTTGGATAACAATCAATCAAATGGAGAGAGAAGCAGGCACGACGGATTACAATGGGGGCAAAGACCTGCGTTAACTACCTTTCACTATCTGCAAAGAGAGAGTACTCCTAATAGAAATGAGGGGGGGGGGGGGCACCATTCAAAGCAGATCAGTGTGCATAAACACGAAAATGTTTTCACTTACCACGTACTTGACATTCGACAGCTTATGATATTTGCTATTAAAAAACCATTGAAATTCACTGAAAAAACCATAGGTTATAGACCATATATAGTTAGGAATTAGCATTTACAAAACCTTGAAAATTCACTGAAAAAACCATAGGTTATAGACCATATATAGTTAGGAATTAGCATTTAAAAAACCTTATTTTACTCACACAAAACCATTGAAATTCCATATATAGTTAGTTGCACTAACTATATATCGCGCACCCGCAATCCACTGCTGATGATGTCACATATTACATCATTCATGACATGGTCAGTGACATCACTGATGACATCACTGATGACATCTCAAATGACATCACTGATGACATCACTGATGACATCTCAAATGACATCACTGATGACATCTCACTTGACATCAATGATCACATCACTGATGATATCATTCATGTGATAATACAATGCATCTCCTCACACTGTAATATAACCTCCGTTACACCCAGTGTTAAATAGAGAGTATCATTTTTGAAACCATTGACACACCAATACTAGTTACTACATACGCACTCACTGATTCCTATGTCTACACACACATTCACTCATACAATCATTCATACATACAATCACTCATCTTTACAACACTATCATATGCACTCATACACCTATACAGACACTCACACTCTGCCACTCATCCATGGAGTTACTCACACACCTAGTCAGTCCTGAAAAGAATCAATCACACTTCCATTTTCTCATCTATACAGTTAAACACAGAACACCTTACATTTTTTAAACATATACTAACACATAGTTACTCTCTTATAGAATCACTGATACAAGTACACATTTATCTGCACAGAGTCACACACCTCCCAGCCAGCCATACACACACTCAGTCTCCCATACAAATACTTGTGCAACCAATCAATAACCCATATAGCTACTTATATAGCTACTGATCAACACATGCAGCAGCTTGCACAACAACAGACATACTGATGCACACTTTCAGACAGTTTAGTCACTAACCCGTGCATTCAGTAAGACGCATTTAATCACTCACTCATACAGTCAATCACGCACCTACTAAAACCTTCATTCAGACACTTATACATCCACTCATTCTTCAATATGTAAAACATATTTAAACTTTACAGAAACACATAATCACTGGATGTTGTCATCAGTGATGTCATCAGTGATGTCACTGACCATGTCATGAATGATGTAATATGTGACATCATCAGCAGTGGATTGCGGGTGCGCGATATATAGTTAGTGCAACTAACTATATATGGAATTTCAATGGTTTTGTGTGAGTAAAATAAGGTTTTTTAAATGCTAATTCCTAACTATATATGGTCTATAACCTATGGTTTTTTCAGTGAATATATATATGGATAAATAGATGGATAATTGGAAGGATGAATAAGTAGAAGAATGAATAAATAGATGAATGAGGAGGAATGCTGGCTCCTTACCCGGAGAGAGACAGACAAAGAAGGAAAGGAGAGGAAGAAAAGATAAGATAGAGGGAAGGAAACCATTCAGGAATCTCGGCAAAAAGGAGCCCATACTTGTTTGAACATTTCTTCTTGATCTTGTAGCCTGTATATTACACATTCATGGATCATTGCTACCAACCAATCCTCTTTCGCGGAGGACTGGATGATTGCCACAATCTTAGGATTCAAATTTTAGCTGTAGAGAGTGCAGTATGTAAAAGACGACTCTGTGTGCGTGTAATGCCGGCTAAACTCCCAAAATCATACAATAAGATAATGGAAGAGGTAAGGGGAAGAGGTAAGGGGAAGTCTGAGGGGAATTGTTTGCTTTAGAGTAACCCCTATTTGGGTACAAAAGCATTGTATAGAAGGACATTCGCAGAGTTTGTGTGAAAGCTCACAATTAAGAGCAGAGCATCTCCAGCACTTAGAATCTGGTAATAGTCCTGCTCGTTGTAATCTCAAAGGTGTCCAATACCAGTCATGAAGATTTTTGAAAAGACAAAATTTCAAACGTGCCTCTCGGGTACCCTTGTCTAAGGCTTCTAATATGTCCGGCCAGACATCTTCACGTACAGTAATTTGTGAGTGCTCCAGCCATTTTTCGCGAAGAGAATTTAGAAGTGGTTTTGAGTGATTAGTTAAAGTACAAAATATTCCTGACATCACACCACTATGTCGTCCCCAAATAAGAACATAGTCCAACATCGGGGATCATTTTAACATCCAAGGAAGAGGACCCAGACATTGCCTCTAGCAATGTTGTAAGTGCAAGTGTCGCGAGGACTGGTGCAATGGGAGATCAAATTCCTCACGGAGCAGTTCAAAGGATTTCATCTCTCCATTTTGTATAACTTGATCTAATGACAGGGTTCTTCTCAATTTCCAACTGGACCAGTGAAACACATGGCCATTTATTCAAATACTTTCATTACCCCAACGTGGGGCTTTAGAATGCAGATGGTGAGCAACCCTCAGGATACCTCCGTCCTGCTGGCCAGATTTAACTTGGCCATGATTCAGACTTTCAACGCGGTTATTCCTGAGGGTAATAAGAAGCTTGGCCCTCAACGGAAATCAGCTCCATGGTACTCGGGGGCTTTAAAAACGGACAAATCTATATGTAAAGTCCTAGAGAGACATTGGAAAAGAACTAAAGAGGAGGCGGATAAGTTGAGTTATAAAGCGGCCTTAGCGTGCTACCATCAAAAAATTAAAACCGCCAGATGTGCATTCATACAGCTGCAAATAGAACAGGCTGGAAACTCATCCAAGGCACTGTTTGATATTGTTAAGGGCTTTGCTTGCTCCTCAAGCATGTAAACAGCTACCCTTAGAAACACAGGAGCTTTGTGAGTGCTTAGCGACGTATTTCCAGAATAAAATCTCTTTAATATACGACAACTTCCCCACCCAGAGTACCATCCATGAGAGATCTACTGGGTGTCCTGATGCTCTTGCGTTAACACATGGTTGCATTCTTAATCGTTTTGGACCTATCTCACTAGAGGATGTAAGTCTCCAACTTCAAGCATCAAAATCAGGGTCCCCGAGGGATATATGCCCTCCGAATACTATGGCGCTGCTTGCATCCATTTGTGCCCCTCCAATTCAGGAGATGTTTAACTCCTCTATTTCTAAAGGCCTTATTCCAATAGCATGGAAGGAAGCCCATGTCCGCCTAATCCTTAAAAACAAACAGCAGACCCTAAGGTCTTGAGTAACTACAGACCGATATCGCTGTTACCTTTGTTGGGGAAGATATAGGAAACCCACATAAATAAACAACTGAGCCACTATTTAGAGTCCAATAATATCCTGGATCTCTCGCAGTCAGGCTTTCGGCTGGGTTTTAGTACGAGACTGCCTTATTGGCAGTTACAGATTTGGGGGGGGCGTGGCTACGCGCGCAGCGAGACTGGCTGCACTCTAGCGGAGCTCCGGCGTGATCCCACACATTGGGGTTAATTTATCCGACAAAATCACCGCCTGGCCGGCCAAAACCTGTAGCGAGTGGCCATGGGGCGATGACCCAGCATCGGACCGAGTCTTGAGGTCCAACTAGCCCCGGAACCGCACCGGCACCTGTGCATCCGCCGTAGCCGAGGAGGAGGTCACAGACACGGCAAGACCCGCCAGGCAAGTCCGGGGTCGGAACCGGAAGTGAGGGCCGCGCGGACGAGGCACCCGGAGGTCTGGACGGAGGTGGCGGCGCTGGGACACAAAACCAGTGACCGGTCCTCAGCGGACACGGAGAGGCGGCGACGGCCCGACTGGCTGCTCCCAGACAACGGTAGAGTGGCGCAACAGCAGAGGATTGGGGTCGGCATCCGGGCTGCCATGTTCGGATCGGACACGAGGAGGAGCCCCTCCCCCCCCCCGGCCTGCACTTGCGGAGCGGATCGACATTGAGGAGAGCGGACCCGGGGGATGTCTGGACACCCGATGCGCTGACCGCCCACCCGGATCCCACAGAGCTGCACCCGGAGGACTCGGGCGCCCAACACCGCCTGCAGCGGCCCGTGCGGTGAGTGACGCGGCGCGGGGCCTATCCAGAGGACCCTAAGCCCGGCTGGCGCCGGGCGTGGATTCCCCCCTCCTGGCACAGCGGAGCCAACGGGCTCCGGCCCTCAACGCACCGCCAGCCCGATCCAACCGCTGGGCAGCCAAACCGCCACTGACAGGGCGGCCTGGAGGCTGCGTCCATAGCCCACACAATAAGCCAGCAGTGGGGAAGCACCTGGGGGCGCCATCGACCAGCTGGTAGGCCGGGGAATTGACTGCCCGCGACGACCACCACTGATGAGACTTGCTAGGGGGTCCCACTGCTGACTACGTCCACAGAGCCATACGGACTACCCGATGAGGTGAGCGCCGAAGAGGGACATTGCCTTCTGCATACCGCGTGCGCCACCGACACACACAACTGGACACTTGTAGACTCCGGAGCCCTTGAGGTCACGGCATCACTGGGTGCCCGACACGACAAGGGGAAGACACGAATCCCGAGCTATATACACCCGCGGGGGCAGAGCAACATAGCACATTACCTTGGCCGGAAACCGGACCGGGCGGAATCGCAGCCACCACTGGACCACACAGCGACGTGCGCAGCCAGACCCCACGTGAGGCTCCACGGAGGACACATCCAACACCTCTCACTCAGGGAACACTGACGACGCCCCTGCCAGTGGCCCTGGCAATCAGCGCCACCACTGACCACCACTCCAACCAGATCTTCCACGAGCCGGATCCCGCCCATGTCTGGAGGTGCGGGGAAACGTACAGGAGTGGGGAGCACGTCCCAGAAGGGCAAAATGGACAAGGCGCAGAAGCAGACGGACGCGGACCCGGTAACGGCCAGACTGGACTCGGTGCTGGCAGCCATGGAACGCCTGGAAAACTCCATCCAGTCCACTCGGACGTCCTTGGAGGCGAAAATAGACGGAGTCGCCATAGACCTCACGCACCTGAAGGAGGACCACAAGAAGCTAGCTGAGCGCACCAAAACCCTGGAAACCTCGGTGACTGGCCTAGAGCCTCGGGTTGCCCAGTCAGACAAACAGATAAAAGACCTCCTTAACAGGGTGGAGTTCCTGGAAGACAGGGCGGAGGATGCAGAAGGACGGGCGAGACGCAACAACGTCCGCATAGTGGGTTTGCCCGAAAAATGGGAAGGCAGAGATCCGACCAAACATGTGGAGGAATGGCTGCGCACCCTGTTGCCAGAAGACACCCTCTCGCCTCACTTCGTGGTGGAACGAGCGCACAGAGTCCCAACCAGGCCACTCCAAACCGGCTCTAACCCGCACCCTTTTCTCATCCGCATCCTGAACTACAGGGACCGGGATGCTGTCCTGAGAGAAACTCGGCACCATACAAGTGGAAAATGCAAATATAATGTTTTTTCCAGACTACACGATTCAGGTGCAGCGCCAGAGACATTCCTTCCTGATGGTGAAGCGGAGGCTACGCCAACTAGGACTTACGTACTCCCTCCTCTTCCCGGCGAAGCTCAGAGTGATAGCAAATGAAAAAACGCACTTCTTTGACTCCTCGGAAGATGTGGAAGCCTGGCTGGAAAATGGGACAGACAAGAACACAGAGAGATCGGGAAACCCGAACAGGCCAAGGAGACGCAGGAGATCCAAAAGGAGACGTGGCGCCAGGTCACCCTCCCCTACGGCCAGTGGCACCCAACACAGCGCGAGTCCGCCAGAGGAGGAAATGCGACAGGAACAACAGGAGGCCCTGCGGATGGTCTCGGAGCTCAGCGGCTCCCCGCCCCAGCGCTCCCCGCCTGCCACCAGCCCTAGGATGTCACCGAGCGACGACGAGGAGATCTATGGTCTTCCGGACTCACAACTCTCAAAAGGACTGCCGGATATCACCCCACAAACGTCGGACCTGTATGGCTGATGGAGAGCCACACCCCGGCACTCACAGTGCCCTGCCCCACTCTCCCTCCCACCCACTGCCCCGACACCTGCAAATCAACAGTCCTGAAGCACTGGAGGGAGATGACCGGGAGATATCGAACAGTCGAGTGAGGCGGGAGCATTGACCCAGCTCCTCCCGGTGGAGGCGGACGCTGAACACGCAGTAAGTTGAGACAATGCCACACTTGCAGTAGCCTATCGTGGAACAGACGCCCTGTGGCACTCACACCTCATGGGGCACAACATTGCAGGGGTCCCTCTGGGTGGGCGATGGTCACTAGCTCCAAGCATGGATAGAGTAGTGACCTCGTGACTTTGTGGACACACTACTTAACAGGCGGTGGGCCCGTCCGATGGCCACTTGGACCTATATTTCTCCCCCCCCTGGACGGGCACTCACGCATTCACGTTCTGCTGCCACTCGTTAGCCTCCTAGTCTGCGTGATGGGCAGCAACCCCCCAGAATGGATTGTTAGTACTTTTTGTAGAATGTTTGGACGGCTGCACGTTTGGCAACCGACCCTATGGTATTTTCCCCAGTTAATGTTAACCCTCCTTCTCCCTATTGTGATATGCTGCATACATGGCCTGAAGAGGTGCTCGCTAGACTTTTTCCGGTGTTATACGGACAAATGTGGGGATGTTCTGGGATTGGATGGTGGAGAGCTCCTTGAGAGGGTGTGCGGAACGGGGGGGAGAACGGGTGTAATTGCCTTGTTGAATACTGATGGCTGAGGTCATAATGTGCACTTGGAATGTACGCGGAATACATACGCCCTCACGTAGGTACATGATATATTCATACTTGAAGAGGCACAAAGTGCAGATAGCACTTCTTCAGGAGACACACCTAACGGCCCCTGAGGTACACACCCTACGCAGGCGGTGGCGTGGCCAGATTTACGCGACGGGGTTCTCCTCTTACGCCAGGGGGGTACTGATATGGGTGAGACAGGGGATCCCGTTTGAAGTTGTAGACTCACACATAGACAAGGAGGGGAGATTGGTGGCAGTGAAGGGACACCTAGATGGGTGACCGCTGGTACTAGCGTCGCTCTACGCCCCCAACACAGATCAGCAGGGTTTCCTCGAAACAGTGTCCACAACCCTATCACATTGGCATGGGATCCCCTGGATATTGGGCGGGGATTATAATTGCGTATTGGACACCACACTGGACCGCTCATTCCCACAGCTACCCAATGCACCGGTAGTGGGTGCCATGAAAGCTCTTGTAGCCTGGGCCTCACACTGGAACCTGCATGATGCGTGGCGCCACCGGAATCCAACAGCCAAGATATATTCGTACTACTCAGGAGCCCATACCCTGCACACCCGATTAGACAGATTCATGCTCACTGATGACCTACTCCCGTTAGTAACAGAAGCACACTACATGGGTAGGACACACTCCAACCACAATCCACACGTGCTGACTATCTCATGGACAAGCGCTCGCCCCCCTGTCCCCAATTGGAGACTGCAGCCAGACCTCCTGCTGGACGCACCCTTCCGGGATTCACTGTTTACACATATAGTGCATTACTTCGAGGAAAATGCAGGCTCTGCCACCTCTCCACAAATAGAATGGGAGGCGTTCAAGGTGGTCATAAGGGGACAATGCCTGGGCACGCAGGGGAATCTCAAACGACAGGTGGAGAGGGACCTACAGAAGGTAGAAGAGGAACTGAGCCGACATGAACGGGACTCGATTAGAGGGAACATCACTGGGCTCCAAACTGCGCAGGCGAGTCACGAAAGATTACTAGAGAGGCTCAGATGTCTGAACTATGCGGCTCATGCGACGCGTACACACGATAGGGGGGACAAACCCGGTAAGTTGTTATCATGGCTCATCGCCAGAGAGGACCGGATGAAACCAGTCACGAAAGTGCTGGGAGCAGATGGGACGCCCTTACACACACAATCGGAGATCCATGGAGCGTTTACCGCACATTATAAAACACTGTATCGCTCTTGCCTGCCTGCCCCCGCCCCGGACACGGAGGAATATCTCAGCCAGGTACCGCTACCGTCACTCAACGATGCCCAACGCGCTGACCTAGTGGCGCCCATTGCCCCAGAGGAACTCCGGGAGGTCATAGCGGCGCTTTCCAACGGAAAGTCCCCCGGCCCCGACGGACTCCCAGCGGAGTTCTATAAAGCATACAAGGACCTCCTGATCCCTGAACTCATTAAACTGTATGAGACGGCATTGGACGACTCCTCCCTGCCTCCTTCTCTGAGTGAAGCCACCTTGGTCTCCCTCTTAAAACCGGGAAAGGAGGGGTCGCTAGTGGGCTCGTATAGACCACTCGCCCTCTTAAACACTGACTATAAAATATTAGCCTCCACGCTAGCGAGGAGACTGGCCCAATATACGCCTACCCTGGTCCACCCTGACCAGAACGGGTTCGTACCTACACGCAGCACATCACTCAATATCCGCCGGTTGTTCAGGGTGCAGGAATACGCGAGGGTACCTTGGCCACAATCGGGTTGCATAGTCTTAGATCTGGAAAAAGCATTTGACTCGGTAGAGTGGCCGTATCTCAGAGCGGTTATGCAGAAGTTTGGTCTGGGCGACGCATATTTGGACATGGTGGGACTCCTATACCAAACACCCACCGTTCGGGTCCTATACAGGTAAGGCGGGGCACGCGACAGGGCTGCCCGTTATCGCCTCTGCTCTTCTCGTTGGCCATGGAGCCGCTGGCGGAGTTGCTGAGGATGCAGGGTGCCGAGTGGGGCATCCCATTGACAGATGGCGTACACGCGGTCTCACTGTATGCCGACGACCTGCTCCTCTCCGTCAGGGACCTCACGCGGATACCCCCGGGGCTCACCGGTGCCCTTCGCGAATTCACAACCCACTCGGGACTGAGGGTCAACTGGGGGAAATCTGGGGTTTACCCCTTTCACCCAGATATGCAGGAGTGCGCAGTGCAGTTAGGGGACACGATGCTGGCATGGTATGCCGGCACCTTCAAGTACCTGGGCATTCACATTTACAGGAATGCGGCGGATATTTTGGATGGAAACCTGATTCGGGCCATTAACTCACTACGGGCCCAGATTCGTTTCTGGAGCACGCTCCCGCTTAATGTCCCGGCCAGAATCACCCTGTCGAAAATGATAGTCTTACCTAGACTCCTTTACTATTACTCGAACATACCGGTGTATGTCCCTGCTCGGGTCTTCAAAGACCTGGAGACCCTAGTGCGAGCACTCATATGGAATGCAGGGAGACCAAGGGTGGCCCTGAAGAAATTGTATGCCCCGACGTCCTCGGGGGGACTTGCGGTCCCGAACCAGGAACATTACTACCTCGCCGCGCAGCTCCAATGGGTGGTGGCCTGGCTCGCGGGTAGAAACCTGCACGACACGGCCTCGGCGACCCCGGCCCTGACTCAAGCGGAGGCTCTCGCAAAGTTCCACCCCCTTAGCGGCGCAACTCGCGAGACGCAACTGCACCTCGCGGTGGCACTACGATGCTACAAGCGTGCACTAAAATTAACCAAGGAGACTACGCCCTACGCCCCAGCCCTTCCACTGGAAGGAATGCCCAGGCCTGGGGGTGTGGTAACTGCAGCGCGCCTGCACGACTGGGTGCAGGTGGGACTTGAGACAATGGCGGACCTATATGACGATGGGGCCCTGGTCCGGTTCGAGGGGCTAGTAGAGAATCCCGGACTACCAGCGGGACAGTTCCTGTTCCATGCATCACTGATCCGGGTCCTAACGAAACACTGGGGTGACATGTCTGAGGAACCCAAGACACACCTCTTGATACAATACTTACACGTTATGGGGGCAGGGTCGCACGTCATACACTGGCTAACACAAGCGTTGAGATCCCACACTACAAGCTCACTACAGTCACTTAGGGACAGGTGGACAACTGACAGGGGGAGGGACTGGTCAGACAAGGAGTGGGAAAGGATCCTGGAAGGACCACAACACATTCCCCGCAACTCGAGGTTCAGAATAATACAGTTCTACATCACACACAGGGCATACCTGTCCCCGGACAAGATCAACCGCTATTTCGGCCTGGATACCTCCAGCTGCCCACGATGCGCGCTGCTAAACGCGGATCTCCTACATATGCTATGGGCATGTCCCAAATTACGGACGTACTGGCACGATGTCACCACACTGTTGACGAAAGGGACGGCAATGGAACTTCGTCACGACTGGGACACTTGTGTGCTGGGCCTCCTTACCAGAACAAAACACAACAAAGCCCACACGAGGTTCTGGGATCTGGGACTGATAACCGCCAAAAGGCTCATAACACGTCACTGGAAAGCCGCGGACCCACCACTGACGAAACACTGGAGTGCCTCCCTCATTTACTGGGCAACCGCAGAGGGCACAGTTTTACGCAGGGAAGAAACAGCAGGGCGGAGGGACATACCGATAGCCCAGATCTGGGAGGGCTTCCTACAAGCATTCATCAGGGCCTGCCACGATAAAGGGGTGATGTGAGATGATAGCATGATAGCCAACTCGCCCCCCCCCCCCTCCCCCCCCAATGGAGTGAAGGGACACGTTTGGGTAGGAAGATGCGTAGCAATGGGGAGAAACGAGAGCCGCACACGTCCGGACATGAGCTACCAACCCCGCAACCCCTCTCTCGCCCCCCGACCCCCCCCCCGGCCTCCTCCCCCCCCATCCTAGTCGGAAGGGACCACACACACAGCCGACTCCAACAGTGCAGCCCCACCCAGAGCCTTAGAGCTACCACACACCACCCGAACCGCCGCCCCGCGAGCACTAGACGCCAGCACCCTGCGAGGCCACTCCACCCGGACCTAACACGTCAGGACTCATACTGCAGCACCCCCTCCCCGAGTTAAGGTTCATTACACCCCCAATTTCTTTCCAATTTCCCCCGGTTGGGTCAGAGGCAATTGCAGCAACTGTCGCCCCCCAGTTGACCGCGCTGGATCTGCCTTTCTCATGCAAACTTTTTACTTTTTACACACAACGACCAAACACGAGATTGTAGCACACATGGCAGCCCCTACCGCAACCCTCTACCACACTGCGACAACACTCTGAACATTCTAGCCGCCCACGACACTCATATACGTCGCCCGGAAGCGGGACTGGTTGGTTACGTACATAGTTGAGGAACAACACGCTACATCACTGGCCGGAGGGTTGTAGACAGCAGGGGTACAGCTAGCCAGCAGACTGTCCGCCTTGAGGGTAGGCCCGGATATACTGGTAGGATCGACACTGCGAAATAAGCTGTAATACAATGATGGAGTGTCCATTGTGGTGAATGCAGTGACTGTCCCCAGGACAGCTGATGGTGCTATTTGCTAATGAGTGCATTTATTGGGTTTCCAACTGTCGTCAACATTCGCTCAGATATTGTACGAGCTACTCAAATTGTTGTTTCCCCTTTGAATTGCACACACAAGAAATGTAACTGTATGTCAAATGTTTCAATAAAACAGATTTAAAAAAAAAAAAAAAAAAAAAAAAAAGAAAATTGGCAGTTACAGATTTTAATAAGATTGACCCTTGATAAAGGAGGATCCGCAATGCTCATCCTTTTAGACCTCTCTGTAGCATTCGATACTGTATCCCATCGACTGCTTGTTTAGAGGCTTCAGGGCTGTGGTGTTGGTGAGGTATAGTAACTATTCTTACCGCCTGCACTCTACCCCACATAGATGAACCTAAAGGAGACCATGTGGCAAAATCAGTTTCCATTTGCACTATAATGGGTGAGAGATTATCTGAAATCATAACTTCCAGTCCACGATTAACCAGAATTCCAAGATATTTTCATTGTGATGATTTCCAGTAAAAGGGGTATCCCTCAATTGATGTTTTTGTAGTGCCGGAAGAGAGTGGGCGAGCTTCACATTTGTCCCAATTCACCTTATAGCCAGAGAGAACTGAAAACCTATTAATAATCTCGAGTAAGGCTAGTAAAGAATGAGAGAGATCTTTAACAGTAAGAAGAATGTCATCAACATATAGATATATTTTAGATACACCTCCCGCTATAGGTATACCCTAAAAATACGTTGAGTGGAGAATGAGTGAGGCATGAGGTTCCATCGCCAACAAGAATAAGAGGGGAGAAAAGGGACAACCTTGGTGAGTACCTCTTTGTTTGGGAAAGGATCAGAAAGAAAACCGCCACAATTGACTTGGGCTACAGGGTTGTCATATAGTAGGCGAACCTTGGAAATAAACTTATTGCCTAGACCAAAGCGTTTCATAGTGGCAAAGTGATAACCCCAGTCAATGCGGTTAAACACTTTCATCTCTTTTGCAGCCCATAAAGTATGAGCTAATGTTCAAAGGCGATTCCTTGAGGAATAGCCTGCGAATGATGTGTGAGGGATGGGATGACCTTACGAAGTTGAGCCGCACGGATACTTGCAAAACATTTTATACATCCGTTAATAATGGAGATAGGGCGATAACTACCACAAGCAAGCGGATTTCTTCCAGGTTTAGGGATAACCACAATTAATGCCCTCTTAGAAATAGGGCCAAGTGAGGTTGTCTGAACAGCCTCAAAAAAGGCAGAGTGTGGAGTATCAATTATTTTTTTCACCAGATCATTTATAATATTCCACAGGAAATCCATCTTCACCTGGGGAGTTGTGATACGGTAACTTGGCAATGGCGGCAGCAATATCTTTTTTGCTGATATTGCCGTCAAGTAAGTTTCTGCCTTCATCTGTGAGGCATGGGAGATCAATATCCACAAGGTATGCTCACAATTGACATTCAGATACCGGGGTCTCAGTAGTATAACTTTTTTCATAAACAGATGCAAAAGTATTTACTATTTCTTGTGGTTTAGTAAGAGTCACACCTGTCTCCGTCCGTATTGCAGGTTTAGCCATGGCTACCTCACATTGTTTCAGCGTGCTGCGAGTAATCAGCCTGCTTTCGCCCCTTGTTCATAATGTCTACCTTTTAGACGTTGAAAAGCATACTCAGCCTTGGAAGTATATAGATTATTAAGTGCCATTTTGGCTAATTCTGGGTTTCGGTGGTGGGGTACAGTGGGATGGGATGAAAATATATGCATGTAAGAGAAATAATTTGAGCCTCAAGTTCAACACAATGGAGGGATGCTGACTTATTGACATCGGCTGCATCTCCCTTCAGTTGTCCGTGAATAGTTGCTTTCACTGCTGTCCAAATAGTTCTACAGGAGATAACTGATGATTTATTATTGGTTAAGTAATCAGAGAGATGAGAACGCAATTGGGTTTTACCTTGGGGTTAATGATATCTCTGAATATTCATACGCCATGGTGTTCGGCCTGGAGCGATTAAGCTTATTTCTAAAGCAAGAAGTACCGGAGAATGATCAGAGACAGCGGCTTCAAAAACATGGGATTCATTAGTGATAGCAACTATCGAATGGGAAGCAAGAAAATTATCTATCCTAGATTGGGTGCCATGAGCAGAAGAGAGGAAGAAGTATTCCTGATCTGAAGGATGACAAAGGCGCCAATGATCAACAAGTCCATGGTTCGATGTTATGTCTCCCAATAAGGCTCTATCTCCCTCATTACATCTATCCAAGGGATCTATTCTGTATAGAACTACGTCATGGGCTAGATTCCAGTCTCCACCAATGATATAGCTAGATGCTCCGATTTCCACCAACAGGCGATTCAGGCTAAGATAGGAACGTTTAGCACCCGTTGGAGCATATACTAAACCTACACAAAGGATCCTATCTCCTATTTTCTTTTTACTTTATTTTTCCTTTTAAACAAGAACACCCAATTGGCATCATTACAGTGTATGTATACAGATCGACTACCTCATTATCGGCACTTAGGACTGTAGGCAGCATCATAGGAGGAACGGACTCATGGGGAGGAAACACAATAACAGACAAATAAAACATCGTGGGGCAGTAGCCAAGCCCGGTACATCTGCAGGTGGTAAATGGTAAATATCCCTAGTGCCCCCCCCTCCCTCACCATCAGACCCCGACCCAGCTGGTGCACTCAACCCACCGCCCTCACTGTCAGACTCGTCATGGGTGGAAAGCTCCCCTTCTGCTAGCCCTGACACACACATGGCTCGCCAGGCGAGTAAGTCGTCCTGCAGTTTCTCGTCTCTCCGAACGAGTTGCATGTGAGATTCCTCAGCCAGGGACCACTCCCGGACATCCCTAAGCCAAATGGGCACTTCCGGCGCCCTCTGCCCCATCCAAGTAATCGCCACTCTGCGTCTGGCAAACACCAACATTAATTGTAAGAGTTTATATGAGAGCTTCCTTTTCTTGTGTCTAGGGACTAACGCAGCAGACAGTGCAGGGGATTCATCGCTATCCGAAGGCCTGTAGCTGTGACTATGCGTTCCACCACCCTCACCCAGAAACGCCTGACCGAAGGACAGTCCCGGGCTAAGTGTAGGAAGCCCGCTCTCTCTGCGCTACATCGAGGGCATCCGTCTCCTCTATCTCCAGAGATACGTCTCAAGAAAACTGGGGTTAGGTAGGTGCGGTGTAAGAAATTAAAATGTATCAGTTTAAACCGTGCATTGCACGAGACCTTGCGCGTAAGGGAGCCTATGCACTTCCACTGCCCCTGTTCCAGTGCAGTACCGAGATCTGCCTCCCAGGCCACCCGGGACGGTGGCACCGGGGGAGTGGAATCCTGTTTCATGGCCTTATGCAGAAGAGAGACCAGTTTTTTGCCTCTTGCCGCAGGAAAGAAGGATGTCCAAGGTGGGAGTCAGTTGTGGTGCGTCCGGGTACTGGGGCAAGTAGCCTTTACTACATCCTGGAGTCCCCGATAGTGCAAGTATTGTCCCCTCCCCAGGCCGAAGGCCTCCTCTGCCTGCTCATAAGTTAGGAAGGACTCGGGGTAAAGGTCAGCCAGGACCTCACCACCACCCTCCCGCCAGGAGTGAAAAGACATGTATTTCTCCATGTCAATGAAGGGGGCCAGTATCCAGACCGGAAGCTCCCTATGAAAGGGTGCCCTCCGTAAGACCCTCTCAACAAATCGCTGCCAAGTGCCGGCCACATGACGCACAACATAAGGCAGAGTCGCATCCGCCCCCCTCCCCTGCATTATGGCGACCTGTAGCAGCTGGACGTCCGCCCTACCCGCAAGGAGGTGCGTCTCCCAGTTGTCCGTGTCCGTAAACCAACGGGCCGCATGCTGCAACTGTGCCACATAGTAATATAAGTCGAAGCGTGGAGTTTCCAGACGCCCCTCCTCGTAACTGTGGACAACAGTGTGGAGTGCTACACTACTGCGCTGACCCACCCAGAGCAGAGACGTGAGCAGCATATTGAGAGTGCGGAAAACTTGTGGGGGAGAGGACACAGCGAGTTCTGAAGGACATATATTGTCCGAGGAAGCATCACCATCTTGGCGACGGCCAGCCATCCCATCAGAGAGAGTGGCAAAGAGTTTCAAAAGGACACCGACTGCTGTAAGGACGTGAGTATGCAATCCACATTCCAGGCCAGCAGCTGTGAATCTGTCGGGCCACCTGTATTCCGAGATAGCGGAACCCCTCTCGTTCCCAACGCAGCCCGAGGTCTGGTAAGTCTCCCAAGGGCACTGAGTCAAGGCCCTCGAGCGGAAAAATCAAAGACTTACTGCAGTTAAGTAGCAACCCCGACACCTCACCAAACTGAACTAAGTGGTGCAGCAGTATCTGCAGTGTCTCCCGGGGAGAAGTCAGATAGAACAATGCATCGTCTGCATATAAGGAGATGACGTCGCAAGTGTCCCCCACCCTGATACCCCATTGTTTCATATCCGTCCGGACTCGGACAGCAAAGGGCTCTATGGCCAGGGCAAACAGGAGCGGCGAGAGGTGACACCCCTGGCGTGTACCCCGTCCCAATTGCCATTCCTCAGACCGTGCACCCCCAAGTTTCACCCTAGCACGAGGGGCCGTATACAGGATGCGAATCCAACGACAAAAGTTGGGGCCCAGCCCCACAGCGTGGAAGACCTCTAGTAAGTACCCCAGTCAACCGTGTCGAATGCCTCAGCACCATCTGTTCCTCCCGACCACGCACCTCATGAATAATGTCGTTCAACCGCCGCAGGTTCATGGCTGTATTGTGCCCCGGAATAAAGCCGCACTGGTCTTCGTGGACCAAGTGAGACATATACGGTACCAAGCGCAAGGCCAGCACCTTAGATAAGATCTTTACGTCCGTGTTGATCTTCGTGCTCGGACGATACGACAAAGGTTCATGAGCGCCCCCCCCCCCCGGTTTCAGGATCCTACATATTTTCCCCAGAGTCATACTCGGTGGGAGAGTCCCGCTCTCAAATGCCTCATGGAATACCTGCAATAGGGGTCGGGAAAGTGTACCCTCGAATGTCTGGTAAAATTTAGGAGGGAATCCGTCGCTTCCCGGGGACTTACCCCACGGTAGGCGCTGCAGTGCGGTACGCACCTCACCCAACGTCAGGGCTTCGTCCAGGACCTCCTGTGCAGCTCTGTGAATAGACCGCAGGGTCAACCCTTGAAGGTAAGAGAGATAATAGGCTTCGGAAATAGCGGGGTCTGCGGCGTACACCTGCTGGAGGTGAGACTGGAGAACTCATAGCAGACCCACTTCTGAGTGAACCACGCCCCTAGTAGGCCCCCGCAGGGCTACGATTTTCTCCGGGGCCTGCTCCTGTCGGAGAATCCAGGCCAACAGGCGACCAGATTTATTGCCCTCCCTGTGAAGGCGCTGTCTATATTGTGTGAGGGTATATCTGTCGAGCCGTTCCAGGATATCGTGAATACGAGACCGAGCGTCCTGTTCCCCCTCACGTGACAGAGCATCAGGAGTCTCAGCTGTTTGCAAATCTAAAAGGCTACACTCCGCGTCCTGCAGGTCCCGTTGGAGCTGTCTCCGAACCCCGTAGGTGAGGCTCATACACGCCCCTCTCACCACCGCCTTTAAGGCGTCCCATTTCGTGGCCAAGGTGAGCCCCCTTCCCTCAATTAAGATCCACGTAGTCGTTGATGGCGGTTTCTATGTGATGTTTTCCCACCTGGTCCTGAAGGATCTCTGTTGGTAACCTCCAGGACCGGGGACGATATAACTGAACCCCCAATCACTACACACGCTACAGCAGAATGATCAGATAGGAAACGTGCCTGATGGGTAACCTCACGTGACATGGTTGACTCTGTGTTTGTGACTAGGACTCTGTCCAAGCAACTATGGGTATTGTGAGTGGAGGAAAAACATGTATACACCTTCTGAGTCGGTTTTCTCTGGTGCCAAACATCAAGAGCACCTATATTCCCCATGACCTCCCTGAGTTTCACTGTCATTCATGGTTTCGTGCCTGTGTGGGGTGGGAACCTATCAAGAGTGGGGTCCAGGACACAGTTAAAGTCCCCAAACCAAAGCACCGGTACCTCCAGGTCTGGGATCAAGACCTCTTGTAGGGACTGAAAAAAAACGGGGTCATCCGTGATTGGTGCATAGGAATTCAGTATGGTGATATCCCTGCCATCTAGCTTCGCTCTAAGGAGCAGGTACCTCCCCTGAATGTCAGGTTCCACGTATTGGACAGCAAACGGGACTCCCAGGGCCACCCAGACTAGGACCCCCCTGGCATATGTGGAAAACGAAGAGTGGTACTGTAGTGTAGTTCCTATTATCCCAATAGGCTCTGCGTATTGGAATAATATCTTCAATAGTATAGATCTAGGGCAGAGGTTAACTAGGTCTTCTACTGACGATATTAGACTTAAAGTTTTTAGTTTTGCCAGCTAGCTCAGAGTTCACTAGAAACTTTCTCGAATAGACAAGGAGGAGTTTAACTTCCCTGGATAGACAAGAAGGGATTTAGTTTCTGACAACCATAGAACATGACAACTTTGCTCTCCCCCAATCAAGAGTGTATCTCTAGAGTCGTGTGAAAACAAAAGACAACTTATTTTACTCAGTCAGTACGTGCATTCTTAGTTTCACCAGTTTGTAGAAAAAAGGAAGAGACGGGCGTGTTCAATAAAAGATGTTATTTATTGATCAGTCTCTTTTCTCGTACAAGAGAAATGAATCGATATTATTGCGATACTGTAAAGTGCATACAATAAAAGCAGAAGTATAAAATAATACTGCAGAAGCATTGATATGGTTTCTAAGCCATATGATAGTTAAAATTGATAAAATAGATATATACATATATACATTTGACTAACCGTACTCAACTGGTGCTTCTAACCACGCCTACCCCAGTGTACCTGACCTAAGCCTAATACGTGGGCGGGAGTAGATAAGTAGCAGTTTAAGTTAAGTTTGTTTTGCCAAGTGACTGACTCAAGAATTCTCTGCAAGGGGTTGTTCAGTTCTGTACCTGAGATCTAGAATGGTTGAGGGCTGGTATCTCTCGTCTCTGGTCTTGATATTTCAGCTGCCTGCGAGGGCTGCTTGGAAGCGCCGGAGCTGGATTTCTCGGCAGGAGAAAAAACAGCTTCTCGTTCTCAGCGCATCAGGAAGGCGGGGCAGCGCGTGTGGGCTTCGCTCTCTGCTGGGCTCCTCAGCGCGTCTCGCTGCTCCGATCTCGTCACCACCGTGTGTGTTTGCTTAAGGCAATGTCGGTAATATTTATACCTGTAAGGTGTCGAGATTGACGTAAGGATGGACATGGATACGTCAATAAGGATGTCATACGAACGGGCTTGTTCGCACATTCTTTTGCTGAAGTTCTCGGTGAAATCAAAACAATGGCCGCAGGGATTTTCCCAGGTTGTCATAGGTTTGATTTGTTTTGAGAACTCCGTATGCCTTATCAGGGGCTGGAGGAATAGTGCTTGTCTAATTAGATGGCATGCGTTATTACCTAATCAGATAACACGTTTCTGTGCCGTGGTGTGGCTTAATCAGATAACGGTTTTTGCACCGTGGGTCGGCTGCTAGTTAAGTATTAACCAGAACAGGGCCGGGAATAGGGGAATCGATACAGAACCTATAGGAATACATCACACCCACTCCACGCTGACTATGTCCATATTTACAAGATCTAGGCATAGCAAATACACTAGTAGAGCATGTGTATACCGTACCACCCCAAAATACATCCATATGCATTTTGAAACATGAAATATACGAAACGATATATATATATACATTATATGCACTCAAGCAGTATATTAATGCTAAATATCACACATATTCATACATCATAACTAATAAAATATGAAAATTACACATGAAATGGCTCTTAAGACAGAAGAAAAAAATGCGAGACCATTTCATCACAAAATAAAATATTTATGAACAGGCTAGAGGGCAGCTAATGATTCTAAAGTTCCTAAAATAGAAATATAGTTCTCTAAGAATAGTTTCTACTTTAAGCAGAAGATAAGTGTCCCGAAAAATTGTAAAATATTTTTGGGGCCGCTGAAAAATAATGTTCCGCTGTCCGTAAACTGGAGAAAATTGTTCATTATACTTTATTTTCAAAGTTGAAGGCCAAATTCATGGTGTTGGGAACGCCTTGTGCTAGCTTGTTCAAAAGTCATTATTTCTGCTCTGTTGAGAACATCATATCATTTAGACTCTCGAAAAAGCTGTCAACAGCTTCCTGTGAAAGTTCCATTAACTCGGAAAAAGATGTTACCATGCATTCGTGAGCATGATTGCCTTCATTCATGTTTGGATCAGCATAGCTGACAGAAGGTCGTACCTGATCGATGCTGCTTTCATCTTGAACCTCACTACCCCTTAATCGTAGTGGTGAAGTCTCCACGAATGCCGTCATCAGGATTGGTAGCCGCTGGGGACAGCACAATGCATGAGCCGTGACCGGACCCAACAAAGTTTCTGCATCCATTGGCGCATCCGATTGTAGCGTCAGACAGGTGTCTAACACGCATTCTTCTCCGCATAGCAAGCACCTTAATACAGGTAAAACACAGCTTTGCCACATAGGTCTAAACGAAAGAAACCAAGTCATGTTCAGGTCTCTAAGCCGGGACAGTCCAAGGATTCTAGATATCTGGTCCCGGTATCCAATGGCTAGGATTGTTTCTTCCCTTGTCGCAGGTGTCTTGTCTGTGACACGGTTTGCCATAGCGAAATAGCAGGATCAAAAATAGGATTCCTGCCACTAGTCCCAAAAGGAGAGGAAGTCCACCAAAGACGGAATGGACAAAGTCTGGAAAAATACCCAGAATGGCTTTAAATGGTGTTAGAGCCCCTGAAAACACTGTCTTAAATACATTTGAGACCCCACTGGTATCAGAAATATTTAAGATTTCGTTCAGGATTTCTGCGAAATGTATGGGGGAATTAGTTGATAACAATGAATGAATCTCTGCCGTTGTCCTTGCAACTTGGAGATCATACGTTTCTTTTGATGACGTGAGCCTGGTTGGCGTCTGAAGGAGCACTGTTTTCATTCTGCTTAAAGTATCAACTCTAATGGAAGAAATTTTCAAATTCGGCCATAACCTTGCCTCCCTGTCTGGCATTGCGCTGGGGAACAATACTCGTTCACAGCACATGACCTTCGCAGTCGTACTTATGAGATACGCTACTCCGGGCACCAAGCTACAACATCTGCGGTCTACGATTATAATGTAACTCCCGTTCGATAGTCTTCTAAAGAATGGTTCTATTTGTGTCGCAGGTGTGCCTAGCTGGTGACATGAAAGGTTATTTGAGGACCCTTCACAGGCTCCGTGTAAACTAATACAATTACACAGAAGTGTACCGCTTAGTGACATGGCACAATTATTGCCACTAAGAAACACTTTCCGGCCTTTATTACTGACACAAGCATGTGAATAGGGCAAGTTCCATGTTGACTTAATGTACCCTTTACCCAATTTTTCGTACATGCCAGCCTGTATATATTTTTGGCAGTATTGAAACCTGAAAGTAGATATTGGAATATTAATTATTCCATGTATTATCCACTCCCTGACAGGTCGTTCTGACATAGTCAATGGTAATCTCTCGAGTTTCTCAATGCTCAGGATTGTATAATCAGCACCCTTCTGTGCCATACTGATTTGTTTATCAGTAAGGTTAAAGATATTGAACAGTGACGTTGTGTTGATTAAACGCCAAGGCACATAGCCTGAACGCAGATTTTGTAACGTCCAGCCAAGTTGTACAATAGAACGCAATTGGGACTGACCGTGTTGTAACAACAGTAAGTCTTGCGATATTATGTCGATTGCTGAAGACACAATGCTGTCCAAAGAGTATATTCTGGAGGACAGTCATTAACCCATTGTCCACTACAGAAAGTTATTTTTCCAAATTAATACGGTCAATTTCCCGTATTCTCTCTGATGTTTCAATTTGAGTTATTTTCCAGGCTTCGTTATAAGCTGCATATACAGAGGCTGCTATGAAGCGTTTTTGACGCTGTTTGCGTGGTCCCATAATGAAATCACGCAAGTCAGCACCATCAGTAAGTAAAGTTAGGTGTTGCTTAATTTCTGCCAGTGTGGATGTTTGTAGCCATTGAAGGCAGAGCTTGCCCACACTGTACGTGGTAATTATCCCTGGGTGTTGTCTTTGGGAATATCTAGGGTCTGGCCTGGTCAATTTGAACCCCTGGATTTTGTTCAGGAATCTGTCTTGACAGTTATTAGTATCTGTGGGCCAGATCAACCACTTTTTCCAATCTGGATGTGTTCTGTTTTGGCTTAATATATGGTTTACGTCTATCTCCTCATCTGTCGAGCTATTACTGTTTATCGTTAGCTTTGGAATAGACGGTTTGTTTAAATCTTTGATTTTGGCTAGGCCAAGACAGGTAGTTTGTTGAATAGTGTCATTCAAAAATATCATTTGTTCTGGGATCATGCAGGCTCTAAACAATGATTCTATACCTTGTACTTGCCATTCCTTTGTACCCCAAACACTTTTTACTTCAACATTTTTGTCCCAGTATTCAAAACCAAACATACTCATTTGTTCAAAAAACGAGTCTGAATATATCAATTTAGTGTTTGTAAGCATGGTTTTTGTACCTGTCTTGTTTGATAATTTGAAATAAAACGTTTCTGCATTACTTGTGTTGAACTCTGAAAAATATGAATATTTGTCATAAAAAGTTCTTGAGCTACCTTTTGGAGGGGTTGCACAGTGTTCCCATTGATTATAATTTAAAACATTTCTAGGTTGTGCAGATTTATGCAGATAATGATTACTATAGTGATTATAGCAGAACATTTTATCATAATTAGACGAACCCTGCAAATAATCATGTTTTGTAAATTTAGCAGACATCACTAGGTCAGACATCATATTATTAATGCTTTCCACGTCCCAATCATCAGCAACTGAGCTTGGTTTTACAAAGTCACTCAATGAGATCTTGATTTGGTGTGGATATTTCAGGATTTCAACCGGACCATAGATTTCATAATCAGTATTGTCCCATGCTACCCCACCGGGTATAGGATTGGCTGTGAAGTTGACTGAAGAAAGTTCCCTTTTCTCGATGTGTGAAGATGTGTGTGGTTTGAGGACCAAGTTGATTTTCTGGCTTGCTGTGTCCATTTTAGCATATTTTCCCTCAATGAAGTGTCCCAAACATAGTACCATGATGAGCCAAAGTATGAGGATAAGTGCACCTAAGGCCACCCAGAATTCAATCCATGGAGAAATCAGATAGGTTTCTTTCAGATGTTGAAAAAGTTCCTTAGCTTTGTCTTTAAAGGTTTTTGTTGATGTTTGTTCCTTTGATTCACTCAGGTTTTCAGATGAATCGCTGAAGTTGATGAAGTAACCGGATGCCGTTCTGTCTATTGTTCCAATAGTTTCAGGATTGATATTTGCTTTATCCGTGTGTTTTGTTGCAGCAGCATAGTCATTTATTACTTCATTGTAGATTGGTGTGTCTCTGCTAAATGTGTTTATTTGGGTTTGTAGAGGTTTAAGTTCCATAGCATTGTTGCATAGACCTTGTTGTTGTTCTTTTGGCATTTCAAACGTGAGTAGCCTCTTAGATTGAACCTCTGTGTTTGTAGCAAACCTTGGTGTTCTACTACTTATCGGGAGTCCACTTGGCCTACTGTTTGTTATCGGCCACATGATTGTGGTTTAACCAGGTCGATGGATACAACTCGGTTCTCCTTTTTACCAGCAAGGGGCGGTAGTACTACTGATCTTGTCCCGTTGATAGACAAGACAGGAACTGCTTTTCTGTAAGAAGGCCCAAATTCCTTCTTTACCGCGATCTTTTCTCTGACTAGATCCCCGACTTTTGGAATCCAGACAGGTCTTGCTGGGACAGGTGGTATTTCTTCAGTGGTCGTTGGCTGTTGTTTCAACTTTATGTTGCTCAGGTCTTTCCTTGTTTCGTTTAAGTCCTGTAAAATAGCCAAACGATCTTTGATATCAAAGCTTTTTTCTTTAACCACTGAAGTCTGACTGTCAAGATCTAAGACCATCATTCTAGTTCCAAACAATAGTTCGTACGGACTGAATCCCCTCAGAGAATTTCTTGGCAGGTTATTTAGACTACGTTGGACACTTATTAGATGTTTGACCCACCCAGCTCCCGAACCTAATACCTTCGCTGTTATAGATTGCTTTATGCCTTTGGTTTTTTCTTTACACCATCCCGTTCCCTCAGGTAGGAAGTGAGAAGAGTCCCGCTATGCTATGCTCATTTGGCAATGTTTTTCATACGCTTTAGGGCAAGAAGAAAAAACATTCAGCCAAACGTAGTATGCTTCTAGCGTATATGCCATTATAGACTCGCAAATCTTTTTCTAACAGTCCAGACGTCAGCCGAGTGCTGGGGTCTACATCATAAGTGGAAACTAGTCTTTATATGTTAATTGGACGCATTCGTTTTTATTGTTGATCAATTCTGGAGTGAAACGCCATGCTAATATACCGTTTCTCTCGCCACTGCGATCTCTATTGCAGTCTGGCCAGTTCTTTACAAAGATGCGATGATGCAGGCTCATACCTGGCCACCAGTACACTGATTGTAATTCTTCCAGAGAATCTTTTTGTTTAAGGTGTCTGAGACCCTCACCCATATGTGCGTCTGCTATTAACAAACCTCTCCTGTCCATGTTTGGAATCACTCTGTCCCCCACTCCAGGGATTCGAGCAAAAGGAACGGAGTTTGCATCGATTATGTATGTATAATTGAGTGGATAGTTGATCGGTAGTGCTGAGCAGTCGCCTTTTGATGACGTTTTCACCGCCAGCATAGTTTCACCGTCAATGTGTTTTACTGAACGCTTTTTCTTGACTACGGAAGCCGATTCAGTTGCTGCCGTTGTGGCTTTCTCAGCCAATGAATTCCCTCCAACGTGAACGCCATCACGCTGATGACTCACTGAATGTATCACGTGAGTTTTTGGTAGTTCTTTCTGTAAAAGAGCTACTTGTTCCCAAAGCACTTTTTGTTTTATTGTTGCACCTGTGTCATCTTTGTAACCGTTTTGAATCCATTTCTGTAAACTGTTATTGTATGATTTGACGCAGTAATACGAATCGCACACAATAAGTGTCGGGAATTCGCGATCGGCATTATCTAGCGCCATTTTTAACGCTATTATTTCAGTTTGTTGTTCTGAATTATTTTCCACTGAGTGTGTTTTTGTAAGTAGAGGTCTTAATTTACCTCCGCGCCACACTTCTTTTACAATTTCGCATGTGGCCTTGTAAGCCAGCTCTCCCCAAACTGAGGGTTGAGCATGCCCGTCTGTATGTATTACACAGGCGTACTGTCGTAAAGGCAGAATGTCGATTGGCAGAGGGTATATTATTTCATGTTCTAGATATTTTAATTCCTTTAATTCTGGATCAAAGTAGTATTTTACTTTGTCCGTTGCAATTGAATTCACCCATTGTATCCATTCTGGATTCAACGCTGTTTTTGGTAAATTACATGGGGTTGTTAATGCCTCAAAGGCTGACTCCGCTGTTCTGACTGTGATATGTCTACCGTCGGCGTTGTCTTTTTCTCTTGCTATAGCCGTTTGAACTGCATGAACAATGTTGTCTTTAATACTGAACTTCTTTTCAGCTTCTGTGTACAAGTGTGATTTGTATGCAATTGGTACCTTTTCTCCCTCATTAGAGGTCAGGTATGTGAATCCGCATCTTCCTGGGATGACTCGAATCACAAGATTGCGTGAGTTATCACGTGTTTCTAATTTTGTTTTAATTAGCATGTCTGTTTGTAAAGATCTCAAAATTTCTGTGTGTTTTTGAGTCCAATTGATTCTTTTAAAATCTGGTTTTATTAGATCATAAAGGGGTTTGATCCTTTCTGCGTAATTTGCAATGTATGTTCTTCCGAAATTTAGGAAGCCTAGAATTGATTGTAAGTTTTTTAGTGTTCTAGGAGCTTGGAGTACAGCACATTTCTCTAGGAAATTGTCAGCCAGGCTTTTGCCCTCACTTGATAATTCATATCCTAAAAACAGGACTGTTAGATGGGCAATTCTTGATTTTTTAAAGTTGAATTTGTAACCCTCTGCTGCGAACCCAAGTATTATGGTGTTCACTCTCTTCAAGTGAGTATCCAAGTCATCATCTGTTAGGTAAATGTCGTCGACATATGATAATGCCTCGTCATCGTATGTTTGTAGTAATTCTGTTACTCTCTTTGAGAATAATCCTGGGCTATTCTTGTGCCCCTGGGGTAAACGGCAGAAACTTTTTTGTGAGCCATTTACCGAGAACGCAGTCAAATATCTGCTTTCTGGTGCTATATTTTGACAAAAGAATCCATTAGAGATGTCTAATGTTGTTTTGTATTTTTTGCGTACTATGTTATTCATTAGTGCAGCACTATGTGAGTTTTGCACTGCAAAAGTTTTGCAACATGAGTTAAGGTGTCTGTAATCCAAAACTAGACGATATGAGTTGTCTGGTTTGGAGACAGGAAACAAAGGATTGTTCATTTGCGAGGTGCAAGTTTCAATCACCCCCTGGTATTCAAGTTGATCTAGGATCTCTTTTACCTGTTTTTTAGCTTCTTGCTTAATTGGGTACTGCCTCTGTGCAGTAGGTTGTGATTTTAACTGGATTTTGTGAGGAGGAGAGTCCTCATCCCATCCTACATGATTTTTATATAAAGCAGGAGCTTGAGCTACTGCCCACTTTCTAGCAAGTGTATATTTTTTATGAATTGGAATGTGATTTGAGAAGGCAGGCATAATTATTTCTTCGCCATGAGGGCACTCTCTGACGAACTCGGGTGGCCAGTCTTTTTCAGCTAGAAGGATGTCATAGCCCTGGGAGAGATTATCCCAAAATAGTCCCCTTATTTTTCTAGTCTTATCCCCCTCTATACGCAATGTAATTTCATATATTTTGTGAGGTTTGCTAACTCTGGTGTCGGCAGTTTCCACTTGAATATATTCATTCGTGTCCACTGTCTCCAGATGATTCATAAGGGCTTTGCGAGCTATGCTCACTTCTGCTGCGCTGTCTAGCATTGTCTGAGCCCATTCTCCGTTTTTCAGCTGTGTCCTCAGTATTCTCGGCATCTTTGATTACTTTAATACTGGCTACCTTCTTTTTTTGAAATTGTAACTTTTTATTCGGATGAGCAGGTTCCTTGTCTTTGGACTTGACGTGCTCTTCCCTGTGTTCTGATCGTCCTCTTCTTTCCGATTTCTGCGAGGAAGTCTGAAAAGATTGAGAGGGACGTGTATCATTATCTTGATATCTATCAGGTTTCTTTATATTATCCCTATTTCTAAGGTTGTATTTTTTCCCAGAGGGCTCACTTTGGGGAGACCTGCGTCCTTGGTTCGGAGATCTTTCTCTCCGCCGAGGAGACTTTCCTCTGGACTGGAATCTTTTTTCTTTAGGATTGGATTGTTTGTTTCCATCCCAGCTCTTTTTTTGAGTGTTTAAATTATTTTTAATAAATATCTTTTCAGGACTTTCAATCAGTTGAGGTTTTACCGGTATTCCACCCAGACTATCTCTTCCTAGTTCTTCATAGGATTTCTCTATGATTCTGGCAATTTCAGTTGGTTGGTCTGCTATATCTGTCTCTTTTAACCTTTGGCGGATCGCCACGTTTGCTGCTTCTCCCTTTATGTTGGCTACTAATATAGCCGAGACCTGCTTAAAGTCCTTCAGTAATTTCATACCGAGAGTTAAAGCGGGTTCTGGACCATATTCATCTTGAATTTGTTTTAGCACATCTGGTATTACTGACATGGATGGTACACCATGTGTTTTTGTGTATATGGAAGCAAAGACTGTACCCCAAGTGTCACAGTCCTCCACGTGTGGTGCGATTCCCATTGGAAGACAGATAGTCAGAATCCTGTGTTTTTCTACCGTGGTGGTGTCTGGAAACACCGCCTCTATTTGAGTGATTTTTTGTGCTAGCCAGAAGGGTATTTGTTCCCGTTTTGCGGGTACTTTACCCAGACAGGACTGTATGTTCTGTGGTGTAATTTTATTTGTGTTACCCTGATGAGGGGTCAGCTGTGGAATTTTATTTGCTGGTTGGATTGTTGAAGTCCGCATTACATATTGGACTAATCGTCTATGTATTTTGATTAGTTGTTTTAGCTGTGCTAAAAGATCTGGTGCAGACATTTCTTCAATGTCTGGATGTGGTGTATATCCGGCTAGGACCGGCCACGTTGCTCCTGGTCTACCTAGTGGACCGAGCCTGGTGATGTGATTATTATGTTTTAGGGCGCCATTAAACAAGAGCAGGTGCTCTTGGAATTTGAGTGGTACTTCCACCTCCTCGAAAGGAGTGTAGGTATCCGGTGGTTCCTCTATTTTATAATAGTGGAACTCTTTTGTTACAGCGTTTGCTGCTGGAAAGTTTATCCATGAATAGAATACCTCTGTCTGCCGATATTCGTGTGCCTCAATTACGAATATGACTCTACCACCTCTCGATGTCAGTCCATTTTCTATAAGTTTTAAAGTTATAGATTTTCTTATGTTGACCGGGATGAGTTTTGCATCCGGGTCATTTTCCAGCAGAGTATTGTCTGCTACTAGGAGTTCAGCTGCTATTCTAGCTGTCTCCCTTTCTTCATCACTGTCTATCATTTTACCGACAGGAAGGTTATTCTGTTTGTTTGCAGATCAGGTTTCTATGGAAATAAAGATTAGATGCACAATATTTTGGAACAGTGTATCCTTCAACGTTGAATAAACCAAGAACCATACATAGGAGTCTCCTCCTGCGAGGTTTGGCGGATATGACCTTTTACCCACTCCAGACGTCTTTGGAGTATTATGGGAAAAAAGGGGTTCTGTGTGAAAAAGCACGACTGAGTTACTCTAATGTCTTGCGTTAGTTTTATCGCCTATCCAAACGTTTGGGCGCCATGTAGTGTAGTTCCTATTATCCCAATAGGCTCTGCGCATTGGAATAATATCTTCAATAGTATAGATCTAGGGCAGAGGTTAACTAGGTCTTCTACTGACGATATTAGACTTAAAGTTTTTGGTTTTGCCAGCTAGCTCAGAGTTCACTAGAAACTTTCTCGAATAGACAAGGAGGAGTTTAACTTCCCTGGATGGACAAGAAGGGATTTAGTTTCTGACAACCATAGAACATGACAACTTTGCTCTCCCCCAATCAAGAGTGTATCTCTAGAGTCGTGTGAAAACAAAAGACAACTTATTTTACTCAGTCAGTACGTGCATTCTTAGTTTAACCAGTTTGTAGAGAAAAGGAAGAGACGGGCGTGTTCAATAAAAGATGTTATTTATTGATCAGTCTCTTTTCTCGTACAAGAGAAATGAATCGATATTATTGCATTGATATGGTTTCTAAGCCATATGATAGTTAAAATTGATAAAATAGATATATACATATATACATTTGACTAACCGTACTCAACTGGTGCTTCTAACCACGCCTACCCCAGTGTACCTGACCTAAGCCTAATACGTGGGCGGGAGTAGATAAGTAGCAGTTTAAGTTAAGTTTGTTTTGCCAAGTGACTGACTCAAGAATTCTCTGCAAGGGGTTGTTCAATTCTGTACCTGAGATCTAGAATGGTTGAGGGCTGGTATCTCTCGTCTCTGGTCTTGATATTCCAGCTGCCTGCGAGGGCTGCTTGGAAGCGCCGGAGCTGGATTTCTCGGCAGGAGAAAAAACAGCTTCTCGTTCTCAGCGCGTCAGGAAGGCGGGGCAGCGCGTGTGGGCTTCGCTCTCTGCTGGGCTCCTCAGCGCATCTCGCTGCTCCGATCTCGTCACCACCGCGTGTGTTTGCTTAAGGCAATGTCGGTAATATTTATACCTGTAAGGTGTCGAGATTGACGTAAGGATGGACATGGATACGTCAAAAAGGATGTCATACGAACGGGCTTGTTCGCACATTCTTTTGCTGAAGTTCTCGGTGAAATCAAAACAATGGCCGCAGGGATTTTGACAGGTTGTCATAGGTTTGATTTGTTTTGAGAACTCCGTATGCCTTATCAGGGGTTGGAGGAATAGTGCTTGTCTAATTAGATGGCATGCGTTATTACCTAATCAGATAACACGTTTCTGTGCCGTGGTGTGGCTTAATCAGATAACGGTTTTTGCACCGTGGGTCGGCTGCTAGTTAAGTATTAACCAGAACAGGGCCGGGAATAGGGGAATCGATACAGAACCTATAGGAATACATCACAGTACACCTGACCCCGCCACTTTTTTCCCAATTTTTGGGCCCCTTGATCTGTGAGGTGTGTGTCCTGGAGGCACGCGATCAACACCTTGCGCCTGCGAAGGGAGGACAGGACCCTATACCACTTGGTGCATGTACCCATCCCCCTCATGTTCCAGCTCAGAAACCCTTACCCCATGTTAGGTGATGTGTTTGAACATGCCGTATTCCCCTACCCATGGAGCCACTCCGATCCCGAAGTGTAATACATACGATGCCGCAACGAACCCCCCCAACAACCCCTCCCTAAACATTAACCTCCCCCTCCCATGAGCAATTTACTGACAACAACAAAACATGCAGAAATGGCCTTCCCATGTTGGTGCCAGGACGTGCACAGCCACCCCATGCACCCTACCGGGCTGAACCACCCAACAAGTGGAGAAGAGAGCTTCCCTCCCTCCAACCGGCTCCCAACACAAACCAGCTGTTTTAAGGTAGTATGTAGGGACTCGAACCATCAGAGGATGTGCATGGGCCACTCTCAGGACCCCCTCATCACCAATATCAGTGCACACCCCCGTCCAATCACCCCCAATATACTCTCACTGTCTTGAATGGCCCCAGGCAGGTCACCCGGAGCCCTTGGGGCTTTGCATTCCAGGACACAGCAGGACACGTTCTTTATGGCAGAGCTGTGGAGGTAGTAGCTGAGCCCCTGACAGTTTCAGGGACCGTAGCAATCATGGGCTGAAGGGTTTCCGGGACCAGTTCTTCATCCGGAAGAGGTTCCACAGTTAGCGCAGGAGGGCCGATGGCCGCCACAGACTACAGGCAGAGGGCTCCATCGTCTCCCACCGTGATTTGCTCTCTCTCCCCCTGGATGGCGCCCGCTGCTGAATTTCTGCGCCTGTTACCGCGCCTCCTTGGAGGCCGTGTCCCCCATGCGCTTCGGGCTCCCCACGCTCGCCCGGTGGGAGGGCATCTCCCCTAATCTCCAGCCACTCCCACACCTCCTCCGGGGCGTCAAAGAAAGGTGCTTTTCCCTGGGATATGACCTTGACCTTGGAAGGGTAGAGTAGCATGTATTGCAGATGTAGATCCCAAAGTTTTTGCTTAACGGCTGGGAAGGATTTCCGCCGTTCCTTTGCCTGGTGGATATAGTCTGGGTAGATAGAAACTCTGGCATTTTCAAAGGTGAGGTTCGCCTCTTCGCTAGCCACTTTCAGAATGCAGTCTCTGTCCCGATAGTTCAGGATCCTAGCAATTAGGGCTATCGGTGGAGCGCCTGGTCTCGGCGGCGGGACCAGCGCCCTGTGGGCTCGCTCAATCACAAAGATTCCAGACAGGCCTGCAGGGCAGAGAGTCATGCAAATCCAGTTCTCCAGGAATCACTCCACATTGCCCATCTCCGAGCGTTCCGGAATGCCAAGGACCCTGATGTTACTGCGGCGTGCCCTCCCTTCCGCGTCCTCCACCCTACGCTCCAGTGCCCCCGTCGTGGCGGTAAGCTGCAAAACTGTCTTCTTCAGGGAAGCCACCTCCCCCTGAAGCTGGACGATATCTCCTTCCTCAGTAGAGACCTTATCTGTAACTTTCCTCAGGTCCGCCCACAACAAGTTCACGTCAATGGAGACCGTCTCAATTTGTTTCTCCAGGGTGGAACAGGATCCCTGTATCGCCTGCAGGAGCTCGGCTCGGGAAGGCACGTCGGCTGCATCACTCTCTCCATCCAGACCCACCTGACGCGTGGGGAGGCGCTGTGTGGTGTATTGCGCTATGGTGTTAGGCTGAGAAGTGCGGGGCAACCTGTTCTTACCCATCGTAGAAGCGTGAGGAGACTGCTCCGAGGTCCTCGAACGGCAAGGGCGTCTCTCGACAGCCTCAACCAATGCGCACGCCTCGTTGGAAAGCCCGGGGAAATGTCACAGGAGCCCCACCGGCTAAAAGCCAGGGGCGGACCCCCCGGGCCAGCGCAGGCCACCTCTCTGGTCTCGTGCAGCTGTGGTCATGCGTCCCGGGGGCTGCTCAGATCTACGAGATCGAGTGCCGCCACCCCGCACTCACCACTGCGTCCTCAGAAGGGTCCCCGGGGCATGAAATGTAGGGCCCCCCGCTCCGGGCCGCAGAATCCTTGTTACTGGGCCCCAGATGCTCTGCGGGGGCCAGAGGCGATGCAGGGGCTCAACCCCCCTCCGAGAGCCCCAAGGATAGTAGGTGCCTTCCCAGGGCAATAGATGGTATGGTTTCAGCGTCCAGGTGCGGGGTGCCTCCACGCACGCTCGGAATCTCGTTGCTAGCCACCCAGGAGCAATCGGGGGCCGGGACGTCTGCCCCCACCGGGAATGAGCCGGCACCAGGCCCCAGGCCCCCCGCATTCTCCAGTCCCCTCCTCTCCACACCTGCGGGTGCTGGGTGAAATATGAGGGCGCAGCTCCTCGCGAGGGGTCCCCGATGACAGTGGGCACCTCCCCCGCTGCCGCCACACGTCCAGGCAGCTCGCAGCAGGCCCCAGCTCCAGGCTTCACCCACGGCAAGGTAAACCGCCGCAACGGCCTTGCGTAGGGCCAATCCCCCGGTCACAGGGGCCCAGCGGTGCACCAGTCATCCGCAAGCCTCCGGCCCGGGCCACTGTTGTCTAGAGCACTCGCCCTGCCCTCGGGGACCAGGGCACACCCCCGGGATCCGGTCCGGACTCCACTGCAGGCGGGCGAAGCATCAATGGTGACCCCCGGGGGGTCCTCACCATCCCTCGTGTCCTCGCCGTGTGACCTTAGAGCCGGACGCGCTGCAGGAGTGTGTTCCTTCACGGGAGGCCCCCGATGGCAGTGGGCGCCTCCCTCGCTGCAATTCTTCATCCAGGGCAGGTAAGCACCAGGAGCGCGCCACCCATGTCGACACAGGCCGCAGTCCCGGCCCCGCAGAGGGCCGGCCCAGCGCTTGCAGGGAACCTGCACTGCTGCAGCCGTCCGCGAGCCTCCGGACCAGCTCACCGCCGTCTAGGGCATTCCCCTGCCCCCGGGGACCAGGGCACACCTCCGGGACCCGGTCCGTACACCACTGCAGTCGGGCTAAGTTCCGGTGAGGCCCCGGGGTCCTCGCCGCCCACTGCGTCACCCGCCGTGCACTCGGAGAGGCCGGCCGAGCTGCAAAAGTGTGTGTCTTCACGGGAGGCCCCCGATGCCAGTGGGCGCCTCCCTCGCTGCAGGACTTCGCTCAGGGCAGACCACGGCGAGCACCAGGATTGCACTCCACTACGCCGTCACAGGCCGCAGCCCCAGCCTCGCGTTCAGCGCCGCAACAGGCGGTTGCAGGTCACCGGTCCGGAGCACCGCTGCGTAGGCTGTAGCCCTCGTGTGCAGGGACCCACACACCCCCGCAAATCCGGTCCGAGGACCCTAATAAAGGATAAGTAACAGGATTTCAGCGCTGGCCTGTCGGGAGTCGAAGATGCTCACGTCCTGTCGGCCAAGCTGCTTGGCCCCTATCTCCTAATTTTAACTTAGCAAAGACATATCGGCCGTCTTGGATCAACTCATGTCTTAACAATTGTGACGGGTAGGGATTTCTGCAAAAGAATAGCCACTCCACATTTCCGTGGCTGACCTTTCTTGGAGAGAGATTGTGTTGTCAGTCCGCAGTGAATAACTTTTCCCACCCAATCTCACCGTAATTTAGATGACTCTAAAGCATCCAAATGAGTCTCTTGCAGAAGAGCAATATCAGGTATTTTCATTTGGAAATAAGAGAGTACCTTCTTGTGTTTAATAAAATGTGTAAGTCCATTAACATTCCATGAAAGAATGTGTATTGGGTGAGAGGAAGAAGACATTTTAGCTTTCATGTGTGCACTGAGGAATGAGAGAGATTGTTTTGTAAAGGAAAGCCAATGTAAGGAGTAAGAGGTATTAGGTTAGGGGAGAGGGAAAGCAAAGAGAGAAATAAAGTATGTAGGTAAAAAAGTTATGCAATTAATGGGGTATAAGGGGAGGAAGGGTGGATGGGAAAAGGGAGCAATTGAAGAATATATGTGAGGGAGAAAGTTGAAAAGAAAGAAAGTAAGTTCCGAGTAAGGAGAAAGATAAAAAATGAGGTCTATAACCCTCTCAGAAATTCAAGGAGGTTAGAGGGTTAAGGGGGTGAAATAGGAACGTCGCTTATATACACAGGAATGCAAATAAAAAGGATGAAAAGCGAGGTTCTAGGGAAATTGAAGGAAGGATAAGAGGAGCGAAAGGGTAATAGTATTACACAGGAACAGTGCAGCACCAGCACCAGAAGGGTAGAACTGTTCTCTGAGGGTCTAGACTTTCGGGCTATGCGCACCGGTGGAGCCCCGACCGGCTTATATATATATATATTCACTGAAAAAACCATAGGTTATAGACCATATATAGTTAGGAATTAGCATTTACAAAACCTTGAAAATTCACTGAAAAAACCATAGGTTATACACCATATATAGTTAGGAATTAGCATTTAAAAAACCTTATTTTACTCACACAAAACCATTGAAATTCCATATATAGTTAGTTGTACTAACTATATCGCGCACCCGCAATCCACTGCTGATCATGTCACATATTACATCATTCATGACATGGTCAGTGACATCACTGATGACATCACTGATGACATCTCAAATGACATCACTGATGACATCACTGATGACATCTCAAATGACATCACTGATGACAACATCCAGTGACTGTATTTTTCTGTAAAGTTAAAATATGTCTTACATATTTAAGAATGAGTGGATGTATAAGTGTCTGGATGAAGGATTTAGTAGGTGCATGACTGACTGTATGAATGAGTGATTAAATGTGTCTCACTGAGTGCATGGGTTAGTGACTAAACTGTCTTAATTTGTGCATCATTATGTCTGTTGTTCTGAAAACTGCTGCATGTGTTGTTCAGTAGCTATATGAGTAACTATATGGGTTATTGATTGGTTGCCCAAGTATTTGTATGGGAGACTGAGTGTGTGTGTGGGTGGCTGGGAGGTGTATGACTCTGTGCATAGATGTGTGAGCAGTTGATTCACTAGATGTATGGGTTCAAAAGTGCATGTGGAAACAGCTGTATGGGCGGTTGACTGTGTGCATCAGTGTATTGGTGAGTGAATGGATATCTCAGTGCTACATGTCAAAGTAAGTACATATGTAAAACACAGTACATGTGAGAGTTGACATATATAAATAACTGTGCAAAAGAGCCAGTGAATGTGTGAGTGGCTCTATGGATCATTGTGAACTTGTATCAGGGATTGTATAAGAGAGTAAATATGTGTTAGTATATGTTTGAATAAGTAAGGTGTGTATAACTGTATAGTTGAGGAAATGGAGGTGTGATTGATTCTTTGCATGACTGACTAGGTGTGTGAGTAACTCCATGGATGAGTGACAGTCTGTGAGTGTCTGTTTACACTGAGTGTATCTAAGGTTATATTAGAGTCTGAAGAGCTTCATCGTATTATCACATGAATGATGTCATCAGTGATGTGATCAGTAATGTCAAATGAGATGTCATCAGTGATGTCATCAGTGATGTCATTTGAGATGTCATCAGTGATGTCATCAGTGATGTAATTTGAGATGTCATCAGTGATGTCATCAGTGATGTCACTGACCATGTCATGAATGATGTAATATGTGACATGATCAGCAGTGGATTGCGGGTGCGCGATATATAGTTAGTACAACTAACTATATATGGAATTTCAATGGTTTTGTGTGAGTAAAATAAGGTTTTTTAAATGCTAATTCCTAACTATATATGGTGTATAACCTATGGTTTTTTCAGTGAATTTTCAAGGTTTTGTAAATGCTAATTCCTAACTATATATGGTCTATAACCTATGGTTTTTTCAGTGAATTTCATTGGTTTTTTAAAAGCTAATATCTATAGCTGTAAAATGTATTCTTCTTTAAATCCCAAAATATATTTTATATGTTTATTAATAATTTTTTTTTAAATATTTTTTTTGTTTCGCTCCCGGTCCGCGAACCGGAAAGCTTTCCGTTAGCTCAAATTGATGCCGCGACCCGGTCCGTGAACCGGTAAACGTTCCGTTTGCGCAACTGCCGCTTTAGAAATCAACATCGTGACGCGTCGCGAAAGCGCGACGTATCGCGTTGCCGCGTAATGCGTCTTATGACGTACCGCGTTAGCGCACCCGGAAGTGCCCCGGGGCGCGGACCGAAGCGCAGCGACCCGGAAGCGATCCGGGGCGCGTTCCGCAGCGCGTAACGTAAGCATAACAGGTCATGTGACTTGTTAATAACACTTTTCATTGGTTCATTTCACTTTTGGTTTCATAATCATGTAAGGCTAGGTCAGGTGACCTAAAAATAACACTTTTCATTGGTTGAGAACTATTGTTTTTCCCAAATGATGAAAACCCCTCCTTCTTTCCTCACTCTGACTTTCATCATTGTGAGAGGAAGACCTTTATTAATACTTGAGAAATGGCTTCAGTAGTTGCTTCAGCTGGTGCACCCCCACCACCACCTCCACCTCCTCATGGGAAGAGAGGACCACCTCCCCAGGTCATGACCAACACAGAGGAGGAAGAAGAAGAAATAGAGGAAGAGGAGAGAGAAGAACCACAGTTCTTGGAAGAGATGCCCCGGGTTTCCCATAGGAAAGCCAGTTTCATCTGGCAGTTTTATTCAATCCCTCCAGGGCAAAAGAAAGTGAATGCGAGGTATGTCACCTGCCTCATCTGCAAAGATAAATTATCAAGAGGGACTGATAAAAAGTATAGTTATGGGAACTATACCATGCATAGGCACATGACCAGGAGGCATCCACTCAATTACAGCCGGGCGGAAATACGGGATATGGAACAAAATCCAACATCAACTCCTGTGGCCAGGTCAAGATCGTCAATATCATTGACACCAGCAGAGGCACGGGAAACTGTGCCAAACATCCAAGAGAATTTTGGCCACATGAAACATACTTGTATGTACTGTGGTGCGTTGATAGCATGTGGTAATATGAGTATAAATGCCATCAACCTGGCTTATGAAAATCATAATTGCCCTAACCGCCCCCAGTAATTTTTTTTTGCTCCTGTTGAGCCCTTTTCAATGCCTGTTTTTTGTTGTTTCCCCCCCCAAAAAAACCAAAAAAAATATAAAATCGTTCAAAAAATACAAAAAAAACAAAAAATAAAAAAAAATTTAAAAAAATATAAAACAACAAAAACATTAAAAAAAAGTTCTTTTCAGAACTACCTCCCCTTTCAAAAAAAATTGCTAGAATGTTTAGCACTCTGGCAAGCTCTATTTCTTTTGGTTTGCTTCCCGGTTAGCTTCCCGGTACGCGGACCGGGAGCTAACCAAAAAAAAAAAAAAAAAAAAAAGAGTAAGTATAAGGAAAGTAAACAGAGAGTGATGTTAAAAGAAAGACAGCTATAGGGAGTAAAGAAGAGATACTGTTTAATAGATCTATTTACCGAAGAAAAGACGGAAGAGGGTATAATTGTGAAAAACAAAATAGATAAGGAAGTGAAAGAAAAAAAAGAGAGTAGAACAATAACAAAGAAGAGTTTCTTGGAGAATGTGAGTGAATGTTCAAAATAAGATTAAAACATGGGGAATAACAGAGAGAAAAAATAGAAAACAGAAAACAAAAAATAACAGAAAAAGATTAATTGAAACAGCAAAGAAATGTAAGTAACATAGAGCCATATCATCAACATAGGCAATAAAAGTTTTGCAGCTTTTATCGGCAGAAATGTGTCGCTAAAGCCGCTTTTGCGGCAGAAAACTGCCGCTAAAACCACTTTTGCACCAGTTTTCTGCCAATAAAAACAGCAATAATTTTATTGGCTGTGTTCATAATATGCCCCTTAGTGTGCTTCAACTACACAGAGAAAGCATTATGAACAAGTAGTGATAGAGTGATCAGTCAAAGACACTAAGAGTAATAGAGACGGAGTGAGTGAACAAGAGTGAGGAACTATGAGAAGAGAGGGACTGAGAAAAAGAGTGGAAGGAGTTGAGTAAGTAGGTAATAGAGAAAGGAATGAGGGAAGTAGCAAAGGCAGGAAACTGAGGGTTAAAGAAATGAAGCAGTGGAACTAATAGAAGTTAAATGTGATAGAAATGTAACGAAAAGAGTACAAAACATTTACCTTATAATTGTCGTTAAATTACTCACTTTTTGTTTTTATACTTTCAATCTGTGAAAGAGAGAACAAACATTTGAAAAATATTAAAACATGTATTTAAAAATTACAAAAGACAAGGGAAAAGATTGAAGGACAAACAGTTTTTCAACAACTTTGACACTTACAGAAGCTTCTGCTTCTCCAGGCCCCCTACACAGTCCTAAAGATATACATTTTAAACTAACAGTATCTTGATGCAGATGAAGTGAGGCCTATCTTAAAACATGGTGCATCTTTTGCATTGCTGTTGTCTCAGAAAAGTGTCGCAAGACACTAAAATTTTAAATGATTGCTTCAGGATGCCAATAAGATGTGTCCTATCCAGAGGTTTGTTTGAGGTGAGGCCTACTCAGGGTTGCAGATGAAATTTAGAGTTGTTGAAGAGTACAGAGAAGATAATACATTTGCAGGCCTACCAATGAAGTGAGTCATGTCCACTGCACTCTTGAACAAAGGCCAAACCTCCTCTGTTTCCCTGGACAGACCTAAACTTGATCTGCACAATGTGATTCGTAATGATAGGAAACACAGGTGATGTAATTGAAATACGTGCAATTTCTTTTGCTCATTTCACAATCACATCACTTGTGTTTCCTTTGCTTAGGTATCTCATTGTGCAGATGTAGTCCAGCATATGAAAGAGTACGCAGAAGTGCAGCACTGCATGCAACAACTTTGACACTTACAGAAGCCTCACCTTCTCCATGCCTCCTACACAGTTCTACATATACATCATAAATGCAAACAGTACAGAATTAATTATACATGTTAAATGGTTTATTTTTGCTGTTCTCAGAATGTATCAAAATTCACTAAAAACAGTGACTTGAAGGTATTCATCATATAACAGCGGGGAAAAAAAACACAATCAAAATGATTGTGTTTAAAAAACCCATACAACATAACAAATCAGAATTCAGAACTCCTTAAAGTTAACTTACTTTCCATGACGTCAAAGGATGTCCTATGAACAGCTTACACTCTGTTGTGCTGTTATTACTTTCAGCCCGCCACTTTCTGAAAGAAAACCTCCATCGTTTTTAAAAACATGTTACATGCAATAAATGACTTCTTGCTCTCTACCACAAGTTTCCACAAGGCCAAATCTTGTCAGAGCCATTTATAACTCTTGGATTTCTTGTAAGCCAATCCCGTCATTTGGCATTTCTGCAACTTTCAGAATTAAAATGTTGAAGATCATTTTCACAATCCTGGAATAGTAATATCTTCCCCTTCTTGCTCAGTCATGTTCTACATTTCCTATGACACTGATACTGCTTACTATGAAGCAGACTTATACTACCTCTATGACTACTACAATTATTTAATTCTCTACATCACTTTTAATCACAAAGCAATGTAAAACAGTAGACAGCATTGCAGACTTACATTCCCTCTACTCTATGTTTTGATTGGCTGCTTCAATTAGCTTATAAAAAGAAATAGTTTTTCTGAACTCATTCAAAGTGCACTTATTTCTCCATGACGTCCAGTCTTATGGTTAGAAGTTATGTCTCTGAACTACACTTATCCTCAAGGCCAAATCGTGTAGGAGCCATTAGAACTTCTTGAAATTCCACAGAGCACATCCCGAGATTCTTTCCCTAAAATTTTGGTTTTAAAAACACCAGGTAAGAGTTTTTAAGGTCATACGGCAATTTTTTTTTGAAAATTAAAACAGAATCATTGCAAAATGACCAGCCATTTCTAGACTTTAAATAAGCTGTGTAATGTCCTGATGTTATTGAAGGACCGTCATGATATATAATTGCTGCAGTTACAAAAGTCCTTCCTGATATTGACAACTGCGAAGCCACAACATTTTTAATTAAAGTTGTCAATTTTGTTCCATCAGGCCTACATCGTTGGAACATTAAAATGACATACTGGCCATATGTTCGTATAAATAATGTGGACATCATTTCAGATTTACATTGGCTACACTCCATGTTGTGATCAGCTGCTTTTACTAGCTTATTAAAGGAGACTGATTTACTGTCTGGCAAAGTTAAATATATAAATCTTTCTGAGTCTACACTAGTAGTACTTGATACCATACAGTTCTCGCAGTCATGCTGCCATTGATAAGAAAGCCCAAACAGCTGATCTACATCTACACCTTCAGCATGCAATACATCAAGCATATACATTAAAAACTCCTGACAATCTTGCTGAATATTTTGAGAGAATTGTGTTTGGCCTGAACATCTGTCTAACAGATTTCGAATTTCAGACACACTTTCTATGTTTGTTCTATCAGTGCTACATTTCTCTAACACAGAATTTAACAAACTGCAAAATCTTTGATCAGAATTGACCACAATCTCTTCTTTTACATTTTCTAGAGAAAACAAAACATTAACCACTACATTAGCATAGCAGTTGACACCAGAACTGTTTTCAAATTGAAAACCAACAACATCTTCAACAGAATCCTTTTTGTTTCTGCTTATAATTTCAGGTTCATCGACTTTTCGTCTTTTTGCTACAACCTCCCCAGTATTGGTCACATTTCTTCGTTTCCGGCCTACCACACGTTTCTCAAACAAAGGATATTGAGGCAAATGTGGCGCATACTCTCTTCTTAACCTATTGTATTCCTTAACACAATCTAGATCCGCACAAATGCTTGTGACATCACACTCAATCAAGTACAATCCCGATAAAGTTCTAACTCGTGACAATGCCACATATGCCATACCCTCCTTGAACACAGAACTGCCAATATTCACCAATGCACTGTCTACACTTAAACCTTGCGATTTATGGATTGTCACCGCATATGCCAAGCAAACAGGAAACTGCTTACGGCGAACATATAAGTCTTTTACAAGCAAAAATCTAGCAGAACAACGACCAATTAGCTGTACTTCCTCAATGCCATCAAATTTAATTTTAAAAAATTCAATTCCATCTCTATTTCTGTATTTTACAAAATCAACAACATTACCCATTGATCCATTTACCAGACCTCTTTCAACATGTAAATTCCTTCTTAAAATTATACGGCAGTTCAAGCACACTTTCAGAGTCTTTTCAAAACCTGCAGTTTTAGATATACTCTTCTCTAATGAATCCAATTTTGTTTTCAGATTCTCAGACAAAATAATTGTTGATCCCATATGCTCTACTCTGTCAATAGCTTCCAGTTTCACAATCTCTTGGTTTTCTAAATGCAACATTTTGTTGTTGAATTTGGCACATTCTGCAAGAGTTGGCATCAAACATATTCCAGATTTCTTCTCAGTAATTTTCTGAAAAATATTCTCAGGCACAACATCTTGTTCTGGATATAAATTTGACAGTAATCGTGCATGTAAAGCTTCTTTCCCATGCTCGGTCACTTTTCCAATTCTAACATCTTGTAGAATAGTCTTGTTAACTTCATCCTTCGCCTGACGCATATTTTCATGCAGTTCAGCATAATTGAAGTTTAACCATATATTGACGTTGCCAATGCTGCCTAGGCACTTCCTGGTATCTTCATGCGTGAGCATTTTGAACACAGGTTGCCCTTTCACTGGTGTCAGCTGCAGAAGATCTCCGAAAACAATGATGTGTTTGCCACCAAATAACACATCATACTCTGTTTTGAGAACTTCTTGCATTCTCAAATGCACAAAGGCAAGCATGACATTGGAAACCATGCTTACTTCGTCAATGATAAGAAGTTTCATTTTCCTCAAGATTCTTGAAACTTCAAAACAAGCATCTCCAGATAGCTTGTGATATTGTAATTTGTTGTCATGCTCCACTGGCAGCATCAGTAAACGATGTAAAGTAATCCCTTTAATGTTATGTGCTGCCAGTCCAGTTGGAGCGGTGACAACACAAGACAGCGATGACTCTGTCCTTTCCTGCAAATAGCATGAAATTGCTTTAATGAGGAAACTTTTTCCAGTTCCCGCTTCTCCACTCACGTACAGTCGGACAGGCTTCAACGACGTACATGAGCACTCTTTCTTGTCATGACTTAATCCATGATCAATTTGCATGGTAACTTCGTCATATATTTTCCTCTGCTCAACGTTGAGTTGTCTTTCCAACTCTTCTAAGTTAACCGCATCCTCCTGAGCATGTGCCATGGCTCTTTCCACTTCATTCATAGCAGTGGCAGCTTCATTTTCGATAACAGGTCCTCCTAGTGGATCCTGACTCAATGAAGCAGAACTCTGACTGTCCTGAGAACTGTCTCTGGCAATCTCGGCTGCAATCATTGCTTCCTGCTCAATTTCCGCATTCAACATTTGTACATATTTGGGAAAAGCAGGACATTCTATGGTCTCCTTGGCGGCATTGAAAGAGTCTTCGTAACAGAGAAAATCTCCAAGCAGTTCCTCTTCTGCACGCCAAGGCTTGAAAAGTTGCAAAAGTGCTAAATAGAAAAACTCCTTTTTTTCAGGAGATTCGCCACTCAATTTTCGATGGTTTACCAAGTGGCATTTTCTTTGCTTGACCAGACATCCCTCACTTCCTATTACAGCATACACTCCTTTCTCAGTATCTTCTTTGATGTTCCTCTTGAATATGTAATTTTGAAGAACCTCATACAGACAAACATTCTCGAGGTGAATGCTTCGATTTGGATAATATGTATCCAACATGTTGGTCTTCAAAATGTCGGTACTGTTTGGCTCCTTTTCCGCCAAATACTCAATTTCCCGCACAGGTTTGAGAACTCGATTACGCGTTGCAGCAAGACCAAGACTCGCCCAAATGATACTCCTGGACTTGGCATAGAGACTTGCTGAAGACAACCGGTCAGAACATTCGTACGCTCCGATTTCTCGATGCGACAACATCTTCAGACTGAAACTGTACAACTTCTTGCTGAGGCTCTTTTCATGGGAAATGTCCTCCCACATATCCTTCAATTCTGTCTTCTCTTTTTTGGTGATGTAAGACGTCACATACCGAGCCACAGCCATACAGTTATCAGCCACAAACTGTATATCCATGTTAGCATTCCACATGGACAAAATCACCGGGTTGTAGTCGTTGATGTACTTGGAGTCTTCGTTCCTCTTCAAATTGTATGTGTTTTTAGGTGATTTCTTCATCACAATATGTCGCAGCGAAGACATCAAACTGTTTACTCTTCCTTTAGAAATCACCGGTCGTGGAAAGCCGAAACGACATTTGGTGTAGAACTTGTCCTTGTTTCGGAATTTACGACGACAGTACTTTCCACATCGATGGCTTTGGAAACGCAGAACTTTTTCTCTTAGGCTTTTCTTCTCCTTTGCGTTTGGAACAGCACACGTAGAATACTGTTGTATAAAACTCATCACTGAGTCTTCTGGATCCGTTCCAAATTTAGGTGCATCCTTGATCCACAGCAACATATGTATATGAGGAGCACCTCTTGCTTGGTACTCCTTTCTCCAGAAGAAATCCAACACCTCTCCAAGAGGTGGATTCTTCTTATTCATGATGAAAGACATCATAGCTTCAAATCTATGATTGAAGTACCTACATACATTGACTGGATCCAAAGAGCACAGTTCTCCGGGTGTCTTGAATTCGATGTTTTCTACGTTAGCATTTGCCTCTCGTAGAAATTCAAGTAAGTCTTCCCAGCCATACTCGGCACAGCTCAGAGTGAGGAACCATGTGGGAGTACCTAAGTTCCTCAGCATACATTTTAAATCACCATGACGACGGTACCAGTACTCATTAGTACCACGCTGACACGCCATGAGATTAATCAGGTGAGAATCCAAAATACTGTCTTGGACATTGACTTTATCCATAAAGTCACTTGCCGAGATGTTTTGCATGTGTATACCACTTTTCAAGATGTGGTTCACTGCATATGACAGTCCAGACAGATCGCTTTCAAACAGGAGATGAAACAAATAAGGAATGCATTGTCGAAACCTAGCATCTCCTGCATACAATCGCAAAGTCCAGTATTCAGAAGCAGGAATTTGATGAGGTCGCTCATCATATCTTCCTCCCTGACCTGTTGGAAAAAGCTGTGGGAAACACCGAGCTTCCAAACTTTCCTCCCAAACACTAATGGGACTCCCTTTGGCTTGTTTCATTTGAAACAACTCAATAGCATTCCCCATGACTTCCTTGGAATGCAAAGGATGAACACTATAATGTTCATATATTTCTTCACTAGTAGAAGTTTCTACTTTCTCAATTTGACCAGCACACAAATCGCTATCCTCTTCCTCACTTACTTCCTCTTCTGCAACATATACATTCTTATAGTATTTATTATTTTTTTTCAAATACAATGTTGCCTTTTTAACTTTCCTAACATCTACTAAATCTTGCCATATTTTCTTATTCTTTGTTGGAACCCCATTAACTAAGATAACCAGAGGTTCCTCGTCCACTTTTTCTACTCCAATTGTGTTAATGTTTTTCTTCAAATCTAGAGGCAAATAAACAACTCTTCCCTTTAATCCTCTCTGTAAATCTGATGGAGGCAATTTCCCTGTCTTTGGCTCCATTCTTACAATAGCCTGAAAAGGATGGATACTTTGAATCAAAATAGATTCATAAGTATTTAAATCCTTCAATTCAGAAGGAATCTCAACCAATTCCAGATTATTATGAACTGCTCTAGCAGGCATCTGGTTTTGATTTAATTTGCAACAACAATAAGTACACACACGTTGATCCAATCCCAAATCAAAACAATTTTCTACCATCAAGTATGTTGCGAAATCCTTCCATTCACTATTATTTTCCCTTTCACTTTTTGCATATAAATCCACTAACTTAGTCTGATTCTTATAATAAGTGCGTCGACAACACACACAAGTGAAATTTGGCCTCTCACTTGATTTGACCTGAAATGTGGCAATTTCCCTCTGGAAATTATCTGTACTGGAAACCTGTACACTATCTTCCACATTACCCGCTTCTTCTTGGTCAATTTCAACATTCTCCTCTTTACTTCCAAAGTAACAAAACTCAATTTCTTCACATATATTCTTCACATCTATTTCAGAACCATGCAAAAGAGCAGCACATAATTTTTTAAGCATAATTGCTGGACTCTTAGCATAATACAACATTCTAACTAATTTCCTCACTTTATTATGATGCACTGCTAGCATCCTGAAATTATGAAAAACACTCTGGCATACTCTCCTGGAAAGACAAGCCAGTGAATGACCATGCAAACCTGTCACTTCTCTCACTCTGCAAGGATCTAATTCTTGCAACAACCTTATTTTCTGCTTCAAACTTTTCTTATTAAATGACCGTATAAAATCACAAAGCAAATTGATGGAATCCTGTTGCACACTGCAAATACTACTACACTTCCAGGTGTGCACAGGACCCTTAGCACGTCTTCCTAAAACCTCATTACCTAACACCTCTTCTGCCTCTGTTGTCACAAGTTTTTCTTTTTCAACTGGACAACCATCTTTCACTTCATAAGCACGACCACTGGTGTCAACTGCATGCACCAAATCATTATCCTGGAAATAACTCTCCTCATTAAAAAATGCCTCACAGCTTGAACTATGCATCCATTCTCCAGAATAAACTTCACAAAAATTACTACGATTAACTATTCTCTTCCATCTACTATTTCTTTTGAAATCATAAATTGCCTTGTTTAGCTTCCTAATTCTATTGATTATCAAAATTAATAACTTACGTTTAATTTCAAATGCCTGATCAATAACTTTCTCAACTTTTTTTTTCTCTTATAAAAAACCACTTTCTGTTGACCTTTCTTAATATTTTTTAACAAATTGCCAATTATCCTGTTGCGGAACATTCGTTTACGAATGTCCCTAAACTGTTGTTTCCTTCTACTATCATGCACAGAGTTATCTCTTGCTCTAGCAGTAACATTTTTGATTGGCCTTTCCTTTCCATTTGAATTGCTTCTCTTTTTCTGGACTGAAACATTTTCTGTAGTAATATTTTTTTTACTGCAAATATTTCTTAGGAATGTTTTTGTACTCTTACCCGGTGCTTTCTTGTTGACTTGACAAATCTTTTTGTTAGAGGACTGCTGCTTTTTTTCAATCACCTGCTGTCTTTGACGTTTTGCAGCCTTTCTCAGTCTTTCTTTCATTGGCATGGTGAAATGTTGAAATGATCTGCAGTTGAATCTGTGGTAAAATATATTAAAAAATGTTATTAACCACTATTACCCAACAGTACATCAATAACAGTAATCAAAAACTTAAAACACTACTTTACATTTTTACATATAAGATTTTTTAGTGCATGGCAATTTTAGAATACAGAAATAGCAGAAAAGAAATTGAATTTATATTCATGTTACCTGTGCTATCTTATATGTGAATCTGATCTAATTTTATGAGCATATTTTAATATTTTATTGAAGACACTACACATAACCTGTTTTTGAAGGTGTCTTTATTTTTAAATTAAACGGTTTACATTTTTACTTTTTATTTATTATAAATTTTAAAAATAAATGTTTATAGTTCCATAGGATCAAGCAGGTCAGCTTCCCACCCTATGTCATATAATTCGGACAAATCTGCATCCTCATCACGTTCTTCTTCATCCTCAGGATTTAAATCATCCAAGGGATCAACATCCACTGATGTTTCAATTACAAGTTCAATGATGAGGTCAAAATCAACTGATTGCAGATTATCGCTCATGTTGATGTTGTCTTTATCTTTAAAGAAAGATAACAACAATGAGATGTTGCAGAGTAAGAGACAAATCTCAGAGATTATAATAGTAAAATTGTTTAACAAGAGTAACATTTTGCAGCTATTATTTAGCCATGTCCAGCGATGCTGAGCAGGTGAAGCCTATGTCTAATTTTTCAGTGAACAGGACTCATCTCTTCTTAACCTTGGATAAGCCTCACCGACTCTGTGTCCCCTGCACATACTTAAATGTAAAGGGGCAGATTTATGTTAAATGGCACATCCCCAGGCATGCACCAGTTAACGTGCACCGCTGCTCTGCCACCCATGGTGTGCCGCATTTACAATCAGATAGGAGAAAGCTGCGTTAAAACCCTGCGCCTGCTTTAAGCAGGCATAGGTCTTGACGCAACATTGTGGAGATGGGGCACCCCTGAGCCTTGCTGGAGCTGCATCGCACTTGCGATACAACTCCAGCAATGCGCCACCTTTACAGCACAGATACGTCACGCATCTGTGCCATTTTTGCCCCATGCTGCGCCGCATTGTAAATGCAGCACACCATGGGTGGCGGAACAGCGGCGCAGGATGACTGGCACATCCCTGGTGATGCGCCAGTCATCATAAATCTATCCCTAAGCTTCTTATCTTGTTACAGATGAACCGCCATATGTATCATCAAACTATTTTGCATTTCCTAAATAGCGAATTTTAAGGAATAAATAGCAATTCTTTACCATTCCTAATTTGCAATGAGCAAATTGCTAATTGCAAATTACCCATTCATTTCCATGGGCTAGGAGGCTCATAGGAATGAAGGTGCAATTTGCGATTAGCAATTAGCTCATCGCAAATTAGGAATTTTTCCAAGGGTGCAGGGGTGTCTCAAGAACACCCTGCTGCACCCCTGAAAAAGAAATTTGGGGGCATATGGCGCACATACATGCCCTATGGGCATGTATTGGCGTCATATGGCACCTTTTGTTTTTTGGAAAAAAAGCTTTTTGAAAAGAATTCGCAAATTACCACCAACTAGAAGTTGGTGGTAGTTTCCAAATCCTTAATGTCATTTTTTACATATTTTTTGTTTGATACATTGCATTTAAGGAATCGCAAAATTTGCAAATCCTTCAGTGCAATCGCAAAATAAGGAATAGCAAATTTTGCTATTCCTTATTTTGCATCAAACTTGTTTGATACATACCATTTGTCTAATTAGCATTCGCAAAGGCCGAAATTCGCAGAATTTTGATCTTTGCGAATGCTAATTAGCTTGATACATATGGCCCCAAGTGAGGCCTGTCTTGCAACATGGTGCATCTTTTGCATCACTGCTGCATCGGTTTCATGTGGCACGTTTTTTTTACACCATGACACATCTGCCTAAATGCATCAATTTGTAATTTTGTCGCCTCATAGCAAATCTTTTGCACCGCCGCTGCATCATAAAAGTGACGCACAGTGGCGCAAAAGAGGCATACACCTATCATAAATCTGTCCCTAGCATTTTAAATGATTAATCCAGGATGACGATAAGGTGTGGCCTATCCAGAGGTTTGTTTAAGGTGAGGCCTACTCAGGATTGCAGATTAAAGTTACGCTTGATGAAGAATACAGAGGAGATAATACATGTAAAGGCCTACCAATGAAGTAAGTAATGTCCACTTTATTGCGCCAGTCATCATAAATGTATCCCTAAGCTTCTTATCTTGTTACAGATGAACCGCCATATGTATCATCAAACTATTTTGCATTTCCTAAATAGCGAATTTTAAGGAATAAATAGCAATTCTTTACCATTCCTAATTTGCAATGAGCAAATTGCTAATTGCAAATTACCCATTCATTTCCATGGGCTAGGAGGCTCATAGGAATGAAGGTGCAATTTGCGATTAGCAATTAGCTCATCGCAAATTAGGAATTTTTTCAAGGGTGCAGGGGTGTCTCAAGAACACCCTGCTGCACCCCTGAAAAAGAAATTTGGGGGCATATGGCGCACATACATGCCCTAAGGGCATGTATTGGCATCATATGGCACCTTTTGTTTTTTGGAAAAAAAGCTTTTTGAAAAGAATTCGCAAATTACCACAAACTAGAAGTTGGTGGTAGTTTCCAAATCCTTAATGTCATTTTTTACATATTTTTTGTTTGATACATTGCATTTAAGGAATCGCAAAATTTGCAAATCCTTCAGTGCAATCGCAAAATAAGGAATAGCAAATTTTGAATTAAGGACATTTTAAGTCATTTCCACATGTGCAGTGTTTTCAAATTTTGATTTGAAAATCGTTTTTAGGGAAAAGGAATGGTTTGTAAATTTATGACAAGGACATAATGGTGTATGCTTCTTTATAAGGCATTTCACTGTCTCTGATGTCATTTTTCCCATATTACATTATAAGACCTTTCCCCATGGAGCACATTCCTTGTAAAAATGCTCCCACCTGTGCATGGTGAATTTAGATTTTGACTGTTTGAGTCACATAGCCATGTTAAAAGGGACCCAAAAAAATTGCAAAGGCTTTAAAAAAACACTTTCATGTGTCTTAAGGACATTTTAAGTCATTTCCCCATGGGCAGTGTTTTGTAAGTGGCGCAAAAGAGGCATACACCTATCATAAATCTGTCCCTAGCATTTTAAATGATTAATTCATGATGACGATAAGGTGTGGCCTATCCAGAGGTTTGTTTAAGGTGAGGCCTACTCAGGATTGCAGATTAAAGTTACGCTTGATGAAGAATACAGAGGAGATAATACATGTAAAGCTCTACCAATGAAGTAAGTGATGTCCACTTCATTGCGCCAGTCATCATAAATGTATCCCTAAGCTTCTTATCTTGTTAGAGATCAACCGCCATATGTATCATCAAACTATTTTGCATTTCCAAAATAGCGAATTTTAAGGAATAAATAGCGATTCTTTACCATTCCTAATTTGCGATGAGCAAATTGCTAATTGCAAATTACCCATTCATTTCCATGGGCCAGGATGCCCATAGGAATGTAGGTGCAATTTGCGATTAGCAATTAGCTCATCGCAAATTAGGAATTTTTCCAAAGGTGCAGGGGTGTCTCAAGAACACCCTGCTGCACCCCTGAAAAAGAAATTTGGGGGCATATGGCGCACATAAATTTTAACAACATTCCTTTACCTCAAAAACGATTTTCAAGTCATAATTTGAAAACACTGCCCACAGGGAAATGACTTAAAATGTCCTTAAGACACATGAAAGTGTTTTTTGAAAGCCTTTGCAATTTTTTTGGGTCACTTTTAACATGGTTGTGTAACTCAAACAGTCAAAATCTAAATTTACCATGCACAAGTGTGACCATATTTACAAGGAATGTGCCCCACGGAGAAAGGTCTTTTAATGTAATATGGGAAAAATGACATCAAATGTCCTTAAGACACATAAAAGCGTTTTTTGATTGCCTTTGCAGCATGTTTGTATCACTTTTAACATGGCTATGTAACACAAACATTCAAAATCTAAATTTGCCATGCACAGGTGGGAGCATATTTACAAGCAATTTGCGCCACAGAGAAAGGTCTTACATTAAAATGGGAAAAATAACATCAGAGACAGTCAATTGCCTTATAAAGAAGCATACACCATTATGTCCTTGTCATAAATTTAAAAACAATTCCTTTTCCCCAAAAACGATTTTCAAATCATAATTTCAAAACACTGCACATGGGAAAATGACTTAAAATGTCCTTAAGACACATAAAAGCATTTTTTGATTGCCTTTGCAGCATGTTTGTATCACTTTTAACATGGCTATGTAACACAAACATTCAAAATCTAAATTTGCCATGCACAGGTGGGAGCATATTTACAAGCAATTTGCGCCACAGAGAAAGGTCTTACATTGAAATGGGAAAAATAACATCAGAGACAGTCAATTGCATTATAAAGAAGCATACACCATTATGTCCTTGTCAGAAATATTATAACCATTCATTTTCCTCAAAAACGATTTTCAAGTCATAATTTGAAAAGACTCCACAGTTCCTATGCAGAAAACCACCCTGTCAGTACTAATACTTCACATTTTCTCCAATTACATTTTCTCAAAGAAATAAAATCTATTTGTAAAACACTTGAGACAAAGCAACATTTGAAAAACACAACTTTCTTCATAATTTTCTCCTTAAAGCACACTATTCTCTATCTAAATTAAAGAAATATTTTCTCACCTTAGCAAATACTTTGAGTTTGAAAACAGTCTCAGAAACACACCAATTTGTCTTCAGCAGAGCAAAAGGTATGCACTCCAGAGTCTGCAGCTATCAAAAGCACAGAAATGCTGTAATTCTTCACACACATCTCTCATGTCACCCAATCAAAACTCTTCCCTCACTTTTTTTCAAATGAAAACCCTTCCCCCCTCTGCCCTCTTTGCCTTTTTTGCATGGCAACCACCTCTTGGAAGACCTCTGGTGTTTGCAAGTTCACACAACAATGTTGCAATTGAACTCTGAACTCTCAGTGCACCTGCGTATCCACTGCAATCTTTCATTTAATGATTTTTTATTGACCATTCAAAATACATCTTTCAAAGAACTCATCCATGCACCCTAACTTTCTGTTTTCAGCAATCAAAATCCACCAATCACTGTTACTGCTTCATTAACACAGAAACTCCACAGTTTTTTTCATTTTAAACTCTCATTTTTTCAACTGCCATTTCATTGCCACACTTCATCTGACTGCAGCAGAACCTTCTCTCACCATGTTTTCTGTCTGGATTATTGGACATAGTTATATCCACTGGGCTCACAGGTATGCTAAGAACAGAAATTTACCTAACCTCAATTTACAAGATGTGGAAATTAAGTGGTTTGGCCACAGAGGATTAAAATGTCACCAATTGATACCATTGGTGAAAACCTTTATGCATTTGCCAAAACCTGACCTGTTAATTGTGCACTGTGGAGGTAATGATTTGGGCACTTTGACTGGGGTAGGTCTGGAAATGCTTTTAAAGGACACCTTTGAGCAATTGATGGCACTTTTTCCTCAAACTGCCTTGGTATATTCAAATATATGCCAAAGACAGAAATGGAGGTGGTCAAACCAATTTTGTCCACAAATTGAGAAGTCGAGGAAGCATGTAAACAAATCTGTTTCAGCTTACATGAGAGACCATGGAATGGGCTCCATGTACAACAATAACTTGCGTTACTACATGCAAGATATCTACAGAGGAGATGGAGTTCACTTCTCAGATGAGGGCAACAGAATTTTCATTCTGAATTTAAGACTGTGCATTGGTACCTACTTATAAGTACCTACATGTACCATAAACCCAAAAGCTCTTCTCAGAGCTACCCTACATCTGATCACTCACAATTATTATTTTACTGTAACATTTTTCACTAATTTTCAACAAAGTACGCTCCCTGGGGCGCTACCCGGTACGCGAACCGGGAGCTAACCTCGCGAAATTTTTTTTTTAAATGTTTTTTTTTCGCACATATAAGCCTCCTCAGCCACCCTCAGAAAACCTAGGGGGTCAAAATAAGTCTACCGTGCCCCCTTCTACCCATTCTGAACATTATTTGCCCTCCATCTTGTATCTTAATTCGACCGAAACACAAAATGGTGGACTCCCGTAACGCTTAAGGTTCGCGAACCGGTGCGCTCAACAGTTCGCGTACCGGGTCGCTCCCTGGGAAGCGCACCATCAAAAAAGGTGGGAAAGTAGTTTACAGAAAAGCGACTGGAGACAATTTCACCAAATATAGATTAGCTCATACTACATACCAATCCCTACCATTTTCACAAATTTGATTGGAATTCCATTTAGCCATTTAGCCTGTAGACCTCTCTAAATACCCTGAGGTAAATTACTTCTCAAAACACATCTGAAGTGTTGGAATTGACAACCAATTAAAATGTTACTTTCATTTTCTACTTTTTTTACCTGACATTTGATTGGTTATGTACCTGAATATATATAAAGAAAGAGAGAGAAACACATCCATTTTGACTACTACTTCCTGAATTACATTGCAAGATCATTTTCACTCACAACTTAAACTTGTTTTTAGAAGGTGAGATATTATTTTATAAATTTGAAAACATTTTCAGATAGTTATATACTATCCCTCTGTAAGAGTTAGACATTGAGAAAGGCTTCTTTATTATAATTATGGATTGATTTAGGTTTCTGTGGTATAATTATGAATTTACTTAGGCTTCTTCACAGGCACTTTTTAATAGTACTACTTCACGCCTGAAACCATACAGTGCCCATAGATTACTTCTCTGTTATAAACTCACAAGTACCTGTCTGAACTTAAACCCAACAGTGCCCTATCACTACTGATATATTTATTTTTTATGCAAATTACAGCAATAAAATGGAAGGTGAGCAGAATGTTTCCTTCGAAATTGTTCTGGACAGCAACAATGAACAAGTTATGGAACCCATTGATGACTTAGAATTCATGGATGAGTCACGGGACTATGAATTACTTCAATGTGTAGAATCTGTCGATCATTTACTCCATTATGATGACGGTCAAATGTGGGAACTTATGTTCACTCAACAAGAGGACATATCGGACAGTCAAATGCTAGACGTTCTATTAAATTTTGAAAAACAATCTGAAAAATAAAATTGTATGTAATATTAAAAAATTGTTTGAGTCTTTAATCATTTTTATATGTAATTCATAAACTAGTTAAATGTTAGAAATGTTATTAAATTTTGAAACACAATCACAATAATAAATAATTGCTTAAAAAATAACAACATTAAAAAATAATCAACAAAACCAACAATCAATTAACATACAGTATTTGAAAAGTCTATCATTCATTTTTCATTATAGTACGCTGCCCAGAACGCTTCCCGGTTCGCGAACCGGGCGCTACCCACGCAAAAAAACAAAAAAATTTTTTTTTGGTTTTTTGCCCCGCGGGGCCCTTTTAAAGCCTCCACATTAAACCTAGGGGGTCAGGGAGGATATACTATGCCCCCTTATGGTCATTTCCCCCTTTGTTTTGGCCTCCTCTTGTCTCTCAATCCTACCGAGAGACAAGATGGCGGCCGCTCCGGACTGTTTAGAATGTTGACAGACACCGGAGAGCCAATCAGCTTCGCTACGCGAAGTTCCGGTACGCGTAAAGTCCGCGAACCGGAGCGCTGCCCGGTCAGCTGTTACAGATATATATCTTTTTTTGAACATTAATTTCTCAAAATCCACTGAAGCACATATGTTGAGACCTAGCAAAGGCACATCGGGCTACCAGTCCCTACAATTTTGCCAAGTTTCGTGCAAATCCATTCAGCCGTTCGGGCTAAAAGTGAGGCCAACCGCCCTATGGAAAACTCAATGTTAAAAACACGTTTTGGGACCCCCCTTTTTTCTCGGCCCCCCCTTGACGAACCCCCCCCAAATTTCCAGGGGCTGCTCAGAAACAAAATGTTCAATTTTCCAGAAAATTTCAGCCAATTCCGTCCACAAACGCCAAAGTTATTAGACATAGAATTTTCAAAAATCCCATAGGGAAAAAATCCTAACTATATATACCTACTGGCGACCGCCAGTAGGTAATATATATATATATATATATATATATGAAACACTATTAACGTAGAGATTATAAAACAACTCAATTATTCAAAGATTTGAGTATTGGGCCCATAGAATAAAGATTGAGATTAAAAGTTGAAGTGATAGAGGGAAGTAACAAATATCTTAGTAGTACAGCAATAAAGTGGAAAAGGAGATCAAAGGAGAAAGAGATGAAGGGAGAAGAAGAGAGAACAAGCATTGGCATAGCCGACAGGTCTCGCTTTTGGGACCTTATAAGTATTTAGCTATGCAACAGTTGATGTTGTTGCACTAAGGATATTGTGCTAGATAACTAAACACTAATAAGGTCCCAAAGGCAAGACCTATTGGCTATGCCAACTGCTTGTTTTCTGTTTACTGTTGTTTTGTCAACTAATGCGCCCAGTGTATTTCCTGTTTCATGTGAATTGCTGTGTTGTAAGGGTTTGCACTGTACAAATACACCGAATACAGTCTGCTACCGTGAAGAAAACATTTCAGAACGGCGTGCCCATATCGGGATATACTGGAATATTTCTTAAGTTTCTCTTCACAACTCCCTAGAAAGCCTTAAAGCTGTAAAATGGTATCGTAATGAGTTGCTTGACCTATCAAAAAATAAATGTATATGTGAGGGTTGGAAGAGGGGGCCTCTCCCCCCCAAACACAAACACACACACAGGAGGAGGTCAGACTTGCTTGATGCAACGTGGGTCTGAAATGGAAACATTTTTGATGCTGTTATTTCTGTGCATAGAGCTCTCAGGTACACCTGTTCCATTAATCGGGTGCTCACCTATTCCAGCTATTTTCTTTGGATTATGGGACCAGTACTCCTGGTTTTATACTGAGCAAATACGATTGCCAATCCCAGTATCCAACGAAAAAAACCTGGTCTGTATAAGTCACTCAGTCACGTGGAGTGGGACACTTGAGAGCCCCGTGTGTATAGATAGCCACACGGGTGTGTATATTAGTATGAGTTTGCCACTGGCTAAAAGATCCCCTGCTGGATGCAATGGTCACCAGAGCCCCCATGGGCAGAGCAGGTAACTGAAACTGAACTTAAGCCTCCCCCAATCGTATTTTGCATTTATACGGAACACGAAACATTTGCAAGCCAAAAGAAATGCAAAGGCTTCCCCTTTGGCTCGGACGCCTTGCATCAGTCATCGCCCTGCCTGCATTTCGCTGGTGAGCCAGCCTCTAATTGTCTGCATTTGGCAGATTTAACACTTCCTGACAGAGGGGCTAATAAGGGGAAGTATTTGTGCATAACTGTCAGAGGGAGAAACAAAAGCGAGCCCTTTCAATGTGTGGCACTACTAACCTATGCGAGCCCTCCTTTTCACGCACTCCCACCCCTTTAACTCAACTGCAGCAGTGCTGGGGGTCACGGAGAGCACTGAGGTATCTTAAAACAGACCCAGAATATGTTTTTGTGAGGACAAATTTGTCTTCGTCTTGAAAACTATTGTGTTTCCGAAGGAAAATGCTTATTAACAGATGTGGCCACGCTGAGGGGAGACTCGAGGCTGATGTCGCTGCGGGGACTGCTTTGAACTTAACAAGCACCGATTTTTGGAGCAGACTGGTTAATGAAAGCAAATTACATTTTCTGACAACTTCCCCTCCTTTCCGTCTTGGGACTGTGGGTCCGAGGACAAAGAGGGTTTGGTTTATGGTTAAACAGAAATGGTTCCAGTCTTAAAATACTTGTGCCGGCGCCTGCATGTGAATGGAATTGCCTGGTGACTGACACACTGATCCCAGGCTGTTTAAGCCCAACCTCTCTGCCTCCCAGAGAACCTGTTTCTAATTAACGCAAACACCTCTTGTGTTCGCGATAATTGGAAACAGATGCCGCTCTGCGCGTAACTGGAAGCCCTAGGCGGTTACATTTGCTGGTAAAGGCGGGATATGCATCCGCCTTTACCCAATTGCGTGCTGTCTTTTAAGGAAGATACATGCAAACACCAATAGAAATATTGGTGGACAAAATGCCCCAAGCACAAGCTTGTGAAAAGTCCTGGTCAGCTGCAAGAGGTCATTTTCCTATTGCAGCGCATGCGTGCTGCTATATGCTCGACCTAAAAAGGAGAGCGTCTATGTCATATGACGGTATCATATGTGTATTAGAATCAAACAAATATTACATAGTGGTGGTAGTAACTGAATATCAAATATTATCATAGGCAAGTAATGTCACAATTAAATATTATAATAGCTAAATATGAGTACATTTAAATAATATTATAGTTAACTATTTATCACAATTAAATATTAAATATTATTACTAATTAGATAATATCATAAATACTTTGTAAGTAAAGATAAAAGAGAGGCGCCACTGTTATCTGAAGTGAGATGGCCCTGATTTAATGCCTCAGAGAAGAGAAGTTGTTTGGCGGGTTTATTAGATGCTTTATTAGAAGGTATCACCACCACTTCTGTGTCAATCTTTGACGTATAGGTTCTTTCTCCAACTAGACGTTTATGATATAGTAGATGATGAGCGTTGATACTTGTCGTCAAAGGTTAATTCAATTCATCAGAGTCAATGTTGTTGTCTGTGAGTCGCCCCTAGTCTGTTTTGTGATAGACTACTACTGAGGTGAAGCATAGATCATAAGCATGCAAAATTTTATATTGAAAAGATGCATTTTCCAATAGATTCTAACCTCTTTTGGAATCACAAGCTTCTAATTGGCATGCAACCAGGTAAATGGAGACCAACAACAAGCAACAACAAATACAAGAAAAACCAGAGATGTAATAAATGTCTCTATGTGGCCTTCGTAGTGGGTACCCCTCTTGGGTGACGTCAACCGAAGACAGACCCATTCTCAGTCAGGCAGGTAATAAGTGTTGCAGTAATGCTGCAGAGAGGCCTGGGACCAATAATCCCACCAGGGCAGTGAGAAGTAATAGCCAAGCCAAGAGTCTAACTAGGCCAAAAGGAGAAACCGACTGCCTTAGGACCTCACCACTTGGAAGATATATTCAAGTTCATCAGCGACTGACAAACACTCGCCCCCCGTCGAAACTGCAATTATAGGCTAAAAAAGGGGGTATTGGGCAAGCAAGAAGAGTCCAACAGAGTGGTAGGCTAGCCCTCTATGGTAAGCAATACAGCAGAGGGCCCAGCTGCCACCAAAAGTCAATCAGAAGTCATCATAGGCCAGCGGGTCAGGAAATTAACACTGATCAGGTAAGTGTTCCATTTAACCGTATTATTCTCCACTTTCACCACCAGTAAACAGCCTCCAGGATAAGTTGCTTCCGTGTGTCAACAGAATGGTCGCATCTCTGGCCATGCATTTAGAAGCATGGCGCAACAACAGTCACAAAAACCACTATAAATCTGCACCAGATGATGGACTAGGAAATTGCAGATCGATCAAGGGAAGCCACAGGCAGTGCTACGTAGGCCTGCGAAGTTCACCAGCAGCCAGTCTCACATGCGCACTACGGCAGAATCCACGCTCACGCTCTCGCCCACAGTCAGGAAAACAAAATGGTGGGTGCTCCTGAGCCCAGGGAGCAGAACAGGTCACCTCAGCCGCTTCATGTCACTTCATCAGTATGTCATCAGGTTACACTCCCTGGAATCCAAAGACCAACAGAGGAAAATGGCAGGTAAGTCAGCTAGAGGCAGAATAGTAAAATAGGTGAGGAGAAGCCCCACTTCCCCTCAAAATATGTGCTGCAATTTGAAGCTATCCGGGCTGAAGACGGCTTATAGCCAGAAACCGGTCCTAGGATGCTTGATTCCGGTCCAGGGAAGAAATGGCTTGGTAGTTCGGGCTGGACTGTTCCCATGAGGCACAGGGTCAAGACTGATTTGCATATGGCCATGTCTGAACTGGGGTGGCTTGGTGGGCAAAATAACGATGGATTAAACCCAGATCTGTGACTGGGGTGAATGTATTGCCATTGTGCAACATTCCATCCATCATCTTGTGTGTTTTGCTGTTCACCCTATGTGGGAAGGGTATGCCCAGACGTGGGTCACGTGCTCACTATGCCACTGGAGTCAAGCTATCGTGACTTAAGACGGCTGATAGCCAGAAACTGGTCCTAGGATGCTTGATTCCGGTCCAGGGAAGCCATGGCTTGGTAGTTTGGGCTGGACTGTTCCCATGAGGCACAGGGTCAAGACTGATTTGCATATGGCCATGTCTGAACTGGGGTGGCTTGGTGAGCAAAATAACGATGGATTAAACCCAGATCTGTGACTGGGGGTGAATATTTTGCGATTGTGCAACATTCCGTCCATCATCTTGTGTGTTTTGCAATTTGAAGAAAGGCAGTTTGGGACACTGCTCCTCAGAACGTGGTCAGAGGGGGCGAGGCTCGGTTCTGACAGTTGACGGTGAGGTTAAACACACAACAACGGATCTCACAGGTTCGAATCACAGCTCTGCGTGTGCATCATGAGCCCCCATTTTTCACTCACAGGACTGTGTAGAATTCCTCACCAAATAATCTCGCCCAGGAACATCCGCCGAATCCAAACTCGCCAGCAAATCATACTCAGCTGGTTCATCTGCGGATATCAGGACTTAAACCGGCATGAAACCACAGGAAAGTTTCTGAAAAATTCATGAATTAGGCCCTGTATCTAGAATAGAATTGAGAAATAGAGAGAGAGGTTTGCTGTGAATTGTTAAACATGAATTCTTTCTGACAATGAACTCCAGCAGACCCAGTCATCCTGATGGTTTATTAAAAAACATTGCAGATATTGTTCAATTATCTGGTTTACTCTTTGGGTTTCTCAATCAGATTTGGGATGATAACTGTTGCATGTATATGTTTTTACTTTTTAGCAACAATCACTAAGACTCTTCAGGGAAATTAGGTAAACTGTGTTTCTCGATCTGAGGTTATGTTGTTCAGCAAACCTTTAAGCCTACAATTTCTTTCACAAAATGCCTTGATTGTAACTGGAATAAAGGTAAGGATTTTAAGAGAAGAAAGTGGACTAATTTCATGAATAGATCCACCACCATCTTTAGTACAGTACATGATTATAAAGAGGGAAAATCACTTATGAAATCAAAACTTTGGATATTGTGCACCAATGATGTAGAGAAACAGTAAGAGGCTGTAACAAGCCTAAATCACTTTCATTGGATTTCCTGGATTGCATACAGGCTGAGCAAGTGATAACATGTGTAGGTATGATTAGCTACTTCTTAGGTCACCAAAAGAAGTGAGTGAGAGAACTATCTGCTGTCATTATTCCTGGATGACCAGCAACTGGTGAATCATGAAATCACTGTAGAACATATAGCTGCAATGTGGTTCTTGGTTGTGTTACAGTTTATGATGGTGAAACAATAAACAATAGTCTGAAAGGCTTGTTTAAACTGGTGCACAAAAGCTTTAGGTGTGATATTATCTTGATGTGTAAACCTCAAATATGCTTCAATGTCTTTAGTGGCCCTGGAATCACTACAAGGAGCATCATCCTTCCCATGTTAGTTGCCCGGTCTCTAGGTATAGAGACACCAGGTAAAGATGTGGATCTGTCTTGTAGGTGGTTTAATTAGTCTAGTAAAATATATTTTTTCAACTTTGCCAGTTTTCATATATTTCTGTAAGTTTTGAATAGCTTGTACTAAAGAACCAAACGTAGAGTTTTAATTATTCACTACTTTGGGTTTTTTGCACTCTGCCCCTCACTCACCTATTTGCTCACTGGTATTCCCGACTTAAAACACCTCAGCTTCTCTCCACCTACACTTTTCTTGTGGGGAGTTGTAGCCTAAATCTGGAACCTTGCGGTTCTGATGTGATTGGGGAACCCAATGATGAAGCATGTCACCCTTAGGTGAGAGAGGGTTCTTGTCCTTAAAAAGGATCTATTTTTCTCCACTTGACTTCTCTTTCACGTTACCCTTGTTACAAAGGGATGTATCTGTTGTCAGTTTCCAGTTTAGGGAGTGGTACGTTTCCCCCCTTTTTGGGACTTCCCTTGGATCCCTTGTGTGATTTTGAAACCATTAGTTTATGCCTGACAAACTGTCATGGTCCATGGTACGTTAATACTAGGGTGGATGTTGGCAATCCATCATTTGGAGCCAAAGAATATGAGCACTGGGTAGGGTGAACAAGATCTATATTTCTGACCCAGGCGAAACAAGGAAGAATGGGAGGGAAAGGGAAAAACACTTCAACACCTAGGATGCTATACCATCACATAGTAGAAAATACAAATAAATATATTATTATTATCACTTTAAGATTGTGTTAATACATAAAAGTTCATAAAATGCTGTTCCCACTACTGCAGCTTACAGAGACTCTTAATCAAATCCCTCAGCCAGAGTGGACTTGAGGCGTCACTGTCAAGGCTCACATGAAGTTTCCACGGGAACGAGAGACAGGAGACTGAAGAGTAGGTCCTAACTTCTCACTACCATATAGTCCGCCCAACAGAGTCAAAGCAAGACCAGTGTACAGGGGGAAGAGGGGGAACAAGGGGAGGAGTAAAACTGAAGAGGGTCCCTCTGCAGGACCTGGGCAGAAAGGATACGTCACTGAAGACTTCTGTGATCCTGTAAGCAAAGTATTGTCAATCAACTACTCTCAAAATGATGTGAAACACAGAAGTAGATAAAAAATACACATACATCAATATTGTCTACCTGATTTGTTCCTCTCTTCCACTAGTGTCCAATAGAAGTGTTTCAAGTGTCAACAATCAATTCTGTGTTAAACAAACATCAAAAAAACTGAGTGAAAAAATTACTGAATGTACACTATTCATTTATGTAATGGGATTATACTAAATGGTGCTTACCATTGTAGAGAACATAGGAAAATAGCACATAGCCCAAAAGTAACGAAGACTGACCCAAGTGATAGGTCAGATTCAAAGCAACAAAAATATGCAAAAAAGTGCAGGCTAAATAATCCTATCTCCTTAAATTTAGGAATTCACGATGATGACTGCTATACTTTAATATAGCCAGGAATTACGCTTATTCCCTTTAATTCAGGAGTTCATGATGCTGACCGCTATGCTTTATTACAGCCAGGAATTATGCCACAAAAGAAATGCAGATGCCCATTTTCACCATGGAGATCCTGTCAGATAAGTATAGGCTTAATAAAATATTCTCAGATGCCTTATATGCAAACAAGCACAAGCGTGCTACCGCCTTTGAATGATTCTGTTGTTTTTTTTTTTTTGCAAATGGGAACCCCCACAGAACACGCTGTGAGCCCCGGCGAGAGCAACGAGAAGGAGTGCCTGATGTGAGGTGTCCGGCGTTGGGAAGACAGAAGCAGCCGTGAACCGGAAACATGGACGTGACCTCGGATGTGAAGGAAACACTCGTAAGAGCTAGAAAGCTATGCGCTCCTTCCGTCCGAACAAGGGATTTTATATGGGCATGGCTCCGCCTCAGCCACAGACTGCGGCTGGGCTGGAGCATTTATGACAAGCACAGTCAAAGAGATGAAGAGGTGCAGCAAGAAGGTAAGTCTTTGTACAGGAAGCATCAACTGAGTACAAACAACAAGCAACCCAAACATGTCAAAATGACAAAGCTCTTGGAAGTAAGGCTGGTGATGGGCTGGGTTTGTGCGAGAAACCCAACAAGACTCGCTGTTGGTAGGTGACGTGCTGCTACAAGTGCTAATTCTTTTATAACTTGCCTGCCAGTTCTGACCCACATGTTTCTGTACTAATCAAAAGGTCCCATCTTTGATTGGGAAGCCTATGTCTGAGTCACCTAGGTCTGGGATGAATGCCATATTGATGCTGCCTTTGGTGAATAGGACAGCCCAGATTCCATGTGTAGGAAATTGGGTAATTAGTGGTGCAGAATGTGAGACCTGCACAAGTAAGAGATCCACCATTTCTCCTAACTGGTAAGTAAGCACCCCATTATATCGCTTGACTCTCTCAGGTCAACAGTGGAGCTCCATGCTCCCTGTGACCTATCTAGGGGTCAACAGTTAAAACCTTTTTCTAAGCATTAGGAGGCTGCACCATATAATGGCAACCAACTTAGAGCAGTACACAAATGCTGGCTGCATCTCACTAAATTTACTGCAGGCGTTCAATACTCGATACGCTGTCATGGGAATATATGTTCAAGGCTATTAACAAGTTTGATTTGTCCCCTAAATACCTTTGATGGATAAGCTTGCTATATGATGCCACCACAGCGAGAGTCCGGACAGGTAGACACATATCAGGAGAGTACCAGGTGTGCAGGGGCATGCGTCAGGGTCGCTCCTTTCCCCATTGTTGTTTGCACTAGCGCTGGAGCCGCTAGTGCTTTGACTACTTCAAGAGGCTGACCGACATGGGATACCGATGGGAACCTCCACACATCTGATATCTGCTTATGCGGGTGACATAATTATCTATGTGTAGGACCTCCTGGGTGTGCTAGACCCCCTTCTAAGATTTTTTAGATGGTTTGAACACATATCAGGTCTCACTAATAATGAATGAATCAATCAATCATTACATTTATAGAGCGCGCTACATACCCGTGAGGGTCTCAAGGCACTGGGGGGGGGGGATACTGGTCGAAAAGCCAGGTCTTGAGGAGTCTTCTGAAGGCCAGTAGGTCCTGAGTCTGTCGTAGATTGGTTGGGAGAGTGTTCCAGGTCTTGGCGGCGAGGTAGGAGAAGGCTCTTCCGCCGGCGGTGGTTTTCCGGATCCGAGGGACTGTGGCAAGGGCGAGGTTGGCTGAGTGGAGGCTTCGGGTGGGGGTGTGGAAGTTGAGTCGGTTGTTGAGGTAGGTGGATCAAAATCGAACGCCTTTTTATTCTGAGTCCACGCACGCCCGAGGCGATTAGCTTTGGGCTGCATTACCTGCACGTGACGCAGCACATCTTCAAGTATCTAGGCATACACATATAATGATCTCATGCAGACATGCTGGAAGGTAATCTTAATAGGGAAATAATGGGATTACGCTCGAAAGCCGCTTTCTGGACTACGCTACCTCTTTCGGCAATGAGCCGCGTGGCATTGTCCAAAATGGTGGTCCTCCCCCGGCTCCTCTATTACTTTATTAATCTACCACTCATAGTGCCCCCAGCAACTTTCTGCACACTAGATACTGTACTATTGGACCTCATTCGAGGAGCAGGTTGACGAAGGGTGAGCCTTAAAAAACTACAACTAGAGACAAGCACAGGGGGATTGGGGGTCCCGGACATTCAAGCATACTATTAAGTGAGCCAAGAGATAGGACATACTATGCAAAACATCGATCAGGGAACCCTGCACATGTTATTACTACCACAATGTAAAATCCCCCGAATGTGCCGCCTCTTTATGTACAGCACTGCTGTGCTGGAAGAAAGCGCTGCAATACATGTCCCACTGCCCACCCACCCCCCATGCAGGCTACAATCAACTACTTGGGATCCCAATACTGAGTGGCAGGTTTATGAGGTGCAGAATCAGGGGATGTATGTCACTACAACGCATAATATTACAACGCATGCCATTACAACACATTTTTTACGACGCAAGTACCATTACAACAAATGTTTTTACCACGCATACCATTAATAGTAATAGTAATGGAAAAGTACCATTACAGCGAAAACAAAAACAACGCATACCATTACAACGCATATTTAAATTAAAAAAAAAATATTTGTTTTGTAAAATAACTCCTGGCACGGGATGCAGGGAAAATAGGGGTTTTGGGTGGGGAAGTGTATTAAAAAATAGTAGAGAACTGAACGTAGATTAAGAAAATTAGCATGTTTTTTTTAAATGAATTCTCGAGTATTAAAAATAGGTACTTGAGTAATTAAATAAGTACTCAAGTATAAAACGTATTTTAAATAATATAAACATTTGTTGAAATCATTTTCAGTAAAACACAAAAAATTATTATTAATCACAATACCAGGCGAATTATTTAAGAAAACAGCAAAACCAAAACATAGCCGCCATTTTAGAGATAATGCCAAAAATGAGTCCTACAACTCTTTATATGAAAGAAACACAGAAACACAGAAGCACTGTAAACAAAATGGAGGTCAAAACGATACTCTGCGCACGAAACCCACCCTTTTTAAATACAAATTTAAATTAAACGTTTTCACAGCAAATAAATACTTTTTATAAAACCATCCAAAACGATATTTTTCTCGAAAATTATGATGAGAATAATAAAAACATATAAATACGAGTAATACTCCATTTTGAATTCAGTAGTAATTCTACTACCAGAGAGAGCAGTCGTGACTTTCTGACCTGCTGACCTCTTGCCACAGTGAAGAAATCCTACGAAAAAGATACAACTCCTATAGTACAAACAAGTAAGTTTAAACACAAATACAAGTAAAGATCTGTAATTTAAAAATAAATTAATAACATATTATTAAAACGAAAACATTATTATGTTTCAGATTGTCAAAAAATTAGCAATCACTATTAAAAGATATTGTCGTCATTTTTACAAAGTGAGAAGAAATGTAAGTACGTTAAGATTTTATAAAAAGATTATTACAATGATTTTTTAAACTGTCACATAATAAAATGTTGTCGTTATGTATGTTTTAAACTAAAATGAGATTATAATAAATCTGAAATCAAATGAAATGTGTAACAAACAAAGAAATGAAAAAGATTTAATAAGCTTTACATTCTTAAATTTGAATTTTTTCAGCTTACTGAATACATTTTTGAGGCCAAAACATCGCCATCCTTAAAAGATTAAAAGAAAACAGAACAGATTTTCAAATATCTTCATAAACTAAGGTAACCAATTAAAAATATTCGTAAATAAATGGTTGTTTTAAAAAATGCTTATGCATCTCTCCAAAAAGTAAAAAACAATGTTTTAAATGAAATAAATATGTGGAATAAAATTTCTTAATTTCTCACACAATTTTTAATAATTAATAAATGTTTACAATAACTACGACATTTTTCACTCAAAATACTAGGGTTTTTAAAGAACTAAAATAACCTCCATAATGTCTTTCTTACCCTACACAGATATTACGAATGTTTTATCAAGTTTAGAGGAAAAAAAAGGACCATCATTTACCAACCCAACAAAGAGTCAACACACCAACATCAAAAGGACTACTTGTAATCAGGTAAATTATTTTAAAAAAGCACCATTAACCTGTTTTTAATTTATCCGCATTTTAATGCACAAACAGTTTGCAAACGCAATACACCACCGAAAAGAAAAAAATGCATAAAATATATTTTTTTTTGCAGATTGTGAAAACACACCATTTAGAATCCAGTAATATCCAGTAAATCCTGAAAAGTTATCAAGCCACCAAAACTTAACTTCCCAAGGTAAGAAACGTAAAGTAACACATAAAAGCAATGCAAAAAAGAAACTTCTTTTAAAATAATGACATAGCAAAAAAGCAATACAAAAATGTTTTTTATATAAAAAATGTTTTAAAACTCTTTTGAAAACAACTGCATATTACGTGAACATAAAAGAAAATAAATAGAACATTAAAGTTAAAAAGTCCAATATTTTTTTAGACATCAAAGGAATATTTTTAAAAATGCAGTACATTAATTACATGTAAATGACATTGCAGACAGAGCATCATTTGAAAAAAGAAGTGCAGCTAATAATAACAACAGAAAATACATTTTCCTACAAAGCATCTACACATCAATTCCAAAAAGTTAAATGTATCAATTTCAAATTTAACTACAAATTCATCTGTAGTTTAGCAAAGTCATTGACTATAGAAACACCAGAAAGTTGCGCAAGCAGGGAAAGTGATTGGAGATCCAGAAAGGTGCAGCAGTAGGGAAAGTGATGGATAGTGCAGAGGTATGATTTACTATTCTAACTCCAGGAAGGTGCAGCAGTAAGGAAAGTAATGGATAGTGTAGGGGTATGATTTACTATTCTAACTCCAGGAAGGTGCAGCAGTAAGGAAAGTGATGGATAGTGTAGATGTATGATTTACTATTCAAACTCCACAAAGGTGCAGCAGTAAGGATAGTGATGGATAGTGTAGGGGTATAATTTACTATTCTAACTCCAGGAAGGTGCCACAGTAAGGAAAGTGAGGGATAGTGTAGGGGTATGATTTACTATTCTAACTCCACAAAGGTGCAGCAGTAGGGAAAGTGATGGATAGTGTAGGGGTATGATTTACTATTCTAACTCCAGGAAGGTGCAGCAGTAAGGATAGTGATGAATAGTGTAGGGGTATAATTTACTATTCTAACGCCAGGAAGGTGCAGCAGTAAGGAAAATGATGGATAGTGTAGGAGTATAATTTACTATTCTAACTCCAGGAAGGTGCAGCAGTAAGGAAAGTGATGTATAGTGTAGGGGTATAATTTACTATTCTAACTCCAGGAAGGTGCAGCAGTAAGGAAAGTGATGGATAGTGTAGGGGTGTAATTTACTATTCTAACTCCAGGAAGGTGAGGCAGTAGGGAAAGTGATGGATAGTGTAGGGGTGTAATTTACTATTCTAACTCCAGGAAGGGTCAGCAGTAGGGAAAGTGATGGATAGTGTAGGGGTATGATTTACTATTCTAACTCCAGGAAGGTGCAGCAGTATGGAAAGTGATGGATAGTGTAGGTGTGTAATTTACTATTCTAACTCCAGGAAGGTGCAGCAGGAGGGAAAGTGATGGATAGTGTAGGGGTATGATTTACTATTCTAACTCCAGGAAGGTGCAGCAGTAAGGAAAGTGATGGATAGTGTAGAGGTATGATTTACTATTCAAACTCCACAAAGGTGCAGCAGTAAGGATAGTGATGGATAGTGTAGGGGTATAATTTACTATTCTAACTCCAGGAAGGTGCAACAGTAAGGAAAGTGATGGTTAGTGTAGGGGTGGAAAGATGAAAATGTGTAACAATTTACAAGTTACATAAACATTATAACACAAAATCTTTTTCTTTCTCATTACAGATAATGGCATCTGACAAAACAGCAAGATACATCAAATCAAATAAAGGAAACAGACTACTGAAACATGCCGGATATATATATATATTGTAAGGAGAGAATAAGTGAACCACAAAGGCATTGGAGGTGGGTGCTATATTACTCAAGCCATTGCAAAGGCAGAACGGTTACTCTTGATGAAACAATAATAAGTACAACTGAGCACAACCACTCTGCCTCTGCAATGGACATTGAAGTTCGAGAAACAATAAATGAAATGAAAGATATTGCAAGCACCTCCAATGACACTTTGGGTTCTATTTTAATGGAGGTTGCACAGCATGTCCCCAGTCATATAACTAGTAGTATGCCTATAATTCCAAATCTGAGGAGAATAATTCAAAGACAAAAGCAGGCAAGTAACACAAATACAACCACTCCATATACCTTTTCTGATATTAATATTCCACAAGAATGAACTATTTCTTTTTCTTATGAACCTTTCCTCCTGCACGACAACCAAAACCCTCAAAAACGTATACTTATCTTTAGTACACCACGCAACCTTTTCAAATTAGAGAATAGTGAAATTTGGATGATGGATGGGACGTTTAAAAGCACGCCCCATCCATTCACTCAAGTTTACACTATTCATGCTAAAATTAACAACAATGTAATCCCCTTAGTGTACAGTTTGCTACCAGACAAACAATCTACAACCTACACTGAGCTTTTATCAGTGATTAAAAGCAAAACCTCCAACAAAAGTCCTAGGAAAATCATTATTGATTTTGAATTTGCAATGATCAATATGATCACCAAAACGTACACGGATACCCAAATTCAGGGATGTTTTTTCCATTTTTCCCAGGCACTTTGGCGTAAATTACAAAAAACATCCCTGGTTGAGGATTATTCTAAGGCTAGCAAACTACAATACGAACTTAAAAAACTAACTGCTCTTTGCTTTGTTCCTCCTGAAAGTGTAGACAAGTACTACACTGCAATTACAGAATCTGAATTTTTTACTTAAAATGAAGATACATTGGCACCCTTACTAAATTATTTTGAGGACACATGGATTGGGCATCTAAGCAGGTCGGGTTGCAGGAGGAAGCCACGTTTCCATGTGGAGTGGTGGAACTGCTACACGAGCTGTTTAGAAGGAGAAGCAAAGACAAACAATGCCATAGAGGGATGGCATAACTCCTTCAACCATACAATTGGAAAACCTCACCCAAACTTCTATCATTTTTTGGAAACTTTGAAGAAGGAGCAAAGTTTTCAAGAAGTGAGAATCTCACAAACATTAACAGGTAGTCTAAATCCACGAATCTCCAAAAAATCAAAAGAAATGTCTGAGAGACTATTGGCTATTTTACAACAATTTTCGATGTGTGTGGCTTTAGACTACCTTGATAATGTTGCTAACATACTACATTTCTAACAAAACTTAAAACATTACTTTCCTGCTTTGCCCTAAATTTCAATAACTTTTCAATTTAATTGGCATTTTTCAAAAAACATTTTTCTAAATATTAATGTCGGGTCACCTTACCTGAAGACGTCTTCTTTCTTCTTTTCTTTTTTCTTTTTCCCCAAAATATATCCATAGAAAAGTGTAATCCAACCAGAAAAACTCTCCAAATTTTCCAGAAGTCGATTTCCCAAAAAAATGCCCATTTGCTATATTCTTCATTCCATTCTCCATAGATGAGTCATGCATTCCATGTGTATTAAAAGAAGTCATTCCAAGATCGAATTCCATTTTTTTAATTAATAAACAAAATCCATAAGGTTTCTGAAGTCTTCTTTCTTCCAAAGCGATCTCCCAATCCAGGAAAATAATCCATCTCCAATCCTTCGAAAAACAAATCCAAAATCCATCTTCTTTTCCAAAAAATCAGATCCCGATTCGGCTTAAAAAAATGTTTGCTGACATCTTTTTGAAGTCTTCTTTATTCCAAAACGTTCTCCCAATCTTGAAAATAATCCATCTCTAATCCTTCGTAAACCAAATCACAAAACCATCTTCTTTTGCAAAAAAATCAAATCCCGATTCGGCCAAAAAAACCTTTTCAGACAATCTTCTTTTAATTTCTGTTATGCAAAAACCATAATCCTTAAACCATGTCCTTTAAAAATAAGTCAATAAAACCCCAAATCCACAAATTTGATCTTCATCTTGACTTTTTTCTTGTACACATGTTAATTTCTTCGTAAACATTACATTAAAAAAAAAAACTATACTTTAAACTTTTTTTTAGAAAAATATTTAACATTATTAACCATTTCATACTCTAAACAGATGACCCGACAAAGGCATACTCTAGCTAAATGATCGGCGCCATGCTAAAATAGGAAGCATAACATCAAACTTTACATTTGCAACCTCCCCTTATTCTCTCCTTACAATATATATACATCTAATAAATAAACTGTTTATAAATAAAGTGTTAAAAGTTTCCTACCTGAGCGCAGATCTGCTTCCTGCTGCATTGTCCAACGACACTCTTCAAAATGGCCGCGTCCATGCACGTTTTCGTGTCTACGTCAACTTTTGCAACAAACAGGAAAAAAGGACAATTTATTACTATTATATATTATTATACATTAAAGTTGAATTTAACATTTATTTAAATATTTTTAAAACTTGTATTTATTTTCCAAATGTACAAATAAAATTATAAAAAATATTTTTCTTCTAAATATATATTCTTTTATTAAATATATTCAAATTTAAATATGTTCTTTGTGTTTTATTATATTATTAAAGATATGTTCTATTTTATAAAGGCAAATACAACTTCCATAATTACTATTAAATTGTTCTTACCTCTTAACTTGATACATTTGGTCCTATTCTGTCCCACATGTAGCTTCAAATGAACTTAGTAATCTGCTCTCCGGAATACATACAAGCGGCTATAGAAATAAATGAAGGACATTACTTTACATTGAACTCTATGTTAAATCGTGGGATCTTGTTCATTTTAATATAATTAAACATTTTTAAAATATCAAAAAAATTATATTATTTCTATATATTTAAACATATATTCATCTTTATCTGTAATAATTTTTCTTATTTTCAATTTTAATTTTAATATATTTGTATTTTAACTTTGTTTAATTTTATTCCTTATTATTTCTATTTTAATTAAAAAAAAATGTTTTAATTTTCTATTTTTAACATTAATTTATCACGAGTATTAATACTTTAGTATTTTTTTCCAAACATTTTCTTGATTATATTTCTATTTTCTTTAAATTTATTTTATAATTTACTTAATAAATAAATGTATTAAACTAAGCTCTAATTACTTGTTTTATTTTTTATTTTTTTATTTTTTTAAAATAATTATTAATTAATTTTTCATCTTTTTTAATTATTTGCTTATACTTTTTCTTTACAAACTAGTATTTTTTTCTAAAAATATTACTTTACAGTATTATTAATTTTTTTATTTTCAATTATTACTAAAATAATACTTAAATAAAAAAAATTAAAAATATGTTCTAAATATATTCTTTTAATACTTTAAATAAGATTTATTAATAATAATATTATTCACTTTTTTCAAATTACATATATTTATAAATTATTCTTACTATTTATTTTTAATAAATACTACTATAAATTCATAAATTATTTTATGGTTAATTAGTTAAATTTCACTAAATAATTAAAACTTCAGCATTTTTTAAAAAATTACATTAATTAAATTATTTGACAAAAAAATAAAAAAATAATACTTACGTTGTAATAACATGCTTTGTAATAGCCTCTGCGTTGTAATGGCATGCGTTGTAATGACATGCGTTGTAAAGGCACCTGCGTTGTAAAGGATGCGTTGTAAAGGTACTGTGTGGTAATAGTTGCGTTGTAAAGTATGTTCCCCGAATCAGGGCATGGTCAGACGAAGGAGTAGAAACGGTGGGGGCGCTATTCAATAGCGAGATTTCAATGGATCATGAGAATTTCGTACGGGAAACCGGGGTGCCAAATCACTTATATATGTTTCATGGTGCGATATTGCAATATGTTAAGAAACACTGGGCCCCCCAAAGGGAGGAACCTCAGACGCACAAATGAGTCAAATCCCTATACTACGTGTGACAGGGTCGCCATCTTCTCAACTGGCTATACTTGGGCACCCGGGCGCATGCTGCAATGACCCTTGCTGCCCAAGAGTCAAAAGGGTGGAGGATGTGGGTCGGGAAATATCAGACTGGGAATGGGCTGATATCTTGGAACACCCTAAAAAGGTTGCCCGAAACGCAAAGTTCAAGTTTATACATTGCATGGTTCTTCATAGAGCCTACCTCACTCCACGCCGCCTGCCGCCTACAGCGGCTGTTTCCAAATACACAACATCACTGCCCTCAATGCCAGTTGGGGGAAGCTGACTTAGCTTGCATGTTATGGGCATGCCCGCACCTGAGAGAGTTCTGGGGGGAGGTCCGACATTACATAGACGATGCCCGTGGGCTGCGGAAAAATCAGAGATCCATGGAGTGGGATGTAATGCTAGAAGCCTTTGAAAGTGCAGACCCTGATCATATACTTAGTACCCCAATCACGCAGTAGACCATGCTGATGCACTGGTGCGCAAGGTCATAGCACACAGTTGATCGAGCTAAGGGAGATGATCAATATTGTTAAAAGTACTATTCAACCTGAAATAGGATGTAATGTACATTTTGATATGGATAATATTGCCAGAACACAAAGGGAGGATGGCGGGGGTGGGAAGTTTGTACTAGTTAAAAGTTTGCCTAATATTGATATCCGTGTAATTATGGAAAAGTCCTGTCTGCATGTATGACAAAAGCTACCTGCATTGATCCAGCACCTAATTATAAAACATTGACGATTGTACATTGTACAGCACCAACATGGACAAAAATAATGTAAAGTTTCATTGTCATTACTGATTGTATCAGATATAAGTGGAAAACCAATAAAGTATATATTTTTTTTAAAACAGTTTAATCCTTTTTCTCCTCATATCTCGGGCCCCATTGGGCTGTTTTGCATGATTTTAGGATCAATTTCTCCAAGTGTTGAGCCCTAGCCAGCTGGAGAACTTTGCTTAGGCCTCCTGGCCTCTAAGGTGGCAAACCTTACGGTGAGCTGGCTCTACTGCCTCCCTGCCACAGCCCTTGTCTTTATCCTTGGATGCTTCTCTCCTCCTTGGTGCAGAAGTACGTTTCTTCCTCCAACTTTTCCTAAGGGCGTGAAAGGAGATCAGCTGCCTTGGCCCTTGGAGAGACGCACTGGCCTTTGGGTCAACTGGGGCAGAAGCCTTGATCCTTTAGGGTATCAGTGGGTTTCTACTTCCAGTTTTGCATGGCTGTAACAGTCTCGGGCCCAGCAGCGAAAAGCACAAACAGCACTAATAACCGCCTCGCTCTCTTGTGCAAAGGTTTTTTAAAGGGGGTGGAAGGTTCTAGAAGCCAGAAACCCTTGCCCAATCATAAGTTGCTACATTAACTCTCTACTCCTGTCCCAACCCTCCTGCACAGCATGCTGAGACAGTTCAAGATGGTATCAACCAGGAGTCACTGGTCACATCTGCAATTGGGGTATCAGCTCCGCCCCTCATTGATATCACTGTCAGGGCCTTTCCCTCCAGCATTTCAAAGAGGAGCCCCCACCTGTGTGGATCCAGTTTTCTGGGCTTCTTCCTTTGTTCAATGGGCTTAGGCTATCCCTAGTGACAGGTTATTAACAGATGCGGATTTTTATCCAACCCCTTCCTTCTCAGAAGTTGAGTAAAGTGCTGTTAATTACTCCTTTTGTGGGGGAGGCCTTTTCTCATGTTTCTGGAGATAAATATAATAACATGGCCCAGCAGGATGACAAAAGGCGTGGGCTCTGATCCTGATCTGAGCCAGGGAAATATGACAATCCTGGATGATTCATAAGTTGTATAGACACCTTCTTGTAACTTTCAGGTTTGATTTTGGCACACATGCTCCATCTCATTTGATATGTCACTGGACTTTGTAGGACAAAGGGACGCAAAATTGCACTCTAAGGCAGTTTTCCCCCATGTCCCCCATGTGTATAACAAAGTTCACTGCAGACAAAACAGTTTACCACACTGGCTTTCCCTATGATTGTACACTAACATTATAATGACTGTCTCAGGTCAATATCTAACCCTGCAGAGTGCCCCTCCGCCCGGCTCCCTGTGCCCAGTCTCCAGGCTCAATACAATGGTAGTCTTCCACGTGCAGCCCACACACATGTGCCAGCCAAGTGCTCCTAACCGTAGCTGAGTCACAATGGCCTTATCTGAAAAGGTGGACATTGGTGGTAAACATACGCAGTCCATTTACATACAGTGTTATTACCGTGGGTGAGACACATGCAGTGAGACTCACCCACAGTAAAAAGTTGAAAACCGGGTGATATGAAAAGCAAAAACATCTGGGCATTTTAAATGGGTGAAACCCATCTTGCAACACCATGTTCTTGTTAACCTGTTAATGTGGCCTTTCTGACCTTGATTCCTGGAACACTTTGCAACTCAGTAAAAATCATTCTTGACAGTACAATTGTTTCCTTGGTTTATATGGAAACGGATTACTTCCACTGCCATCTAGTACAATGAAGTCCTACTAGACGAATCTCTTGATGATTCCCAACTTAGCCAAAAACCGAATTGGTGTCTGCAGCTCTCTGGTTTTTGCAGCCACACCTGGTTCCTTGAGATTGAATGCTTGTTTATGCAGTTTAGATTTGATTCGAAAACGTGTTTTTTTGCTCAAGAATTTAGAAGGATGTGGTACTGGAGACTATGGGGGCCATTATGATGACGGGCACACTTAGTCCGCCCGCCATCATACTGGGACCCGGGCCCGCCCGCCAGAAGGGCGGGGGTTCCGATCAGGGCATTAGGATGCGCCCGCCACACAGGCGGACACATCCTGTATATGTACCATTGCGGCGGGCGGAGCAGAAATCTCCGCCCGCAGCAATGGTAAAAGTGCAAGTTGTGCTTATCTAAGCGGGACATGACAGGCACGGCGTGGTGCCTGCCATGTTGCACTTAGAAATGCGGGGGGTACCATAGGTACCCCCCATGTGCACCCCCCAAGCCACGGACTCCCAGGGGGCCCGCAAGTGGCCCCCGCATGGAGTCTCCGCAATGCCGCCACGGAAAAGCATCAGCAAAAGCCCATTGTAATATGGCGGGCGGTGTCTAACAGACACCGCCTCCATATCAATCATTTTCCGCCCCGGCCGCAAGGCGACCCGGGCGGAAAACAGGCGGGCGGTGTTTCACACTGCCACGGTCCCCTCCGCCATCCTAATATGGCGGGGGGAATTGGGCAATAGATGTCGGGCGGATTTCCCCTGCCAGGCTGGCGGTGTCCACCGCCAGCCTGGCAGAGGAAATCCGCCCGACATCGTAATGGACCCCCAAGTGAGGGATGCTGGCATAAAGTTCTCCCCTGGAATTTGTCCCCTGATGGATTTGCATCCACTGCTTGCTCATGTGCAGGTGAATCACCCTATTGTCTTTGAAAGGCCATTTAGCAGGCTGTCTGAAAAAGTTTTGAGGGGAAGGGACAACTGTGGCATATAACAGCACTTTTAGTTGTTCCCATTGTCAGATTATTGTACATCACTCTAGTTCAAGGCTGTTGCTGACAAGGGGGATCTCCAGTAGTCACTGAAGACTGCTGCTGATTTGTAGTCTTGCAGGCTCTCTCAAATGGCCAGTTAGGTTTGGAATGAGGATACTGACTAAGCATGGGCGTAAAATCCGTTTCGCGGGCGAAATTGTGGATTTTTGGCAATTTCGCGGTCCGCGTGCGAATTTGCCCAAAAATCTGCAAATTCGCAAGCTGCGAATTATTTTGCTTGGTCGCGCTTGAAAAATACAATATCGCACGCATGGCGTTGACTTACCGTGATTCTGAGTCCGCCGAGTTGTTTTTCTCCCGGTTTGCGTGTGCTGTACCATTTTGGATCTTGCTGCGTGATCGCACGTGAGTTTTTCAACCGCAATTACGTCATCGCGGTTTGCCATCTTGCACAGCGAGAGTTTGACAACGCGAGTACGTCATAAGGGCCCGCAATCACGCATCGCGGGAGTAAACAATGCCGAACACGTAGATGCGGCGCGCAGCTGACATCCGGCGGGGGATTTGAACAGCTCGCTTTCCCGAAATTGTAAAAATTGTAATTCTGCACAAGAAATCCACCGCAGGCAGCATAAACCTTCTGAAAATCATGATTTTGATCAGAATAACTCCTCAGATTGAGATTTGGCTGCACTTTTTGTGGAAGGAGTCCATTTTTGGGGGGGGGAGGAAGGAAGTGCCCCAGAGTCTCCAACTTCCTGTTCCTGTCCAGCAGGCTCCTCCCAGTGCTTTGTCCATCTCCTGGTCACTTTTCATTTTGGATCTGGAGCTGGAAGGATTACTGTTTGTGGCTGCTGCTGGATATTTGTATTTGAGGACTTTTGGGACTTTTGAGCTTTTGGATCACTTTTGGATTTGAGATTTTACAAGTAAGTTGGTGTTGTTTGTTTGGGGCACTGTAGTTGCTGCAACTACAATTGTAAAACTTTTTCACAACTTTAAAAAAAATATATTGTGGGTAGCCACAGTATCCAGTAGGCCCAGGGTTAGGCATGGGTGCATGATACAACTGTTTCTGTGAGTTTTGTTGAACTTAAATCTCATTTATGTCATTGAATTTTAGCTCACTATATGTGGATTTTTTTATTTTATTTTGGGGTGCCTGTAAAGCCACACTAGCCAGTAGGCCCAAGGGTAGTGAGTGGTGCATGGACCAAGTCTTTCAGTGGGGTGTCTTGAATTTAAACATCATTGAGGGCTTTGATGGCATTGGATTGTGGTGATTTGAGTGTGTTTTTCGACTTTTTGGGGGTGGTGTTGGGGCCTGGCCATGTGTGTGGGGGCCATTTTGAGGCCTGGTCCAGGCAGGGCCTGGCCATGTGGTGAGGGTCAAGGGGCCATTTTGAAGCCAGGCAGTGTGTTCAGGCCTGCACCCAGGTTGCCTTGCTTTCATCCATTAGGCCCAGGGGTACTCAGTGGTGCATGGAACAAGTCTTTCTGTGGGGTGTCTTGAATTTAAACATCATTGAGGGCATGGGTGGCATTGGATTGTGGTGATTTTTGATTGTTTTTTGACTTTTTGGGGTGGTGTTGGAGCCTGGCCATGTGTGTGGGGGCCATTTAGAGGCCTGGTCCGGGCAGGGCCTGGCCATGTGGTGGGGGTGAAGGGGCCATTTTGAAGCCAGGCAGTGTGCTCAGGCCTGCACCCAGGTTGCCTTGCTTTCATCCATTAGGCCCAGGGGTACTCAGTGGTGCATGGACCAAGTCTTTCTGTGGGGTGCCTTAAATTTAAAAATCATTGAGGGCATGGATGGCATTGGATTGTGGTGATTTTTGTGTGTTCTTCGACTTTTTGGGGTGTTTAATTGATGTTCCTCTGGCTTTCATTGTTTTTAGGTGCACAAGAGAACCACCAGTGCTAGGAAGAAGTCCTGCAGTGGTGTGCGCAGCACAACGTCACATGACGTCACGTGTGGCCAAAGACAAGACAACTCTGCAACTCGTGCAACTGTGGCCTGCTGTTCTGCCATCTAAAGAAGATGGCCCCAAAGAAAGGTGCCCGTAGCGCCTCAGCGAAAAAAGTTGCCAGTGCCACTGCCCGTAAGAAGGAGCAGAAGAAGCAAGTGGCACTACCTACCAAGGAGACTCGTGTGTCGACCGACACCTTGCCTGCAGCAGCAGCGGTGTCCGCCGGGGACCAAGCTGGAAGCAGCACCTCCGCCTCATTGGGCTCAGTGCCACCACGTCAAGTTAGGTCCAAGACCATGAGTGCTGCTGAGGCAGCCACTTTACTTTCTCAATCACCATCGACCAGTGATGTTGGCTCATCACAAGAAAGTACCATCCAATCAACGCCGGGTGTAACTCAACTGGCGAGTGTTCAACAATCACAGCCGCAACGACAACCACAAGTGAAACTAGTACAAGCGCAAGTACATGGGCAAGGAGAGGCGCAAGTACATGGGCATGGAGAGGCGCAAGTACATGGGCAAGGAGAGGCGCAAGTACATGGGCAAGGAGAGGCGCAAGTACATGGGCAAGAAGAGGCGCAAGTACATGGGCAAGGAGAGGCGCAAGTACATGCACAAGGAGAGGCGCAAGTAGAGGTACATGAAGAGGTGCAACTAGAGGTTCATGGAGCGGCACAACTGCCTACAACGCTTGCTCCTCCAGAAGTAGGGGCACATCAGGAAATTGATATTCAAGTGGAGGTATCATCCAAGGAAGCCACTCCTCCTGAGGATGATCCATTGTCTTCCAGATCCCCAGCAAGAAAAAGGTCAAGGAGGGCTGCTACTACTACTGCTACAAGTTCTTCTTCAAGCCCCCTTCATTCTGATGACCTTGATCGTGATTGGAACCCAGCAATGCAGTCTGACAGTCAGGCATGCCATGAGCCGACAAAGGTAGCTAAGCCTAAAAGGAAGGTTCCCGCAAAGCTTAGACTTATGGGTGATGATGACGAACAAGAAGTGGTGTCTTCTGCTGCTGATGAACAGTCAGACGACGACCCAGTCATCACAGACGTCACTCCAGCCCCAGCGGGCATGCAGCAGACTGACATTTTCACCCTATCCCGAATGGCTGCTGAGCGGGATGATCATGTGGGTGGCGTGGCACTGGTATCACCACCAACGCAGTTAACTACAACACCAACACGACCTAGAGCTTCCATCTTTTTTAGACAGAAGGGCCGGCAGGGAACTCCATCCAGCTCGACCTCCATTACCTCAAGTAGTGGTGCTGTAAGTGAACAACAGAAACGAATTCAGCCACGCCCATCCTCCACTTCATCTGGCGTTGAAAGTCAAAGTAGCACCTCCACCACCAGCAGACATTTCCAGTCCCCAGTTTGGGACTTCTTTACTGTTAGCCAAAAGGCGGAAAACATGGTTGTTTGTTCGATTTGTAAAGTATCAGTTAGTCGGGGTAAGCTTGGTACCAACTATGGTACCGGAGGCCAGAGAGGTCATCTCAAAAAACACCACCCTATCCAGTGGTATGGGCACCTAAGTAAGATCCAGGAAGTCCAAAGTAGAACTGATCCAAATGTATCCATTCACATTGCATCTGATGCTGACGAGGGGTTGATTGTGCAGGGGGGAAGTCAAGAACCGACCAACATTTTTTATGGTACACCCAGTACCCCTGGCAGAAGCACTGCAGTGGTAGCGCCCACACCCTCTACCCCTGCAACATGTATGAGGCACACTAAGAGTTTGGGACAGACACCAATGCAAAAAAACTAAATCAATGAGCCTAACTGGTGTGAAGTCTGCATCATCATCATCATCATCACGTAAAATGGTCCAGCCCACCATTAGCAGCATGTTTTGGTCGGATGCGCCATTTGAACGCAACCACCCAACGGTACGTATGTATAACGCAAAGCTGGCTAAAATGCTAGCGCTGGACCTTCTCTCTTTCTCTTTCGTGGAAGGTGTGGGTTTTCTTGAATTTGTGGCAACAGTCTGCTCTAAATGGAAGGTTCCTAGCCGGTCCTATTTTGCCAGGGTTGTTGTTCCAGCACTACATCAAGATGTGCTGGAGGTGATTGGGGCAGCTTTGCAGAAGAGTGCTGTTCACACTATTCACTTGACAACAGACATGTGGACCAGTTGCCAAGCCCTTGATTACATGTGCATCACTGCACACTGGGTCTCTTTTGCAGGAGTCAACGAACAGTTAAAACAAGCAGGTGTTGACACGGACACAGTTTTTCAAGCTACTCTCAAACATGCAACAGTAGGCATGTTTGCCATGGAGAAATCTCACACTGCACCTAACCTTTTGGAGGAGTTTAACAGGAAGGTCAATAAATGGCTGCCTCCAAGACATCGCATAGTTGGTTATGTTTCCACGGATAATGGCAGTAATATAGTTAGGGCCATGTCTGATGGTTGATATTTCAGAGTGCTGTGTTTGGCGCACAGTATTAACATCGTGGTGCAAGAATTCTTGAAAAAAGAAGACCCAGTCATCAAATTACTGACCATCTGCCGAAGAATCTGCACACATTTCAGCCATTCTTTTAAGGCCCGGAAGCAGCTGAGGAGCATTCAACATGAACGTAAACTGCCAGTCAAAGGACTAATCCAGGAGGTGGCAACACATTGGAACTCAACCTTTTACATGCTTGAGCGTCTGTCTGAGCAGTGGGAGGTAATAAATGAGTATGTCTATAAACTGGGTTCTACTCAGAAAGAGATGAGGCTAGAGTTGGAGGAATGGAAGCTAATTGCAAGCCTGACAGACATGCTTTGTCCTTTTGAGATCTTCACGCGTGAAGTCATCAGGGAGGACTGTTCTTTGGCCAAAGCTATCCCATTGTTGCGCATGCTAGAGCACCAACTGAAGGACGTGTCTTCAACGTTCAGAGATGATGCTGAAAAGCGAGAAGCATATGATTTGGTGGAGAAGTTATTAAGGCGCCTACTTCACAATGAAAGGCTTAAAAGCATACATACACAACAACATTACATTTGTGCCACTATTCTGGATCCACGGTACAAAAAGGCAGTGGCTAGCAAAGCATTCATTCCTTTTGATGAAGCAGATGTTTCAAAGTTCAAACATTGGCTAGCTGAGTCAGCCACTCTGTTCGAAAAAGAGCGGCAGAACCTTCAAGGAGGCAGCACAAGTACAACTGAATCAGCAGGCCATCCGGCGTCAAGTTCCACTTCTGAATCCGTGACCGAAGGGAGTCACTCTCCCTCACAGCCGTTAACGACACCAGCAACCGTATCATCATCCTCACCTGCACCAGGCCCCAAAAAAATATTGTCGGAAGCGGATTGGCTAACTCAGCAAGGGTTTGCTCGGTCCACTGCTGCAAAGGCCACAGATGGTATGTAAAGTGGAGCAACCCTGGAGAACCTTGAGTCGGTGGTGCAGGCCTATCTGGATGACCCAACAGAGTCTGTCTTAATGAGAACCCATTTGTGTATTGGTATAGGAAACGCTCTGTATGGCGACTGATCACCAACCTGGCTCTAAATTATTTGTCTTGCCCACTCGCAACGTGTTTTCAGTGCTGCTGGTGCCATTGTAATTTCAAAAAGGACCCGCCTCTCACCCAAAAATGTGTAGAGGTTAACAATAATCAAGATGAATCAGCACTTCATACCACCCGATTACAAAATACGTGAATGCACGCAGGAAGAAGAGGACACCGACTTAGGTGACGCCGACGGAAGTTCTTCTCTGTCACCTGACCTACTCCTGTCTCAATTCATTGACTTTGAGGACGAGCTCTACTTCCCTGACACCGAGGCCTGAAAATTACTTCCTTTTTTTTCGTCCTTATTCCCTTTTATTCCTGTGTGTCTTTCTTTGTTTTGCAACTTTTACCACAACAAAACTCTAATCACCTAATCACAACAAGTCCATCATCAGCACTGTCTTCATCTTATTTTCCTTATTGATTTGAAGGTGCTGCAGTCTGCATTCCTGATGTTCACAAGTTCCCAACTCAATCATGCTCCTCTATCCTCCTCCTCCAGACTCCCCCTATCCATTTCCCTCAAGGCAGATGGATGGATTATGGAGAATAAATAAACTTTGTCTTCGTAGACGAGTCCCCTCAAGTGGGACTGAAATTACTGACTGACTACATGCTTGCTGATTGTTGACAGACTTACTTCTGAAATTGACAGGAGAGGCTGCCCTGTGGGCCCTCACTTTCCGAAGAAGATGCGGACAAAAAGTAGAACAGGTAATAATGAGAAGATGGCATGCAGTGGACAGCAATGGCTGTCTGTCTCTGTTGAAACCAATTGCTGTTTGTTGTTTGTGTTTTTTGTGAACAGCGCAATTTGCTATGTTTTGAATATACCAGTATTGCAGGTTTTTGGGGGTTTCTTTGGGGGTGTTGTAGATTTGCCGTGCTGGGTCGGGGGGTCTTGGAGCACTGCTGGGAAGGTCTAATTTTGATTGCAAGTGGTTTGAAGAAAATCCATGGTGGAAAAGGGGGGTTATGTCCTAGCTGCAGAGCGCGTTTGGACAGAATTGAAAGAAGGCCGAAAATATTCTAAGTATGAGATTTTCCATTTTTGCTTTTTGCCTGTAAAGGAGGGTTCTGCTTTTTTGCGGGTGGGTTGGCGGGTCTTGGGGCATTACTGGGAAGGTCTAATATCGGATCAAGTGGTTTGGACAAAATCCATGGTGAAATTTTCCGTTTTTGCTCACTTGCCTGTTTTTGTGGGTCTGTTTGGGGGGTTCCTGGTGTTTGGGGGGATTGGGGGTTCTTTGAGCAATGCTTAGCATGCCTAATTTTGGTTGCAAGTGGTTTACAGAAAATCCATGGTTGGAAAGGGTAGTTAGGGCCTAGCTGCAGAGCGCGCATGGAGTGATTTGGGAACTAGGCCTAAATTTTTCTAAGTCCCCGTTTTTGTATTTTTGCTTTTTGCCTCTTTGGGGGTCTTCTGCTTTTTTGCGGGTGAGTTGGCGGGTCTTGGGGCATTGCTGGGAAGGTCTAATATCGGAATGAAGTGGTTTGGACAAAATCCATGGTGAAAATTATTTTCCGTTTTTGCTCACTTGCCTGTTTTTGGGGGCTGTTTGGGGGGTTCCTGGTGTTTGGGGGGGGGGTTGGGGGGTCTTTGAGCACTGCTGGCACAGTCTAATTTTGATTGCATTTGTTTTTAAGGAAATCCATGGTGGAAAAGGGGAGTTATGGCCTAGCTGCAGAGCGCGTTTGGACAGAATTGAAAGAAGGAAGAAAATATTCTAAGTATGAGATTTTCCTTTTTGCCTGTTTGGGGGGGGGTTGGCGGGTCTTGGGGCATTGCTGGGAAGGTCTAATATCGGAATCAAGTGGTTTGGACAAAATCCATGGTGATAAAGGGGGGTTAGGGCCTAGGGTTAGAGTTAGGGTTAGGGTTAGGGTTCTGAAATCGCTGTTTACACTTTACACATAGCTTGAGGGGAAAGATCTGCAAATTTCGCCCACACTTATTTATCCTTGAAAAGGAGACTCAGAGTACGCACTTTCAAAATGATGCTTGTATGTTTTGTAATACTGTCGACTCTGAAACTGAAAGTGTTATTTTTGCACTACACAGCGTACCTTATATTTTTTTCTCCGTGGTGTTTTAATATCACTTCCTGTTTTCCCATCAACAATTACAGGCCGACTTTTACCCTGTACAATGACAAAAAGGATGACCTCAGACTTAGCGACCCGCAATTCAGCATCCTCCAGGCAGGTGTCTTCTGGTCCCCAACATTGATCCGCGGAGCGTCAGATGTAATAGAGGAGTACCGCGAAAGAGGAATGGCTGGATGCATGCAACTTCCCAAATTCAACAGGACAACTACAACAACATACAGTTACAGTATCCATCTTCATTTCGACTTATCTTTTAAGTAATGTTATTGCTGTGAACTACTGTGAGTGTGACACTGTGCATTTGTTTGCTCTCTGCTTCAATTCATCCCTCCAGCCATTGTATAGTTTTTTCTTTGCTATTTTTTAAACTAATTTAATGTACGAAGTGGTTCTTCTCTCTGAGGGCAGATAGGCAAGTGAAATTGCGTAATTACTGCAGTCCTGTACTGTTACATTGTTGTTTCTTCATAGTACATTGTAGAAAGTACTACTTACTTTACAAAAACCTATCCATTTAGCAAACAACTTCATGCATGCAGTAGTGCATGCACTTCCTTTATGTCCCTTAAAAGATTTATGAATAGCTTCGTATCCAAAGATTTGTTTATCTTCATTTGTTGTTTGTCCATGCTGTGTTTTTTCCCCTCTCTCCACAAAACTTTACCTATAAACCCCATTCCCATCCAAGTCTCAAACCCTGTGGTGTTCATTGAGGTGTGAGTAAATTACAATAATAATTCCACACACTTGCTGGGGAGGATAAGGTGCAAGCAACCTCCTCAACTCAATTTTAAGGCAGCTAGATGAATATTGTATGGGTATTGTAATTATGGGTAAAAAAACAACAATGAGTATTTTAAAATAAATTCTGAATTTCATGCCCACCATCGATTGGATCCATCGTCAACATCATCCTCCTAAATGTCAAGAAGACTTGTTGTATTACGCTGCTGTGTCACTGTTCTTGTTGTAGCCATAATCATTCATGCAATTCTTTTTTCCCCATACTTATCTTCAGCATTGCTTAGGCTACTGTTCCTTCTAATACTCCTCTCAGGTCACTCAATGTCTCATTTTTTTACTTTGTTTTTCATATGCTGCTACTGCTAGTGTGGTACCACTCCTACTACTAACACCACAACAACGGAATTTCGGTCCGGGATGGTGTAATCGACATTTGCCATGCAGCCAGCGCTGTGCCTAGCTCTATTCTCAAACACGAATCACAGGTAAGATAAGCATTTTGGAGAAGTAGAAAGATGGGCTAGGATGCGGAGGAGAGACTGATAGTAGTACAAATAAAGTACTAGTAGGCCAATTGAATTCACTAACTCTGTTAGTGGCACTTTTGAACATTTGTGGACGTTTTAGATAATTCATGCTGGTAAGTTTGAGGAAAACCAAACGTGCCGTAACTCCTGCCCACCACCCCACAAAATAAGATCAAAGCGTACACTATTTTGCAATATGTAAAATGAATAATGATGTATTTCTCCTAACAAAAATAAACTAGTCCCATCCCTCCCTAACCCAAACAATTGTCCATTTCAAGTAGTCCAAAAATAAATAATCCCCAACTCCCGATTCCCACCCCCCCCAATAGTCTTTAAAAAAGGAGCAAGGGACACAGTCACTTCCGGCGGTGTTTGGGCAGGCGGTCCTTGCGGAGGTCCTGGAGCTGTTTTTCAAGGTCGTCCACCTTGCGCTCCAGGTAGTCCACTCTTAGGCTTAGGCGGCCTTCCAGGCTCTAAGGGGGCCAGCTACTGATGGTCTTGCAGCTGAGCGGTGGCGGGTGGCTGTCCGAGCACGGCGCTGGGATGGAGGCTGCTAACTGGTGGACACGGTGGCAGTGCTGGAGGAGGTTGTTGATGTTCCCTCCTCGTTTTCCCGAGCCTACAGCCGGCAATATTCAACTCGAATGGCCTCCATCTTCCGGGCCCTAGCCCGGACAGCCATGTCCCCTCTGGTGAGCTTTTTGGGAGCATCTATATGAAGAAAGAAAGAAAAATAATGTAACCAATACTCTTTAATAATAACACAAAATAATTCAACATAAAGTTGTCTCACAGTAACACTAGCAATTTGCAAGCACAGTATAACATTTTCGAATGTATCTTTCCACCGTCTTTGTAGGCCTGTAACAGTGGGAGTTTCGGAATTCTACTACCAGGCAGCACTATGGACTCAATACATAGTCAGAGAGTACACCAGTATTCGACTTTTTTTCACTACTTTTGCGAAAGAAATTACTTGTACGTGAACTTGTGGTAGCCGGCATAATGCCAGTTCAGTCAGCTTGCACCCAAGAAAAAGAGACACAAGCCATGATGACGCAGAATTGCATGCATTACTTTAAGCAGTATATGCAGGTGGGGATAGGGAAGCTCTTTCTTTTGTATAGGGGTGGCACTGGCCATACTCGGTTACATCAAGGGCTACTGCTCAATGTATTTTATATTTAGCACTGCCCCTCCCCCCCGGGGCTTCAGTACTACAAAAGGAAAATGAAGATTATTCATTTCTGATCATGTCTCTAGCCGATCACTTGATCTCTTTGCTTATGTGATGCATGACTTTAGGTGCTTTATTCTGATAGATTGAGTGAACAACAGTGATAGTCCACCCATGATTAACACAGCAGAAAGACAATTATGAACATAGGGAGTGAGTGTGGTAACCATAATTGCAGGAGGAAGGGACTTGACTTGATATAATTGTCAACTATACAATACATACACAATATATGCTGTGCTTGCAAAGTAAACTACTGTACTGTTACTTTAGGCAAGGGAGAGTTTCAGAACAATCACAACTTGTAGTATTTGGATTTCCTCTGCTTTGCTACTCTGGCACGGACATGCTGTTCGAACAAAGTAACACTCTTCATGCACTGAGCGTCTGCTCTACATACACCTCTGCTATGTATGAGGAAGAAGATACCATCCAGGCTTCCAAAGTAAACGTCTATCATTCTTCTTAATGTCTCAACTGTAACAACTTTACTTTTTCTCAACAAATAACACCCTTTTCATTTTATTTGATAAACCACCGTCTTGACTTGCATTTGAGTTTCACCCAAATGATATATTGCAATGCACACCACACATGAATGTTCTGATTGACCTACACAGGCAGTCATTTTTTCTTTCTCCTCCAACCATCCTTGCTTCAAGCAGCCATGCATCTGATTCCTTCCTATCAGCCACCTCTGCCTGCATTCAAAAACACGTATCATTCTTTAGTCATAAATGTTACGACTCGCTCGTCCTTCCATTGACCCTAAGTTCTTTCCCTTTTCATTCATCACATCCCTCAAGTTAATCTGATATGACTTGGCTTCACGATAAAAGTTTCCCAGCTGATTTGAAGTCAAATAGAGGGGGCCATTGCTTACTCGAGAACTACCGCCGCTAATGCTATTGCTAAGTCAAGGGTGACTGTCTTCTCCGTGATTGGCTAAAAAAAATGTAGTTCTAAATCAGTAACTGTTCTTAACAGTACAGTGCACTTGTAGTAGTGTACTTTCTATTGTACAGTACATCATACACTCCTTTGCGAGCCTACTCTAAATGTCAATAAGGAGTATAATAATAACTTACCACCGTCCGCTGCTGCTGAGCCATCCCCCTCAGCTCCTCCTGGTGGCGCTGGTAGTGGCAAGTGCTGCATCAGATGATGTGACGCCTAGAAAAAACATGTCATATTTTTAGATGCCATACACCACCCCTTACTTCGTCTCGTAATGGAAGAGAAAATGTTAAACAATTTTTAATTATTGGGAGTGAAAAGAAGTCACGGTTTTGGGGAGGGTGTTAACTTATAGGCTTAGCCATAACATGCAACTCTTTTTGGCACAACTGATGAATGCTTGCTCTTTAACGTGCAACATTTTTATAATTACAGACAGAACCAACTACTCCTCATCACCACCAGGAGGACTTGAAGTTCCAACAAGGTGAGGGCTCCCGAGTCCCGCACAGTTACTTCTGACTGAGGTATGTGGAAAGTCGAATGGCACCTATCATCAACAATGTCCTATTTCTCTTGTCCATACTTCTGTATGTGCAGAATAGTCCCTGAAACACTAGCGGTATGGTATGTGCTACTATCAAATCAAAAAGACAACTACTAGCTTATTCTTGGTGGACATTGACATTTTGTTGTTGGAAAATGTCAAAGCACTAACATTAAGAAGACTGGAATAGACAGCAAGGGCAACCCAGAGGACTGCACTGAGTGCCCCTAGAGCTATTGCTGGATCAGAGTTTTGTTTAACACAGTTTGCCGACTAGGCAAGCTTAGCTACCTACACAGACCGACTCATAAAAAATAGTAAATAGTAGTAGCACAGAGAGTGATGGTAGAGAGGCAGGATAAGAATGTAGAAACAGTGTACAAGGAGATCAAAGACTATTTTGTAAAAAATAGAGTTAGGGAAGTATAATTGTATTAACAACAGAACTACTTACTGGGGCCAGCAGAAGAGCCTGCAGTGGACCGTTCCTCCTGTCCACTCTGTTCCGCCGGAGTCTGGGGTGGTGCTGTCCTCTTTTCCCTTGGAGGTGCAGATGATCATGAAATAAACACAAACATGGATGATTGTTTTTTGGACATATTTGATTTCTTTGACCACAATCCTAAATTATCTCGGGGAAACAAATTAGCAAGAATTGCACTACATGTATTGACCTATCTGATCTGGTCAACTAGGAGGATACTAGTACAGTATTGCTGGATTCGCAGACCATCTACTTGGAAAGTTATGTAAATCACTAACTAAACCAACAACAAAAAGGTTCTACTACGACTGCCAGCACTCAGCAGCACGCAACATGACAGACACAGTCCATCATCATGTTTGCAGAGCACTAAAAAATGTCCTACTACTACTACTAATAACAAGTCATGATATACTCAACCTGAACCTATCAATCCATCACTATCTCTTCTTCTTAGTGGCAGCAGGAGTACAAAGGAAGGACTAGACTTGAGTCTCTAGTCTCTTTAGCATTACGCAGTTCTGTAATGCACTACACTCATACATATTCAGGCCAAATGAGCACAAAGTTACAAACAAGTAAGCATAGTAGCAACGCCACTGAGCAGGCGAGCACCTGCAATCACAGAAGCTATTTAATCGTTAATTTACCTGCAATGTAATTGATTTGGCAGCATTCTTGCTCTTTGGGAAAAACATATATTAGCAATATAACACAGAGCAGAAGAAAACAAAGTAGTTATTAAATAGCTACTCACCAAGGCCAGGGATCTCCACACCGAGCAGGTGGAGCAGGTCCTGCTTGCGGTCAAGGAGGTCCGACCACCGGTGCGTCGCTTGCTGGTAGGTGTGCCGGACCCCTTACTCCCTCCGCATGGCCCGGCACACCTTTTCCCACAGCTGGCGATGCTCCTGGAGGCCATACCCTGCCGCGATCCTGACCCCTGCTGCCACGGTCTTGGGGAGGTGGCGCTGCACATAAAAGATCACTGCGGCCACCTCCACCGCGCTGAATGTCTCCCTGGCCATAACTTCCTCCCTCATAACCGCCCAAGGGAGCCGGGTATGGGGTGCGGGACCCTTCACCTTCTCCTTCCCGGCTCCCTTTGCCATGGTCCTGTACAGCAGAAAGAAAAAAAAGGAAAGAATAGGGAAAAAGTAAAGAAAAAAAGTTTTAAAAAGTAGCTTTAAAAGTAACGAAAAGTTGAAAAAAACACAAAATATAGATCTAGAAAAAAAGAGGGATAGATAAAGAGTAGAAAAGATAAAAAAAGTCCAAAGAAACAAAGGATTGCACAGATGAAGAGGATTAGAAAGCGTGCACAGAACCATAGCAATAAATGAAAAACAAGATGGCTGCGCCCATTGAGGACCGCGTGGGTAAGTTTGCGCGATATTTCCCCCGCGAGTACGCAAAAACACGCGCAAACTCGTAATAGCGCGCCGCACACAACGCGACATTGCCAATAGCGCCCGGAAATGGAAATACGCAACGCGCAGAAGATGGCCGCGCCCATGTACGACCGCATGGGCAACCTCGCGGTCGGTGCGCTGCAAGCGGTCCGCGAATAAGCAAAAAACCCTGCGAACACGCCAAAAAAAAGAAATCCGCAAATTTGCACGAATTCGCAAATTCTGCAGATCGCGAATTCGCTTTCGCACGATTTTGCGGACCGTGAATTCGCAAATTTCGCCCATACTTAATACTGACCAAATGTTTTGTCTCTTGAAAGCTGGGAAAGAGGGGAAAAGAAAATATTTTTCTGACATGCTACAGTGCTCCTTTGTCCACCTATCCACCCCCAACATGGTGAGGGCACAAAGAGTTGGCTCTGACTGGAAGTTAGATGTGAGCTTCCATGTCATGTGTCAGACATATAGCCAGTCCTAACACTTTAATTAACAACACTTTGCATGCTGAGACCTAGGTATTTGGCGTCCATGCGTTTCATGTGCCTTACTAGCAGGAACTTAGGGCCTGATTATGAGTCTGGCAGTCCTGGCAGTGGTGGTGCGGCGGTGGCAGTCCAGCCACCACTGTACCAGCAGTCCGATCGTCTCACCACGAGTTGGGCGGTCGGACCGCCCTGGGACCCCTGACACCGCTTTGGAACCGTCGTTCCCTGGAACCGGAGGTGATGTTGCATCAGAGGCCGTAATAACGGCGGTCCCTCCAAGCATATTACCATTTTCCTCTCCTCCAGGGTTTATATGGCAGTTTCTCCTTCATGTAAACCTGGGACGAGAAGAAACAAATAGGGCGCTTTGCCCCCTGTGCCTCCCCCCTGCACGGCATTGGCTTTTGAGTCCATGCCGTGCAGGAACCTTGTGAGGCGTTCCCATTGCAGTGCCTTTTTCAAGGCACCGCTGCCTTTAAAAGGGGCACCGCACTTGGAACGCCATGCCGCCCGCATGCCAGACTACAAATAACTAGCAATCTGGCGGCAAAGCGGCGGTGAGTCTTAGAGGTCTTAGTTGCATGGAGAACCACCCCACCCGCACCTCCAAAACTCGTAATCGGGCCCTAAGAGTAAAACTGAGAAGACTGAGATTACTGCCTGCCTTCAAAATCTGTTTCTCTTGATCATGTGTGACGAAAGCAGGGATCTATTATCAGGACACTAAGAGGAGGTACACTTCGCATGTAAACGAATAATGTTTGATTGACTAAACTATTCACAGTACCAAATTAATCAACGCATTCGGCTGATAAATATCTTTCTGGTGCATATCTTTTTGTGCAGGGCCTATACTTTTAACTGAACTGTGACAAATATATAAACAGCACAATTGCATTCCTATAATTGAAACTCTAAAAAACACAAATGATGTTTCATATACCCAAACCGGCGCCCAATTAATTCAGCTTACATCCACTGTGCTGCGGCATAAATTCAGTAACTGGCTCATTTTTATACATAAAGAGGTAATAAATGTTTGAAAGAGCTTCGAAGATAGATGAAATGGAAATGCCAGCGCCGTATAATAGCCATCAAGTGTCACTGAAAAGCATCCTGACACAAGGCACACAATTACTCTGTAATTGAAAGTAAATGAAGAGTTACAGCGTGAGCTCTGGGGAGAGTCCGGGCTCACAACTCAAAGCCCGCGTCTCCCAGAGAGACAGCTAGAAAACAAGAAGCAATTGTACCCAGAATCCAACTCTAAGCAGAGAAGTGTTGTTTCCCCGAGGATATGAGCTTGCGCGTTTACTCGAGCCGGGTTCAAGAACTCCAAGGTGTGTTTTAATCCCGGAGACAGGTTTGTTTCTAAGCTTTTCCGAAATTCCACGTCACTTGTTTGCACCAATTACAGTTACCTTTGAATTTGCTATTCAAATCCTTTTTTTGATACAATTGAATGGCCTAGACTTGGATTTTTTTTAATATGTCAGGAAATTTTTCTGTATTAGAAATATGAGTTTAAAGAGTGTAGATATAAATATCTTTTGCATTCCAGGCATCCACTCCCTACCCAAGAACTTGAATTAATTTAACATCATTGTTTAAATACGAAAGCAGGGAGAAGCAATCAATACATTGTATTTTAAACATGCGAGTCACCTATACAGCATAATCAAGCCATTTTAATGTTAAAAGCAGAGAATTAAAAAAAAATGTAAAGACGAGCATTATAAAACACTCATGCTTCTAATATAATGTCCTCAAATTAGGAGCCTGTTTGTTACAAGTCAGGGACTGCCTTGAACGGTTTCAGATTTTCCACTGAGGAGTACAGATATGCATCCGATAAAACCAAATTCCTGCATTACTTACTAATCTTCATCAGTCTGATTCTTCCTTCATCGCTCCTGTATTTACTTACTTGAGTAAAGTACCATCATTACTGACACTTGCTCACCCAGTTCAAAGCAAGACTAACTTTTCATAGCACCAAAATACCGATTCGGTAATTACCGAATCGGTGAATACCGATTCCAGCAAGGGTGCAGGGGGTGTCACTTTGACACCCCAAAAATAGGCATGTGCGTCATGTGGCACACAGACATGCCCTAAGGGCATGTCTGTCTGTCACATGGCTAGGTGTGCATGCACACATGTGCATGCACACCTGGATTCGGTATTTTAACATCCAATTGGATTGGGTGGTAAAATACCGAATTTGTAGGGCCTTTGGGACTCAGAGAGTCCCACCTACATCTGGGATTTACCGAATCGGTAAAAATACCGATTCGGTATTTTACAGAATCGGTAAATTTACCGAATCGGTAAATTTACCGATTCTGTAAAATTATGCCCCTACATGCCAATTCTTAAATACTGGTCGGTAACGGCCGAAATCGGCCGTTACCGACCAGTATTTTGGCTCCTACATCTGGCCCTATATCCCGTAAAACCCCTCTCACACTTACTCACTTCCAGGCTTCTAACAAGCCCTCCATTGAAGGCTGATGAGGAAGTAGGAGGGAAGGCGGTTGTAAGTAATGGGTCCATTCTCTTCCCATTCCTCACTTACTTGAGCTATACTCAAGCAAACACCCCTCATCAACCGAAATAAGACTAAGAGGAGAAGTTATGTGCTTTAAAGAAAGGGAGTAAATAGTAATCATTCAACGCCCTCCCTTGTGAAATCATATGTAGCTACCGGCGGAAAGGGATTCTTAATCGGCAGACTTAAATGGCTGATCCTAAAAATAGTCTTGAAATCAAAGGTTCAATAGAATAGAGGTTTTCCCAAGACCCAAGGGATCTATGAGCTGACCTTTACAACTTAAGGGTGGCCACAGATAATCCCTTTTCGAAACCATCTTGCAAAATCATGGGAGCTGAGGCTAAGATTGGCGATATGTTCCTAGAGGTACACCAAGTATTAAAAGCATGACCAATGATGATTGTAGGCCTTGCTTGTTGCTGCTGTTCTAGAGGTCTGAATAGATCTAGATAGGAAGACTGATAAACTTCTACTCATGAACCCCTACCTTTCAATATCTATACTGATAATGTTTTGAATGATTTCTTCATTCTGTAATGTTTCTTCGCAATACCTTCAGCAGACCTCTGTGTGTAGAAAATGGCTTAGTATGTTTTAGCGATTGGAATGACTTTTGCAGCACTTCTTTCAATTCCTCTTCAAATATTCAATTGCCAGAGTAAGGCATCTCGAAAAGACAACTTGTCTAGGAAGCATCCGCCTTCCATCTTCTTATAAATAAATGGCACCTAACCACGAGTGCTCCTGCAGTGCCATAGCTGAAGCTCTCATGTTGTGGAACATTAGACCAGAGAAGTATTTGGCATGAATCCTCATTGTTAGAAATGGGGGTCTCTAGTTGGCAGAGGTAGGTACCTTTGTCCAAATAGGGACCCTTGCTTCTAGTCAGGGTAAGGGGGATACACTTTTAAAATAACCCCTGCTCACCCCCTTGGTAGCTTGGCACGAGCAGACAGTCTTATCTACCTTTACAAAAAGTGTAGAAAATGATTAATTAGTAGTTTATAATAACTTTTGTTCATATTTGATAATAATAACTATTTATATCACTGGAGAAAAACAGTGGTTACGTTTTAATTGTTGTTGTAATACTTTATTCGATAGATATTTATCATAAAAGTACAAACATACAAAATACATAAAAGCAATCTACCCAGAAGTATTACATTTCCAACAGAACAGCACAAGACAATTAAAAAGGAAAAATGAAAAAAGTGGGTTTTAAAACAGTACAATCAACCTAAATAGCTTTTATACATTGCCCAGCAACCTTGACCGGATTATCCAAGCACCCGCGAGGTATTTTGCAACCCCACAGACGATATACTTAGAGGCAGTGTTGGTTAGCATTATTCGCAGGGCTGATCTGTGATCCTTCACGCCCAAAACCCTACACACTGGTTTCAACCATTTATTCCTAACTGGCTTATAAGCTATGCAGGCGAATAGAAAGTGGCCCAGGGTTTCCTCCGGACAACTACAGCCTGGGCAATTTAAGTCATGCACCCCCTTGCTTTTCCAACCATCCGTGAATTTCTTGAGAGGCAGAGTACCGTATCTCAACGTCAAAAACAAAGTTCTGTCTCTAGGTAGCTGGATAAAATCCAGAAAGGGTTCCAGCTTACAAGTTGGCTTATGATCAAGGAAGTTGGACGTCAGTGTTCTTAATTTGGGATTGACATGAACCTTGGCCTCAACCCAGTCCCAATATAATTTTTTAACAAGTTGTTTAGCAGGTGGACATTGCGAGGCCCAAGACTCTCCCAATCCTATTGTTGTTGCTAACAACTTAAGGTTGTTAAGCCACTTTATCTTGTGGTTGACGTTTAGGGATATTAGTTTGTCCAGCACTCGAGCATATTCTATTAATTCATGAGTCCTTCTAAGCCGCACCCAATATAACAGTGGCCTAAGATGGATTTTATCAGAAATTGGTTTTTTACCCATGTCAAAAAATAATGGTAACAAAGGGGTTGACACTGGGAGTGAAACCAAATCTCTAATGAACTTATTCTCTGCCGATGACAGGGCCTCAATATTTTCGGTACCCCATAGTTCAGAACCGTAAACTGCCGAGGCTACAGCCTTCCCTTCATAGACTGCCAACGCTGGGGCAACTGGTCTGCTAATGGAGAGGCGCTGGTTCTTTAATATCGCTCCAGAGACCCTTTTGAGATTAAGTACCATTTTAGATATATGGGAGCCCCAGGGCATATTGTTGGATAGCCTAACCCCCAGGTAGTCAAATTCATTCACCACCTCCAGTTGGGACCCACACAGTGTTATGCGTACCTTCCTTACCTTTCTATTTGCGCATAAAACCATTAGTTTTGTTTTCAAGGTATTTATCGATCGACCGCGCTCTTTACAAAAGAGAGCGAAACGGTCAAGCAATTTTTGCAGGCCCATCGGGGTCTTGGACATCAGGAGGGTATCGTCCGCAAAGAGGAGTGAAGGAGTCTTTTCTCCGGCAAGGACAGGTGCATCCGCAGGGTCCTCCCTCAAATGGTCCACCACCCCATTTATAAAGAGGGAGAATAGTGTTGGAGCCATCACGCATCCCTGCCGCACCCCTCTGTTGACTGATACCCTCCTTGTCAATTGCCCCTGACTCCCCCACCGTATCCTTGCAAAATTGTCCTCATGGAGCTTGATAGCCAATTGCAGCAAATAGCTTGGGAACCCCATGGACAATAATACCTCCCATAATTTAGCTCGTGGGATAACACCAAATGCGGTTTTAAGGTCAATGAAAGCCAGATAAAGGCTGCCCTTTTTGATAGATACTGACTTCCAATAAACCGCACAGAAGCGAAACACCTGGTCCATTGCACCAACATTCCGCCTGAACCCGGCCTGGAAATGTGTTAGTACACCTTCATCCATAAGCCATGTTTCTACTCTACTTATAATGACCCTGCCAACTACCTTTTGGATGGTGTCAATTAAGCTAATTGGTCTGTAGTTGGCAGGGTCCTCTCTATCACCTTTTTTGTAAATCGTGATCACCTCCGCCCCCTTCCAAGATTCCGGGACGGGATGGCCTGACTGGATTAGATTCATTAGGCATGCTATTAAGTCTGCCCAAATTAGAGGGTTGTAAGAAAATAAATCTCCAGGCAAGCAATCCGGACCAGGTGCCTTGCCTGGTAGAATATTAGAAATAGCATCTCGGACCTCTCGCGGGGTGAATGGGACAGCCTCAGTAAGAGAGTCCGTTATTAGGTGGGACAAGGGTGCTGGTGTTGGATTAGCTTGAGCAATATCATCAAAATATAATTTTGAAAAAAAATGGGAATGCCATTGCTGTTCATTAATATGATTTAAAATAGGATCAACTCCTCTACGGTTTAAAATATTAATTAAATTCCAAAAAATGACTGGATTCTTTCCATAGGCCGCGATTTTAAGCTGCTGCCAATGGTCCTCCTCCCAGTTTCTTTTAGCTTGAAGAATGGTGCTCTGGTAATCCCTCCTGGCCAGTCTCACTGCTATGGTGTCTTTCGATTTTATAGCTAAAGCAATAGCCTTCCTGCATATTGCTGTATACCAAGGATTTGTCTTTGGGGGTCTAGGGTCAGCCGGTGGGTTCCCCTTAGAGATTTTAAGGAAAAACTTTCCTATTTCTACTGTAAAGTTCTGGTATTGAGCTAATAATTCCGACTCCGAAATATTTAGGTTGGCCAAATCCATCGCTGCAAGGCGGGAGGTTTCGGCCATAACTAGCTCTTTGATACAGTTGAGTTTCCCCTCTTCGCACCTAACCACATCCCATCTTAGTTTCCTATTGCAGTTAGAAGGAAAGACCTCCTTGGTGATCAACTTCGGCCCCACGTTCTCACATAATTCCCATATACAAAGGGTTGTGGTCGCTGTCTGAGGACTGCCTGACCTCCATATCTACAAGATTGGTCCAGGATTGGACGTCTAAAAAGATGTAATCAACTCGCGATGGGGAGCCTATCCTATTGTAGGTCAGCGCCCCATTGCGATCAGAGATAGTCCGCCCGTTAAGAGCCCGTAAGTTATGGTCCAAAGCCAGAGCATTCAGCTGGATTGCCCTGGCGGACCATTTCCTGATGGGAGCCAATACTAAAGGGGGTATAGATTGTCTCCAGTCCTCCGAGCTCCAACCCAGTATATCCTCATCATCCAGGGGTTCAAATATACAATTAAAATCGCCCCCCACTATGATTTTTGACCCAGGAGGCAGTTCCGATATTTTGGTGTCTAACAGCTCTATTATTGGGGAGGTTAGCCCACCCTGTGCCCCTCTTGCATAGACACAAAAAAGATGAATAATACCCCCATGGGGTCTTTTCAGAGAGATATGCAAAATATCATTGGGGGGGACACTGTGCATAGTGACCACATAGTTTAAATTTACTTTCACCCATATGAGAAGGCCTCCCGACGGGCGACCTTTCCCTGAGAAGACTGCCGGAACGTGATAGGTAGAGTACCCGTTTTTATATTGCGGGGACTGACACCAGGTTTCCTGGAACATGCAGATGTGGAAGGGATCAATAAAATCATTCCAGTCTGGAATTGTAAGGTTTTTCTTAAGCCCTGCTATGTTCCAGGAAAGAATATTAGTGGGAGTAATATCTGGAGTCTGTACAGTATTTAAATGTATGGCACCCGCTTCCTCTTCACTAGGACTAGAGCCACAGATCTCCAAATGTACTTGGCCCTCCCTAGTACAACCAGCTTCAGCCCCTAGAGGGTCTAGTGCGTCCCTCAAAACTTCTTTATCCGATGTATTTGCATGTGTAAAGTCATCTTCGACTTCACTTAGACTAGGGCTGCAGGTTTCCACATATACTGGGCCTTCCCCAGCTCTATCCACATCAACCCCTGAATCGTCCCGCATTTCCCCCGGAACTACATTACCTGGTAGAGAGGCTGGGAGTCAATCAACGGCTTCCAACCCACTATAACGATTAAAACAAGATATGGGAGGAGGATTAAACTGTGGACCTGTCCATGCCCCATTGAGGGGGTTAGCCCCATACAGGGGCCTCTCAGTTCTTCTGGGGACTGTACTCCACCCTCCGTTGTTGCCGCCATCCCACTGGCTAGGGTTATTAAGATGTTGACCAGGCCATATCCCATTTTGCTGGTTGACGGCAGGACGACGCCCGCCAGTTGTTCTTTGCATCAAAGGCCACCCTCCACTGTTACTACCATCCCAATGATTTAAGTTGTGGTCCAACCAAGGCCCCCTCTTGTTCCTCCTCCCGTTTGGTTAGAGCCTCTCAACCAACTCCACCTGTTACTACGATGGTCTGTAAGCATATAGAAATAGGATAGTGGTTTAGCTAAAATTGAGGAGTTAATGTTACATGGGGGCCCTGCACATATATGTTCAACCGTATGCGAGTCCTCAAATGTCACAACAACACAGTCCCCTTGTATGTTTTTTTTATTCTCACCCACCCATGGGGCTCTCTCTACCATAAGCATATTACTATGAATATTTGGTGGTAATGGATAATTATTATCTAACCAATGGCAGACTTTATTTTTGAGAGCCCAAAAAGATTCTGTAGTTGAGGGGGCAAGCTCAGGGACGCCTGTTAACACTATTACATATGGACAGGCGTCAGGTGGTAAACTGATATTGCGACGTATCTTTGGGTTCACAGGTGGGGGTGTTGGTAAATTAGGTGCCGAGATGGGGAGTCCATCCGAAATCTGGGGTTTGCTAGAGGTGTTAGATTTCAACTTAGCTACACAATTGTTAGTGATCATAGGAGTGGGTGGTTTAGGTGGAAGTGATTTATTGGCCGAATTTTTCCCTACTGGCTGCTTAGGAGGTGCTGGTGGTTTGGTACTAGACAAAACAGGAGTACCCAATGCTTTTTGAGCAGGGACTTTTGGTGAAGCTTTTAGCTCCAGGTGTAGGGCCTGGAGCTGCTGTTCAATCCCCTGCAGTCTAATCTCCAAGGGCGTAAGTAGAGATTTAATGAGATTGGATAGGGAACTAAAAAAAAACCCATTTCTATCTTCCAATCCCTCTGTTGTTTCAACCAGGCTGCTTGTCTCCAAGAGGCTTGCAAGGCTGGTATTTGAAACTGTATCGTCAGGGATACTCATCAAGATGGGGTTGGATATGTGGTTTTCCTCTACTCTCACAGGACTGTTGCCCAAATTAGCCATACTATCCCTTCCCTCAATATGTCCACTATTGATGCTGGCAGATTCAATAGGACCCCCTGCCCCTTCATCAACCTCCATGCAATCACTACTTTCCTTACTGGTTGGTTTAGACTGTTTAGGGATAGCACCCTCTCGTATGCCCTTATGGTTAAGTGGCTCTTCCTGACGGTTGATAACTAACTGAGGAGTTACAGAGGGGATAGGGAGGGCTGGGGGAGGGGGAATCAAAACAAGGGAATCCAAAGGGGCTGGCTGGGTGCTAATGAAGGAGTGGGTTATGGGAAAGGACACAGTTAAATTTGATTCAGAAGTTTGATGAGCTTTTAGTGGCGTGCGTGCAGAAGCTATAATACCTAGAGATGATCTTCTCGCTTTTGCAAGGTCCTGGGACACCCTTCTTTCCATAAGGGCGATACCTTCGTCAATTAGGGAATTAGTACGCACAATAAAGTTATCTAAGGTGCCAGTTAATTTTGAAGCACCAGCTGCGGTCTTACTTCGCGTTTCACGGGTACACATTCCTAAAACAAGGAAATAGACCTAGCTAGCAATACACAGCACTACAGAGTACAAAACAGTTCCTATAAGACATGCAGTACACTCACAATAATAAGGGCCACAGAGACTACGCAATAATATAGAGGAAGATAAAAGTGGCTTACAACAAAATCAAGAGTTCAGGCCCAGACCAGACTCTACTGGCCACGGAGGGCCACAGAGGGCCCGCCCTTCTGGCCGGGCTTCGCCCCGGGCTGTGCCCCGCGCGCATCCCGCGTCCCGCGTCGCGGCGTTAGTGGCCTTCTTTTATTCCCTCCAGGCAAGTGGGCGTAGCCGCCGCAGGAAGAGGCTGCAGGTGTGTCCTGTCCTGGCCTCGCAGTCCCGCAGCGGTGTTGGTGAATTCAGCGGCAGGCCCGAGGAGCGGGTGCCGCACCCAGCAATAGTCGACAACAAAGCCCCAGCAGCAACCACGACCTGAAGGTCTCCCGGTGAGCAAAGCAATGAGTGGCACCCGCGAAGCGGGTGCCGCGAAAGTTATCCATCGACCAGGCAAGGGGGTGTAGCCGCTGCGGGAAGAGGCTGCAGGTGTGTCCTGTCCTGGCCTCGCAGTCCCGCAGCGGTGTTGGTGAATTCAGCGGCACGCCCGAGGAGCGGGGGCCGCACCCAGCAACAGTCGACAACAAAGCCCCAGCAGCAACCACGACCTGAAGGTCTCCCGGTGAGCAAAGCAGTGAGTGGCACCCGCAAAGCGGGTGCCGCGAAAGTTATCCGTCGACCAGGCAAGGGGGCGTAGCCGCTGCGGGAAGAGGCTGCAGGTGTATCCTGTCCTGGCCTCGCAGTCCCGCAGCGGTGTTGGTGAATTCAGCGGCACGCCGAGGAGCGGGGGCCGCACGCAGCAACAGTCGACAACAAAGCCCCAGCAGCAACCATGACCTGAAGGTCTCCCGGTGAGCAAAGCAATGAGTGGCAAGTTATCCGTCGACCAGGCAAGGGGGCGTAGCCGCTGCGGGAAGAGGCTGCAGGTGTGTCCTGTCCTGGCCTCGCAGTCCCGCAGCGGTGTTGGTGAATTCAGCAGCACGCCCAAGGAGCGGGGGCCACACCCAGCAACAGTCGACAACAAAGCCCCAGCAGCAACCACGACCTGAAGGTCTCCCGGTGAGCAAAGCAATGAGTGGCACCTGCGAAGCGGGTGCCGCGAAAGTTATCCGTCGACCAGGCAAGGGGGCGTAGCCGCTGCTGGAAGAGGCTGCAGGTGTGTCCTGTCCTGGCCTCGCAGTCCCGCAGCGGTGTTGGTGAATTCAGCGGCACGCCCGAGGAGCGGGGGCCGCACCCAGCAACAGTCGACAACAAAGCCCCAGCAGCAACCACGACCTGAAGGTCTCCCGGTGAGCAAAGCAATGAGTGGCACCCGCAAAGCGGGTGCCGCAAAAGTTATCCGTCGACCAGGCAAGGGGGCATAGCCGCTGCGGGAAGAGGCTGCAGTTGTGTCCTGTCCTGGCCTCGCAGTCCCGCAGCGGTGTTGGTGAATTCAGCAGCACGCCCAAGGAGCGGGGGCCACACCCAGCAACAGTCGACAACAAAGCCCCAGCAGCAACCACGACCTGAAGGTCTCCCGGTGAGCAAAGCAATGAGTGGCACCTGCGAAGCGGGTGCCGCGAAAGTTATCCGTCGACCAGGCAAGGGGGCGTAGCCGCTGCTGGAAGAGGCTGCAGGTGTGTCCTGTCCTGGCCTCGCAGTCCCGCAGCGGTGTTGGTGAATTCAGCGGCACGCCCGAGGAGCGGGGGCCGCACCCAGCAACAGTCGACAACAAAGCCCCAGCAGCAACCACGACCTGAAGGTCTCCCGGTGAGCAAAGCAATGAGTGGCACCCGCAAAGCGGGTGCCGCAAAAGTTATCCGTCGACCAGGCAAGGGGGCATAGCCGCTGCGGGAAGAGGCTGCAGTTGTGTCCTGTCCTGGCCTCGCAGTCCCGCAGCGGTGTTGGTGAATTCAGCGGCACGCCCGAGGAGCGGGGGCCGCACCCAGCAACAGTCGACAACAAAGCCCCAGCAGCAACCACGACCTGAAGGTCTCCCGGTGAGCAAAGCAATGAGTGGCACCCGCAAAGCGGGTGCCGCGAAAGTTATCCGTCGACCATGCAAGGGGGCGTAGCCGCTGCGGGAAGAGGCTGCAGGTGTGTCCTGTCCTGGCCTCGCAGTCCTGCAGCGGTGTTGGTGAATTCAGCGGCACGCCCGAGGAGCGGGGGCCGCACCCAGCAACAGTCGACAACAAAGCCCCAGCAGCAACCACGACCTGAAGGTCTCCCGGTGAGCAAAGCAATAAGTTTTAATTAAATTAGTTTATGAGATTTTCAATCAGTTGGTTAATAATCTGAAGTGTATAATTGGCAAGTTTACAATTGAATTTCGGTATGGATAGGAATATTATGTTGTGTCAAAATATTGTGATATAAAGACCATGATTGATAGTTTTATTGGTATGTTGACGACGTTTTATCTTAAAATATGCCATACTCCTTATATAACACTATTGTTCTACATTTTAACCAAGAATACATCTATGTTGTATAAAGTACTGATATCACTGATCTTACAGATAATGTAACAGTTCATTGTATGTGTGAAATGATGTCTGACATCATACAGAGTAGATGACAGGTTGGGAGTAAAGGTACTATCTTAACTGGATAGCATAGTATAACATTTTTTCAGGTTTTGAAGAATAGACACTATTCAAAGTAACCCTGAAAGCAACGTACTTACCTTTTTCAGACAGTTTTCAAAGTAACCATGTCTATAATTTCTTTTTATGGAATTTTGTGAGATTCCCAGAATATTACACAAGAATGTGTGAAATTATGCAAAAAGCATTAGAAGCAGGGACACACATCCCACTCATAAAATGTCTTGAGATCAGCATGTAATGTGGCATGCATGATCAGTCAGTTTTAGGACATTGGCCAAGCACCAGTCCTGTTTAATCCTGCCCCATGACTACCATCACTTCCATTTTACTCTAGCTTTCCCCTTTTTCCTGGCTTCTGACCTTTTTTTACTTTATGTCCGGTTCATTGTTGCTGTGTTTTTTTCTCCATTTTTTAGCTTAGACTTCATTTTCGGTGTTTTTACATTTGACTCATTTTTCTACAGGCGAAGGAGAGGGATCCTGCTGGCACTGAATGGGCATTGTGCCTTGGGATGAGAAGGTGGAGACACTTATTTTTTTAAATTTTAAAGCTTATATTGCATTTTGTAATATATTATAATGGTCATAAGTATTCATTCTTAAATTATCATCAAGTCCAAAAGAGAAAAACATTTATTTTTACCTTCCTCACGATCGTAACTTTCCCCAATCTCCAATATTTGATGGTTCTACCAGCTACATAGGCCCATTTTAGCTGAATGGGTAAGTCTTCCTAGGTTTTTGTTTAGTGCCTCAGGTAAAGATCTAGCAGTAATTAGATTGAAATACTCTTTCTTTCCCTCCATCTACGAAAATGTTATACGCTCTAAGAACATGCATGTTGTCATTATCATTAACACCTACTGATTTTGGTAAATTATTCTTAGAGCCTGAGACTGCATGACACAGATGTAGCCCATAACTAGAGCAGATACTGAAAGTAACAGATTAGTCAGTGTGATGATGAGATCACACACAATTGCTGAAAAATTAAATAAGTTATCTTTCACGTTTGCTGGATATCTGACTGTCCTCTATTCTCAGAACAGGGGTGAAAGTGCCAGATCAAAAAGCAAGAGCAACGTTTCAGACTTTTGATCTTTGAACAACACACCATGTCTATAAGATTTGATAACTATTTTGAGCTAAAGATATCTGCAGTTGAAAGCTCAAGCCGTATAAGGTTAAAAAATTGTACCGTGAAATGATACTTCATTCCAGATTTTTTTTAAATTGTACATCATGATGGTGGCACTAGATACTTGGTATAACTGTAATCAAGACAAAGTGGGCATTTTCACATTGTTTTAAATACTCAGTACTTTATTCAGTTACGATGAATTGGGATTTTCTGAAAAGTAATAGGCATGATTTGAAAAATCCGTAATGAGAACCTAGGAAAAGTTGTTAGTAAACAGCCCCAAGGACAGCTGCATCCTCCTGGCATTGTTGATCTCAACCAGTCCGTGGCAATGCACCTCCACCAACGACCATCCTGTGCCCTATGGTGCCTGATGTAGAGGTGTGATGCCTCATAGGTCCAGAGGCAGTGGTGCCCCGGCAGGGGTGCGTACATGGGCATTAAAACATTCCAGGGAGAAATAGGGTGCAAGTGAAAGAGTTGCTTAATATCTTGCAGAAATGGGGAGACGTTGATAAGTGGAGAGTGAGATGGTAAAAGAAAAACGAAGAAGCACAGGCAAAGGAACCATCTACTGCATATCTAATGAAAGAAACAGGGAAAGTAGAAAGATTATCAGCCTGATTCATCAAGCGAAATTCGCTCGCAAAAGGGCCAGATTCTGAGAATCTGGCCCTTTGCGAGTGCAATTTTTGCATTTGGGATTCATCATCCCAAATGCAAAAATCGCTAATAAAGAATTCGCTAAATTGCGAGGATTAGCATTTAAGGAATCTCTATTAGAGATGTAGGCCCATAGCAATGAATGGGGAGTTATTCCTTATTTGCGATTAGCAATTTGCTAATCGCAAATAAGGAACATGTAGGAATCGCAATATTTTATGCAATTCCTACATGAATCCCGTTTTGCAAGTCCTTAATAGCGATTCCTTATGAATCGCTATTAGGGCTCGCAAAACGGGAGAATGATGAATCAGGCTGTATGTCCTATGAAGGAGGTACCTGGTGGAGGATACGTCCTGTTCCATGGACTCAACAGGATATTTTATCAATTACAAATGAGTTCCCAAAGTTAAGAGAGAAACCAGTTGAATGGTATAGGCAGGTTGAAATGTTTGTGAAAGTTTTGAAGGTTTTGTTGAAAGATTTTGATGGTTTATTTGACATAGTGGTGCCTGCAGATTTATGGACAGAATATAAAATTACAGTTGATTGGCCTAGTGAAGAGTATCCAAGAGATTCAAAAACAGGAGCACCCTCAGATGATGTGATGAAGAAATATCATTAATAAATTACATTTTTGAAAGGAAAGATCCTCCAAAAGAAACCTATTGGATAAAAATAGATAGAGCTACTTAATAATCAAATGAATCTGTTCATGCTTATTACAAAAGGTTATTGCAGGTATTTAAGCAGTACAGTGGATTCAAAAGTATTGGAGATCAAAATATGGGACATTTTGTGTATCGATTTTTTATTGGACTGAAACCTGAAATTAGTCAGATGATTCAACAGCATAAGATTTGTTGGCAAAGTAAGACCATAGGTGAGATATTAAAGTATGCTAAGTATTGTGGGGATGACATTGAGGATAGACATAAGAAACTGAAAGAAAAGATGATATGGGCACAAGTGAAATTGGCAGACCAGCAAGGAATACATTTAGATGGTCAAACCAGAGGACAGACTAAGGAACAGAGTCAGAGTGATAAGGTGAAGAGTAATGGTCAACAAAAGGGACAAATGAGCAGAGAGGATGCAAAGAAAAAGTTTCCTTGTCATGGATGCGGAAAGCTTGGACATTGGAAAAACAAGTGTAAAAATATCCATTGTAATAATGGCCCAAATTAAAACTTAAATCCACAGACGCAGAATGAGGGGTTTGTGAATCAACCGCAACAGGTAGTTAATCAGAAGTATGAGTTACCACCTGCCCCTATGCCAAATTTTGTGAATCAGGCACAGTATAGTGCGGACGCCAGGTTTTCAGGAAGTAGTAAGAAAAATTCAGTGGTATAAAATAGGGTTGCGAAAGAAGAGAAGCAGATGCTGTGTGGGTGTACCATGATGGCACACCAGCTATGCCAGATTGTTTACTCTCAGAAATGGCAAGAATGTACCATGGAGACACACATGTAGGCAGGGATGCAATGATTCGATTATTCAGACAAGATTGGTATAATCTAAGATTTAGGGCGGTCGCAGAGAGTCTTTGCCAGAGATGTTTAACCTGTCAGCAGATAAACCCAGGAAGAAAGACAGTGGTCAGTTGGGGAAAAATTGGAAAAGCAGAAGGACCATTTGTGAGGTTACAGCTCGATTTCATAACATTACCACCTTGCAGGGGGTTGAAATACGTCCTTGTGATTGTTTGCTTGTTTTCACGGTGGGTGGAGGCATACCCTACGAAAAGATATGACAGCATAACTGTTGGCAGTTTATTGCTGAGGGAACTCATCCCTAGATTTGGTTTTCCATTAACTCTGGAATCGGATAAAGGAACTCACTTTAACAATGAAATAATTGAATAATCTGTGAAGCATTTAAGATTGAACAAAAACGACTGTGCATGCCGCCCAGATGCTTCTGGAGTGGTGGAACAATTGAATGGCACAATAAAGTTGAGATTGGCAAAGATGTGCACCTTCACTTCAATGAATTGGCAACATGCATTGCCTCTTGTTCTGATGGGACTCTGAAGTATTCCTAACAGAAAAACAGGGTTGAGTCCCCATGAAATTATCATGGGAAGAGCAATGAGACAGGCATATATACCAGGACATAGATTGTTGAGTATAACTGATGATCTGGTACTTGATTATTGCAAAGGATTGGCTGACCTAGTGCGTTTTATCTCTCACTAGGTTGGAGACAACGCAGTGACCAGGAAGCCGCATCTAGCTCATGATTTGAGTCCTGGAGATTGGGTGGTGATAAAGAACCACACCAGAGAGTCGTGCCTAGCACCAAGGTGAGATGAACCACGAAAGGTCATACTGGTTACAACCACAGCAGTGAAGTGTGCAGGTTTGCCAAACTGGTTCCATGCTAATCATACAAAAAGGGTGCCAGCCCCTGCTGAAGAAAGACCGCAACTGACACAAACAGTTGAGGATGCTAAAGGTTGTACTGTCGAAGAGCCTGGAACGAGAAATTCCAGAGAGTTCGACAACGAACAACAGAGCACAAGTCAGGAGCACTGGGTACCAATAGTTGACATACCTGAGGTCTAAATCAAAACACGGAGTAGGGCAAAGTTAGAAGAACAGGAGAATAGTGAGGACCAGATAGGTATAGAAGAACACGCTCAGGAGGAATCAAACAAAGAAATGGAAATTCTGAGCACGATCAAATAGGGACAGAAGAACATACTAAGGCAAGTAAAGAAGTCAACAGACCTGAGCAGGGACAGACAGGTGTAGAAGAACACATTCAGGCAGCAAAAGATAAAGTTTCAATAAGACCTGAACAAGACCAGTTAGGAATAGAAAAACACATTTGACAGAATACCCGAACAGGAACAGGTAGAAGCAGAAGAACGAGTCCAGGCTGAGAAAGCAACACAGACAAGTGCTGAACAAGGAAAAGTAGAGAGGGACTCAGAAAATGAAGAAAATCAGGTTGTGCCACAACATAACAGAAATAAAAGGGCTCATGAAATAGACCAAGAAAGTGAAAGCGCGGTGCAAGCCAAAAGGGTCAGAAAAGGTGAGATTAAAAGGTTAAAATATTGTTTAAAAACAAGAAATGAAGATCCAGAACAAGTAAACAAAGTCACAAGTCTGACTCAGGGTGAACAGTCAATTGTTAAAAACATTCGAAAAAGTCCCAGATTGAAAATATTAAATAACAAGTTCAAAGGACCTGAGTGGACCTCTGTGATTCTTGGAATATTTGAGAATCTTGACATAACTGAAGAATCTGAAGAAAAAGTAAATGTAGAGCTGATTGACAAAGGGGAAGTGAGACCTCCTTGAAGTACTTAAAATACTGATTCTAAATTAAAAGAAAGAAGAGAAATCTTCTTGAACTCAAAATGGCTGAGACCAGAGTTACTGAAAGACCGAAAAGAAGTTGTATAAAAAGATGTATAAAAAGATGTTGCAGAGTTTGTATATGTAGTCTATTGTTAGTGATATTAGTTTGGTTATTTCTAACTATAGCAGTCCCTTATTTGTTAATAACAGATAAAAAGAATGACACTAACTTTAATTAGAAAACAGCTAACATAAAAGGATATAGAGTAAAGTAAGGAAGTAAGTAAAGTCCACATTTGTAAAGCGCACAATCACCCGTAAGGGTCTCTAGGCGCTGGGGGCCATCGGGAAGATTAAGCGAGCTATTGCCCAGAGTCACATGGTGCTGGGCTAACCTGCCGCCGGAGCCGGGGATCGAACCGTGGTCCCCAGATTCCAGCGTCAGTCGCCCTGGCCGCGGCACCACACCTCTCCCTCACACCTCTGAAAACTGAGGGGGTTTCCAACAGTTCGTGTCCCGTTACATCCACTTTAAAACAATGTTCCGGAAGATGGGGTATGCAAGGAAGTACAAAATCAAACAGCAATGCACTTTTAGAAATTAACTCCTTCATCAGCATCAGATGAGATCGATTTACATCGTAACTGACAATGATACTTCTTTAAATGTATTCACTTGGGGGCTGATTCACAGAACTAACGCATGACAAAATCCTAAACTAGTCTTAAGTTAGGATTTTGTCTTAAATTAGGATTTTGTCTTAAATTAGGATTTTTTTTTTATTAGGATTTTGTCCTCAATTAGGATGTTGTCTTAAGTTAGACAAGTGTTTACAGAAATTCCTATTAGAAAGAATATAAATCCAGTGAAAACTAGTTTAGATGCACAGTTTATGGGTTAATGTTTCCTAACCAACAAGTCATTAGATATAGAAAAGGCACATAAAAATAATCTAACATATTCATTACGTGAAGAAGAGAAAGAGTTTTTTTAGTTGAGGAAAGGAGGCAAGATTTCCAAAGAAAAGCTGCTGAACAGTGTTATGTGGGAATCTAGGACCCTAGTGTAATTCTCCCGATTAATGCCCATATGTAGGTATAATTCACCCAGTCCTTATATAGGCATAGGAATCATTGCCTTATTTAGTCTAAAAAGGGGTAGCACCGACACTAGTTGTGTGGGTGTCTCCTGGGGCACTGGTTTGAGTGCTGGCGACGTCCAGCAAAAGTTTGTCAATAAAGTTTTACTTTGAAGACGTTTTTTGTATATTTCTAAAGTATTTTATTCATACTTCTGTGCAATGTCTGTTGACTTTTTTATAACCATTCAATTCTTCATTTTATAAATCACAACAATCCATCCAATGCATTTCGGCACTAGGCCTTCATCAGGGAAGTCTGTAATGCAAAATATATATATGTAACTCCTCTATATCACAAAACTATTAATCTATTCAACACAATCCAAAATGTTCAACACAGATGCTCTTAATCAATTTCATAACCACATTTGAAATCATGATACTAGCCATTTGCTATGAGTGCTCCACACATGATAATACGATAGTTCGTGAACTTATAAATTTGATATTCAATGCTCGGCATAATGATAGTTAAAAACCTGAACTCAATGTTTCAAGTGATATCGTGATAGAAATTAAACGAACATTAATGATTCAACATAACGCTACTCACTTAGAGAAAAACGATAAGGGAAATGATATTGAGTGTTTGCTCAAAAGACGCCATGGTAAATAACCATGTGAGTAGTAAAGGGGTAGGCCCTTATATACTCGGTACCCTGGGTCCATGAAGCAGTACAAAAAGAATGGGTCCGAGTTCTGGTATCTCTATTACCAAGACTTATTTAAATTTGTTTTTGGACAGACATACACCACAAACTCTTCAATGATTGCGATTAAATTTTGAGAACAACAAAGTGATATAAAAAACCTTCAATAGCATTTATTTCTGCAAGGTTATTCTTTCATTGTTTTGCAATATTATCAATCATATGCAACAGAGTTTCTCAATGTAATTGTATATTCATTACATACATGGTGCTCTCTGTGAGGAGGGGAAAAGGGTGTGTGGAGATTGTGAGGGACAGGGTAAAGGTGCTGTGACTTTTCAGAAAATCGCGTTAAAATCAAAAACGCCTTTACAATCAAATAAATGAAAAAAGTTCCCAAAATGCATCACACATAGGCACAAATTAATTCCTCATTTTAATCCTATGGTGTGTTGGATTGGCGTAGTTCTACGTTTCGACCCCCGGTTACGCTAAAGGGTTATTCACGCCTCATGTTGGGGTCTTCTTCAGGAAGGTGAAATAGAGAGCATTAAAAGACGGTTAGTCGCTATTCCGTCTGGTCATGGGCCTTAGTGTGCTCCTATGATTTTTAGACGGTGTTCCTGAGTGAGGTGTACACATCGCCTTGTCAGGTGAAAACAAATAGGATCTCTCAATAGTGCAGAAAACGTCTCTCTTTAAAGAGTGTTGGAACAGAAGTAAATAGCCGTTACTCAGTAGGGCAAGGACAACTGCCTCAAAAACCCCGATGTGTGCAGGACAGCAGGTCCTGGTGGAAGTATGGTGATCTATGTGTGTAAGTAACTTCCCACGGTTAGGATACGCCTTAGGGTGCGTAGACCGCCTGGACGTTTTTCTTTCTTTTCCTAAATTTTCTTGGGTCCTGATGAAAGCTCTGCGGAATAGAGCACTTATCTGAGGAATAGTAATAATAACCAAGCTGATTATCAGTGCATGGTGGCCCAAAAATATAGTTGCCCTAATACTTATTTCAATGCTTACCGTGTACCTCTTAGGGCTGCTTCCAGAAACGAAGCCGCCACCATAGTGAATCACGCGGAGAAGCCGGCGGGTGACGTATATAGTTAGATGGAGGCGTGGTTCTTAATCTAACTTTACTCGCGGGGAGGCTCTAAGTAAACACTGATCTTAAAGGGACCTCACTAAATTCCTACCTCGTGATACGAGCCGGTTCAAAAGAATATAATGTAACGTTGGGATCCAGTAAGACCGCCATGTCAACCCATAGTATCTACCTGTGGAAGTGTTCATGAACCTGTGGGTAAACTTATTGATAAATATCTACAGCCTTTTGTCATCACCATGAGTTCATTAATCAAAGACACTACTGACTTTTTGAATAAACTGGCTACTATTAATTTAGAACTGAATGAAGAAATCACCATGTGTACAATTGATGTTCAAGCTTTGTATACCTCCATAACACATCAACTTGGTATGGAGGCAGTGGAGGAAGCATTATTACAAATGGATTATGAAGAATCTCTGAAAGTGTTGCTCATGGAACTTCCCAATTTCACTCTAATGCATAGTTACTTTAAATGGGAGAACCTGTGGTATCTTCAGAAGTCAGGCACGTCCAAGGGCAATTCTGCAGCGCCTTCGTTTGCCAATATTTTCATGTTTTATTATGAAAATAAACATATTCTACAAAATCACCAATGGAAATACAACCTACGTCTATACCTAAGATATATAGATGACATATTCATTTTGTGGAAGGGACCCAAGGAAGATTTGATCTCAAATATTAAACAACTCAATGAGGTAGATGAACGTTTACAATTCACATATGAGATTCATGATGAGATAATCAATTACCTGGATGTCACCATAATGACAAAGGATAAAAAGTTTGTAACCACATTACACACCAAAAAAACTGATCGCAATAATTTATTGGCTCACCAGAGTTTCCACCCATCACCACTGAAACATCACTTACCATACTCTCAATTATTGCGAATCAAAAGAATTGTCTCAGACCCAGAGGAATTCAAGATACAATCTCAAAAAATGGTACAACGTTTTAGAGATAGAGGTTATCCGGAATCTACCTTAAAATCAGCAATGGAAAGAGTACAATCCAAGGAAAGAAATACCTTACTGACAGCACCCAAAACTGAGAAGGAAATAAAAATTACTTGCGCCAGTAAATTTTCCACCATGAGTCCACTATTTAAAAAAACGATCAAAAAACATTGGGTTTTACTTCAGGCAGAACCGGACTTCAATAACATATTTGCGGAAATGCCAGTTTTTGAATTTAACAGAGCAAAGAATTTGGGAGAAATAATAAAACATGTTCCAGACACAAAACTTAAAGTAAATTACAACGGCACAATCCCTTGTAGAAACTGCAGAAACTGCAATAACATAATTGAAGGCAAGAGCATCAACCATCCAATGAAAGGGCATAAGATAAACTTAAACATAAACGCAACCTTTGATACCACCAACATAATATATATGATCAAATGCCCTTGCGGTAAAGCTTACATTGGACAAACGGAGCATAAATTAAAAGTAAGACTCGATGAGCATAAGAGTAACATTAGGACAAAAGCACTCAAATCAGTAGTGGCAACGCATTTCATTGAGGCAAATCACCAAATCAGCCAATTAAAAGCATGTATATTGGAAGTGGTGGAAAAAAGCCATGACAGAGACAATAAGAAAACGCTCCTGAAGTGTGAGAATTACTGGATATATTTTTACAAACCTTGAAACCAAGAGGAATGAACGAACCGACAGAATTTGGTTGTTACTTATGAACACTATACATATAGACTATTGTTCCATTAAGCCGAATGGCAGGGTATTCGCTGATCTTTACCATAACCGTTTGATATTTATGGAGTGTCTACATAATTCACTGATTACTTTTTATGCATCTAATTGTTTTTAAGCCATGTTTATCTTATTTGTCATTTGACTATGTTGCACATCTTGTGATAATTTGCACTAACTGTTTTAGAGATGTTCCCAATGTTACATTATATTTTTTTGAACCGGCTCGTATCACGAGGTAGGAATTTAGTGAGGTCCCTTTAGGATCAGTGTTTACTTAGAGCCTCCCCACGAGTAAAGTTAGAGTAAGAACCACGCCTCCATCTAACTATATATGTCACACGCCAGCTTCTCCGCGTGATTCACTATGGCGGCGGCTTCGTTTCTGGAAGCAGCCCTAAGAGGTACATGGTAAGCATTGAAATAAGTATTAGGGCAACTATATTTTTGGGCCACCATGCACTGATAATCAGCTTGGTTATTTACCATGGTGTCTTTTGAGCAAACACTCAATATCATTTCCCTTATCGTTTTTCTCTAAGTGAGTAGCGTTATGTTGAATAATTAATGTTCGTTTCATTTCTATCACGATATCACTTGAAACATTGAGTTCAGGTTTCTAACTATCATTATGCCGAGCATTGAATATCAAATTTCTAAGTTCACGAACTATCGTATTATCATGTTTGGAGCACTCATAGCAAATGGCTAGTATCATGATTTCAAATGTGGTTATGAAATTGATTAAGAGCATCTGTGTTGAACATTTTGGATTGTGTTGAATAGATTAATAGTTTTGTGATATAGAGGAGTTACATATATATATTTTGCATTACAGACTTCCCTGATGAAGGCCTAGTGCCGAAATGCATTGGATGGATTGTTGTGATTTATAAAATGAAGAATTGAATGGTTATAAAAAAGTCAACAGACATTGCACAGAAGTTTGAATAAAATACTTTAGAAATATACAAAAAACGTCTTCAAAGTAAAACTTTATTGACAAACTTTTGCTGGACGTCGCCAGCACTCAAACCAGTGCCCCAGGAGACACCCACGCAACTAGTGTCGGTGCTACCCCTTTTAGATTTTCATTATACCCCGAGCAGGGAGTAATCCTAGGAGCACGGTATACCTAGTATACTCATCATTAACTAAGCAGTGCACAGCTACTATCCATTATAGCTTATTTAGTCTTAGCCTGTGCATCCCAAATACGGCATGGCTACTTCCACTAAACTGCGAGAATCCACAACGATTTCTTGGAAAAACCAGCCTTCAGCAGTCAGGGACTTCCCCCTGCTTGAATACTAATTTATCCAAGAACTCCTGGAGTTTTCAAGCAATTGAGGCACTAGTGACGATATTATGTCCAATCTTATGTCAAACTCGGCACCTTCAAAGTATAAATATGCCTACATTTGCCCAGTCAAACACACGGTGGTTTAGGAGCAGATCGACTAACTACTTGCCAGACGCCCTGCTGCTGCAAGTGCCGAAGGAAGCCAACCCTCCAACTGACGCACTGAGAAGACGCTGTTTTTTCTCATGCCGAGAAACCAGCTCCGGTGTTTCCAGGCTACCCTTGTGGGTTTCTGGGAGATCGAGTCCTGAGAGAAGAGATACAAGACCTCTATCATTCTAAAACCAAGGTACGGAGCTGATTAGACCCGTAGAGAATTCTTGGAACAGATTCTTGGCAGAAATTGACTAGACTTAAGCTACACCACACTTACTCCTCCCTCGTACTAGACTTAGGTTAGGTACACCGGGGTAGGCGTATTTTAGAAGCACCAGTTGAGTACTTTTAGCCACTATTTTATCACTGTATGTATTTTTTGCATTTTATGTATTCTATGTTTATGGCTTAGAAACCATATCATGCTCTTACAGTAATATTTTATAATACTATTCGTATTATATGCATTGTATTTCTTAACTAGCATTTCAATTGCAGCAGTGCATTTCTTATGCTTAAGAAATAAGTCTGTTCAATAAATACTTTTATTGAAAACGCCCGTCTCTCTATTTCTAAGCAACTCTGGGGAAACGAAGCATGCACATCTGACTGAGTGAAATAGCCATCTATTGTTTCTGCGACTCTAGAGATACGTTTCATTCTGGGGAAACAAAGTTGTCATGTTATATGGTTGTCAGAGACTAATCCCTTCTTGTTTATTCGAGAAAGTTTCTAGTGACCTCTGAGCTAGCTGGCACCCCCAATTAAGTCTAATATATTCGGCATAAACCTAGTCGACTTAAGTCCTACGTCTAAACTGCAGGATATATTATTCCAATGCTTAGAGCCTATTAGGAATATAGGAAATACACTACATGGCGCCCAACGTTTGATAAGGCAATAATTTAACACTAGATACTAGAGTAACTCAGTCGTGCTTTTCACACAGACCCCTTTTTCCCGTAAAAACTCCAAAAGACTTCTGGAGTGGGTGAAAGGATAAAATCCGCCAAAACTGAGTAGGACGAAAAATCCTATGTATTAGCTTTTGGTTTGTTCAACGTTGAAGGATACAGTGTTCCAAAATATTGTGCACTTAATCTTTGTTTCCTTGAAACTTGTTCTACAAACTCTCAGCTGACTAAAATGTCGGATAGTGATACAGAAATAGAGAGAGCTGCAGCAGTAGCTCAAGCGGCTTTAGATGACGCTGCTATCTTAGAAAATGACACTATATGCTATACTGCTCCCGGTAAATGCAAGGAAAAGTATAACTTACAGACTCATAAATAATGGAGTATCATCAAAGGATGGCAGGGTAATCGTTGTCATAGAGGCACATGAGTATCGGCAGACAGAGGTATTCTATTCATGTATTCAGTTTCCAGCAGCTAATGCAGGAACACGTAAGTTCCACTACTACAAAGCAGAGGAACCTCCAGCGGAATATGTTCCTTTCGAGGATGTTGAAATTCCATTAACTTACCAAAAGCATCAAGTTCTGGTTTAAAGGCGCCCTAAAACATCAAAATCACATTACCAGGCTTGGTCCACTAGGTAGACCAGGAGCAACATGGCCGGTACTAGCCAGCTATACACTACATCCAGACATTGAAAGGATGTCAGATGCAGAATAGTTAGCTCAGCTAAAACAGTTAATTAAAATACAAAGACAATTGGTTCAATATGTCATGCGGACATTAACTGTCCAACCAGCTGTAAGAATTCCACAGCACACCCCTCACCAGGGGAACACAAATAAAATCACACCACAGACTATACAGTCAGTCATTGGTAAACTACCAGCAAAACGAGAACAAATTCCGTTCTGGTTAGCACAAAAAATTACTCAAATAGAGGCAGTATTTCCTGATAGTACGCCTCATGAGAAAGACAGGATTCTGACAATCTGTTTACCTATGGGGATTGCACCACACAAAGAGGATTGTGACACTTGGGACACAGTCTTTGCTTCAATCTACACTAAAACACATGGGGTTCCGTCCATGGCGGTAATACCGAATATTCTAAGACAGATTCAAAATGAATACGGTCCAACGCCGGCTTTAAATCTAGGTATGATATTACTGAAAGATTTTAAACAGGTCTCGGCTATACTATTAGCCAACATTAGTGGTGAAGCAGCATCAGTGGCAATCTGCCAGAAATTAAAAGAAACAGACATTACTGAGCAACCTTATGAGCTTTCCAGAATTATTGAAAAATCCTATGAAGAACTAGGTGGAGATAGTTTGGGTGGGAAACCACTAAAACCACAACTAACAGAGAATTCTGAAAAAACTTTTATTAAAAAAAATCGCACTACTCCTAAAAAGAAGTGGGAGAACACTAAACAAACGCTTCCTAGAGAGAAGCATTCCCAGTCCAGAGGAAGATCTCCTCAACGAGGAGGTAGGTCTCCCCAACGGGAGCCCTCTGAAAAGAGGTACAACCTCAGAAATAGGGATACTTTAAGAAAAACTGATAGATATCAAGATAATAATACACGTTCCTCTCGTACCTTTTAGACTTCCTCGCAGAAATCGGAAAGAAGAGGACGGTCAGAAAAGAAAGAAGAACGCGTCAAGTCCAAAGACAAAGAACCCGTTCACCAAAGTGAAAAAGCTCAATTTTCCAAAATGAAAGTAGCAAGTGTAAAGATCAGACATGCCGAGGATTCTGAGGACACAACTCAAGAACGGGGAATGGGCTCAGACAATGCTAGACAGCGCAGCAGAAGTAACCATAGTTCGCAAGATCCTGAAGGATCATCTGGAGACAGTGGATTTTAATGAATGCATTCAAGTTGAAACTGCCGACACCAGGGTTAGTGTACCTCACAAGTTATATGTAGTAACACTCCGGATGGATGGGGACATAACTAGAAAAATAAAAGCTCTGTTTTGGGACAAGCTTTCCAAGGGCTATGACATACTTCTGGCTGCAAGAGACTGGCCACCTGCAGTTGTTAGGGAGTGCCCACACGGCGAAGAGATAATTATGCCAGCCTTCTCAAATCACATTCCAATTCATAAAAAATATGCATATGCCAGGAAATGAGCTGTGGCCCAAGCTCCAGCCTAATATAAAAATCACGTAGGATGGTATGAGGAATCTCCTCACCATAAAATCCAGTTAAAACATCAACCTACTGCTCAGAGGCAGTATCCAGTCAAGCAAGAATGTAAAAAACAAGTAAGGGAGATCTTAGATCAACTTGAATATCAAGGGGTGATTGAAACATGCACCTCATCTATGAACAATCCTTTGTTTCCTGTCTCCAAGCCAGACAATTCATATCGTCTAGTTTTGGATTACAGACACCTAAACTCTTGTTGCAAAACTTTTGCAGTACAAAATTCACATAGTGCATCACTGATGAATAATATTGTGCGCAAAAAATATAAAACCACATCAGACATTTCAAATGGGTTTTTCTGTCAAAACATTGCACCGGAAAGTAGGTACTTGACCGCTTTCTCAATTTTGGGGACACAGAGACAATTTTGCCGTCTTCCCCAGGGATTCAAGAATAGTCCAGGGTTATTTTCAGCCAGAGTAACAGAAATACTACAAATGTACGATGATGAGGCATTATCTTATGTCGATGACATCTATCTTACCGATGATGATTTGGATGTGCACTTGAAAAGAGTGAACACCATAATACTTGGGTTCGCTTCTGAAGAGTATAAATTAAATTTTAAGAAATCACGAATTGCCCACCTCAACGTCCTATTCTTAGAATACCAGTTGTCAAGTGAAGGCAAAAGCCTGGCAGTATACTTTCTTGAGAAATGTGCGCTGCTCCAACCTTCAAAAACGCTAAAAAACTTACAGTCAATTCTAGGTTTCCAGAATTTTGGAAGAACTTATGTTCTAAATTACGCAGAAAGGGTGAAACCTCTCTACGAACTAATCAAACCTGATTTCAAACCAACAAATTGGTCTCAGAAACATACAGAAATTTTGTGTTCGGTACAAACAGACATGTTAGCAAAAACACAATTAGATACACGCAACAATGCGCGCAATCTCGTGATCCGTGTCATCCCAGGGAAATGCGGATTCACATACCTGACCTTTAATGAAGGAGAAAAGGTACCAATTGCATTCAAATCACACTTGTACACACAAACTGAAAAGAAAAAATCCTGACAGCGGTTCAAACTGCATTAGCAAAAGAGAGAGCTCTCGCGCAGGGTAAACGCATAATGATCGTTACACCTGTATCTGCCTTAGAGGCAGTGACGAAAGTGAGCATTCCAAATGCTAAAGCTTTACATCCGAGATGGATACAATGGGTTAACTCTCTTGCTGCAACAGACGTTGAATACGTTTTTTGACCCCCACTTGAAGACACAAGAATTCCTACAATACGAATACGAATGTCCTCTGCCGACCGAAATTCTGCCTCTAGAACATTACGGCTGTATAATATATACAGACGGATCAGCACAGCCCGCAATTGGGGGTAAACAAGCTTATAGTGCTGGGTGCATGATCGTTAAAGGTAGTTGGCGCAAAGGTAAATTCAGACCTATGGTCACTAAAACTCAATCAATCGGAGACTGTACAACTCAGCGAGCCAAACTACAAGCTTTCAAGATGGCGCTTGAAAACACCGATCGTGAATTCCCCACACTAATAGTGTGCGATTCGTATTACTGCGTACAATCTTACAATGAGTATCTACAGAACTGGGTTCAAAACGGTTTCAAAGACGGAAAAGGTGGCACAATTAAGCATAAAATGCTCTGGGAACAAGTAGTTCTTTTACAGAAAGAACTACAAAAGACTCATGTGATTCATACACCGAGTCATCAGCGTGATGGCGTTGTAAGGAATTCGTTGGCTGATGAAGCCACAAAGGCAGCTGTGCAAACGGCTTCCGTAGCTGCGATTACTCGGTCAAAAACAAAAATAGACAGCGACATAATGCAAGCTGTCACTGCTTCAGTTAAAGACAGTGGTAAGATACTCCCGAAAGGCTTTCCAATAAAGTACTCATATATAACTGATGCGAATAATGTTCCTTTTGCTCAAACACTGGAGTGGGAGATAGGGCAATTCCAAACATGGAACATCGGTTAGGACTGATCTTAGCGGCACATGAAGGACTAGCATCTGCACACGCAGGGGTTTCCGCCACAGTATCATTATTAAAACAGAGATATTGGTGGCCGCGCATGAGAAAACAAACTAGAAATTATGTTCTAGAATGTGAAATCTGCCAGAAAATAAAAGTGTCAACAGTGAAACGTCCTGCACAGACGCCCCTCCTGATTTCAGATAAACTTCTAGCGTGTGTTTATCTGGACCACTGTGGTCCCTTACAAAGGGATGGTAACTATAAATATATCATGGTCGCAGTGGATTCCTGCACAAGATTTATTTGGATATGGCCCCAGCACTCGGCTGACGCCAGAACTGTTATAAAGGATTTGCGAGTCTTTATCGGTAAATACGCAATTGGCACGCTACATTCTGACCAGGGTCCTGCGTTTAGCTCTCGAGCTTACAAGAAGGCCATGGCTAGCTTGGGCTTTGCATTGCGGTATTCTAGTCCCTTCCATCCTGAGGGTAATGCGGTAGTGGAAAGAAAAAACCGTGACATAAAGCAATCCATAACAGCTAAGGTATTAGGTTCGGGTGATGGGTGGGTCAAATATCTAATAAGTGTCCAATGTAGTCTTAACAATCTGCCAAGAAATTCTCTGGGTGGAGTCACTCCGTATGAACTAATGTTTGGTACTGGAATGATAATCGAAGACCTCGATTGTCAGACTTCAGTGGTGGAACAAAAACCCTTTGATGTCAAAGATCGTTTGACTGTTTTACAGGACTTAAATGAAACAAGAAGAAGTCTGAGTAATACAATACAGAAGCAAACGCCCACTGAAGACAAACCACCTGTCACAGCAAGGTTTGTCTGGATTCCAAAGATTGGGGATCTGGTCAGGGAGAAAATTGCAGTGAAGAAGGAATTTGGGCCTTCTTACAGAAAAGCAGTACCTGTCTTGGCAATCCAAGGAACAAGATCAGTAGTACTACCGCCCCTTGCTGGTAAAAGGGAGAACAGAGGTGTATCCATCGACCTGGCCAAACCACAACATCTGGCCGGATGTATGACGTTACAACGCATACTTTTACAACGCATCTTTTACAACGCAACATCCTTTACAACACATTCCATTACAACGCATGCCATTACAACTAATTGTCTAAAAACTACCTTTACAACGCATTCCATTACAATGCATACTACCTTTATAACAAATACCATTACAACGCATACCATTACATTGCATGTATGGTAAGTATTGGATAGTACAGGGGTACAAATGACTATTCTAACACCAGGGGGTGCAACAGTAGGGTTAGTGTTGGATAGTGTAGGGGTAAAAATGACTATTCTAACTCCAGGGGGTGCAACAGTAGGGTAAGTGTTGGATAGTGTAGGGGTAAAAATTACTATTCTAACTCCAGGGGGTGCACCAGTAGGGTAAGTTTTGTAGTGTAAGGGTACTATGAATTGTAATGGTATGCGTTGTAACGGTATGCATTGTAATGACTGCGTTGTAATGAAATGCATTGTAATGGTACGCTTTGTAGTGTCATGCGTTGTAATGGTTGCGTTGTAATGGCATGCGATGTAATGGATCTTGCGTTGTAAAAGTTTTGTTGTAATGGTAGTGCGTTGTAAAAGCTGCTCTGTAAAGGTTGTTTCCCCATGTGGCCGATAATAAGTAGTAGGCCCAGTGGACTCCCGAGAAGTAGCAGACGACCGAATCTTGCTACAATCCAAGAGGTTCAAACTGAAAGACTAATCACTTTTGATAAACCAGCAGTACGAAAAGAAGGACTATGCAACAAAGCCATGGAACTTGTACCTCTGGAAACCCAAATAACAGTTCGTCAAGGCACGCCTGTCTACAATGATGTGACATCTTACTATACAAACATGGCGAAACAAGAGACAGTTCCAGTGATTTCAAGTAATCCTGATGCAATCCCAACAATTGACAGAACTGCGTCTGGCTACTTTATCAACTTTGATAACTTTTCTGAAGATCCCAGTGAACCTGAGGAGGAGCCAGCAAAGACAAACTTCAAGAAAAAAGTAACAGAACTCCTTCATCTACTAGAAAAAAATATCTGGTTTCACCATGGGTTGAATTTTGGATTGGATTAGGCATATTTTTCCTCCTGCTCTGGCTCGTACTAGTGTTAAGCTTGGTAAGGATGATTGATGGAAAATGTAGTACTATGGACACAGCACGTAAGTAATCAACTTGGTCCTGAAACCTTAGAAATCATCTGATTGTGAAAGAAGCGGCCTGTCAGCAGTGTACATCACAGCCATTCCTATACCTGGGGGTATAGCATGGAACAGAACTGATTATGACATCTATGGTCCGGTGGAATTGTTGAAGATTTCACATCAGTTTAAGGTTTCTTTGAGAGACTTTATCGCACCAAGTAAAGTTTCCGATAATTGTGACTTTGAGACTGTTAACAACATGATGAAAGATTTAGAAATGTCAGCTAAATTTACAGTGCATGACTACTTAGAAGGGTCATCAGATTATGAACAAATGTATTATTTTAATCATTATGGTCACCATTATTTGCATAAATCTGCAAATCCTAGAAATGTGTTTCACTACAATGCCAAAAGGCAGCTCAAAAACGTTCTATGAAAAGTTTCCATACTTCACAGGGTTTAATGTTACAAACCCAGAAATGTTTTATTTCAATAATATAAATAAGACTGGCATGAAAACAATGTTGACCAATACTAAACAAATTTATTCTACAAACTTTTATGCTCAACTGTCTACATTAGGTTTTGACTTTTGGAAAGACAACATCGAGACGAAAACCGTCTGGGGCACTAAAGACTGGCAGGTGCGAGGTTTAGAAGCCTTGTTCAGAGCTTGCATTATGCCAGAACAAATTATGTTTTTAAATGACACTGTTCAACAAACTTCTTGTCTTGGCCTAGCTAAGATAAAAGATTTAAATAAACTGTCTATACCTAAACAAACATCTGACAGTGATAATGCTACAGAAGAGGAGGTAGACGTACCATATATTTTAAAACAGAACAGAACTAATCCTGATTGGAAAACATGGATAATCTGGCAAACAGACACAAATAACTGTCAAGATAGATTCCTGAACAAGGCACAGGGGTTCAAAATGAATAGGCCAGATCCAAGATATTCCCAGAGACAACATCCAGGGATAGTAACAACTTTTAGTGTAGGGAATCTGTGCCTTGAGTGGCTTCAGAAATCTACACTTCCAGAAATTAAACAACACTTATCTTTACTTAAAGAAAGCAATAATTTGCGAGATTTCTTAATGGGGCCTCGCAAACCACGGCAAAAACCTTTTTCATATACGCCGTAATATATGCGGCATACAATGAAATATGGAAAGTGACGCAAATGAAAACTGCAGAAAGAATACGAGAAATTGATCGTATACATTTGAAAAAAGCCTCTCTGTAGTGAACAACAGGTTAACGACTCTGTCCTCCAGAATTTATTCTTTGGACAGCATCGTGTCATCTGCCATTGACATCATAGAACAAGACTTGTTAATGTTACAACATGGCCAGTCTCAATTACGTTCTATCATGCTGCTAGGCTGGATGTTGTAAAATCTGCGTTCAGGCTATATGCCATGGCATCTAATCAATTCCACGTCATTGTTTGCTGTATTTAACCTTACAGATAAACAAATCTCTTTGGCACAAAGAGGAGCAGACTATACGGTGCTGAGCATTGAATAACTCGAAAGATTACAATTAACAGTTTCTGAGAAACCTGCTATTGAATGGATAATTCATGGCACCATTACGATACCAGTGACGTCTTTCCTGTTTCAGTATTGTCTGGAGCATATACCATTGGGCCTGTATGAATATGTTGCGTAAAGAATACATTAAGTCGACCTGGGTTTTACGATAGACACACAGATGTTGGAATGGGGGACATGAAGTATTCCTTAGTGGAAAGAATTGTAAAAACTCACTGAGTGGTACACTTCTGTGCCAGGGTATTAATTTACACGGAGCCTGTGATGGTTCTGCAAATATCCTCTCATGCCACCTGCATGGATCCCCCTCCACAGCATAGTACCAATTTTCAGGCAGCTATCCAATGGCAGTTACGTTATGCTCAATGATCACAGCCGTTGTGGCATGTTGCCAGGGAAAAGTTATCTCGTAACTGTGTCATCCACGGTCACTTGTTGTATGCAAGTATTGTATCCAAAAAGTGAGACAGGAAGGGAGACGGCTTTTTGGCCTTCACTGAATATCTGTTCTATACAAATTCATACTTTAAGCAGAATGAAAGCCATTCTTTTACAAAAAGATGTGCCACTGACCTCGTCTAGAGAAACGTATGATCTGCAAATAGCAAGGTCTTCTGCAGAGATACATGCATTATTATCAACAAACTGCCCAGTACATTTTGCAGAAATGTTAAGTCAAATCTTAAAAATGTCTGATACCAGCGGCATCGCACATGTATTTAAGATGATTTTTTCGGTACTGTTAACACCTTTTGGAGCAGTCCTCTGCATTTTTCTAAATTTTGTGCACTCTGTGTTCGGAGGCCTGCCTCTCATCTTGGGACTAGTAGCAGGAATTCTATTTTCATTCCTTCTGCTGCGATGTGGCAAGTCCGGTCACCAGCAACACCGAAACTACCATGGAACAATGCCTCCTTGCAATGAGATATTGTGAAAGGATTTCACAGATTCTTGGCTTGGCTCGTTTAAGAGATCTGAACACAATGTGGTTTCTATCGTTCAGACCAATCTGGCAAGATTGCATCTTACCTGTTCTTCGATGCCTGCTTTGCGGACAGGAATGCGTGTTGGACATTTGTCTTACACTTACATCAGTACTGCCATTGGATGTTGATGATTTGCTAGGTCCAGTAACGGCTCATGCATCATGTTGCCCCCAACGGCTGCCTATTCTGATGACGGCATTCATTGAGGCCTCACCGGCAAGTCTAACTTAGGGTGAAATACGAGAAACTACAGGCATACAGGTACCATCTACTACGGACATTGCTAATGCATCAAACACTGACGGCGATGATCCACACTTCTCAACTTTTGATCTGCTAACTGAAGTGGTTCCACTTTCACCTACCACGGTAGACGGTTTCTTTGCGAGCCTGGATAATCTGATGTTTTTTCCAGACACTCCTGAGAATAACTTTTGATTATTTCACACAGCGTTCTCTGAACTCTGCAATTCGGCCTTCATTTTTCAAAACAATGCACTAATTTGAACTTTTTTCAAAATAGAACTTTTGGCACAGAATAATCTGCTTAAAGTAGAACTATTCTTAGAGAACAAGATTTCGTGTTTGAACTTCCTAAATGACAATATTTGGCTTCAACCTCGAAAAACAAACACAGTTAAAAACTTATGCTATGGGACAGATTTCAGGTATCAATTGATGAATGTACTTTCTTTTTATTTAATGAGAGACTATATGCTCATGATTTATGCTTGATTTCAGATGACGCCTATAACTTTTGCATACAGTATATACTCATTTCATGTGAACAACCCTATTCAAATGCATTTTTGTATTTTGGGGTGGGATTGTGAACACTTTGCTTTAAATATGTTCAGTGCTTAGGTGTTGAACGTAATAATCGCGGAGTGGGTGTTATGTGGGAATCTAGGACCCTAGTGTAATTTTCCCGATTCATGCCCATATATAGGTATAATTCACCCAGTCCTTATATAGGCATAGGAATCATTGCCTTATTTAATCTTAGCCTGTGCAGCCCAAATACGGCATGGGTACTTCCACTAAACTCCGAGAATCCACAACGATTTCTTGGAAAAACCAGCCTTCAGCAGTCAGGGACTTCCCACTGCTTGAATACTAATTTATTCAAGAACTCCTGGAGTTTTCAAGGAATTGAGGCACTAGTGACGATATTATGTCCAATCTTACGTCAAACTCTGCACCTTCAAAGTATAAATATGCCTACATTTGCCCAGTCAAACACACGGTGGTTTAGGAGCAGATCGACTAACTACTTGCCAGACGCCCTGCTGCTGCAAGTGCCGAAGGAAGCCAACCCTCCAACTGACGCACTGAGAAGACGCTGTCTTTTCTCATGCCGAGAAATCCAGCTCCGGTGTTTCCAGGCTACCCTTGCGGGTTGCTGTGAGATCGAGTCCTGAGAGAAGAGAAACAAGTCCTCTATCATTCTAAAACCAAGGTATGGAGCTGATTAGACCCATAGAGAATTGTTGGAACAGATTCTTGGCAGAAAATTACTAGACTTAAGCTACACCACGCTTACTCCTCCCTCGTACTAGAGTTAGGTTAGGTACACCGGGTAGGCGTATTTTAGAAGCACCAGTTGAGTACTTTTAGCCACTATTTTATCACTGTAAGTATTTTATGCATTTTATGTATTCTATGTTTATGGCTTAGAAACCATATCATGCTCTTACAGTACTATTTTATAATACTATTCGTATTATATGCATTGTACTTCTTAACTAGCATTTCAAATGTAGCAGTGCATTTCTTATGCTCAAGAAATAAGACTGTTCAATAAATACTTTTATTGAAAACGCCCGTCTCTCTCTATTTCTAAGCAACTCTGGTGAAAAGAAGCATGCACATCTGACTGAGTGAAATAGCCATCTATGGTTTCCGCGACTCTAGAGATACGTTTCATTCTGGGGAAACAAAGTTGTCATGTTATATGGTTGTCAGGGACTAATCCCTTCTTGTTCATTCAAGAAATTTTCTAGTGACCTCTGAGCTAGGTGGCACTCACAATTAAGTCTAATATATTCGGCAGAGACCTAGTCGACTTAAGTCCTACGTCTAAGCTGCAGGATATATTATTCCAATGCGCAGAGCCTATTGGGAATATAGGAACTACACTACAATAGAAACATCATATTCCATCATGGGCAGAAAAAGAAGGGATTTATACTGCTGGCAAAGAACATGCTGCGATGGATCTAGATTTTGTGAAGACAGGGAAAATATGCCTCCATAGATTAAAGACAGATTCTTATAACGTATTTATTGGTTTAAGTGAATGTGAACATGACTTCCTAATTTTGGGAGGTTGGGGACTAAAAGAGGGAACTGATCCAGCCTTTCCTGGAGTTTACTAAATGTGTGGGAATAAGGTTTATTATAAGTTGTCTACCAGGTGGTATGGGAGTTGCAATTTTGGAATTGTTTTTCCAAAAATGTATCACGTAAAAAGAATCACTGGAAGCAATATAGATGCTAATGGACTAATACGTAGAAAGAGAACTAGTTTTTCAGAAATAATAGGTGATATATTCAGTGAATTGATACCTTCAGTGGGAGTTGTACTAAATTCTCATAGAATCTGTCAATTGTCAACAGTGGTTGATCGTCTATCGACTGATACTGCTGGAGGGTTCTTGATGATGAATACAGAAATGGTTGCGATTAGGTCTATGGTTTTGCAAAATCGACTTGCGCTTGATATACTTTTAGCTAAAGAGGGCGGAGTCTGTAAAATGTTGAAGGTGCAACATTGTTGCACTTACATTCCTGACAAAAGTACTGAAATTAAAGAATACATAAAGAATATTACAAAAATGCATGAAAAACTGAAACCACTGGAAGTTGATAATGAATGAGAAAAACTAACAAAGAGTGTATCCTCAGTAGGGAGTTGTTTTTCAGTTATAGGGAAAAGTTTCCTAGGACAAATAGTATTCCCTATAGTAGGAATAACAATAGTAGTGTGAGCAATAATAATATGGTGTAAGTGTTGTACTAATAAACTAAGAAAGAGAAGATATGAAATAAATGGAAAGGCAAATAAAAGAAATTATGAAGAAATTCAGTTGGAATAAATGAAAGGAAAGTTATATGAACAAATGAAAGGATTAAAGAATAAAGATGAGAACAGGAGTGGTAAAAGAAAAGGAATTCGGTAATTATAAAGTTGGCATCTGATGAGGGATGGGTAATTTGTGATGGCTTTAAAATGCCATCAGAGAGGTAACTGCTAACCCTGTATTACATTTTTTATTGTGGAAATAACATGCATTTACATGACACTTAAGTATAAAATCGAAGCTTGCATATGTGTCTTACTAACCAGTAACTTGAGAGTGATGCTAAAATGGCCTCTAACCGAAATTCTTTAGTGTGCATGCATCTACTGCATCTATGTAGTATGACGTATCCTTGCTTGTAGGAAACTTTCTGCACTTGCGCAGTAGCTAATAAAATGGCCGCTTGAAACTCACATGCTTGCCACCTGCTTTCTGGAAAACTAAACTCAGCTATTATACTAATGCTAATGCGGGAAGAATAATAAGTAAATGGGATTAGAGTAGAGATAGGTGGTATACAGTGAAACCATTTATTTTTTGATTTTAACATTTGTCTTTTTGACTCTTTCAATAGTGCTCGTTATGGGCCTTGAGTCGTGAACTACAGTCTGTTCCCTCTCATTTTACCGAACATGTACAGTGAAGCCAAATTGAAAGACGCGATGTCAACATGAAATTCATCCAAGGCTGCAATGTTGCAACTTTCATGGGAACCAGAACAACAGTCCACTGAAATGTATGAGAACTACTGTTTTTTTTCTTCTAATATGTGACAATTACATTGTGAATATGAATGGGAATAAAAACTGATTTATAAACCTTAAGGGGTGGGATTTCAAACAAAGGGTTGAAAGGAAATATTAGAAGCATGGTGTGATGGTCACCTCCTCTTGGCTGTCCAATCAGAGTTAGGAGTTCAGATACATTTGAAACATTAACGGGTGGTACTAGCATACAGAAAGGTATAATTGAGGTACTTCTTAGTTAGTTAGTTAGACTGGAGTCTAGAAGCTTGAGAGACCGGGATGCTGTCTGAGAGCATGGAGAAATCCCAGACAGAGATACTGAATTGCTGAACCAATTATCTTGAGAAAACTAATTTAGAAGAAGATTGTGGAAGAATCTCGAGGAGGAAGAGAGTGTCAGAGAGAGGTGCTACGCAAGCTTTGGTGATAGAGAGGTCATCTGTCCTGTCCTGAATCCTATCCTGAAGTCTTTATTCGCCAGACCTTTCCTGGGGGACCCTTTCCAATTCCTAGGCCTGGGAGTTGGTTTCCACACCATACTTGGTAATTATATCTATATCTGTATATGCACTTATGTACTTTTCTCTCTATCCTCTCTCTCTCTCATGCAGTGTCATTGCAAAGTATAATTGAATCAAAATGTGATTGATTATTTGAATCTTCCTTCCTGTGAGAAGCAGAGTTTGTTTTGTACTGTGTGAGTGGTTCACATGAATTTAATCTAAGATACAATTTTAAAAGACATCCCGACTCAGTGATCATTTCCAAATGTGTAAATATACTAAATCTTATGTCATTTTCACCATCAACTAGTTCCAACTAATGGTCCATTGACCAGAGGAAAGAACTTTTGATCAGTGAAAGATTAGTTAAGGACTCAAAGATGACTAATCTAAGGAATTTCAAAACATGACCCCAGCGGCTATTGCCAGTGTGTTGTGAATGAAGTTATGGGCCCAGGTGAGCATGTGGTGTTATATTACCTGTTGCTGGTAATGCACTGGATCAGTGCTATAGGAACGACAATAGAGCTGTTTTCCTCAATTACATTTAAAAAGAAAGATACGTTTCTCCCCTTTTTAGAACTTAATCTGTGGCAATGTACCAAAGAAGTGTATTTGTCAATGAGGAGAGATATGCTAATGTAGCTTTTCATCCGTGTTCATCGGTCCCAAGTCTTCGACGCTGTCCAGTGGGCTTACAAGAGAGAGGGACTGCAGGGGACACAAGAATAAATATAAAAACCAAAGCCTGCTCCCTTTTTCAAATGCATTTGGATGTCCTACAAAGCACACTAGTCCAAAGCACACTTCAACTAAAATAATCCTGTGTGTCCTGTAAGCAGCAGCAGCAGCTCAGGCTACAACGGATGACGGGGAGGAGGGGTCTGAAGCCCTTTCAGACCAATGGGTGTTGCACGCCTGGTATAAGTTGAGCTCCCGCTCACCATAGTAGGGGCATTCTTAGGTTCTGGTCAGGTAAATCATCTGAAAACAAGCAGGTGCGTGCGGTGGTGGAGGTAACTGAAGTGAGCTAGCCTAAATTGTGCATTCCTCGCGACCTCCTGTACCTGCCCGCAAGCTGTTGCCCACTCTGCATCTACCAGTAGGGATGGCAGATCATCATCTCCGGCCTGTCTGGCCCATAGAGGGGTCAGGAATAGGTGGCTTTTCAGTTCTGTGTAGAGCTATGAAACTAATCTCCTTCCCCCGTCCCCCTCCATGAGTATCTCTATGGTTGCAGAGGGAGTCAGTGTCTCTGTATATGGGCAGGTATTGCCGAGTCCCCTACCAGCAGGTTGACCCCAACCTTCCCTCCAGAGACCCAGGGGTGCTTCCTCCCCCCACCATTCCCCTGAGGCACAGATAATAATAAATCCTTCAACACGAATCTTGGATTAGGAGTCGTAAAAGCCCAGCCATATTTTATTAAAATTAAAAATCATAATAAATATTTTAATTACACATTTCAATACGCAGAAAACCCACACATATTAAATAGCTTTATACATATCATATACAATGCATTTACACATTTTATGGCTAACCTTAACAGATGTCTGATACATAGCCATGCCTAACCTAAACTGAAATATGCACAATTTCTTTTCTGTGTATCCCGGATGAGCCTACGTGCAAGGTCATGACTGGTCCCCATTACTTGCTAGGTCCCACTTCTTACCGGAGTGACCTTGCACAGGAGGCCCGGTTGCCCATCAGATTCCTTCACTCGAGCACCCCCTACGCCCTGCAATACTACCTCCCAGGGACTGATGTTATGCCAACTTGGAGCCCGTGCGCCTGAGCTTGGATTGGCCCAAGGGCCTACCGGAAGCAGAACTTCCTTCCCCCGCACCCTTCAGTCTACCGGCTGTAAACACCCCCTGGAGTGTGATGAGAGACCCCTGTCCCCCCAGCTGTCCCCATTAAATAATGGGATGCCTACTATTAGGTGGAAAATTTGAACGACCAATCATGACCTTACTGCCACAGGCTAGTATAGTTGACCGACTATCTGGTCCCCCTCCGCCTGCTGACAAAAGGTCATGCCCTGTCCTTGGCCCCTAACATCCAGGCTAGTACATTCTCAATGAAATAATCATTGCCTAGTTTAGAGAGGTGAACCCTGTCTTGGAGAAAAAAAACGCTCCCCCCGGAGGCACCCATGTGAGATCAGAAAAAAGAGTGGGCAACCCAATATACCCTTGCGGGCTTGGGCAAACAATAAGTAAACTAGAAATTGCCAGCAAGGGGTTTATTTTGTAATCTAATGTACAGCGTGTTAAATCTTATACTTAAAAATCGAGATTCAGACTGTGAATATCAATCGCTGTCTTTAGTCCAAGTGTTCAATTAATTAAGAAACTTGTAAGTAGCTACCACACTAGCTAGAAGGATAAAGATAAAAGACATGCAACACAAAGAAATTTTATCAAAAATGTTATTATTTGTTTGTAAAATCATAAGAGTTCTAAATCAGTCATGCGAGTTAAATAAGCAAAGCAAATCTAATGTACAAGGAAAACAGCAGTCTTTCCTATAATACAGAAGATGAAATCCAAACTGTTGTGTAAGGAGACAATGACTACTGCCACAATAGAAGTAAGTCACTGATAGCAAGCTGTCTGTAACACAGAAAGGGACATTAAGGTTGACGTTACGGTCTTATCGAGTCAGTTCACAAGACCATCATCAGGACGACTAATTAAACATGTAGTGATGACCCTTGGGATAACGATTTCATGTGACCCACTTGAAGGTGAAATGATTTCCTTGAAACCTTAACGGTTGCTGGGATGGTGCACTGGGCACTCAGATATGAGTCGACGTGTCTTATGATCACAGATCTTCTCTTGAGAGGTCACAGCCAAATTTGTTGGTCAGTTTTCGAAATTGCAATTTGAAGGAAGTTTCACCGGCAGAGTCACGGCATAGAACTCCGGTGAAACTCATATCTGAGTGCCCAGTGCACCATCCCAGCAACCGTTAAGGTTTTAAGGAAATCATTTCACCTTCAAGTGGGTCATATGAAATCGTTATCCCAAGGGTCATCACTACATGTTTAATTAGTCGTCCTGATGATGGTCTTGTGAATTGACTCGATAAGACCGAAACGTCGACCTTAATGTCCATTTCTGTGTTACAGACAGCTTGCTATCAGTGACTTACTTCTATTGTGGCAGTAGTCATTGTCTCCTTACACAACAGTTTGGATTTCATCTTCTGTATTATAGGAAAGACTGCTGTTTTCCTTGTACATTAGATTTGCTTTGCTTGTTTAACTCGCATGACTGATTTAGAACCCTTATGATTTTACAAACAAATAATAACATTTTTGATAAAATTTCCATGTGAGATCGTCTGCAACTTAGGGGACCGAAAAAGCCTATCAATAGTGTTGTTAATTGTCTTCACAGAGTGATTCAGAGCCCACGCTGACTCGCCCCTGCCATTGAAACCTCTGGACTATGTGGGACCACACCAGCACTGCCTTGGCCAACCACTCCATTTCCATGAGCAGGGCCTCCACTACTCCTTTTTTCCTATCCAGGTGTACAAGGTCATTACCTCCTAAGTGCACTATTACCACCACGGGTGACACCAAGGTCCTGGCTAGTAAAGCACCTTGAAACCCACCTAGAAGGCTCTGTCCGCGAAGTCTCCTGTGAAAAAATGTTGCTTCAGCCTGCTCACATATGAGTCACCTACAATCCAGACTTCTTTGTGGCCTGGCCCCCAGCATGTGCTCCTTTGAGCTTTGTGGAAAATGATTTGATCCCCCCTCCCATTCTGGTCAGTCTTGGGCCTGGGAATTGGTAAGGATACCGTCCCTCCCTGCAGGTGGACATGTTCAAATTGCATCCCACCCTGTCAATCGTGCTTGTTACACAACACCAATTCCCCCACCCTGAAGGCACCATAGAAGGCGAGGGAAAAAGCAGACCTGAAGAGCTGGACCTCCCCAGTGGATCTACATACTGTTTTCAGTGCCTCCAGGAGGGCTGACATTTCCTCTATGCCAATAGGGTGGCGGGTGTACGGCTGGGGACCTTGCAGGTGTAGCCACCCTTTCAGTGCCCTCTGTACTACAAAAGAGCCTGTGGGATCCCTATGGCCCAAATGGTCGGTGCGACCAAAATGGGAAACAGTTCCAGGAATCCAATGTTACCTGTTATTCCGGCGTCAACCCACAAAGATGGCCCGTGTTTTGCTGCCCACTAGGGACCCTAAATGGCACCAAAACCCTCACTCCCTGCAGTGTCTGTCACTACAGTGCCATTGAAATCATGCAGGAATGCCATCCAAATCCGCATGTCCTGCTTAACCTTGCTAGACAACAGAGTGTGGTGATGCCTTTCCTTCAGACCTGATACCTGGTTGTGCAATAGAACGTGAAAATGGGCTAACCGTTGGAATGATTTTTATTGCAAAATTAGGCATTTGCACTGCCTTCGGCAGTTGATGTAAGGTGACCTTTTCTTTACTCAGGCAATCTTCCAAGGCTAGCATGAACCCTTTCACCTTACTCAGTGGCAGGCGTGATACACCCTCAACTGAATCCAGGTCTATGCCCAGAAACTCAATTTGTGAGGCCAGCCCCACTGTCTTTCCTGGCACCAAAGGAACACCGAACTCGTGCATGAACGCACAGGTAATCAGCAATATGCCTCACTATAGACTAATAGGAGCATGCTTTTTAATTAAGGAAAGGGATATTACCTCGCAAATGAACAAATCAAGGTCTGCTCCTTTCCCTTGCTGTTGTTATTATTATCTCTCTTGATCAAAATCTCCCTTTAGAAACATTGCCTTTCCGTGTATTGTTATAAATATTCTTGTTTAATGTTCACTGTATACAGCACCATTACTACTGAATGATACACAAGGGGGTCGATTCCAATTCAGGAAAAAAACCGTCCGTACGATTTGTATCCGGAGCCCTCTCCGTACGAATCGTACCCGTCCGTCCGAGTCGCGAAGTACGATCCGTATTCCGTGAATACGTCCGAATCGTCGCGATCCGTACGTATTGCAAGGCTGAAACCGTGAACCGTACGACTTGTACACATACCGTACGACTCGTACACATGCTGTACGACCCTTAACAGATGTCTGATACATAGCCATGCCTAACCTAAACTGAAATATGCACAATTTCTTTTCTGTGTATCCCGGATGAGCCTACGTGCAAGGTCATGACTGGTCCCCATTACTTGCTAGGTCCCACTTCTTACCGGAGTGACCTTGCACAGGAGGCCCGGTTGCCCATCAGATTCCTTCACTCGAGCACCCCCTACGCCCTGCAATACTACCTCCCAGGGACTGATGTTATGCCAACTTGGAGCCCGTGCGCCTGAGCTTGGATTGGCCCAAGGGCCTACCGGAAGCAGAACTTCCTACCCCCGCACCCTTCAGTCTACCGGCTGTAAACACCCCCTGGAGTGTGATGAGAGACCCCTGTCCCCCCAGCTGTCCCCATTAAATAATGGGATGCCTACTATTAGGTGGAAAATTTGAACGACCAATCATGACCTTACTGCCACAGGCTAGTATAGTTGACCGACTATCTGGTCCCCCTCCGCCTGCTGACAAAAGGTCATGCCCTGTCCTTGGCCCCTAACATCCAGGCTAGTACATTCTCAATGAAATAATCATTGCCTAGTTTAGAGAGGTGAACCCTGTCTTGGAGAAAAAAAACGCTCCCCCCGGATGCACCCATGTGAGATCAGAAAAAAGAGTGGGCAACCCAATATACCCTTGCGGGCTTGGGCAAACAATAAGTAAACTAGAAATTGCCAGCAAGGGGTTTATTTTGTAATCTAATGTACAGCGTGTTAAATCTTATACTTAAAAATCGAGATTCAGACTGTGAATATCAATCGCTGTCTTTAGTCCAAGTGTTCAATTAATTAAGAAACTTGTAAGTAGCTACCACACTAGCTAGAAGGATAAAGATAAAAGACATGCAACACAAAGAAATTTTATCAAAAATGTTATTATTTGTTTGTAAAATCATAAGAGTTCTAAATCAGTCATGCGAGTTAAATAAGCAAAGCAAATCTAATGTACAAGGAAAACAGCAGTCTTTCCTATAATACAGAAGATGAAATCCAAACTGTTGTGTAAGGAGACAATGACTACTGCCACAATAGAAGTAAGTCACTGATAGCAAGCTGTCTGTAACACAGAAAGGGACATTAAGGTTGACGTTACGGTCTTATCGAGTCAGTTCACAAGACCATCATCAGGACGACTAATTAAACATGTAGTGATGACCCTTGGGATAACGATTTCATGTGACCCACTTGAAGGTGAAATGATTTCCTTGAAACCTTAACGGTTGCTGGGATGGTGCACTGGGCACTCAGATATGAGTCGACGTGTCTTATGATCACAGATCTTCTCTTGAGAGGTCACAGCCAAATTTGTTGGTCAGTTTTCGAAATTGCAATTTGAAGGAAGTTTCACCGGCAGAGTCACGGCATAGAACTCCGGTGAAACTCATATCTGAGTGCCCAGTGCACCATCCCAGCAACCGTTAAGGTTTTAAGGAAATCATTTCACCTTCAAGTGGGTCATATGAAATCGTTATCCCAAGGGTCATCACTACATGTTTAATTAGTCGTCCTGATGATGGTCTTGTGAATTGACTCGATAAGACCGAAACGTCGACCTTAATGTCCATTTCTGTGTTACAGACAGCTTGCTATCAGTGACTTACTTCTATTGTGGCAGTAGTCATTGTCTCCTTACACAACAGTTTGGATTTCATCTTCTGTATTATAGGAAAGACTGCTGTTTTCCTTGTACATTAGATTTGCTTTGCTTGTTTAACTCGCATGACTGATTTAGAACCCTTATGATTTTACAAACAAATAATAACATTTTTGATAAAATTTCCATGTGAGATCGTCTGCAACTTAGGGGACCGAAAAAGCCTATCAATAGTGTTGTTAATTGTCTTCACAGAGTGATTCAGAGCCCACGCTGACTCGCCCCTGCCATTGAAACCTCTGGACTATGTGGGACCACACCAGCACTGCCTTGGCCAACCACTCCATTTCCATGAGCAGGGCCTCCACTACTCCTTTTTTCCTATCCAGGTGTACAAGGTCATTACCTCCTAAGTGCACTATTACCACCACGGGTGACACCAAGGTCCTGGCTAGTAAAGCACCTTGAAACCCACCTAGAAGGCTCTGTCCGCGAAGTCTCCTGTGAAAAAATGTTGCTTCAGCCTGCTCACATATGAGTCACCTACAATCCAGACTTCTTTGTGGCCTGGCCCCCAGCATGTGCTCCTTTGAGCTTTGTGGAAAATAATTTGATCCCCCCTCCCATTCTGGTCAGTCTTGGGCCTGGGAATTGGTAAGGATACCGTCCCTCCCTGCAGGTGGACATGTTCAAATTGCATCCCACCCTGTCAATCGTGCTTGTTACACAACACCAATTCCCCCACCCTGAAGGCACCATAGAAGGCGAGGGAAAAAGCAGACCTGAAGAGCTGGACCTCCCCAGTGGATCTACATACTGTTTTCAGTGCCTCCAGGAGGGCTGACATTTCCTCTATGCCAATAGGGTGGCGGGTGTACGGCTGGGGACCTTGCAGGTGTAGCCACCCTTTCAGTGCCCTCTGTACTACAAAAGAGCCTGTGGGATCCCTATGGCCCAAATGGTCGGTGCGACAAAAATGGGAAACAGTTCCAGGAATCCAATGTTACCTGTTATTCCGGCGTCAACCCACAAAGATGGCCTGTGTTTTGCTGCCCACTAGGGACCCTAAATGGCACCAAAACCCTCACTCCCTGCAGTGTCTGTCACTACAGTGCCATTGAAATCATGCAGGAATGCCATCCAAATCCGCATGTCCTGCTTAACCTTGCTAGACAACAGAGTGTGGTGATGCCTTTCCTTCAGACCTGATACCTGGTTGTGCAATAGAACGTGAAAATGGGCTAACCGTTGGAATGATTTTTATTGCAAAATTAGGCATTTGCACTGCCTTCGGCAGTTGATGTAAGGTGACCTTTTCTTTACTCAGGCAATCTTCCAAGGCTAGCATGAACCCTTTCACCTTACTCAGTGGCAGGCGTGATACACCCTCAACTGAATCCAGGTCTATGCCCAGAAACTCAATTTGTGAGGCCAGCCCCACTGTCTTTCCTGGCACCAAAGGAACACCGAACTCGTGCATGAACGCACAGGTAATCAGCAATATGCCTCACTATAGACTAATAGGAGCATGCTTTTTAATTAAGGAAAGGGATATTACCTCGCAAATGAACAAATCAAGGTCTGCTCCTTTCCCTTGCTGTTGTTATTATTATCTCTCTTGATCAAAATCTCCCTTTAGAAACATTGCCTTTCCGTGTATTGTTATAAATATTCTTGTTTAATGTTCACTGTATACAGCACCATTACTACTGAATGATACACAAGGGGGTCGATTCCAATTCAGGAAAAAAACCGTCCGTACGATTTGTATCCTGAGCCCTCTCCGTACGAATCGTACCCGTCCGTCCGAGTCGCGAAGTACGATCCGTATTCCGTGAATACGTCCGAATCGTCGCGATCCGTACGTATTGCAAGGCTGAAACCGTGAACCGTACGACTTGTACACATACCGTACGACTCGTACACATGCTGTACGAGCCGACGAGTACGATCCGGACCGGGGTATGAGGACGCGATTCGTACCGTCCACGTCAGGTAAGGGCGAGTCGTACGGAAAAGCACAAAAACACATACACACCGTACGGTCCGTACCCCCATAATCGCAGGGGTACGCACCGTACCCCTTTGATCATGGGGTGTACGAGCCGTACCCCCATTGTACGATCGGTGTACGAGCCGTACCCCATGTACGATCGGTGTACGAGCCGTACCCCATGTACGATCGGTGTACGAGCTGTACCCCATGTACGATCGGTGTATGAGCCGTACACCAATCGTACAATGGGGGTACGGCTCGTACACCGATTGTACATGGGGTACGGCTCGTACATCGATCGTACAATGGTACATGGGGTACGGCTCGTACACCGATCGTACAATGGGGGTACGGCTCGTACACCGATCGTACATGGGGTACGGCTCGTACACCGATCGTACAATGGGGGTACGGCTCGCACACCGATCGTACATGGGGTACGGCTCGTACACCGATCATACAATGGGGGTACGGCTCGTACACCCCATGATCGCAGGGGTATGGTGTGTACCCCTGCGATCATGGGGGGTACGCACCGTATCCGGGGAGGCCGTTCCGAACCTGTTTCGGCGCGAACTCTGCTGTTACGGCTGTTTTCAGCTCCCGTAGAAAAAGGGTCGTACGGTGCGTACCCGACACGTATCGTACTTGCTGGGTCGTAAAAACCAGCCGCGAACCGTACAGATGTCGCGTACAGCGGGTTCCGAGGGAGAATCGTACGGAGATTAGAGTCGTACGGTGTCTTGTACGACTCGTACGGAGTACGGCTCCTGGTACGAATCGTACTTCGTCGTACGTACGGGAGGTTTACAGGTACGATTCATACGGGGAAAAAACGCTCCGTACGACGATTCGGAGCATTTTTTACCGGATCGGAATCAACCCCATGGTGTCATTCCCTTTCTTTTTCCTTTTTCGTCCAAAGGTGTTTTGATCTCTTCCATATGTTTGTTTTAGAACACTCTGACTAATTTTACTCACAGGATGATATTTATATGAAAGCGCTCATAAATGGCACAAATGCTTGTTTTACATACATATATATATATATATATATGCAGCTCAAAGTGACCCTCAGACCCTACGCGCTCTGCTACCGGTGCTCTGCGTAGTGGCCGGATCATGACCCATGACAACAATTTTCCACCAAAGGCGCGGCACTCTAGGCTTGGATTTTCAGCTTGATTTATTTCACTTCAATGCTCGGACCAATGCGTTCAACCTTGGCTTTAAAAAAATATATATATATATACCCATTGTAAATTGTAAAATAACGGGTCCTGAAGAAGATTGTTTAGAAATGTATCCATGCCATTGAAACATGCGTTGACCAACAAGAGTGCGACACCCAAGCTATCAGCACAGCAATCGAGGGCTGATTTTATCACCCAGATTTTTCCCATCTGTGCATGCAGTGTTGTTCTGGGGTGTAGAGTGAGAGTGTACTGTGTGCAAGGTTGTGGTTATGGAGTAGCAAGAGGTGTGATTGTGCGTGGGGGTGTGTTGATTCATTTCTTGTAGATAGCTGTGACTTCATAGATGCTGACACATATGGTGTTATATGTATGATATTAGCTGAATAATGAAGATAAAAAATGTTGATACTAATTGTAATAAGTCATATGTTTTTTAAAATGTGAAATACTATATAAAAAGTAAAACTAAAAAAGAAAAAATGAAATAAAATCTGTAAGAAGGACTATTTAGTCTGTGTGGAAAATTATGTCCTGTATGCCCTTTCTTAGGGGCTGATTATGATGGAGAGTTTTCCGCATCCTCTGGGCCGGCGGAAGCCACTGCCGGCCCGGAGGATGCGGAAAATCCTCTGCGGACCCACCAAAGACCCACCGCCACAATAGAATGGCTGGTGGGTCCTGGTTTCAGTCCGCTGCTTTTCCGCCGCAGTTGGCTTACAACCGCGGCAGAAAAGGCCTAATATGGTGGCGGTGTCTCTCAGACACCGCCAGACATATTAGGATGGCTGAGAAAACATGCTTTTCCTCATCCTCATGCAGATCCTCATCTCGGGGGCCTGTAGCGGGCCCCCCGGGTGAAGGGGGTGTGGGGGGTGCATTTGTATGCAGAAATCAACAGGCACCGCGCTGTGCCTGCCGCTTTCTGTATACAAATGCAATGTATGCTTGAAGCCGCACCCGCCGCAATGTTACAAATAGAGGATGTGACCGCCAGGGTGGTGGTCACATCCTGATTGGACAGGAGGGAACTCCGCATGCCCATACGGAGGTTCCCTCCTCCTCGGTGATCGCGGATGGACTCAAGTCCGTCCGCGATCATAATGGGCCCCTATTAGCTCTGAGAAGCTATTAATCAAAGAAATCTAGGTCTAGAGGGATTACTTTGTTCATAGTTTTGATTTTTTCCCCCTGTTCCCTGACCCGTTAAATTATTCTCCTTAAGGAGGTGCCTAGCTCATTTTGGTCTAAAGAAGAGCATCTGCATAAGTAGGGAATTTACTTCCTCATATTGCTTTAGTTGTACCAGTATCACCTTCGGCAGAATTCTGACCATAAAGGGAGAGATGGCAATCAGCCATCAGTTTGAGGATGATTATTCTTTTATTTTATTTTTCTTAAAACGCAGCACACAGTGTACATACAGTATATTCACATTTCGAAGAGTTACATTAACATTGGCATACATAGACACCTGTATCATCTTTTCTTGTTTTGTGCATTTACTGCTTAGTGTAGAGTCCGCTCCGCGTGTATGAGATGGATCACTGACAGAATATCGACAAACAGAATATCGAGGTAGAAGAATATCGAGTCTACAATATCGATGGACAGAATATCGATGGCCTATCTCTACAATGGTAAGTACAAAAATATCAAAACCAAAATATCGTTCTTTAAAATATCGTTTTTTTAAATGTCTTAAAAATAATATAAAAATCATTAAATAAAAAATATAATCAATAAAAACATAGTTGGAATTATTTAAAAATGTTACAACTGATAAATAATAAATGTAATTAAAATGAATATTTTATTTAATTATAAGTTAGAAACATAAGAAAAGCTATAAATACATATATACATACACATGTAATATAAATATAAAATATATATACAATACATTGAAATATGAAAATTAATATATATATATATTTTTTATAATATTTTACACTACATCAACTATAAAAGTAGGGAAATGTTGGATAGTGTAGGGGATAAAATTACTATTCCCACTCCAGCGAGAGTAGGGAAAGTGTTGGATAGCAGAAGGGAATAATTTACTATTCCCACTCCAGAGAATACAGTAGAGAAAGTGTTGAATAGCGGGTGGATAAAAATTACTATTCCCACTCTAGTGAGTGCAACAGTAGGGAAAGTGTTGGATAGTGGGTGGGAATAATTTACTATTCCCACTCCACCAAGTGTAACAGTAGGAAAAGTGTTGGATAAAGGAGGGGAATAATTTACTATTCCAACTCCAGTGAGTGCAACAGTAGGGAAAGTGTTGGGAAAGTGTTGGATAGCGGGTGAGAATAATTTACTATTCCCACTCCAGCAGGTGCAACAGTAGGTAAAGTGATGGATAGCGGGTGGGTAAAAATTACTATACCCACTCCAATGAGTGCAACAGTAGTGAAAGTGTTGGATAGCGGGTGGGTAAAAATGATTATTCCCACTCCACCAAGTGTAACAGTAGGGAAAGTTTTGGATAGCAGAGGGGAATAATTTAGTATTCCCACTCCTGCAAAATAATTAACATGAATTATCAAACAATTCATTTTTTTTAAATAATTTACCTTCCACTAAATTCCTCTATGAACATCACCACCAATATTGTAAATTATTACACAATTAACATAATTATTTATCAATTAATGAATTAACTAATAACAATAAACAAGCAAATTAAAAACAATAAAAAATACATTTGTTTACACAATTAACACCATAAAATAACCTTTAATAAATATTTATACAACAAAATAATTAAAATTGTATTACAATTAAACCACCCTACTCCCAATCAACCCACAACAAACTCAATTAACATATTAACGAATTAATAAGTAATAATTAATATTCAATTAATAACTAATTAATAAAACAATGTAACAACACTATAACATATTAATTGCATACATATTAAATATTACAATTATTAATACTTATTTCTAAATAAATTACTTCCCATCCAACTCCCCTATGACACAACTGGCTCCTCCAAAAATTACTCAATTATCATATTTACCAATCAATTATTAATATTGAATATCGAATTATTAACAAATTAATATTTTATTAACACAATTAACAATATAACATATAAATTACATCAATATTAATCTATAAAATTATGAATTAATTAATGTTATTAATTTACTTTTCCCCTATTCCCCTATAAACCCACAACCCGTTACGGAACTAAAATGCAATATTTATGTTTTTTAACTAATACCTTCTAAAAAACTATTATTAAATGTATGAAAATTAAATTACTTCCCACCCTATTCCCCTATAAACCCACAACCCGCTACTGAGCTAAAATATGCAAAAAATGAATTAACCTAAAATGAATTACTTGCAAAATTTTCAAAAATACATTACAAAAATAAGCTATTCTTTTAACACATATTGTAACATACAAAACACTAAAAAAAAATCAATATTATTAACTACGATATTTTGACTAACGATATTACTAACATCTTTATATTTCTGACTTGCATTTCGATATTCTGGTCGACGATATTCTTAATGGTCGATATTCTGTCATATTGATATTTAAAAATCAATATAATGGTATATCGATATTTAAACATTGATATTATGTCTGCATACCGTATGAGATACCAGGACAGGGCTGTATCGCGCTGAAATAGTGTTGCATTCCCTATTGTCTCAGCTCGTTGCCTCCTAGCCCTAAACCCCAGAAAGTATACGCTTTGATGTGGGAGGGGTTGCGTGCATTAGAGGGTATTTGTTTCTTGTTTTGTATCTTCTGGCCTGCCTTATCTAATCTGTAGGGGTAGGGCTGTCCTTATTGTTGCTAGTCACCTGCGGGTGTGCAAGCAGATATGGTGCAGTGGATCCCAAATATCTCTTGGTCTAGAGGCTGTGGGTAGTAGTTCTGCATATATTAATGTCTGCTCTTGCCAAAGGAGGAGATCTCTGATCCAGTCCTTAAATTTAGGTGCCCTCCCTCTGCCCCATTTGCATGCCACCCTTCGCTTAACCACTAAGAGGCCCATGCTGTGTATATTCTATATTCTGAGGGTTTATCTGCTGTGTTGCGCCAAAGGAGCCACTACCAGAGTTTTCGTGATTGTTGTAATGATCATGTGTCCTAGCATCACTATAACATTTCTCCAGTATAGGCGCATCCAGGCGCACTTCCATGCCAAATGCAGGAAGCCTGCTTTCTCTTGCACACACCTGTCACAAGTGCCACTATTGCATAATTTGAACTCAAATAGCTTGGCGGGGTCTAGTAGAGTCTTTGGAGAGATTTATAATGAATGATTTGCAGCCTGTAGTTGGCTGATATCTTGCCCGTCTGCTCACAGTAATATTGCCATTTCTTATTGTCAAGGGGTTCCCCTATCTCTTGCTCCCTCTGCTCTCTAGCGGTCCTGTATATAAATGTGTTTCTTTCTGTTTATTGTGGTATATTAGGGATACTACTTGAGCGGAGTTCGCTTTCTGGAGGAGGCTATGCAGTGGGCCCATCGTAGGGTGTTCACCAGGGTAGGCAGGGGTTGCAGCTTTTACACTCTGTTTCAATCGGACATACATAAATAAGTCCATCGGCTTAGGTTCCCTATCTGCGAAGAACTGTTCTGTAGGGCGGAACGTGCCACCTATTTAAAGGTCGCCCCAGGTGACTATATCCATCCTATTGAGAAGTTGAAGACATTGCACCTCCTGTGTGTCCTCCAGGGCAGGGTGGCGGATCACTGGAAGCAGCAGGGAATACAGCATTTCTATATTCCGTTGTGTCCCGATTTTCTTCCATGCACTCACAGTGCACTTTACAGTGGTGAAACACACTTCACTCGCCTGAGTTTGTGTTGCTATGAATCCAGAAACTGGTGTTGGTTGCATGTAGTATTGTTCTATTGCCAGGTGCGTCATTAAGCGTGGTGGATTGAACCAATATGTCGCTCAGACTGGGTTGCCTCCCACCCCATGCAAGGCATATAAACTGAGTTTTAAGAGTTTTAAAAAAGGCCGTCCCCGGTGAAAGAGGGATATCACTAAACAAATACAGTAACTTTACCATCTTCATTAGGGAGATTCTTCCTGCCATGGATAAGGGTAACGCTACCCATCTCCCCACAGACTCTGTGATGTGCTCCATTGCTCTCCCGTAGGTAGCAAGTAGGAGCTATGGACCGTCTCTGGTTATTGGTATTCCCAGATACCTGACTTCACTGGGGCACCATTCTATGGGGTAGTCCACATTTATATGGCCCCACTGGAGAGTGTGGTACTGCCACTGGGTATTAAGATCATCAGCTATGCGGATGATACCCAGTTGGTGGTAGGGCTCCCCCAGCCGGCGAATCAACCCGACCTGCTGCACACATGCTTAGCCAAGATCTTCACCTGGATGTGCAACTCAGCACTTAAACTTAACGGTTCAAAAACCGAACTGATGATGCTGGGGAACTCCCCTCCCTCCTTGTTCCCAAGTAGCTGGCCTAGCTGTTTGGGAGCGCCACCTACCCCAAAACAGGAGATTAAGAGCTTGGGGGTGTGGCTGGAGCAGGACCTTTCCTTTAAGACACACGCAAAAAAGATCGCAGGCGTGTGTTTCGGCCTGCTCCGGTCAGCCCGGAAGATCCTACCCCTCCTCCCGATGGCCACTAGGAGGTTACTAATCCAGGGGCTCATCATTTCACGGCTAGACTACAGCAATGTGCTGTTTCTGGGGGCTCCAGAATCAACTCTAAACAAATTGCAACAAGTGCAAAACGCTGCCGCCAGGCTTTTGACGGATCTCCCCAGGCGACAGTCAGCCCGACCCGCGCTGAAGGCGCTCCACTGGCTCCCTGTGAGAGAGAGGGTGAAGTTTAAAGCACTCTGTATGGCCCATAAACTCTTGCAGGGGAAAGGGCCACCTATCCTACGGAGTATGGGTCAATCTTACAAGGCTCCTCGCGCCCTCCGCTCAGACCACCAACATCTCTTGCAAGTCGCGAGAGTAAGAAAAGCCAGGACTGGCGGTAGAAGATTTTCCGTCAACGTGGCAGTATTATGGAATTCCCTTCCGCTTGCCCTGCGCTCCGAAACTGGTACCTTGCGATTTCGCAAACTCCTAAAGACCCATCTGTTCCCTGCTTAACGCTTTCTCTGCTATGGTTTGTACGCTGGACGAGCGCTGGGATGCCCAAGGGTAACCACGCGCTATACAAGTCTCAATAATAATAATAATAATAATAAAGGGCGCACAGCATTAGCTAGCGGAAACATTTGAGATTTATTTTAATCCCTGATAACTCGCCAAACTCAATATACTCTCTCAAGGTTGGATTAAGACTGCTCTGGGGTTCTCACACATATAGCGTGATGTCGTCTGCATGTAGTGAAAATAATACATGCCGAGTGGGGTATTCCAAGGCCCATTCACGATGTAATTGCCTGAGTCTGGCTGCCAAGAGCTCCACAGCCAAGTCAAAAAACAGTGGTGAGAACGGGCATCCCTGACGAGTGCACCTCGTAATATCAATCCTGGGTGAGCTGGCACCATTTATTACTACCTTTGTGCGAAGCCGCATATATAGCAGCCTTATCCAGGCCAGGCAGCAGTCCGGCATCCCCATCTGCCGCACTACACCGAATAGGTAGTCCCACTCTACCGAGTTGAACGTTTTGGTAGCATCCAGGAATATCCCAGCCGCCTCAAGGTCAGGATCCATATCTTGCATTGCCACAAACAGAGTTCGCAAGTTATGAGATGTAGCGCGGCTCGGCATGAAACCCGCCTGATCAGGCAGCACCACCGCCTTCATGAGTAGACTCAGCCGGTTCGCAATTGTTTTACCCAGTATTTTCACATCGCAGTAATCATAGAGAGAGGTCTGTATGAGTCGCATCTGTCTGATGGCTTCCCGGGTATTGAGATTATGGTGGCCTCTCTTATGGTAGGCGGCAGCTCTCCTAATTCCAAGGCGTCTTCGTATACCTGTTTGAGTATTGGGGCTGGGTGCTCTATATATGTTTTGTAAAAGTCGGCGGGTAGGCAATCGGGCCCAGGAGCCTTGCCCGACCGGAGCTGCATTATGGCCGCCCTGATTTCATCTAGTTTGCACTCGGAAAGGAATACTCTCTGCGAGTCTCCCAGCCATCCCACGGCAACCAGCTCTAGGTATTGTTGTAGGGATATCAGCTGTTGTAGTGCTGACGTGTTTAGTGTGGCATACAAAGTTTGGAGTGTTTGTAGCATATCTGATGAGTTTTTTGCACTTTCCCCTTCCGGTGTCCGTATCTCCAGCATGTAACTATAGAATCTTGGTTTTTGGATTTGCTTTGCCTAGCGCTCTCCCTCGCCTTTCACGTTCCCCATAGCGGCAGGCTTTAAAATATTTTCCTCGGAATCAACACTCCCTATATGCTTCTTCCTAATATTTAGTTATCTTGTCCCTGAGCTCGATGTATTTCTGTGGGGATGGCGAGCAAGTTATGTCCGCTTCAATTAGCTTTAGTTCTTTCTCTAGCCAGGTGAGTTTCTGCTGTAGGTCCATACGCACCCCACCTCCATTGGCAATACTTATACCTCTAACAGTTACCTTAAATGCCTCCCACACCGTCATCACTAGATCAACCAATCCAAGATTTCGCTGAAAGAATTCCTGTATTTATTGATCCATTTCGGCTTGGAACGCCTTGTCTAAAAGCAGGGTGGGGTTCAGGTGCCAGTTTATGTAGTGTGTATGCGTCATTGGTGGAGATATACTTATGAGTACAGGGGATTGGTCAGAGTAGGTGTGTGCTAAGTGTTCCACCCTGGTTAACCAAGTGCTAAATCCCCTAGTGATCACCCAGTAGTCCAAACGTGACGAGCCTCGTGTGCTGTTGTGTAACAAGTTCATTCCCTTCTTTCCGGGTGCAGATGTCTCCAGGCATCTAGAAGACTCCAGTCCTTAATGATTTCACTCATTTGACGTTGGGAGTGGGTATAGGGGTAAGGCTGTGGTTTGGACATATCTAGGGTTGGGTTTAAAGTGATATTAAAATCTCCCCTCCATAACACGTGCTGATCCTATATCTATGATTTTCCCCCATAGCATAGCAAAGAACATGAGGTCGTCAGTGTTATGGCCATAACTGCTAGGTAGTGTCACTGAATGAGAGGCAAGCATTCCCCACATCAGACTAAACTGGCCCTGCGGATCCGATATCATACCCGGGGGCATGTACAGGGTATTTTTTGTGGACTATTATGGCCGTGCCTCACGAGTAGGTGGAGTAGGATACGAAGCAGCTATATCCCGCCCATCTAGCAGCAAATCTCTTAGGATCTAGATGAATTTCCTGAAGCATCACAATCTGAATTCAGTATCTATCTATGTATGCTATTATTTGTCAAAATGTAGAGGGAGATACCCTTTTACTTGGAAAAGGAATGGGTAACAAGCATTCAAAACAACAAATTTCCTTTTCCAAACTTTTTAGGCCGGAATCCTTAGGAGTCACTATATAATGTAGGGGCAGGTGGACTAGTGTGTATTGAGTATTTGCGCAGGTTACCAAATTTACAAAACTACTTGGATGAATTCTTATATACAAAGGTTAAGTTACACAAAACCCAATGTCAAAATGCAAAATATATTATTTATTATTCACTGTTGAATTGCTGATACATTTATAGAGTCAATTAATGTGGTTAAAAACACATGGTCACATTATTTATAAAAACATTTTTGCTAAAAATTCAAGAATCCAAAAACTTATGTGCACAAATTATTACACTTAAAACACAAAAATTATTAATGAACAAATTGTCGACGCGGCGTTTCGGTGATCTATAATATCTACACCTTCTTGAGGACATTGATGTTCAATTTAAAAACACATCTAAACAAATCACCCAAGGGATTAATAATACTGCAATCAACCATAGACCAATTCATATGTATATATTTCTTGAGAATGATTAGTTCGCAAGAAACAAAACAAAGTAGTATATTGTTTGAGACAGTAAATAAACTGGGACGATATAAACTCAAAGATGGCCGACAAAGTGAACAGCCATGACAACATGACGTATAGGTGCCCAGTAATAGTAGTCCCAACAAGGGTATCAAGCCAGAAGAAGTAAAGATCGACTGATTACTAATATAATGCAGATCAGGATTAAAATACAATGTAATATAATGATCGCCAAAAAAAAAAAAAAAAAAAAGACTGTAAGGAATTAGCCCAGTCCAAAATGGCGCTGAAAAGAAAGGTGGTAACCTAAACCAAACTCAAAACGATCGGGAGAGAAATAATAGATGAGGCTCCGAAAATGGTTTAGAACAAAGCGTATAAAAATAAAAATAGGTAACAACTGAAGGGGCAGAGGCAAAAATAATTATAATATAAATAACAATCAGATACCTAATGAAACCGAGGTAGTAAAAACAGTTGATTAACAAATGGTTATGAAATAACAGAGAATTCAAGAAAAAAAACACATATGCCCCATATAATGGTATAAAGCAATAGGGAGAGGCATAATGATAACACCTTACAAGATGGCCCCCGTAAAATAGGCAGAAAGGAGGCAAAAAACCAAGGACCGCCCTAATGAGAGTTAATTAATTGATAATTGACAATTAGGAGCACTGTATATAGGAACCCTGATTCCCTCCAAATTCACTTGCAGAGCGAGAAGGCAGAAGGGACAACACAGTTCAGGATTCTTCTTCCACCAATTAAGTTGCAGAAGAAATACCCAACCTAGGCAGGTAGCTATAGAGAGTAGGAGCAGGGATTAATTGGCAATACTTAATCTTTTACAGCTTGGAATGAATAAAACTCCAACTAATGGAATTCCCCAGTTAAATGAAGGGAACCACAGAGAAGAATTAATAAAATTGTGGAATAAATTAGAGGTAAGTAGGCTGTAATTACCCAATCAAACAGCAAGGAATGGGAAGACTGCATTTTTAACATTCAGGCGGTGCTGAAAGCCCCGCCGCCGCAATGCTAAAAATGCACATAGTGCACTTCAATGCACAACGTGACAGGAACCGCGTGGTGCCAGCCACGTTGTACAGTGAAGTGCAGGGGGGTACCATAGGTACCCCCTATGTGCATCCCCCACACCCCTGAAGTCCCTGGGGGCCCGCAACTGGCCCCCACAAGACATTCCTGCATGCCTTTCGGTGGCGGCTTTGCCGCCACGGAAAAGCATGTCCCCACACACACCCTAATATGGATGGCGGTGTCTAACAGATACCACCACCATATGAAACCCTTTTCCACCCGGTCAACTCCTCCGCTGCGGTCCCCCGCCTTAGTAATATGGTGGGGGGGAAATGGGTCGCGGGCGGGCAAAGGATGTCGGGCGGTTCACCACCGCCCACATGGCAGGTGGCGATTCGCCCGACATCCTAATGGGTCTTTGACCAGTTTAGTAAACACCACATTCTCATTCTCCACTGCTGGTTTCTGGTACTCCCGCCATGTTTCTTGTTAGACACAGTCAGTCATTATCAGAGAGCTGGGAGGATGTTCGGGTCTCTGGATCATCAGGTTCGGGGTTCGATTTCTGTTTCTTCAGTTTTCGTAGATAGTCCTCCACCTGCTGCGGATTGGTGTACAAATACTGTTTCCCCTCATGAGTAACCCGTAAGAGTGCAGGATACAACAATGCGCAATCTATATGTGCCTGCATCAGCTTCCGCTTCACCAATGCGAATTTCTTTCTGGCCTCTTGGACAGGGATGGTAAAGTCCGGGTATAGAGCAACAGTGTGTCCATCATGGATTAAAGGTGATTTCGATGTCGCTAATCTCAGAGCCGTATCTTGATCTCTGTAATTAGGAAGTTTTACAATAATAGGTCTAACCGGAATCTCAGGGGGTTTGGGACCCAGAGATTGGTGCGTCCTATCAACCACCAGCTGGGCCGAGATGGCCTGCAGGTCAAAGAGGCCACACAGCATCTTCTCAACATATTCCTCCATTTTACCGGTATTGGCGCTCTCCGGTACTCCCAGAACGCGGATGTTGTTACGTCGAGAGCACGCCTCGAGGTCTTCGTTCTTGGCCACTATAACCTTTAGTAGCTTGTCCATTTGCGCCAGCTGATTTCCTTAGAGGTCGTCGCGTCCTCCAAATATGAGATTCTGTGCTCTGTCTCCTCGATACGTGCGTCATGTTTTTCTAGTTTTGGGCCATAAAGTCAAGTCTGTTACACATAGTGTCCATTTGAGATACTATTGAGGCCAAACTGTGCTTCATGGTGACAAGCAGCGTTTTTAAGTCATCCTCTGCGGTCTGCATGGCGTCAATATGCTGCCCAGTGAGCAGTCGCACTAATGTCTCAGTGTTCTGCGAGCCTCAAAGGTCAGTTTTGTCTGCTTTGGGTCTGTTTTGCCCATCGCGCATAACTGAAGTCTATCAGCACCCTCCTGGAGAAAGCTCAATGGACAGGGAGGTCTACAATCTCATCTCAGGGGCACTCCGACAGTATGGTATCCAGGGGGGCCTGCCTACGTCTCTGCTATCACTGCAGCACTATCACTCATATTTGGCGCGTTCCAAAATGGCCTAAGGTAGCTGATGGATCTTCTTTGTGTTGGGCCTCTTTGTGAGTAAGGGGTGATATTTCAGGCTTCTCAGTACCCAGTGCCACTGCATCAAGGGTTGTCCACAGCCAGTGCTGTTTTGTCCCTTTGTGGTGCTGAGGGGTCTCTATCTGTGTGTGTGAGAATGAGAGGGCGGAAGTTTTGTGTCAGTTCTAACACTCTCTGTTCGGTTGCAGGGTCCGCTGGGGTCTGCAATACTAGCCACTATTTCTCTTCGGTACAGTAAAGTGGCACAAATATATGAGCTCCAGTCTGGGTTCTCAGCAGGCCCTAGTCTGCAAGCGAGTCTGAAACCCTCACTCACTGGGCCTTCTCAACTCAGTCGGGCCTCCCGCAGATCTGCGTATAGGCCTCAAATAAGCCCTCCCATCCTTCACCATCTCTCATGCCTTTTTCCCCTGTGAGGGTGTGCCTCTGCCACTGCCACTGCCAAGGGCTCTTCGGATGGCTTGTGCCATTCCCTGCAGCCCCGCAGCGCGCCCAATCTACCAGCATCGCCACTGTGTGTACATGTGTTTCAGTCGGGTCGGGCCCTCTCGGCCTTGCAGGGCAGTCACGGCTGTCAGCACTCAGGGGGGAAATGATCGCTCTTCCCTCCTCTGGCCGCGACCCCCGCCAGCACGCACTACAGAGGGAGTCACAGCTGCACTCACAGCTCCTAGGGGCTTGTGGGCAAGGAAGGGGTCACTCCTCATTGACTCGGTAGCGTGTTCTGACGCCGCTCCCGCTAGCTTGCGCCAGGAGCCGCACAGCCACTCCTCCGTGGCGGCAGAGCAAGACTCTTCGTTACTCGTCGGCCAGCAGAGTAGTGTGTCTTCTAATCGCTGTATTCAGTCCGGCGATCTGGCACTGTATTTCCTGTGTTTTGCAGGTTTTGTTACTGGAGCAGGATGATTCCAGATAATTGTTCCCAGGCCTCCAGAGCCTCACACTTGTGCGGCCATCTTGGCAGCGCGCATTCTAGTGCCCCCCCTCAAATTGAGGATCATTGATTGTTCCAAATCCTTTTGTCAGAAACAGTTTTACCCATATTTACTTGAGTAAGTAATGAAAAGTAAACTCTAGAATGGAGATGTTGCTAGCATTCTCAAATGAATGGCCAGGCAAGTCTTTACATTTCTACTGGTGTCCGAGAAGGATCAGTGACATAGTATTAATGGAAACAATATCCATGCATAAAAATATTGGAAAAAATATTGTTTACAAAAATATATCACCATCCAATACTTAATTAACAAAAATACAAATATCATGACCACAATATTGCAGAAAAGAATACCTATTTCTACTAATATCAAAACCACAAATAATCGTAACCAAAAATATAGTTATCTATAAGTATACAAAAAGTGAAAAATATCAAAACACCCGATATTGATCAGTCGAGGTATGACTCTATGCTGCCTGAGTAGTGTTGCCTAGGTTCCAGTGTTCTGGCCCGTTTGCTGGCTGAGGAGCTGTGTGTGGTGTCTGTTGCTTGCCTAGCTGGATGACAGGGTTCATGCAGGCTCCAAAGCTGTAACAGGGGTGAGGGAAGGCTAGCAGAGGTTCATAAAATTAATGCAGGCTTACTGGGAGCTGTTACGAGGCATGACAGCAAGCAGGAGCCTTTGAAAGGTGGCGTGCATATGTGATGCTGCCAGGAGAGGTGAGTAGCAAATGGCAGCGAGGCAGCAGTGGGCGGTGGTGGTGCTGCACATGTGGATGAAAGAAAGACTGACACTTTAAGATTTCACACTGAAGGGCTAAGTGGCTGACAGTGGTGGCAGGGAGGGATCCTGTATTCACTTCCAGGAGCCAATAAGCAGAACTTTGGAAGGTAACACATTTCTTCTACTCAACAGATATTGGAGGAGAACAGTTTTATTATCACACTTTAGCCTGATTCATTTAACCTCAGGGAGGTGTACATGGATTTAAGGTAGGTGGATTTTGCAGAGGGAATAAGGAGAAGAGAGAACTGAGTATGGGCCTGAGCGGAGGATAATCTTCTCCCAATCCGGAGGGTTGTCCTTGCTGCTATCCTGCAACCTTATTAGGAGAATTGTGATTGGTGCTGTTTCTGATAAAGGTATCACTTTTCTGTATCTAGTTACAACAAAGGATAGTTGGGTCCAGGAGTGTGCAGTATAGATTGAAGACACTGTGATGGTTCTGTGAACTCTATTTAATTGGTCTAGATGATTTGGTTAAATATATGAAACCACCAGATATCAGGCCTTACAGATGCCTTGTGGAAAGTGTGCCTCATAAAGGTACCAAAACCAGATTGATGAAGAGTGGTAAGCACCAGTAGGTGACTATTTCGAAATCAGCACCAAGCTTCTTCACTCAGCAGCAACACACAAATAGGCCTTGAGAAATTGATCTTCCATCTCCAACCGCTCCAACAGCGCTGTCTGATTCATCGTCCTCCCTGCAGTTATCTCAGACGCTACAGGTAGCAGGCATGGGTACTCACTCCTCGGACCAAATAATTGCGAATTAAGATAACACAGATGTTGCAAAGAGGATGGTGGATATGACTATGGATAGTACTGCAGGCACAAATTGGAATGCCGCACTCATGGGTCGAGAAGAAGGAGAAGCACCATTAGTACTGCTGAAAGAGGTGACCAGCGGCTCCAGCATGTTATCAGGCAAAGGCCTCGCTGCGAGTGAGTCTAACCATGCTTCAAGTTTTTGGTGACGGTACGTATAATGCTCCTGGCCCAACTGTGCAATGTATGGCATCTGACACCATTAACTTAAGGGATATTGGGGCATATTATCAAGGGATTTATCTCAGTTTTTTTGGCTTTAAAAGCCAAGAAAGCGGAGATAAAATTATCTCCCTATTACCTAGCTGTCGCTAACACCAGTTAGCGACAGCTAGTAGGAGATAGCGACCATCTTGGGTCCCGCTTTGCATGTCAGAGATATTTATCACTAATGACATGCAAAGTGGGCGTGCCAAGATGTTAGCGACTGGAAACTGTCGCTAACATCGCTATCTCCTATTACCAACTTATGGAGATATTTGCGCTAAGCGCGAATATCTCCAAAAGCTAACACCTGCCCTGAGCAGTTCTTAGCCATGTTATCCAATGGGAGGTGGATAACATGGCTAAGAGCATTAGCTCGGTAATGCATGAATATCGCTGACTTTACAGCGATATTCATGCATTTTGGCCGATTTTTATCGCTTAGGAGATAAACCTTAATAATAGGAAGGCTCCTAAGCGATAAAATTATTGCCGCTAAGCCAACATAGCGATAATTATCGCTAGTTGTTGGTAATATGCCCCATTATCTTTTTCCCAGTTGGGAGCCTAGGGCTGCAACAAGAGAGGACAACCCTGATGCTGTATCCATGTCAAAAGTTGAGGCTGAACCTGAGTGTGGTTCAAAAGCAGCCATAAGGAAAGCTACTACAGAGTCACAAAACAAACTGATATGTCAATTTGCAATTAGTTTGGAAACTCAGTAGTTGGTAGCTATGCAGTTATGTGAGCCTGTATCTCTGGAATCTCTTAGTAAGGGGCGGCTGATAGTGGATGGTGCTAGCCCACTGATGCTTTTGAATAGACAGGTGTTGGGTGAAATCAAGTGTATGAAACAACAGCAGGTGAAATTGGCAAATGAAATTAAACAGTTTCTGGGGAGAACAGACGGCCTGATTGCACAATTCAGACCATTGTCATGAACTGGAACAACAAATTTCAGACTGCAAGGATTAAAAAGAGCCTCATCACAGTCAATGCAGTCTGAGAAAGAGATTAGGCTTATGCTAGAGAAACAAGAGCATCTGTAAAACCATTCAAGACGGTCAAATTTGAGGATTGTGGGGATACCAGAAAGAAAGGAGGACAGTGTGGGGCTGATTGCTTTTGTTGAATCTTTGATAAAATCATATGTCCTCGCAAGGTTTCCTCAGGATTTGCTAAAGGAAAAGTATTTTGCAACACTAAATCTGTTGACTTTTCGACTGTTTTTCAACATATGAAACTGCTCAGCACCAAGGGGAATGTAAGAATATGATTACATTGTTTCAAACCACAGGTGTCTAGGCATCCTTTGTCCAAATGGCAAAGCTGAAAGTTCTATTTAAAAGGCACTTTCTTTTTTTTCTCTCAAATATCAGAGGGCAAGCATTCTTAGCTGAGATAAAAGGGGATCTTAGATTGTTTCGGTTGGGCTCGAATTTTGTTGGGAAGGGGAGGTTTATGAGGCATACATTGGTTGATTGGGGGGAGGTAGATGACCATTTATCACCCATGTTATCCTAGTACAGGTTTTATCAGGATAATGTTATTGATCTGCCAAATGTTTCAATGGAAGGGGATGAGTGGATGAAGGGGCGGGGAGAGGGGACTTTGTCAGGAACAGGAAAATGGAAAAACCCTGTCATTGTGTTGGTTGCCCCAGAGCATAGGGGAGGGGGCTTGGGGTAGGAGGAAGGGTGGTGTTTCTGCAATAGCCGGGGAGAGCGTGGGGGGAGCAGAGTTGGCCTAGAGGGGAATATTGGTGAGTGCAGTGGCAAAATGAAGTACAAGACTTGCAGTTCAGTACAAGAATTTGAACGATAGCCTTAGAATACTTGGAAAGTGCTGTAGGTTGGATGCAGTAGGAGGGATGGCTATGCAATGTGGAGAGCCAGGACCAATTCAGACTAGAATGTGAAGGCTCCAATTAGGTTTGCACCAGCACAATGCACTTTCTAGGGTATGCACTTTCGACTTGATATAAGTCTGGAAAATGGTTGCACTTTGTGAAATTGTTGGATACTGCTGATATACCATGATGCACTTTAGGTATATGCACTTTTATATTTACTGCAGGGTTGGTGTTTTAGGACCTTTTGCTGCTGTTTGTACATTTGCACATAGGAGGTCTGTTGAGGCCAAGTGGCTTAACATCATTATGCTATGGTGAGACGTAATATCAAAGTGAATCTTTTTGAAAAAGGTGAAATGGTGACGTTGTTTTTATTTGACATCAACGGGCTGAACAATGGGAGGAGCAGGTGAAGTAAAAGCCTAGATTAAAGGGCATATCAGATAGTAATTTGTTTACAAGAAACTTAAATCCCTTCTAGTAAGTTACAAAAGTTTCATATGTTTCAAATGTGGCAGGTTTTAAATGCTTCTCTTCAGGCAGTGCTGCGTACAGAGGGGTAGTGGTTTGGAAGGGTGTTGGTGTTAGGTGAGCTGCTCGATAAGTTCCTTACAATGAATATCAATTAATGTGTTTTCCCTGATTGAAGACAACCTAGGCCCGTTTACTAGGCTTATAAAATCATTAGCTGCAGTTGAAAGTTAAAATATTAAGGGTGGAGATTTAAATTTTTTACAAGAGCTCGGGCTAGACACCATGATAAGTAATAAGAAGCAACATAAACTTAAGACAGTGAGAATTCTTGGGTAATATTTAAGAATTTATTGGCTAGTTGATCCTTGGCAAGTGCCTTTTCCTGATAAAAGGGAGTATAGTTGTTTTTTCGGGCAAATATAAGACTGCGATTTCCATTGATTTTTTTTACCTCTTCTGCAGTCAAGTTCCAGCATTTAAATATGTTACTGAGTGGGTTTTCTGACCATTCTGCACTAGAGCTTGAGATAATAGGAAGATAACAGGCACCCAAACACCAAAGATTGTTTTTAATAAAATGTATTTGGAAGATGAGAGCTGGATGGGGCAATGAAAGCTGAAATAAAAAAATTCCTTTGAAAGAATTAAGGGTACAGCTGCTGCCAGCATGGCCTGAGATTCTATGAAGACTTCTTTGTGAGTCTTTTTGATTTCTAGGGCTAAAGACTGTATTAAAGATCTGAAAGAGGGCAAAGTCCAGTTAGAGAATCGGATTAACTATGAATAAAAGAAATTCTTGAGAAACAAGTCTGAAAAGATTAGGAAGGCACAAGAAGAATCAAAATTGGCTTTTCAAGAGTATTGTTATGGTGAGAACCATGTGCAAAATTCAACTTATCTAAAAAAAGCATATGAAGAGAGTGATTTTATGGGGAGGCTTATGGCATGGAAGGCTCGGGAGTGGGTCTCAAACAATAAAATGAATGCAGTTAAATGTCCTAGAACAGGAGTATGTTGTACCTCTGTGTAGAAAATTAAGGCTATGTTTTTAGAACATACCAAGATTATCTATAGTGTCTCCCATAATGTAGATAGGTTGATTTTTTTAGATGATAGTCCAATCCCAGGACTATTGGAGATCAGATCGGAGGTAAAGTGGAGATTTATGGATAGTCCCTCCTGCATGCAAGAATGGGAGGAAGTGGTAATAAACCTACCCGGGGCAATGTTAGTGGACCAGATGGGTTTCCCTCTGAATTTTTTCCACAGATCTAATTTATCTAAATATCTAATACATCTAAAATGTATCTAAAATCTAAATTTTAGCGAATTTATTTTTAAATCCTTATTTTCTGGAAGTTGCCAACTTTATTTTAAAACCACGAGCATCACCTCAATCTTTTAACTCAGGGAATGTGGTCTGCTTTCCTCAAAAGGGCAAAGATCCTATAGATCCAAACTCTTATTGGGCAATCATGCTTTTTAATTCCAACTGCAAAATTGTGATGAAGTTGACTGCAAATAGGTTCAATAAAGTAACACCTAAATTGATCTCTGTGGACCACAATGGCTTTATAGCAGGGCGGCAGCTTTTCACAAATACTAATTATCTAATTGAAGTTGTGGATGTGTTTGCTTCGAAGCAGGTTTCAGTGGCAGTTGTTTTTCTGTACGCAGAAAAGGCATTTGATCTCAAGGTCTGTGAAACTCTTTTTCATATTTTAGAGAGCACTGGAATTTCCACCCAGACCATGAGATTTATAGAAAAGATGTATTATAACACTGAAACTAAAGTGAACTTAAATGCATCTCAAGTAAGTACATTTAAAATCCAGCAGGGAACTAGGCAGGCTGCACTCTTTCACTGAATCTTTTTTCTTTTTTCATTGAACCCCTAGCCCAAGCTATTCGGAATGACAGAGCTATCCAGGTATTCATTCCACAGATGGCAAAAATTAAGCTGTATGCCGATGATATCATGTTAATGTTGTCCTCCGAGAAGGAAGTGCAGGAGAAAGCATGTGAAATTTTTTCAGCATTTAAAATTTTAGGTGGGTATGAAGTAATTAAATCTAAGAAGGATGTAATTCTTAGTAACTGTGCAATAGAAAATGTGTTACTACAATTTTGGGTACGTGTGCATACCCGACCAAAACACTACTTGAGTGTTTTCTATACAGAAGATGTTGGAGAGCTATATGATATGAATTATAAGCCTCTTTTACGTAACGTTAAAGGTTTTCTAGCCAAGTGGATGCCACTCCCTTTTATGCTTCTTGGTAGGCTAGCTTTAATAAAATCAGCGGATCGCCCCCTATTTAGTTTTCTATTTGCAGCGGCTCCATGCATATGCTATCCTTGATTTTTCAAGGTTGTTGATTCAAAGGTTTTGTCCTTTTTATGGTCTAAACTGAGTCTGATATTAGGTCTAGACACTTTTTATATGAGTATGGAGGAAGAAGGTTTGGCTCTTCCAAGTTTAAATTCTTGTTATTGTATACATTTTGCATAATATATCTTTAGGTTTTGGAAAATGTGCACTTTGTGTATCAATTTTCAGAATAACTTGATAGATATGATGATAAAAAAAATCTGAGACCCTTTTAAGTGAACCAAATCCCCCAAAAAGAGAGATTTAAGACACTCTACTGGTTTCTTAAAAGAAAAACGCATTTTCTTTAGAAGGTAGGATGGCCCTATGGAAATTCAGAAACCTACTTAAATGAAGTTGAATGGGATAGTGGAGTCACTAAGGACTCTGCGACCACCAAAAGATAGAAGGCTAATGGCTTTGGGAAGCGAGTTGATTTTTTGGATACTGATAAATAGAATCTCTAATCAACAATAGTAAAATGTGGTTGCAGTTACCCTACAGGGTTCTTTATGGCACTGTACAGCACATCGATCCTAAGATTATATTGGAAAGGAAAAAGTTGGTAACAAATCTAATTAACACTCTCCATAGGAAGAAAGTATGGTTTTGTAATAGATATCTGCTATCCAGGGCTGGACTAACAAACCAGCCTACTCCCTTCACAACCTCAGACAATCTCTCTCTTTCCATTCATCCATCCCTCTCTCACTTCTCTTCTCCCCTCCCTCTCTGATAGCTTTCGCTCTACCTTCTCCCACTTCCCTCCTCCCTCTATTTCCCTATCTCTCTCTCCCCTTATCTCATAGCTCTCTGATTGCTTTCTTTCTACCTCCTGCTTTCTTTCAATCCATCTTTCTCTCTTACCTTCTCTCCTCCCTGTCCGGTCGCTTTCTCCCTACCTCTCCTCTCTCTCTTTCTCTCTTCCTTTCCACCATCTCCCTCCATTCTTCTCGCCTTCCTCTCTGATTGTGTTCTTTCTACCTCTGCTTCCTCCCACTCCTCCTCTCTCTCTTTTTACCATCTCTCTCTCCCCTTCTCTCCTCCTTCTCTACCCTCTCCACTCTGTGTTCCACTCCCTCTCTTTCTATCTGTCCATCTCTGGTTGCTTTCTCTTGACCTCCCTTCCTCCCTCTCTTTCCATCTATCCATCTCTCTCGTCCCTTCTCTCCTCCATCTCTGATCGCTTTCTCTCTACCTCCCCACCTCCTTCTCTTTCCATCCATCCAGCTCTCTCTCCCCTTCTCTTCTCCCTCTCTTTAGTACTCTGCTTCCATCATATCTCTCTCTCCCCTCCCTCTCTGGAAGCCCGCCACCACGCCTGTTGTAGTTCCCCTCCAGGACCTGGGGGAGACAGAGGCCACCTTCTTGGGCTCCGGCCCACCGGGGAAATGCCCGATAGAATAAAATGCCAATTCGGCCCTGCTGCTATCAATGGAGTAAGTCAATGTTTGTGGTTGGATCGCTACCAAATGGGTAAAAGAGGGGGAGGTGTAATATTGATCAAGGATACTTGGAAAAAAATTAATGAGTTACATTTTACAACAATAAGAGGTGTGCATTTTCATAAAATACAATTCTTTTTAAAATAGTTAATACATAGGACCCCTCGATTCATAAATAAAATGAATGGGGGTGCCCCATTTAATGTTTCAGGTTTCAGGTGCAACATCTTGGGTAACGGAGACTGGTCTCATATTATCTACCACTCTAGTAACCTCAATGATTTTTTTGGAAGTAGATTTAGATTTTTGGAAAATCAGCTGCAGATTCAAATTTCTCAAAATACCATGCTTATACTTTTAGGCTACTGCCCCAGAAGTTGATATTCATCGCAGTGGCATGATTATTGCTCCTACAGAAGTGGAGGTCCAAGATTGTTCCTTGCTTTCTTGATTGGCTTAAAAGGATGTAGAATGTAAGGGAGAGAGAGAGTTTGTTCTTTGCCCAATTGGGCAATTCGGAGTAATTCTGTAAATTATGAGCTCACTTTCTACTAAATTAGGTAGGCAGGACGATCTATAGTAGTCCTTTAGGGGAGGAGGGGATATGGAAGTGTGGAGTTGATGAAATAAGTTTATATATGGATTTTAGAATATTTGTTAGTAAATATCTTGTGTGCATCTGGCCTTTTAATTTTCAGTTTCTATTTTGTGTTGCCAATTAACTTTGGGGTGATGATTGTTTCTGTTCTGTACCTCCAAATAACAATAAAGAATAAGAAAAGAAACTCAATATTGACTATGCTAATATCTCAAACAATAAACCTTAATGTCACAAAATAATATAACTCTAATTTAAAAACAACAAATACAATTAAAAGCTACATAAATCAATAAATTGTCCAACTACATTAATTACATTTTAGGACAATAAATGTTAAACACATATAAAAAAATACATTTCAAAACACCAATGGGTATATGCATCAAAATTCGGTAAAACGAATCCTTATTAACGAAAAATAAGTAATCGCTAATAAGGACTCGCATACCGCGATGCATCAACAGATTCGGTATTAAATACCGAATCACAAAAAATTTTTAAATTCGGAAAACACATTAGCGAGACTCCAAATCAAAGATTAGCAAATACCGAAATACCAAATACCGATTCGGCATTTGCGATTTCGGTATTAGCGAATTCGCTAAAAAAGAAAAGTCGCATCGGAAACAGGTTGATGACATCACAACCAGGAAGTAACACAGCCCATGCTTCATTCACTGCCCTGAGGAGCTCAGAGGAGGAGGCAGAGCACAGGAGCTGAGGAGTGAGACAGTGACAGCCCAAACCAGCCATCGGCCAGAAAACCAGGATGGAGAAGGATGCACCCCAGGACAAGGAGACGCCCAGGAAGAGAAAGCGAAAGTTTTCGGTCAAAGAACTTGAACTGCTCATCGAGGGGGCGAGCAGCAAACACGACAGGCTCTTTGGCAAGCTGTACCTAAAGGTGCCGGAGGCAGAGAAGCGCAAAATGGGGCTGCGCATCAAAGAAAGAGTCAATGCTGTAGGAGTCACCCACCACAGCATTGACAATTTGAAGAAGAGGTGGTATGACCTCAGGAAGAAGGCAAAGGAGAGGATAGCAGAAAGGGTGAAGGATGCAGCTGGCACAGGAGGGGGAACATCCAGCGTCACACCAAACACAGCCCTCGAGGACCTCATTGAGGACCTCGTTGAGGCTACAATTGAGCCAGAAGCTGATATGGGGGTCACCCAATTGGACACTTCCGGCGCTGCAGCAGGAGGAGAAGGTAAGATGCATGCCTGCCAGATATGCAGTGTGTTGTCCACCCCTGCCCATTCCCCCAGGCCAAACACAGTGCATATGTAGCCGTGCCTAACGCATATCCCCTCACCAGAGTGTTGCATCATGGGAGTTGTAGTCATATCATGAAAGAGTGCATGTCTGACCCCTAATGTAAATGGAATGAAACCAGCAGCACAGGGCCAAATGTCAGTACAAAATGTCCTTTATGTAGATGAAAGTATGCAAAATAGATACATAATGGCAAAATAATAACAATGCACTGTTTCACACACAGATGCATCACCCCTTGATTCAGATGACAGAGGACGCCTTGTCATCTCTGAAACCCCAGTGGTGACCGATGCTGAGACCCCTCAGGGACGTGAACCCACAACACCACCATCACCACCGCCACAACCATCACCACCAACCCCACCACCACCACCACGGCAGACAACCCCACCACCACCACCAACGCGGACAAAACCACCACCACCACCGCGGACAACACCACCACCACCACCACGGCGGACAGCAACACAAAACCGAAGGGCAAATGTCCCCTCCCTGCAGGTGATGGAGACAGAGCAGAGACCAGCAGCCACAAATGTCCAACAACAGACAGTTGTTACTCCGACCGCCCAAGCAGCAGTATGTGTCCGAGTCCGAGAGCGGGCCAGGCCCCTGGGTAGAGCTGCAGAGAGATCTGATGATCCAGCACACAGATACGGTGTGGTTGAGACATGGATGCTGCGTTTCCAGCGCCTGCAGGGGAGACACATGGGTGCTATTAACATTAACATTACAAAATTGACAAACAAAATTGGCACCATGACTGACGCTATGTGTGAGATGACCACAGCCGCTGCTGAGGGCAACAGAGACATCAAACTGTGCCTACAGGAACTCACACGTGCTGTAATTGCAGGCCAACAGAGCGAGCGCCGGAGGCATCGGCAGAACATGCTCCGTTCCAATGCGTCCATTAGGGCCATCACTAAGCTGTGCAACAGCACAGCTGTGCTTTCGCGCAGATCTGTGTCCCTGCAGGTCGACTTGGGCCATTATTGCGGAGATGTGGCAAAGTCCTTAGAGAGAGTGACCACTGCAGTGGAGCATCTGCAGTCTGGGGCTTTCAGTGCCAGCAGTTTGGGAGGGGAGGAGGGGAGTGAGGCTGCTTCAAGCATGAGCAGCATCTCTGTTCCGGAGGCCAGCGAGAGGAGGCGCAGTACGTGCAGCACCACAGCCACAGAAACACATCACGGCGATGTGGAGGAGTCACGGGACAGGAGGCTAGGGGTACGGGGCAAGCACAAATAGCCATGTTCCATTGGCTCCTTGGCCATGGTGACGTAACCATGGGCCAACTATACTGCAACATGATACACCCGTGATGACAACGGCCATGTATCCCATTATCATTTTGATTCTGCGTCATTTTGGCGTCTCATTCATATGCACCTGACAGGTGCTCATGTGCATTAAACATTTGCAAACCAGAAAATGTTGTTGTGATGACTCATTCATACCTGTCTCAGAAGTGATGTCGTGTGATGTATGTCCACCTCCTTTGTCCCTCAGCTGTGTTAGGCACGTGTGCCTGTTGGTGTTGGGGGGGTTGCTGTGCACGTAAGTCGTCCTCTCCGTCCACCTCTATTGGTATCCTCCTTCTTGTGGCAATATTGTGCAGCATGGCGCAGACTGCTATTATCTGGCAGCAGGTAACTGGGTCATACTGCAAGGCTCCTCCTGTCTTGTGTAGTATCCAGAAGCGACTCTTGAGGATGCCAAAGGTTCGCTCTACCACATTCCTACTGCTGATGTGTGCTGTGTTGTAGCGCTGCTCCTGAGGTGTTTTAGGGTTGAGGTAGGGAGTGAGGAGATATTCACGCAAGGCGTAGGTGCTGTCACCTGCAGGGTGGGGAGAAAAGGGTTAGCTGCATGAATACATTTACATATGTGAGGATGTAGTTCATTTTAAGGCATTTATATGTACCTAGTAAGTGTCCCTCTCCAAATTCACTGTTGATCAGACACCTGTGGATGCCACTGTGTCTGAATATGTATGCGTCGTGTGTGCTTCCTGGAAATTGGGCTACGATGTCCGTTATGATGTGCTTGGCATCGCACACGACCTGCACGTTGATGGAATGGTATGACTTCCGGTTGCGGAAGATGTATTCGTTGGCTGAGGGGGGACAGATGGGGACATGGGTGCAGTCAACGCATCCTATCACATGTGGAAATTGTGCCACCTGGTAGAACTCCTGTTTGGTGCGTTTCAACTGCTGTGGGGTTGTGGGGAAGGTGATGTGATGATGTATCAATGTCAGCATGGCATCTAGGAATTTGTGGAAGAAGCGTGAAAGTGCGCTTTGCGACACGCCTCCAGCTTCTGCTATGACCCCCTGGAAGCTTCCTGACGCCAGCATGTGCAGGCTGCATAGGACCTGGACATGGGCTGGGATGGCGTTGGTCCTGCGGGTCTGGCGCTGCAGTAGTGGTTCCAGGTCGGCAATGAGGCGCATGATCATAGCCCGGCTCAGCCTGTACTTGTCGTAGGTCAGTTCCTCTGTCTGGCCCAGCAATGTGATGCGCACCCTGAAGACTCTGTCCAGGATTATCCTCCTGCGCTGTGCAAGAGCGTTGATTCTCCTCCTCCTAACAAGCACGTAGGTGGCAGCAATTTTGGTAGACATACAGGGTCACCAGAGGCATATATGAAGGGTTTCTGATTATCTGCACCTGTGTTAAATATTTTTTATTTTCTGTCTTCCTTCCAATAACTTTACCTCCAGTTTGTGATTCCCCTTATTTTGCTCCTGTAAAATAGCTATTTTGGGCATTTTCGGTATTTGCGACTTTCGATGAATTTCGTTGCGATTCTTTAATAGCGATTCGGTATTTCCGGAGGCTGATTTCTCTCTCGGTATTACCGATTGGCTATTTTGCTAATCGGTAATTTACCGCGGGGGTTATTTAGCGATTCTTTATTTTTAAAGGGATTTGGGTTGATGCATTGCATTTTCAGGTTTTGCGTTCGGTATCGGCCTGTTTTACCGAATCGCTAAATTACCATGAGGTATTTTGCTTGATGCATCTGCCAGCAAGTAATTAAACAAAAATACTTTCAACAATTAATGTATTATCAAAATAAATATTGATAAATAAAATAAAATAAAAAAATGCGTACAACATAACACAAAAAAAATACATTTCAAATTAAAAACAAAAACACTAATAAGTTTCCACCATTAAAGGTAAAAACTGATCAAAAACATTCAAACCAAAGGTATACTTACCAATAAGAATTAGCACAAAGCAAACTAAACAATGAAAATAAGAAGTTAATGAAAAATACATGGTAAAATGAAGAGAAAATCTCAACATTTACCACACTAAAAACACTAAAGCTGCACAGCAAAGATACTCTGCCAGACTGCCAACAGAAAACCAGAAAAGAAAAACTACCTTCACAAGTAAGTAAAACAATTATTTTAACATAGTTGAAAGTAATTTGTTTCAAAAATTTAAAAATACAAATAACTAATGAACTCTCTTCTTTTATTTATCGACTAAACTTTAGGTTCTACAGAAAAAGTACACCATCGACAACCTACAGACCCACCAATAAAATTCAACAATCTGACACCTAGAAAAGGCACATCAAACGTACGTAAAATCAAACTACTTCTAAATATCAGTTAAACCTTAAAAATAAAAAAAATTATAAAACCCTTCAACCTGTAGAAACTACCCACAACTAAACATGTAATTAATACAACCTTTTTTCCTCCAACGGAAAATAAACTACCTTATCCGCATTAGAATGCCTACAATGGAAAACTGAAAAAAGAACTGCTATTTAAATTAACACCACATAGATGGGTATACAATGCAAAACAATTATCGTAATGTTTTATGTACATTTGCAAAGTAAAAGTAAAATGATTACAAGTTATTTAACTGGATTATCAGGCAGAAGACAGACAGAGCAAGATATATCACCCCCCAGAAAGGCAAACAATTACTCTCACACATGGGCTACACAAATAGCCCAAAAACTCAAGCACCAAGAATGTTATTTGGAAATATTCAAAATACTACTCTAAAGCATGTTACGGGAGGACTACTGCAACAATTAATGTTATTAATGCTTAAGAGCACCAACTAAGATAGCCTCTAGAACACACTTAACCACCACACAAAATGATGAACCTTTCCTCCTACATGACAAACTATATAATGACAAATGCATTATTACATTTGCAACAACTGATAATTTATCAAAACTAATCCAATCTTAAACATGGATGATGGATGGGACATTCAAAATGTGCCCTAAACCATTCATTCAGATATACAACATTGGACTGACCCAACTTGTTACAGAGGCAACACACATCGCATGACACACACTGGACACCATCTTCACCACCAGTGACAGCATTAAATACAACTCCACTTCGCTGCTCATGTGGATAGACTACTCCATCATCCACTTCTAAATCAACACACTGCAAGCCAAGGCACCCACAAGTGTCCGCCTACCCAGTCACAAGTGAGGCAAAATCTCAGAAGAAGGCTGGCTAAACGCCCTCTGCATGGACCAACCTAACCCCAAGAATAACCTCAAAAACCTTCAACAACTAGATCAAGAAATGTGCAGGCTCCCTCGCACACATCAAACCCAACAAGCAAAGAAGAAGCAACAAGAAGTCCAGCTGGTACACAGAGGACCTTAGAGATTATAAACGACACTGCAAACAGCTAAATAGAAAATGGAGAACCAGCCATGGAACCACTGATAGAACCACCTCAATCTGAACTTAGATGCTACCACCAGCAACTGAGAGACACCAAGAAAAGAAGGATAGCCGAACACATCGAAGGGAGCTTCAACAGCTGCAAGGAGACCTTCTCAATCATCAAGGAATTCACCATACCCTCGGCCTCTGTCAGCAACATCACCCCCTCCCAAGAACTCATCGTCAACCCATCAAGCTTCTTCCACAGCGAAATCGTAAACATCTACAGCAACTTCACCCACTGAGACGCTAGCATTCTCATCCCCAATCTGCCCATCACCAACCAAGATGGTCACCTGAATGAATGCACCGCCCTCACCCACTTAATTAACACTTCCATCACATCCACCACATTCCTAAAAGACTAGAAGCATGCAGCGGTCATTGCCTCCTCAACAAGCCATCGGTTGACCTGTGCCAACCGAGCAACTTCCGTCTGATCTCCCTGCTCCCCTACCCAGCCAAAGTGATAGAGAAGGCCATCAACAAGCAACTCACAAGCCAACCTGAACTACATAACTGACTGGACAACACTCAATTAGGATTCAGGATAAAAACCCCTCCTCAACCTCTCAGCAGTATTTGACAAAGCCTCCCACAACACACTCATCAGAAAAATACACAAGATTATATTCCAAGGACTTATACTCAACTGGATCATGCTCTTCCTCACAGGAAGGATTCAAAGCCAAAAATTCAGACTGCCACCCATCACATCAGAGATCAAGAGCCTAATCTGCGGAGTCCCCCATGGATCATCTCTCAGCCCAGCCCTTTTCAGCATCTACATGACACCGCTAGCCAACATCATCCGATCCCAAGGCATCACCATAATCTCAAACACTGATGACACTCAACTCATCCTCTCCCGAACAGAGAAGACAACCACCACTAGAACCAACTTCAACTGCATGACCATGGTAGCAGAGTGGATGTGGACCAACTCCTCAAAGATATAATACAACAAGACTGAAGTACCAGTCTTGTAAAACCAGACCTCCACATTGGAAGCCACCTAGTGGTCAACAGAGCTAGGACGAACACCCACCAACCATGCCAGGAAACTGGGGATCATCGTGGATGACAAGCTTGATATGATGGCACAAGTCAATGAAGTGGATGCTGTCTGCTTCCACATTCTTTGTATGCTACAAAAGATCTTCAAATGGCTGCCATACCAGTCGAACCGTCCCGCAGCCACTCATTACAAGCAGACTCAACTATGGTAACAGACTACGCCAGAATCTCCAAACAGCTCCTACACAGACTTCTGACTACCCAGAACTCGACAGCAAGAATAATACTCATCCTCCCATGCCACACCCACATATTATCCCACCTCAGATATCTCCACTAGCTCCTCATTCATAAATGCAGCCAATTCAAACTGCTCACACACATTTTCAAAGCTTTGCACATCACTAGACCATCATACCTTAACAGTTGCATGCACTTTCCTCAGCCGGCCAGGTACCTATCCTCACCCTAACGCTCACTCATACACATCCCCGCATTTACAAAAATAAAGCAGGAGGTGGCTTGTTGTCATACACCACACATAAAACATTCACTTCTTGAGTTCTGCACATGGTAGAAGACCTGAGTCTTTAATAATACTGTGGGGACCACATGCCTACAAACATGCTCCAGTCTCTGGATACCCTCACGCGTGATTAGTGCGCTATTACCAATCGACATAGAATAACACACCACACATGGTGAAAATCAAAACACTAATATACCACTCATGCATGACTTCCTACCCAATAAACAAAGTAGAACTTACTACAAACTAAAATTTAAACAAACAACTACTCCCCACCCAAGATAATAATCTATTTTGAATAAGCCATGACACAAAAAATGTTTAAACCATACCCACACACATTCAAAGCTGTTACTACAACTTTAATCAAAACATATGGAGACATCGCCAGCAAGCTGCAGTAAATGTAGAATATGCAACAAACAGCCAGTACACCTTTGAAATTAAAAAATAATTGTATTAGCCTATGTCCATGTACCAGAAGTAGCTAACCAGTAGAACCTACTTTTAGAAAGCGATTTTTACCAACAAAATTAACATAAACTATGTCCCCAAATGGACTTCTTTGAAGCTACTTAGGGGCCTAATACGATAAGTCCGCCCGCCACCGTACCAGGAAACTGGACCGACCGCCATAGATGCGGTGGTCCTGCCATAAAAATTAGGATGCCACCGCCACGGTGGCGGTGGCATCCCGCATATATTGCATTGTTGTGATTGGTGCTGTAAGCAGCACCCGCCACAATGCAATATATGCATGTCGTGCGGTGCCTGCCACATTGTGCATGCAAATGGAGGGGGATACCATGGGTGCACCCAAGTGCACCCCCGAACCCCCTGATCCCTGGGGGCACACAAAGGGCCCCCGAAAGTAAACGCCACCTGGCATTCCATGGCAGGGTCTCTGCCATGGAAAGCCCTGCACCGCTGCCCATCCTAATATCCTAATATGGATGGAGGTGTCTTGCAGACACAGCCACCATATTGAAGCCCTTTTCCGCCCGGTCGCCTGTCCGACCGGCGGAAAACCGGCAGACGGTCTTTCCATCTGCCAGGGTCCCCACCGCCATCGTAATTTGGTGGGGGAAACGGTAGGTAGAAAATGGCAGGCGGATCGCCACCGCCAGATGGGCGGTGGCGATCCGCCCACCATCCAAATAGACTCCTTTGAGACTGTACTGCTTGGAACACAAACTCCAAACTAAATTCCACATAGTATGGTAGAATGTCTATGACAGCACCATGTCTCAAGAACCCCAAACCAGCAACACAGTAGAAGGATGGTACAGTGACTTACAAGCCACGCAATGGAAGAACCCAACCTACACTCAATAAATTCACAGAAGACCTACAATGAAGATCAAGGCTTCCAACAACTAAAAATCAAGAAATCAGTAAAAAAAAAAAAACTAAAATAAGTAAACAAACCAGTAGAATGTATGATATTCTACAATGACAAGTTAGGATCTTTATGGCAAAGGAGGGCACTACTCTGAATCATTAAAGTCATCCAAAATCATAATGTACTATTAAAAATTCGAAAACAATAACAAAAAAGAAATGGTCCAGGAAACCCCCAAAAATTCAAAGGAGGTTAAAAATAATAATAATGGTTTACTAGAAACCAAATAAATTTTCAGTTTAACCCCCACCCTACAAAAACCACAGGCCCTTAGGATAACTTCTGATCCGTTAACCTGCAATAAAACATAGAAATCCACCCACACAAAACACTACGTTCAAATACAACATAAAGATTACATTACAAATGTAATAAACACAAATTATTACATGATAATACTTAAGATAACACTAGACTATTACCAAACTCTAAGCACACTTAACACACATTACTAAACAATAGAACACAAACTACGCCTATCTAAACCTCAAAATAAAAAGTAATTCTGTAACTCACATAAACTAGCTCTAGACACACCGTCCTACCCCAAAACTCACTAGCAAAACATAAAAAAAGGTCTTACCTTATTCAACGATCAGCCTTACCTTATTCAACGATCAGCAGCAGGTAACCGCGTCTCTCCCACCAACTCTGTCGAAAAATGACAGGAATATACTACAAAAGCACACTTAGCAGTAAATAAAAATGATGCTAAATGAAAACAAAAAAAATACTATCTTCCTATTGAAAACAATGGGATTTTAAGTAAAAATGTTAAACTCAAATCCGGTGTCATTTACTGTCCTTTCAAAAAAAATAACTCAATGCTAATGATGTATGTTATTCATGGAAAACTTTAAGTTTTACATCTAATAATAACACTGTATTATAACATGTTACATTAAGTATGTTTTACACTAACATAGTTGCATTTACTTCTCTTACTACTATCGGAACACATTTCTGGGTTATGTTGTACACTAAAGGGATAACATTTACTATTCCCACTCCTAAGTCATTTAGGGAAATGTGTTGGACACTAAAGAGGTAGCATTTATTATTGCCACTGCAAGCTAAACCATTTACGGGAAGGTGCTGGACACTAAAGTAGTCACATCTACTATTCTCATTTAAACCAAAGCCATTTAGGGGAATGTTTTTGATACTAGAGTTGTGAAATTTACTGTTCCCACTTCAATCCAAGCCATTTAGAAGAAGGTGTTGGACACTAAAGTTGTCACATTCTCTATTCCCTTCCCAACCTAAGCTATTTTGGGAAAGGTGTGAATGCTGAAGGGGTTACATCTACTATTCCCACTCCAATCTAAGCCATTTAAGAGAATGTGTTGGACACTAAAGTGGTGACATTTGCTATTCCCACTCCAATCTAAGCCATTTAGTGGAAGGATTTAGTAAATAAATTGTGATACTTACTGTTGCCACTCCAATCCAAGACATTTTGGAGAAGGTGTTGGACACTAAAGTGGTTAAATGTACTTTCCCCATTCCAATTTAAGCCATTTAGTGGAAGGTGTTACATTGAAGGGGTGAAATGTACTATTCCCACTCCAATCTATGCCATTTAGTGAAAGGTTTTGGACACTAAAATGTTGACATTCACTGTTCTCACTCCAATCCAAGTCATTTAAGGGAAGGTGTTGGGCACTGAAGTAGTCACATTTACTATTCCCAATCTGATCTAATCAATTTAGTGGAAGGTTTTGAACATAAAAATGGTGACATTTACAATTCCCTCTCCAATTTAAGCCATGTGGGGGAAGGTTTTGGATATTAAAGTGGTCATATTTACTATTACCACTCCAACTTAAGCCATTTAGGGGAAGGTGTTGGACACTACAGTGATTACCTTTGCTGTTCCCACTTCCATCTAATCTATTTGGAAGAAAGTGCTGGGCACCAAAGAGGTGACATTTACTATTCACACTCCAATCGAAACCATTTAGTGAAAGGTTTTGGACACTAAAATAGTGCCATCTACTTCAGTCTAAAACAATCAGGGGAATCCGTTAGACACCAAATTGGTCACATTACCTATTTCCAGTTGAAACTAAATTGCATTTTTGAAAGTGTTTAGCACTAAATATGACACATTATATATATTTACCATCCCCCGAAAATATATATTGGTAATTACTTATTATTTTTAGGATATTATATAAAACATCATTCATATTTTATTAAGACAAGTTGATATCTTTAAAGAAAAAATCAACATACAATAATATTAAATAATATAATGAAAAAATCTGAATTTAATAAATAGAATTAATGAATAATAATTTGCATACCCCATATTTAAATAGAAAATGGTACATTAAAAGCACAATTCATTAAATACATAAACAAAATACAGCCAGCATAAAAAAATGAATTATACAAAACTATGAATAATCCCTCTAAACATCTTTATATACCATTTAACAAAAATACCATAACATGAGCAGCCAATATGGCGGAAATGGTCTAAGCAAGCTCCACTCCTCTTCCCGATTATCCAACAGTAATCCTGCCGGGAACCCGTCATCATCACTGGCTGACCTACCTGCCTCCTGCACTCCCCGTTTCTCTGGCTATTGAAACATACCGAAACTGCTGTTGGAAGGAGTGGGAACGAGGCACCGGTGCAGCGGATTGCTGGGGCCTGAGGATAGAACCCATGACCCACTAGGTGTCCATGCTGGAGTGGCAAACTCCCCCAGATGGCTGTAAAGAACTATACTGGGGACCGTGAGTGATTCCTGGAGGTAGACGTCTCGGGCAGCCCTGTGTCTGGGTGGATGGCACCTGAGTGGTGGTGCAGGACCTGGGAGCGCCGGTAAGGCCTGAGAGGTGTGTGCTGCACTACTGGATGCGATCCGCAGTCTGCAGGGCATGCAGTTTGGGTGAGGAGAACTCCCAGTCCTTGAAAATGCTAGCAAGGGGGCAGCCGGGAGCTGCCTGGTGCATGGGGTGCTCACTGTGCTGATTCCCTGGTTGCGGTGGACTGTTACGCTACCCTGGCCTTGGGGGATAGCCTGCTGTTAGTCGAGTTGGTGCTGGGCTATGCTGACCCTCACTGCATGTGCCTTGCTTGGGAGACCACGGGTCATGTGAAGGAGCGATGGGGGCACGCTGCAACACCCGCCCCTCGCTGAAAGCAATGGGTGGATAATCGCTGCCAAGAGTACGACACCTTGGGGCTGGAGGAGTGGCCTGCTAGCGACCACTGGATGAGAACACAGGCCCCTGAGATACTAAGCAGCAAGATTTAGTGCACCCCCAATCGCGTCCCCTTTTTATTTAAGGTTAAATAGTTTTGCCATTCAGGTGCCCGGTGGCCGCCATTTTGAGATACACTTAGGAATAGATAGTGCGTTCTCCCTGGGGACAGTTGTTGTCCCTTAGGGCCTACAGATGCAACGTTGCTCACGGGTTACCGTCTTCATACCTGTTGCCACCCTCCGCCCTTTCTGGTTGGGAGAGCCTGGAACTGTTTGCTCACTTGTGCATCTTCGTGATAGCTCATGCTGCCGTGCTCATGGGCATTTGGCTGGCACTGGCATGTGGGCCCCCTTTCCGGACCATCGCATTGTTGGTTGCCACATCATTGGAGAGGCGTTGAAAAACAACAAAAGAGAGTACCGCACCTGACACTAAATGTAGCTCTGTAGTTGGGTGATGGTGATTGACAACTAGAAAGTGCACCCCTCTACACTTCCTATTGGGGAAAAAATCCCAAATATCATAAGAAAAGAATGGAATCAGCACCCATCAAATTACAAGCATTAATTCTCAATTCAATTAAACACAAATTATACTCGGCAACTTCAAAAAAAGGTGTCTGGTCCAAGTTGTTCTTTACCAAAATACTTGTCGTTTTTATTGAAAAATAGACTAAATCATTTGAATCCAATTTTCATAAAATCCATCAAACCATTTAGCCAACGTGTTGCGTCTCCGAGGAGACTTCTTCAGGGCTCTAATTGTTGACAATCTACCGTATCTAATAATCCAAAGGTAGATGGATTCCTAAGAGAAAATTTTATATTTTATAGAGAAAATTGGATTCAAATGATTTTGTCTATTTTTCAATAAAAACGACAAGTATTTTTGTAAAGAACAACTTGAACAGGACACCTTTTTTTGAAGTCGTCGAGTATAATTTGTGTTTAATTGAATTGAGAAATAATCATTGGAGAGGCATTGACCTGGGGCCCTCCAGGCAATGGGCACAACATAGACTGATGCATTTCATCTTCCCTGGCAGGGCTGGCTTTAGAGCTGTCGGCGCCCTGTGCGACAATCATTTTTGTCCCCCTGACCACCTACTCGGATTCCTTCAGGACCACCTGGCAAAAGTGCCCCTATCTCCCCATAGCTCCTCTCTCACATACATTTCATTTATTTTATAGCACTGGTAAAGACTACATTTGCTAATAAGAATGTATACCTACCCAAACAAACACTTTATAGCAACATTAGGAATGGATAGTGAAAGACTGGGGAAAAAAAACAGAACTTCCTAACCTATTTTATACAGTTTGTATGCAGTTCTTTGATGACAGTCCGTAACAGTCACTGTTCCATATTAGCTTTGTATCTTATGAACTATGGTGACAAAAGGATCTCTCTGACAAAAGCAGTAATCCACTCAGCTATCCACATAAATACAGATCTGTGATCTGCAGAGTATGCTTTCTATGCAGCAAGCAAGCACATTAATCCTCTGTGCTTTTTATGGCAAGTCAAAACTAGATAAAACTCCGATTACACTCTCTAGCAGGAACATTATTCACAAGAGTTATCTTGACATTTTTAATGCTGCCTGAAAACTGTACGCACAAGGAAGTCTGCTGAAAGTACTTTTAAATCGCAAGTTACAGCGCCCCCTCCCTGAAGTCAGCACCCCATCCGGTCAGCGCCCAGAACCAACCTGTGAAAGGTACAGGCACTGACACGCTTCCAGACCCTGGGGCTGCTCATGTTGCTACCCTTTCCCCCCTTCTTGGGTACTGGCAGGCGGGCCTTGTGAGGCGACACATCGTTTCTTCATGTTGGACCTGCCCGAACACTGGTCTGGAATACTGTGGTTCCCTTAAGGGGAGGAATGTGCAGGCCTTATGGCTGCGTGATGCTCCACAGGAAGCCGCTTGTCATCAGGGTGGCTTTCCGTCTTCCTGCTGCTACGTAACTGTTTTGGCGTTCTCCCGGTGTATCTCTCGATTCCTGCATCTTCGTTGTTCCTGCATATCCAAGGTCTTGGATGCTGCATTTTCTTAAAACTTTCACTCCTCCTCACGCTGAATGAAATTTCTTCCTGGCAACCTGGAAAATACATAAAAGTAAGAGGCATTTCATTATTTTCTCAGGGTAACGAGCCGTGGGTGCTCTATCAACATTTATAAATGCGTACATGAGTTGTTCTTGGGAGCATAAATCTCCTTTCTCAAAAGCACCATGTAAAGAAAAGTAACAAACACATTTATAAATGGCATAATATTGGAAACATTGTTTATTTAGCAAAAAAGTCGTACTGACAAATTGCATGAACTTATATATTATACATTTTTCAAAGGAACTCATAAGCTGTTTATCAATTTATTCTTTGCATGCAACAAAATCGACAAATGCGTTGCAGCCTCTTGGGCTTACTCAATGTCAGTTAACACTTTTCCATTTCACATTTTATTACATGTAGATTTCATTGGTCAGCTGCCTAAACATAAACATAAATGATGGACTGCCGATACGGCCTCACACCAAACCATGATTAACATTGTAGCCATTTTATATTGTCTCTTTTCCCTTTTTATCAGAAAAGGATATATACTTCAAGATCACGCACAATAAATACATTTGTTGTGTTCAGAGCTCATTGTATCAGAAACAACATCCTTAAATTACATTACGTCCAATCAGCCTTTGAATGGGCTTGGACTTATGAATACAATCAGCAATTTATCTCAGTTAATATCTCAATATCTGTTCCAAAGCGTGGCACATGATAGATGGCATGTGTATTAATTACATCTCCAATTTAGACATCATTTTCAATTAATTAACTCAATTCATTATCTCACAACCTGTGAATTTCATTGCGCCCTGAATGGGCTTACGTACAGCTATACAAAGACATATATTGCAAATATAAAAGGAGGCAAAGAATCACTAATAATGTTATCAATAAGGAAATAAGACTTTTTTTGTTTCCCAGAATTCAATTCATTATCAAAGGAGGAGAAGAAAGGGAAAAGGAAAAGGAAAAAAAGAAAAAAAAGGGGGGGGGTCGTAATATCCTGATTCGAATTACCACTCCAATATGGCCTTCATCAGACTGCGGTTTATTATTCTTCCCTGTGGACCCCAAAGGGTTAGTTAACATTTTTGTAACTGAAGAAAGTACCGTCATCATAGGTAGACCAGGAGCCAGAGATGTAGTCAAGTAGATTTAAAGGTTCATGTAAGATGGTACAGGGTGCGATCGGGAGCAGCATCCTGCTGCTCATCCCCACTCATTCCAACTGATCACACATTCAAAGCATGCACACACACCCAACATTCTATGACATCACACTCCTCATGCAGGCTGAGCAGCCAGGACTAGGAAGCATAGGATATAACAAAAATACCTATTCTATCCTCTATCTTACATTATTTAAATTTTCATAGTGTCTTCTGAAGTTCCTTCTTGTTTCTTTTTTAGCCAATATGAGACTATAACTCCTCTTCACTGTTAAGATCCCATGGTGTGTGGGTCCTTAGCTCAACTATGTATTGTGATTCCAGTTCCAGATGTCTGAGAGATTTTGCAGAGTGGTGGAAAAAGGGGCGTGGCCTCCAACCACCTCTCATCAGTCCAACTTTGTGGGGCTTACTGGAGGTTAACGGTGGGCAAGTTGGCCCCTAAGGACCCTCAGGTGTGCAGGGGACTTCATCCCCCAACCAAGAGTGTACCAAGGCGCGTGTTTGCAGAGCAGTGGAGAAAGAGTGCGGGACCTCCGGTGAGTTGCCAGCTTCCATTTTAAAAATATTTCAGGAAAGGAGGCTGTGTAGCCCCACTTCCCTTGATTGTTTTGGGCCCCGGGGACCCCAAACCCGAGGGCCTGACCCTTTTATTTTTAAATTGAGAAAAAAGGAGAGGGGACCCCAAACCCCTGGACATGGCTCATTTTTTTTTAATTGTGAAAAAATGGAGGGGCGACGTGCCCCTGACTCCCCCTCCTGATGCCGATTTTGCCCCAGGGACCCCATCCCCCAGGACTAAGCCTTTCTTTTTTTTTTTTAATTATTAACAAAAACGGAGGGGGACATGCAGCCCCCCTCCCCAGGCTGATTTCAGCCCTGGGGACCCCATCCCCCGGCGCATGTACATTTTTTATAATCATTTTCATGGGAGGGGGGCCAAGCAGCTCCCCACCCTATCCCCTGGGGCCAGGCCATTAAATTTTTTTTTTTTCAATAGGTGAGCCCGGCAATTTTTTTTTTAAATAAAAAAAATAGAGTCACAAGATGGCTGCCAACACTTCCTCGTTTGAGATGTTGGTAGCCAATTAGATCTCAGGCACGAGATCGGGAGGGTTCACGGATCCTCCGCTGCCAAATTTGTGTATCTGAGAAATGTTTAAATCTCTCAGGAATTACTGAACGGATTTATACCATTTAACAAAAACAGTGCCAAATTTGGTTTAGTTCTGTTCAGCAGTTTGGTATGTAGCTGCGTTAACAGTTTCCTATGCAAATTAACATGGAGAACATGAGTTTTGCCCCCCCCCCCTTTTTCTCTGCCCCTACTTGATGGATCACCCCAAATCTTTCAACACAGCAGCTGACCTAACCGGCCAATTAGTTTTGAAAATTTTGCGAAGATTCGTCAAACGACGCCAACGATATTAGCAAAAAACGCTTTTCCTATGGAAACTAGGTCCTAACTCTAACTACGTACTGGTGACCGTCAGTAGGTAATATATATACAAAATGTATATATATTTTGAATATAAAGTTTGAGTTGCCTAATTTCTTGGACAATTATACACTTTAATGATCTGGTTTTCTTAAAGAAGCACAAAGGAAATTTTAATGTCTATTGATTTTTACCTGCAAGTTTTTAGGCCTTTCTCATCATTCTAATGGAGGTTGGGAGTATTTTGTGTGACCGCCCGTTTCACTCCTGTGATAAAGCCATATTAGGTGTGACCCTGATACTTCAGCCAAGAACATCCGCTAGAGGAGCCATGGGCTGTGCACGTGCTGTCATACAGAGCGCCCCTACGAGGTCCCCTGTGGACTACGTTGAATATCTGGCAGTGCTGGCACTTCAGACAATGCTGTTCCACCACTCTCAATTAGCTACAAACTGGACTACGCCCTTGCGACTGCGGAGAAAATTGGCACTACTCTTGAGACCATGCGCTCATTGTTCGAAAGCAAAATAGATGTAGTAACGGCAGACTTTATGATGTTGCATACAGATCACCGCAAGCTGGAAGACAAAGTCCACACTGCTGAGCTGACCATCATGGAGCTTTAGCCACGGGCTCAGGAACTGAAATCCTCAAGGTATAAAATGGTGGAGCGAGTGGGATTCTTGGAATGCCGCGCTGAGGATGTGGTGGGCCGTTCAAGAGGAAAAAATGTGCGAGTGGTGGGCCTTCCAGAAGGAACGGAGGGATCGGACACTGTCATTTACATGGAACAATGGCTGAGAAAACTGCTACCTCAGGAGATTCTCCCCTGGCCATTCTTGTTTCGCCTACTACACTACTGTGACAGTTACTCTATTTTATGTGAGACTCAGTTAATATGCAAGACCATGTAGACAACGCTAAGATATTGTTCTTCCCAGATTACACTGTAACAGTGCAGAAACAAAGATCTTCTTTGGTAGCAGTCAAGCCCTGTTTCTGTGAACTTGACATTCGTTATGCACTCCTATTCTGCAAGAAACAAATGTCTTCAGCTCCCCCGAAGTACCTTATGACTGGCTGAAGACATCAGGACTATCAACGGTGGATCAGTCACCCTAGGCGGGTGCCGCAGCCCATAACAGGGCCGCTCAAGGATCTCGGAGCCATTGTCCCCGATCAATGCACCCATCTCAGTCAAGTGATGCACCCGGCCTTGAACAAGTGATACGAGACAGGTGCCAGGCCTTGCAGAATGCTGCTACGATATGTAACACAGTAACAGGCTTTGAATGGACGATGACTCAGATAAATCGAGTAGCTATGATGGCTCCTCAACTACGTGGCCTTCTATGGTGGACTCTGTGGCCCGGCCTGAAGTAATGCTCCAAACACCTGACAACATTATTTGATAATTTGATTGCCTGATTATCGCTGTTTGGTAGTCCCACTTTGATTGTTGGCCACACTCTGACACATCCTCCTTATATTGTATGTAATTTCATTGCCTTCCTGTTTCACGGGTGAGAGATGATCGTTTTGTGGCCGCAGCCTGACATGATTAAAAAATGTTTCAATATTGTTTCACTTTAACTCAGGATACCACAATGTTAAGCTCTGGTATTCCCATGGGTTTGCATATGTCCATCGTTGCTTGTGTGGAACCCTCAATCTTTGGCTGCCAAGTTTCTTCCTCACCAGTTCCTCAACTGGTTGACGCTTGCCGATCTTAGATATTCAGCTGTTTGGGACGAAACATCTACTCTATTGATATTTACATTTTTATGTTTATGGTTCGAATTTTTTCAGTCTTATCCCACAACTCCTCATGGCCCGGACCACAACCGCAGGCTTTTGTTATGTCCAACATGCATCACTATACCCTCCACGACTACTATGCAATGTCCAGATACTGGGAGCCATGTCCGAGCATACATGATCCATTTTAATACTCTCCCATAGAACGTGAGGAGCATGCATACGCCTTCAAGTCACTACTGTTTATTCCTAATTGAAACGCCACTTCACGCACATTATATTATTGCAGGAGACTCATTTAGTACATACAGAAATCACAAAGCTGCAGAGGCGTTGGCTCGGTAAGGGGTTAGCCACTAACTATTCTACCTATGACAGATGTGTGTTGCTATGGGTTAGGCCTGAGACCCATTTTGTGGCAAACAACACTATACAAGACCCAGACAGCTGATATTTCAAAGTGAAAGGCCAGCTTGATGGCCGCTTCATACTCACAGGTTCTATATATGCCTCAAACAGTGTGCCATGGCTTCTAGGGGGGGCTTTAACAATGTCTTAAAGACCTCTCTCGAATCCTTTCCACCACTGTCTCACACTCCTGCAACCTCAATGAACAGCTACCGGCTCCATCATTGGTAGCCAGATGATATTTGGCGATGCCGTAACCCGGACGCAAAGGTCAGGGGCGTCTCTAGGCTCATGGCGGCCCTGGGCAGGGAGCGTAGGTAGGGGGCCCCGGAAGAGGGTGTCCGGGGAGGGGAGGGGCTCAGGGTGTTTGGAAGTGGAACAGAGCAGGAGGCCGCCAAATCCCTGCTATGGGCCGCCAGGCAAATATGTATCCATCCTCAGAGTATTATTATATTAAGGATATATATTGGTGTGGCGGCCCCTGGGGTTTGGCAGCCCTGTGCAGGTGCACAGCTTGCACATGCCTCAGGCCGCCCCTGCAAAGGTGTACTCTTTTGTCTCTACTCTGCACCAACTTCACGTTTGCAGACTGATGGGTACGCCATTGCTACTCCCTTCTATTTCAGAATCAGAACAAGCTTTATTGATTTTTGTCGTAAAATCATAAAAGCATACAATTAAAAACATTTAATTATCACATATGTTAAAAAAGCATATATGAAATAAAATTTACGAAGTCATTTACACAATAAAGAAGGGATACAGTTAGATATGGTCACAGTGATTTAATTTCAGGTAAAGTGGATAAAGTGCAAGATTCAAATGAAAATGTTTTTTCTGCATTTAACTATACATTTTAAAAATGACGTGATTGATTTTATAAGATGTTCATTGTCTAAGAATTGCAGGGCTAAAAAAGCTGGTCTACATTGTCTCATGCCCATTTCTTTTAAAATAGGTAAGATCCATCTCCTTCTTGAATTGAATAAAACTTACAAAATAAAACCATATGAATAGTTGATTGTTGGGCCTGGTCATCACAGGGACATCTACTCAATTCTACAACCCAGTCGTTCATTTTAGGAAAGCTTACTAAGTGATGGTAAGTACTGAATCTAAAGCGCGTTAATATGAATCTATCAAAGAAACTTAATATCATTTCAAGGTAGGGTTGCATCCCAAAAGTGATCTACATCAATTGATTGGACTGAGGGTTTGATTGCTTCGCCCGCAAACCTATTCTCCTAAAATATTCGGGGTGTCCAAGATCGTTGGAAAAATCCTTTATAAAGGTTAACCTCAGGATGTCCAACGCCCTGCCCAACTTAAGGCTGTCTTTTAGAATTTCGCGATTTAATGTAGTCTTTAAAGAAGTCCAGATCCCGTGCCACAAAAGGATCGGTTGGCATTTTATCAAATCTAAAATATAAAGTAACCCAAGCTCGGAGTGGCAAGTATAATTTAAGGTACTGCCTGGAACCGGCAGGAGAAATTTTAGGAAGGTATTCTGGATGAGTTTTGTATCTCGATAACCCCAGACTCCAGCCCAATATGTTGCCATATTGACACATTTCCCCTGGTAGATTTGCAGCATCTCCACAGGTGGTCTTCTTCCCAGTTTTCTGGCAAAATTGGCTAAAGCAGCCGTCGATTTCATAAAGAGCAAGCTTCCGTTTTTCACAGCTTGGGACCATGTCCCTTTGTTGTCAAATAGGATGCCTAGGTAGGAAAATATCTTGGTAAAATCAACCCTTACTATTACCAATGAACATGTCTCTGCATTTGGCACTATCTCTCACACACCTCATGATGAAGGATTTAGTCGTATTTACTTTCAGTCTCAAGTTGCCCATATACTCCGCATAAACAGTAAGAGCCAGCCCCTTGCAGTCCCAATTGTGTTCTTGTCATCAACACTGCATCGTCCGTGTAGAGAAGGGCTTGAAGTGGGCGGTTATTTATTTGTGTCACTTTCAGACCCTTTTCCACCATTGTGCGTTCTAGGCCATTGATATATAATGTAAATAGAAAAGGTGCGAGGGCGCAACACTGTCTAACCCCCCTCTCCACATTACACAGTGCAGTGCATTCACCCTTTACTCCATATCTGACTTTTGCAATTCTGTTCCCATAAAGATGTCTCAAGAAATGGATGAGGAGAGTTTCCACCCCCATCTCAGTTAAGATGTTCCATAACTTGTCATGAACCACGCCGTCAAACGCTGCCGTGAGGTCAATAAATGCAAGTTAAATCCTCCCTTGTTTAGAGCGTGTGTACTTCCCTATCGTAATATTTAGGTTTAGTCCTTGTTCCAGTGTGCCTAGACCCTTGTGGAAGCCAAATTGTAGATCTGAGAGGATATTCATGCCTTCTGCCCAGTCTGGCTGTCGGTTCATAACAGTTTGGCCGATCACCTTAGCCAGAGAGTCCAGCAAAGATATTGGGCGATAACAGGCTGGGTTCTGTCTATCGCCCTTTTTAAATATAGTGACCAGTAGCGACTCCGACCAAGTCTCTATGAAACCTGTTGAGCAACCTGCCGCTAGTACCTAGGTCAGAATATGGCCCCATGGCAGTATGTTTGCTTTAAAAAGGTCTACTGGCACGCAATCTGGTTCTGGAGCCTTCCCTCCCTTACTAGCAGTTATTGCAGAAATGACCTCGTCAAGTGTGAAACATAGGTCTATCAGGTAGTTATCTAAATTACTATCTCCTTTGCGTGTTAATGCATTTATCATTTAGCTTCCTGTCAGTACCTGCTTGTAGACCTTGGAAAAATACTCCACCCACTATTGTTCATCTATTGTGATCTCTATTGATGGTAAATGTTGAGCTGCCAAGAATGGGGCATTTACCATGCGCCAAAAAGCAGTATCCAATATCAAAATAATTCTACAAAGAGCTGCAGTTCAACTGGTAGTTACTAGATGTCCCACACGAGTCAAATGCAAATGCTTGATGAAAGGTCTTCAATGGTTTTGCATTTGACTCATGAGGGACATCTAGTAACGACTAGTGGAACTGCAGCTTGATGTAAGAATAATTTCAATGCTTTGCATTTGACTCGTGAGGGACATCTAGTAACGACTAGGTGAACTGCAGCTCTTTGTAGAATTATTTTGATATTGGATACTATAATATTCACTGCCCACTGCTAATCTCGTCCCATTATGCTTTGCAGGGCCTTTGGTTGGGATTGTTTTTTTGCCCATAACTGTGCTTGGGGTGGTCCTAAGAGGATGGGACCACCACTGAAGTTCAAAAGAATGTGCTTTTTGATTATGATCTTTGTGTTCAAGGTTATCTGCTTGGTCCTCCCCTAGATTAGGGGGGGGGGCAAAATCATCAGCTCTCTCATTGCCTAATGTTTTCATTGTAAAAGTGCACTTTTTTGAATTGATTATATGCTTTTAAGCATGTAAAATTGCTTTTTCAAACAATCTGAGGATGTTGTTGATTTATCTGCTACGCTAAGTGATTAGGCACAGTTTTGGTATTGTACTACTTGCAAAGTGCAATTTGCAAAGTGCGAATTAGTGCAAACTTTGCATGCTCCGTTAGTGTAGTATTATGTCCAGGGTTAGCAGTTAGATTAGCAAGGTCAATAATAGAGATAGAAGTGTGGGTTTTTGTGAATGGCCTCCCCTTTTGCCCCTTATCTTGGGAAGCTAAAGTTTTGGTTTGCTTAGCTTGCTTAATCACTCTTATGCCCTTTTTCTGAGGTATAGAGTTGGATTCACCAGGGATTGACTGGGTTTAGGTCGCCCCTCCTGCTGGTTTATTTGTTAACTCCGGGTTTCTCTGGTGTTTTAACAGGGGTTGTGTATCAGAGTCCTGATCGCTAACTACCATTTCATCAGGCACTATTGTACGCAACCATTCTGGGGTTGCATACCCCTTACCTCCGCCGTGCTAACTGGTATTGTATCCCTTGACTCGTTATCGTCTTGTAAAACCCTGTGTTTTCTCTCATTGAGAGTCTGTTTCACATTTATAATTTGTCTTTCGATCGCCCCCATTGCCCCAGTAAGATAATTTAATAATGTTGCTCTTGATGACCCCTTAGGTTTTGTTTGTGGTGAAGATTGATTAGTCATTGCCTTTCTTTTGCTCATTTTAAAAACGGAATTCGCATCAACATAAATATCAACAAACTAATAGTCTGGGTGGCTTTCTATGTAGTTCACTGCAGTATAGTGTCCTCACCTATGTTTGTCTGTTGCACCACAAGTCCCATCAATAATGCCAACAATAAGCCGTGGGTAAGAGGATTAGAAGCTGTTCTTAGTAAAGACTTACATGACCTGCCCAGCAACAGTCTTTTTATGGTCGTAGGTCCATACACAAACAGGTTTCAACAGTCTCACTCGGGTGGACAAGTCAGAGTTTCCAGGCAGATAATGGAATAACTGGGCTCAAAAAACGGGAGCGGGTGGGCCCAGCCCAGTCTCCTCCGGGCTCTGATGGGTGCAGATGGGCCTGCTCTTGACTCGGGCATGCCCGTGTGCATCCAGCGCTGAGAGAGCCCGCGCTGATTTTTAAAGCGTCTCCTGGCGCTAGTGATGACGTGGGCGGCGGCAGGCCACTTGGAAATGTGGGTCTCTCCGTCCCGACTCTGGGGATGTGGCGGTGTGTCAGCAAAACTACGTGAGGTGGCACAAATGGAACAGCAGTAAAACGGGCTTCCCCTTTTATTATACAAGTAGACTACCTGGGCTGCACACATTCTGATCACAATCCCCAGACTCTGCAGCTGCGGTGGGCGGTTGATCCACCCCCTCATATCCACCTGGTGCTACCATCTTGCACTGCAGGAAGACCCCTCCTTCCTAGCCTCCCTTGGTTCGGCGATCATGGAAAACTTTGGCATTAAACCCAACATTGCCATCACAAAATTGATAGATCAGGATGCTTTCAAGGTCACGACACAAGGACACTGTTTGGGAACATGAAACAATTACTAATCAGAGACATTTCTAGAATAGAACACACGTTCCTAGACCTTGAAACTCAGACAGTAGATAATACCAGTAGCACATGTGATTTAAAGGACATGCGAGCTGAACATGTCATGTTATTAGAACAATTGCGTTATCTTAACTATGCTGCAGATTCGTCCTGTACGCATGCCTCAGCTGACAGATCGGGGGGGCTATTGGCATGGCTTATTCTTCTGGACCGGCCTCAACAGCCTGTTCTGCTACAGACTCAGTCCTTTACATACATCACGTCATACATTCCGAAGTTCTGTAAAGCATACGCACCTCAATTAGCCCCTCACCTACTGACAATGTACGAAGAGGCCTTCTCCATTGAAAGTCTTTCTCCCTCCCACAGAGAGCCAACTGTCATTTTCATCCCTCAGTCAAATAAGGACACCCTGCTTATTAACTCCTACTGACCATTAACCCTCCTTAATACCACTTACACGGTATTAGCCAAAATTACAGTGCAATTGCACCCTTGTCCTGACCCTGATATATTCTGAGCATAATGGGTTCATCCCCACGCGGATTTTTGCAATGTATGACCTACACTCCGCAAAGCTGGCCTCACGCCGGCTTGCTGGTCTTACATCTAGAAAAGGCCTTTGATGAATTGGAATGGCACTACTTAATACACTTCTTACTATGTTATCAGCCATCGGTTTCTTTGATTAGTTAAATTACTGCACACTAACCCCTAATCGGGGTCAAGACGGACCCCCTATTTTAAGATCCATTCCTATACAAGGGGGGCATGGCAAGGCTGCCCGCTATGCCTTTATTGTTTTCCCTGGCAATTGAACCACTTGTGCTTGCAATGTGAGAGCGGGGAGCACCCTGGGGCATTCCTTAGGTGACAGGGACACATGTGATCTGGCTATATGCAGACGGTAAACTGTTCCAGTTTAGAGACACGTACAACATCCCCACCACAATTGCTTTCACTCTCGATCAATTTGCGTCTCTCTCTGGGCTGAAAGTCAATTGAAATAAGTCCTGCCTGTTTCCCTTTCTGTAAGATGTTCCCAATCCACACTTTGTTAATAGCGGGGCGCACTTGCCTCCCAAATCCAGTCAATTGCTAAATGGCTGAAGACTTTACACCTGCTGGACACTGCCACATTCTCACCTGCTTGGAGCCACCCCACTTTTTACATCTGTTTCATACTTGTACACAAATGTGAGTGCCGGACTCCCTGCTGCTGGGAGGGGCCTATCCCTGCTACCGCTGGTGTCTCCACCTTACTGAATATGTGATCACCTATGCAATAGGGTTGGAGTTGCTTGGCATGCCAAGGGTTGGGGGATTCACATTGGCAACTGAACTGATGTATTGGCATGCAGCAGACTTGCACTCGTTGGGAGACCTATACTGGGATGGTACTCTGGCACCATACAAGATACTGATGGAGGAAGATGGTCTACCGCCAGGCCAATTCCTACTTCACAACTCACTGATTGCCAAACTGTGGAACCATTGGGGGACATGACCACTGAACTATCCATCCATCTAACGATCCAAAATCTGCCTGTGATGGGAAGGGGTAGGCACCTCACATAATGGTTTGCTGATTTGCTTTGCACCCACAGTATTCCACAGCTTATTACTCTAAGACAATGCTGGGAGACTGATTTAACCTGCCCATGCACAGATAAGGAATGGGCCGCTTTGTTAGAGAGACTGAGACATGTGACCCATAATGCCTGCTTCAAGATTATTCAACTTTATATAGTACACAGAGCCTATCTCACCCCCGCCAACATGCTGCTTGCCCTCGCTGTGCTCAGACATATGCCAACTTGTTACACATGCTTTGGGCCTGTCCATCTCTACATACCTATTGGGCCAGTATCACATTATGTCTAACCACGTGCACTGAGCGCCCGAACCTGCACAAATGGGAAATATGCTTCCTGGGATTGTATTGCAGACACAAGAAACACAGGGTTACTTCCCCTTTCCTAGACTTGTGATTCATTGCAGCTAAGCGCCTTATTACACATAGGTGGAAAGCGTCTGATCCCCCTAAGTTTGTAGCCTGGACCTGCTCAATGCTTAACAGTGTGCAGTTTGTTGCCTGGGCCAGCTCGTTGCTTTGTATAGAGAAGACTCACTCGGACTCAGGAAGTATCCCATTGCCTCTTACTAGGGCTCTATGTTATCAAACATGCAGTCTGATCACTTGTACCAGGCAGGCAATGGTGCTGACCCTTTGTAAGAAGCTCCAGACCTGGAGCCTAGGGTCACTGCTAACGATTCTTCCTCCGAGTTTGTTATGTAGCCCTGCACTCACACGTTCCCAATACATCTTACTTATAGGCAATTAACAATGTATCAGTTGGGTGTTATGAGCTAAGGTTCCAGGAAGGGGGTCATTGAGTAGAGGTCATGTACGTCCTTAGCTTATAGTTGCTATTGTTATACCGTTGTTTGTATTAAATTATTCTGTTGTCACTAAAATCAACGGTTGGACTGATGCCCCACCTCTGTTCTTCTAACACAGGTGTTGATATACTTGATTTCCTCTTAGATACACAGAGACATGCCTTTTGGACATATATCATAATATAGTACTATTCGTCAAGGTCCATCTACTTTATAGGCTTATAGGGCCTGTCTATTATTGTAATCTAGCCATGTTATTGATGTGCTTTGTGTGTTACAATATCAATTACTGATTGTCTGATGGCCTGTCTCTAGCTGTATGCTCTGCTATCCGTCATTTGAATTATCCTTGTATCACAAAAATGGAAAACTCAAAAAGCAGATTCAAACCACAACAAAACAATTATATAACATTAAACGTATACATTACTCCAATAAAATCTATAATTGCTGCACCTTTTCTACAACATACTATATATAAAAGTAGTACTCAAATAAACAAATAATTTAACATGTTTGCATCAAATATAAAAAAATAAATGTAATAATAAATGTTTAAAAAGCTATACATTATTAATTCTTATTATATAAAATGTATAATAAATCTTCACCTTAAATATAATTGTAAATACTATTTTTATTAATTAAAATTATATACAAAATCGAGGATAATCATAAAAATTTAAAACATTATAAATACTATCAATTACTACATATTAAAATAAATAAATACCATTAAACCATAAATATAATATACCAGTTCTTGCAAGATGTAATAAAAAATTCAAAATAAAATAATTTCAAAAATCATTATTTTAAAAAAATTACTTATTTTCACAAACCATATTCTTCATATTTTTACTACATTTTACATCAGATTTATAAAAAATGTATTACAAAAATATTATCAAAAAATATGTATTTTTTCACAATATTAAAAAATATATTTTGCCATAAAATAGAAAAAATATATTCAAAATTATAAAATGATACATCAAATTTTAAATAAACATTAATATTTATTTAACAATCTCCCCATCCTTTTCCCCTATAAATCTCCCCATCCTTTTCCCCTATAACATTCACTCATATAACATTATAAAACTTATATTATAAAAAAGCCATCTAATTCATTCTTAAGAAAATATTTAGAAATTAGATGAAATAAATAAAAAAATAAAAATGAACAAATTAAATAACGTACACTAATTAAATGCTAAACACAGCATACTAAAACACCCATAAAAAAGGATATTATATACAACAATGATTTAGAAAGCTATATTTTTTAGAACAATATAAAAAACAACACTTAAAACAATATTCTTACCTTTGATATTTCTTTGCAAAATATTTTTAACATCACAATATTCTTGACATGATATTTTTGATTCACAATATTTTTTTTCTATATATTTTGTCAAAACTCCCTGTAGAAAGGAGCTAGGTTTCATTGGCTAACTATGTTCTGCAGAGAACCTGCAATGTTATGTCCGAGGTGGTAGGACCACCGAAGGTCTCGACGGAAGCGCTCTGGGCGACAGCCGGATTACGTTCCATGCATCCTGTACTCAGACTGACCACTGAATGACTGCCGACTCAGCCAGCCTCACTCCGACTGCTGACTGGCGGTCAGAGAAAAACAGCATCCATAGGGGAATAAGGGGATCTCAGACCATCGTCCGAATTTTGATGTGGGTTTCCGATGTCCCGACTGGCGGTCCTACGGGCAGCCTCGAGTCATCATAAATTAAGGATTTGGGGTGCATACCCACCCCATAGTCACCCCAATCAGCTTCTCTCCAGCATTCTCAGCTGTGGATCCGTTCCTCCAGGTCCCCCCTACACCTGGTTAGCTGAACCCCGATGACTAAGATTCTGTGGAAGCCAGAATTAAGGTAGGCCCTTCGGTATTATATTTTATTCCCATTGACTGGACTGTGCACATTCCGCCACACTCCAGAAATTGTGTACATAGTGCACAAGGCATATCCCCACATATGTCATGCATGTGTGTACAATATGCATGTTTTTTGTGAGTTTTGTACACATTGACAGCACCATATTTGGGAACCTGTGTTCCGCCGTAGCTGCGACTGCTGCGGTAGCATTGTAATATAGCGGGGGGGAAGCGTCCCACCCTCGGGGGCCAGAGAGGGTTCACGAGGACGGCGGTCGGATGGCTGGTCTGATCGGCATTGTAATGAGGTCCTACGTGTGGTCATTTAAAGTTTGAAAGAGCATGACGTCTGCCATGAATTGATCCACAATGTTTTGTTTGACATATATTTGTGGTAAAATGTGCTTTACCTCTCTTCTAGGGTTACAAAATATCACTTAAATAAAAGCAGTATCCCTCTCTATGTGCTTGCTCCAACGGTGGTGCACAGCATTGCTTGCATATGTACACAAGCACACCTGTATTGCACACTGAGAAGAGCAGTAGTTATAGGGACTACTGATTGCTTGGTGTTGGACAGAGAGAACCTTATTTAGAGTGTGGCTGCAAGGTATTAGATCAAAAAGTGGCAGATGTCTTGTTCACCCGTATCTAGAGTGCCATTGGCTATAATGCATTTATAATATGGTTGATAGGATATCTGCCCTGTTTTTGTCAGAGTACCCTGTTGGCCAAACTCTAAATAAGGCCCAAAGCCGGGATGTAATAGTTTCAAAAATAATAAACCTGCTGTACGAAATTTCTGTTCACAAAAAACTGTCACAAATTACGCACCAACGTTTTGTGAATGGAAAGAAATTTTGCGAATCAACCTAAGTACTAATAGCTCAGTTCACTAAATTCCCAATCGTTTTAGGTTGCATAATTTGTAATTCACTAAGATAGGTTGCCTTCAAAGGGATGGTGGCCAGATGGATTTAGCAAAACATCATGGCATTTTAAGTAAAGTCAACTTTAAAAAAAAAAAGGCAGCACGTTTTCTTAAGGGAAGCAGGCTGCACCTAAAAAGAAAAGTTTTTTTGGGGGAGAGTTCAGTGATCCTGTGGAACGCTGACTACTCCCTAACAAACTTTTTTTAACAAATTGACAACTTGTGCAATTGAGTTAACACCTCCTTTAAGTTGTCAATAAAATGTCAATATTTTGTTACCAAATTTAGATCGCAAAACATTAGTACATACGTTAATGAGTCGCTATTTGGAAGGGAATCTCTAAATACATCCTTTCCAAATACTGCAGACCTGAAGTTTGTTAAAGGAGTCATTCAGTGTATGACCCCTAAGAAGACATTTTCACACAAACGACATTCTGGAATGCCTATTATTGATGATTGCTAACGAAGCAGGTCAGGAAAAGAGAACTGTTTTTATGATCTGGCTTGACAGCGCAGTCTTTTCCAGACAATTATGTGAGCATTAGTAGAGAGGGGCTATGGATCCGCCCTCATGTTAGGAGCCAGGAGGACATGTTTTTGGTTCGGCAGCAGTTGTGTGCTGCCACAAAAAAGTGACTGCCTTCTGCACAGCTGTGATTATTTTGCTTATTTATCCAGCTCCCTTTGTTGGACTTTCAGGGGCTCACTGCAATGCTATTAAAGTTTCTTAGATACCTATATAATCTATGTTGCACAGATGGGAGGTGATCAGTCATTAACTTCCGTGGAGTCTGGCTTCGGAGTGCAACTTTAAAGCTGACCTTTTAACCTATACAAATATTGTTTTACAGTTCTTTGCTTACACACATATATATCAATTTCCATGCTATATACTTGTAATGGTTCACAGTACCATACAACATTATTCTAAAACCAGACCTTTTGGCATTGCCAGCTTATTACTGTTTTTCTCTGCACTGAATGTCCCCTTAAAAGCGCAGTAAAGTTAAATGTGATGTATTTCCCACCGTATGGCCCCTTTGGATTCGGAGCGAGGGTAGGCTCACAAGCAAGTTGCTGCCACCCTTCTGAGTGGAGCAACATTGTGCTCCCTTTTCAAACCCGTCCGGCCGTAGCTTCTATACTGAAGGGTTTCCAATACGCCCAGTATAGGTCTACTAGGGCCCCACAACAGGCTACCTATAATACATTTTTGAGTCTGTCTGTAATTGTGCACCACACTTCACATAGGTCCTGAAGAAGTGCCACCCGATTCTTTCCGAACACCCTGGCACGAAACAGGTCGCCCCACTTTAGAGACTGCCCGCCTGGAACATTACATTCCCATAGGGCGTCCATTCTTTTTAACTAGGCCGGATTCAGGTCCACCATTAAAATTATTGAGTATAGGACTGACCCTTACCTATTTTAAACCACTACCCACGTGCACACAACCCGCCACGGCCCCCACACCCGCAAGCACCCAACGGCTTCCTTAAAAGATCTCCGACAAAGAGCCCCGGAAACGGTGAGCCCGTCGAGCATTGCAGTGCCGGCCCGACGAGGAGCAAGGCCCAATGATGAAGCATGACACCTTTCGGGGTGTGTGAGGGCAACATGACAAAAGCTTTGTCTTTTCCCCTTTTCCCTTCAACTCCCCTTTAGGAACTGCACCCCCCCCTTTTTTTGCTTCCCTTTAAAACTGCCCCTTAGTTGAATGTTTTCCCAATACAATTTGGTGTAAATAGCAGGTACTTCATTTAGATCACAATCCACGGTAGAGGTGCTTGGGATTTGTATAATGCTGGCGTTGCTTAGTCTCTGCAGCTAAAAATGCTAACTATTTAAAAAGATGCAACTCGTCACTGTCTATTTAAAATAGCCTCTGTTGCATCACAGACTTTTTAATGACTATGTATAGGAATAGATTTGGCTGTGTACTCATCTGATAACATCCACCATTATTACTCCTTGTCCTACTGAAATAAAACGTAATGAAAATGCTATGGCTTTTATTTCAATGATATCGGACTTTTGATTTGTATAGGACATTTTCGTTATTTTATTGTTTCCATTTTAATAACTGCCATGGTGTTCCTACTGAGATTAGGTTAGTCATTCTCTTATCAGCGTAGCAATGTTTCATAAGGGGAATCAAATGTTTGTTCGTTGCCTAGAAACTAATGATTAGCAATTACAGTGATACAGTCACGTGCACTCATGGTGACAGTAAAAACCTTGTTGAATACTTGGCATAGCCTTTATTAGATTTAGATGAATTTTATGTTACATCTCTTTGCAGGATTCTTTGAGCTTCTGCGTGTTATTTTGTTACTAGCTATATTAAGCTGGGGCCTACTAAGCAAAGGGGCTTGGGTGCATATACATAGATGTATATTTGTAGTAGACAGTGGAAATTGCCAATGTGTATTTAAAGCTAGGACAGATTTTCCATCGAAAGAGCGTTTTTGTTATACTAATAACTTTGGGGAAGCAATACAGACAAGCTTTTGCAATGCAATAGGTCTCGCATTTGCGAGAGTTAGAGCTATTGGCATTGTAAATGGTAATATATTTTACCCTTGTGTTTTGTTTGGGGTGTTGTGGCTGCAAGTGGTGTGGAGTGGAATTATGTGGGTTAGATTGAAATTGTTATTTGTGGGGTTGTGTGGGGTGGTACTGTGTGGTGTTTAGTGTATTTGTGTAGTGGAATTATGTGGCATGGTGAACAGGGGTAAGAGCTGCAGAAAATAGAGTTAGATGAAGATAGAGATAGAGAGGGATAGGTAGTTTGTGTACAAAGTGGTGAATGAACTCTAGACAGAGGATCAGCAAGAGTGTGTGAGAAAGAGAGAGAGACGTGAACAGCAGGCCACAGAGGTATAATGAGGGAGTGTTTGTGTGTGCAGAAGACACCCGTAGAAAAGGAGGACAGCGTTGGGACAATATATATTACTGCATTTAATCCCTGCAAACTTGAAATACTCAGCCAAATGATATTCCAACCGATCACCTTTATCGCTGAATAGGAAGGAGTAAAACTGGTGCAATTGCAAAATAATATAACAGCGTATAAGGGAGGAACACTATCAGAGACCGGAAAATATTAGCACAACTTCGGAGGGCCAGGCTCCAGAGCAAGAGTTTGCCCTGAGGAGAAGACACATGCGATCCATCTCAAGAACCAGCCCTTGCATGTGCATCCATAAGCCATTCATTCAGTGTGTGCTCCATGCTTCCTTGGAAAGCAGCGACAGTCCCTCTCGGCCAAATTGTTACAGGACCTTGCGTAGACACTTCTTGCAGCTGCCAAGTACCACCAAGGCTTTCAGAGTTGAAGAACGGCCACTAGTAGTTGTGGGATTCGTTCAGTCATCTGCCAACTCCCCCTTGTGTATGTAAACAAAACAGGGACGTATGCATTAGCAGATATGACGCGGAAATTTAAGTAAGCAAGTTTTTTTTTGTAGTTTTATATAGCGCGAACTCGACCTGATGGTATCTGTTGTATAGGTATTTCTTCCTCCTCCAAAGTTGCTCACACCTCTTCTATGTTTACTGTGTCACGTCACATAGTTCCATCATGGAATTCCCAGCTGGTATTTATGTGACGTCACACATTCCTCTCGGCATTCAGCTGTTCCGCATTTATTGATCGCTGACGTTCTGCCGGTTCCCTGTGAGCCTTATAATTATACCTAATAAATCCTTAAACTAACTATCCTGTGTCAGGCTTTAACTACAACAAGTGGCGACGAGGGAAACGAAACGAATCTGAGGAGAAAAAGGCTCACGAAGGGTAATAGTGTAGTAGGGTATAGTGTGTTGTGAATAAACAGTTAAAGACTAAGAAATATTCAGATGAAGTCAATAAAGTAAGGGGCAAGGAAGTGGAAAAAGGTGACTGGATTCTCGTAAGAAAACCATTCAAAGTGAACAAAGGAGAATCCGTTTTCAGAAGACCAGAACAAGTGAGCAAGGCATCCAAAGGGGCAGTGTATATTGATGGAAAAGGATGGCGCAGCAAGGACGATGTTGTGAAATTAAAAAAAGGTCAGGAATCGCTAATAATGAAGGGAATGGAGAATGAGGAAAGCCAAATGGATGACAGCATTCTGGAATGGGATGAAGTGCCTGTGCACCACAGTGATCAAATAACCAACGACAATGACAGTACTCAGGGACAAGAGGAAGAGAGAAACTCAAACAGGGATGGTGGACACGAGAACACAGAAGGAACATTATGTGTTTTGAGGGGATCCAAAGAGAGAGAGGGTTGCAAAAGAAATGAGAATGTAATGGACAACAGATGTGTTGACATACGCACCCATACTAGGTCTGGTAGGGAAATATGTATTCCCAAACGTTATGACAGTTATGTCTTGGAATGATTATCCTGTACCTCTGTGACAGTTACCTATGACAAAATGTTTTGTTCGTTCATTATTGAGGAAGGGAGATGTTGTATAGGTATTTCTTCCTCCGCCTAAGTTGCTCACACCTCTTCTATGTTTACTGTGTCACGTCACATAGTTCCATCATGGAATTCCCAGATGGTATTTATGTGACGTCACACATTCCTCTCGGCATTCAGCTGTTCCGCATTTATTGATCGCTGACGTTCTGCCGGTTCCCTGTGAGCCTTATAATTATACCTAATAAATCCTTAAACTAACTATCCTGTGTCAGGCTTTAACTACAACAGTATCAAAGCGCTGTACATGTACATGAGTTACATTATAGTATAGACAGGCACATTCATTTTCAGACAAGTGACTTGCCACAATCAAAGGATGTTGAACCGACGCTGAGACTCGAACCCGGTTCTCCAGCTTCAAGGCCGGACACTCTATCATCCTCTCACAGTGATGTGGAATACAATTCTGATTTATAAAAAGTAAACACTGAACTAAAGAATGTTATTTTCCCATTCCTTTGTGAGTACACTTATTCGTTGTTTTTCTATGGCAGCTAGGCCATACTTTTTTACTGTACACTCGCTTGTTGTCTATGAATGCAAGACAGTAAACATTTTCAACAAGTAGAAGGTTTATGTATAGTTGGTTTAAGCATGAATACAATTTATACATTCCTATCTTCATGTAGCATTTATAGTAAATACTGCATCGCTGCTTTGGCTGTAAAATAACCAAGCCCATTTAAAGTGATGGACAAAACAAGGCTGTGGCGCCTCTTCCTAAGGTGTCCCTGCATATGACGTCATTGTGAATTTAAATTTAAGGGGATTTATAATGCGCGCAGCTACTAAATAGAGTGTCCCGGCGCTACATAGTACACTGCTGATGACGGTGACCAGAAAAAAAGTGAATACACACATTTTCTTTCACTGGAAAACCATGAGTGTGGTATAGAGCTTACGGAACTTTACTACAAGCCAATCCACTTTTCAGATCTGTTCAAGTGCGACAACGCACTTCAGTCCGAACACAATGAAAACAAATCTACCTCTCCTTCCCCCTGTTCTGATATTTCTCCACTAACAATCATTATTAATTCATCCTTTGTGGCAGGCGTAGGCCTTCTCGCTTTTGCGGGAAGTTTTGTATGACTCGAGGTGCTGCTTATGTCTGCGTCATTGCGCAACAAGCCTCCTGCATTGGCAGCTGATGCGTATCTAGGCAAACTTACCTTTTGTGAGAGTCGGAACAGCCGCTGCTCGCATCATGCCCACAAATTATAGCGGGATACTGCATTGGGGGGCGCACATGAACGAAGCACACAGCCGCGGCCGGCATGTTCGCGGGAGGGAGGGGGCGCGGGTGGGGAATTAATATAAACAAGCAGCATGCGCTGCCCACCCCTCACGCACACCGGCTCCTTGCGCATATGATGTGACGCCGCCATGTTTACGTCAGGCAGAGATGTGCGAGACAAAGAAAGAGTGCGAACAGTGCGGACGAAAACTGTAGTTTGACCCCTGCTTCCCGACTACACAGAAGTCAGTTTGACATCAACAGCCAGTCAAAACCAAGCTAACACCAACATTCAGCAAATGGCAAGTGGCAGGAGAAACTACCGGCCGCTTGCCAACACATTGAGATTACTTTATGCTGAGTGGGATTTCAATACATTTAGCAGAAAGCTAGAACTTTACTCACAAAACGTGCTAATGCTATTTGGTGTAAATGCGTTCAGCCGTTTTTGAGAAATTTGCGTTCAAAGAAGTGCTCAGGGTGGTCATAAAGGGGTTAAAAAATAAGTATTTCTGGACTGTGGCAGTCCAGATATGGTTTGATTGGATATTTTAAAGGGCACTAGTCAATTCATGATTGGCAATATGTTGTATCAGCCATTATAGGACTCAAGGACATAGTCCCAGCATCCTGAAATTAATAAAACAATATATAAGGGGTTAGGGTGAGCAACCTCTGACCCCAAAGGGTATAGGGGGTCCCAAAGGAACTACCCCATGGATTGGCTGGCCACAACATGGGCATCATGTTGTATTAAAATTAAAGCTGAAGACCGACAGATGCACTCAATTTTATCACTCAAATACCACCTGGACGTGCACAAAATATAACGTGCTGTCTTGGTGTGTTTTCTGTCCATGTGAGCACTGTGAAGAATGCTTGTAAATAAACAGCAGGCAAGCAGGAATAGAGGTAATCGTGATCTTTATTGTAATCACTAATACCGAGACCTCATCCTCCAAAGCTCAGCATGAAACTGCCTTTAGTTCAGACCTAAACCTTCTTATCTAGTTACATTCCAGCCTAGAACACTGAGCATGTGCAGGAAAGGGAACAAGTGAGAATAGCCCAGCTGATGCTGAACACTACAACACCTCCCTTCCATCAACAACAAAACAAAAGATAAAACGTAGTAAGAAAAAGAACACAAGAAAGTCATACAAAATCTTTCAAACGAAAAGGAGCTGATTTTTCTCTTTCAGATCTTCTCACAGAATTTTCCATGGAAGAAGCGGAAGGAAGAGGAGAGTCAAGTTTACCACCATTAGAACAGCATTTGGCCACTCTATTGAGATTCCAGACTTTGTGATCTTGCGTCCTGACAGCATTACCTAATAGTTTAATAACCTTCATGGGTTGGCTAAATTTAGACACATCTCCTCTCAGGTAATTTTATCCTCACCATGTCCCCAACATTAACCGTAGTTTCCTTGACAGCTTTTCTAATATCATACCCCTCCTTCCTCCTAAGCATTTTATCAAGCTCCCTGTGCCTCCAACCACATGTTTTATCATCCAAAGCAACAACACCAGCAAGCTTCGAAGAAATCCAAGAGGGCTGGAGATGGGTAGAAGCTGACCTTCCTTTGAACAAAGGAATAGGAGTTACCCCCGTGGAAGAATGAGCCGTGAGCCTATACTCACAAACTTTCTTCTTAATAGCTTGTTCCCAGTCATAACTGGAGACCTTTGCTAGCTGCATAGCCTCCTTAAGTACCCTAGTGAACCTCTCAACAACACCATTACTTTCAGGATGATAAAGAGATGCTCGTTTATGCACAATACCTCTTTCATTCAAGAAATGTTCAACAACACCTGAAGTGAACTGCACCCCATTATCAGTTAGTACCGAGTTAGGAAAACCTTCTTCCGCAAATAAATGATCCAAAAATGACATCACAGACGAAGAATCCACTTTATTAACCACTTTGATAAAAGGCCACCTGGAAAACATGTCAATACATACCAGTACATACTTATCCAAACTCTTAACTTTGACAGGCCCTAAGATATCTAAAGAAATGTCAATCCAAGGTCCTGCAGAATGTTTTCTAATCGTCATCGGTTGAGTCCTGCACTTGAGACCACATGTTTTATCATCCAAAGCAACAACACCAGCAAGCTTTGAAGAAATCCAAGAGGGCTGGAGATGGGTAGAAGCTGACCTTCCTTTGAACAAAGGAATAGGAGTTACCCCCGTGGAAGAATGAGCCGTGAGCCTATACTCACAAACTTTCTTCTTAATAGCTTGTTCCCAGTCATAACTGGAGAACTTTGCTAGCTGCATAGCCTCCTTAAGTACCCTAATGAACCTCTCAACAACACCATTACTTTCAGGATGATAAAGAGATGCTCGTTTATGCACAATACCTCTTTCATTCAAGAAATGTTCAACAACACCTGAAGTGAACTGCACCCCATTATCAGTTAGTACCGAGTTAGAAAAACCTTCTTCCGCAAATAAATGATCCAAAAATGACATCACAGATGAAGAATCCACTTTATTAACCACTTTGATAAAAGGCCACCTGGAAAACATGTCAATACATACCAGTACATACTTATCCAAACTCTTAACTTTGACAGGCCCTAAGATATCTAAAGAAATGTCAATCCAAGGTCCTGCAGAATGTTTTCTAATCGTCATCGGTTGAGTCCTGTACTTGAGAATTTTGTCACTAACTGAGCACTGGACACAATCCTCACAGACCTCTCTATTTGAGTATCCATGGCTGGCCACCAATACACTTCTCTGACCCTCTCTTTTGTCTTGGCTATACCCATATGACTGGAGTGAGCATTGTCAATTATTTTAGACCTCAATTTCCCTGGAGGAACAAGCCTGCTCCCTCTCACCAATAATCCATTAATCACAGACAATTGGTCTCTCACAGACCAAAATCCTTTACTTTCTTCATCACATTCCTTCTTTTCACACCAACCATCCCGCACAAAAGCCATAACACACTGCAGAATGGAATCACCCCCCAACTCAGTGAACCATTCATTCTCTGTGAGTACACCACCTGTAACTACACATACCTTAAAATCCTCAGAACCATCTTCACCCAAGAGAGATACATCCTCCTCATCATCAGATATGGAATCACCACTCAATCTGGATAAACAGTCCGCTAAACTATTGCTAGAACCAGGTGAATAGGAAACAGTAAACTCAAAGTCATGTAGTTCAACTACCCACTTTCTTATCCTATGAGAAACACAGTCAATACCTTTGTTCTCAAACACCTCTTTAAGAGGTTTATGATCTGAAACAACCGAAAACCTTTTGCCCCAAAGACATTTTTTAAGTTTGCGAGCAGCCCAATAGACAGCCAAAGCTTCTTTTTCAACGACTGAGTAGTTACGCTCAGCACCTCTCAGAGGCCTTGACATAAACAACACAGTATTATCAACATCTACACCCTTTTGTGACAGCACAGCACCAATTCCCTTACAACTAGCATCTGTCATTACATAAGACTCCTTCAAAGGATCAAAACTGGAGAGGTTCTGAGCATTCTTGAGACAATTTTTAATCAGATCATATTCAGCAGAACAAACTTTGTCCCAGACAAATTCTTGTCCCTTCTTTAGCAAGTTTCTCATACCTTCAGTTTTTTGGCCAAAGTTTGGAACAAATTTATTATAAAACTCAGCCATGCCAAGAAATTTGACCAACTCCTCTTTGTTCTCAGGATATTTAAGATTGACAATCGCTTCCACCAGAGACGGCTTAGGTTTAATACCAGAGCCCGAAATTAAATGTCCAAGATACTCTGGTAGTAACGTCAAACTTGCATTTGTCAAGCCTAAGAGTAAGGCCAGCATCCTGTAACCTACCCAAGACCTCACAAACCCTGAAATTATGTTACTTGCGGGATGCACCATGAACAAGAACATCATCTTGATAAACCTTAACACCAGGAAGACCAACCAATATATTTTCCATCACCCTTTGGAACACCGAGGCAGCTGATATCAACCCAAAAGGCATCCTTAAGAACCTATACGTGCCGAAAGGAGTGATAAACGTGGTAAAGTCTTGAGAAGAGGGATGTAGCCTGACCTGGTGATAGGCCGAGGAGAGATCTAATGTTGAAAAATGCTTGGCACCGTCCAAAGAGGATATCTCTGTGATGTTAGGGAGAGGGTAATGATCGACAATGACAGCCTTATTGAGCTCTCTCAAATCAATGCACAATATTGCCTCGCCATTGGCCTTACGTACCATGACCACCGGAGAAACCCATTCTGTGGCTTCCACCTCTTCTATAACCCCATTAGCCATCAACTTGTCCAACTCTGCCTTCATTTTATCCTTAACTAACAGGGGAACATTCCTGACATTGGCAACCTTGGGTAGATGTAAATATTTCTTAAGACAACCAAGTTTTTTTTCAAAAACCTTTGGGAACTTGTTGATCCAGTCACCATGATCTGAGATAACAGAAACTTGCGGAAGATCTCTGAAACACACCGAAGGAGACTGATTGGGATCATGGTAGACGCCAAGGTCTTTCTGATGCGCCCAACTAATTAAAGAATCCCCTTTGATAGATATGTAAATTTTCCCAGCCTATTTTTAAAATCAATCGTACCCATAAAATATCCTAAAAGATTTATTATTTGACCACCGTAACCCCTGAGAATAATATCCGGTTTAAACAGCTTCACTTTTTTTACCAAATATTTCTCAAAGAAAGTTTTAGGTATGAGTGTGATTCTCGCCCCAGAGTCAAATAACATGTCCACTGGAGAACCATTAATTAAAACCTTCTCCATAGGACCATCCACCTTATTGATTTCGACTTGGCACACAACAGATTCATCACTGTCATGCTCATATATATTAACTTCCCTCACCTTCTTTTGAGTTTTGTTCAATCTACAACATTTAGAAAAATGTCCCTTTCTTTTACAAAAAGAGCATGTCGCTTTCCAGCCTGGACATTCCTTTGCAGTGGCCAAATGGCCAGCGTTACCACACCTAAATCATTTGAAGGTTGAGGACGGAGACTTAGTAAAAACGTTAGAACTCTTGCTATTATTAGGTTTAGTCGATTCAGAAACAGAGGTAGACTGTGGAGAGACTGATGGGACTGACTTAATTTCTTTGACATCAGACGAATTACTTTTCCCATCAGAATTGTTCTTACGAATGACTTCAGAACAGGTGCTGGAGTGCTCATGTAATTTGAGGGTTGTTATTACCTCCTCTAATGTAGTATTGTCCTTTTGCCACAAACTGTCTTTGGCCTTTTCTAGAGAGGACCCAAGCATGAGTTGATCTCTGAGACGCTCATCCAGGGTAGCTCCAAAAGTGCAGGTGGAAGCAAGTTTACGCAAGCTAGTTACATATTGTTCTATAGATTCATCTTGTCTTTGTACTCTCTTACCAAAATGAAAGCGTTCTAGAACCATACTCAACTTTGGTAGATAATGCACATCCATCTTCCTAATACAAATTTCATATTCATTAAGTGTCGCAGCCTCAACATCAGGTAGGTCAGGAAGGGTTTCAAAGACATCCTGGCCTTCCGACCCCAAACAGTGTAAGAACAAAGAAGCTTTTCTCTCTGCACTTAAGGAAGTGCCACACACCCTTGCATAGTGAGCAAATACCTTCTTCCACTTGAGCCATGATATAGGTGGATCTCCAGGCTCAGACAGAAAAAATGGTGCCGCTGTCACATTTTGCATGGTGAATTATAAAGCAAAAACAAGATTACTTAAACAGTAAATAAGTAAAATAAAATTAAGCAATTTGTAAAAGTGCTAAAACATATGGCCTAAATGTAACAGAATAGTGTGGCAAAATCAAGGATTGCTTTGCAAACAGACTATAATGAAACTGCTTCAAGCACCGAGAATTGTAAGCATGAAAGTGGTGCCGGTCAACGTGTAACGTGTAGGAAAACGGGCATAGATATAAGTTTGACAGTTGTACCAGTCAGAATATGTTTTTTTTTTTTTAAACAAGAAAGAGTACATACCAGGCTGTGCCAATCAGCGCAAATGAAGTGAAAAGGATCGGCACGACAAGCAGCTGTGCAGATCAGTGTTGATGACAGAACAAAGAATACAATGTGCCAAACCAAATATATATATTTTGAAAATGGATCGGCACGAACAGTTGTGCAGATCAGCGTCGACACTCCTAAAAGAAAAAACAATCGGCACGAATAAAAGCTGTGCAGATCAGCGTTGATTGTTGTGAGTTGTAGTGCACCTTTTCAAAATGGCGGTGAACATGAGCGTAATGACATCAGCACGCTGCCGCTGACCGTAATGACATCAGTGTGTTGCGTTGCATCAGACGTTCCAGGCGTTTACCGTCACCAAGTTATCAACATCACAGGTTTAGAGAATGAGCAAACAACACGACGGACGTAGAACAGTTCTGGGAAGAACAAGCTGAAGAGGTGAGAGCGTGGTAGAAAAGAGTTGGTTGCTAGGCAGTAGTTTGTACCACAACAACAAAGACAGCGTGCCTCAGATATACGTTACCAAAATCGTAACGCTTGTAAAGTCTCACTCAGGCAAGCCGTAACTCCTCCAATGTAACCAACTCCAAATTCAGGAAAGAAAAAGACGCTTTTGCTCACAGATAGTACTTCAGATGCGAATAACAGACACCATAAAAGATGTAAATTTCAATGTAGCAAAATCGCTGGGTTCCTCAAAAACGGCCAGTCACCATTTAATCATGGCAAAACAGCCACTTCCACTCGCAGGCAGCAGTCGTGTTAGATTACAATGTGAAAGGTTGGAGTTGTTGGGTAAACAAAGTTTTTACCTTCAAGAGGAAGTTCAGTTGTCCATAAAATATAGTCTTCTTATGTATTTGGTATGATGAATGGATGTCCATGCAGAACCGTTGGTCCACAAAAAAAAATAAAAAAAAATAAAAGAAATATGACCAGCTGAGTTGAGGTCTCTATGCGCAGGTGCAGTCCATCTTCGCCAAAATGAAGAATGCTTGTAAATAAACAGCAGGCAAGCAGGAATAGAGGTAATGGTGATCTTTATTGTAATCACTAATACAGAGACCTCATCCTCCAAAGCTCAGCATGAAACTGCCTTTAGTTCAGACCTAAACATTCTTATCTAGTTACATTCCAGCCTAGAACACTGAGCATGTGCAGGAAAGGCAACAAGTGAGAATAGCCCAGCTGATGCTGAGACACTACACACTGGTTATACTACGATGATGCTGGTAGCAGGAATCTGCAGACTAGTCCTAATACGCACTGTCTCAAGTGATTCCGAAGGCTAAATCCATTTAAACCAAATTAAATTTGCTGATTGACAAATTCTGAATGTAAATTCTTTAATACTTAATAGATTAATTCGTTTGTACAATGCATTTGCTTCTATCAAAACATCAATCACTATGGAGCATGTGTTGTTTGATACATCCATAAATCAAATGCATTCCATTGTAAAAACCCAAATCCTAATGCATGATCCTTCATCAGGAGATACTGAGGACACAAAATTGAACAATTACCCATATAAAATTGCATGGTAAGGGAAGCTAAATGCCACATCTTATGAACCAATGTGAACATGTTTAAAAAGATGCTTGTGTAAAAAGTGTCTGACCACATACACCAATTTTATCATGCAGTGCTGTAACATGTGTATTAGTATACTTGGATGCTAGTTATAGAGATAACTATCTGGTGGCATCTACTGCTATCAAATGATAACAAAACAAAAGGAAGTCCCTCTTGTGTCACTTATTCTAATAATATATTCAACAGAATAAAGTCTTGCACTCTCTTACACACTCTCCTATATATTCACTCCAATATTTACAAACTGAACTTCATTATATGTAAAAATGTCTCCTTTATTAAGGTATACATAATTATTTGTTACAATCAATGTGATACTACATGAAAAAGACATATACATTGTTCTATATTTATCACAGAAAAACTTTCTTCTTTTAAAAACCTGATATATATATCTTCAGAATTAAAAACACACTTCATACAATTCTATAGATAGTTCCACCTTAAAGACACAAAGATATCACATTAAGCATGTGCAATTATCATAATTTTACCATAAAAATACACAGAGATAATACGTTAAGAATATAAAGTCACAAGCAAAAACTTAAAAAAAAAAGAAAAGGGGGGCAGGCTAGAAACAACCTGACCCCCTAGGTCATCAGTGAGGTCACCAGTGATATCACTGACCATGTCATGAGTGATGTAATATGTGAGGTCATAAGCAGTGCATTGTGGGGACGCGAGTTATAGTTAGCTCAGGTAACTATAACAGCTGAAATTCTCTGGATCTGTATGAATAAAATCTGACCCTAACTATAACATCCCTGTAACCTTTGTTATTTTGTGTGAATTTGTAAGTTTTTTAAATTCTATTTGCTAACTATGAAGTCCTTGTAACCCTTGTTTTTTTCAATGAATGTATACATATACATTGTACCTTCTGTCCTTTATATAAGATCTGCACAATGTTGGTTTACTGAGCTTTGTGTCGCTCTTTGTCTGATCCAGTGAAGCTTTCAGCTGTGCGGAAAGGCTTTGTGGTGTTTCACGTCACTTGGCGTCAGATCGTATGAATTGTGCTACACAAACAAATGATGGATGGAATGCTGAATAAATCAATCATTCACCCCCAGTCAAGAGATCTGGGTTAATGCCATCGTTCTTTTGCTCACCATGCCACCCCAGTCTAGACCCAGCCATATGCAAATCAGTCTTGACCCTGTGCCTCATGGGAACAGTCTAGACCGAAATGCCAAGCCAGGTTCTACCTGGACCGGAAACAAGCATCCTGGGACCGGTTTTTGGGTAGTACCCTTCATCAGCCAGGCTAGCTTGAATCCAGTGGCACAACGAGCAATGGACCCACATCTGGGCACACCCATCCTACTAAGGGTGAAAAGTGCATCGCAAACAAATGATGGACAGAATGCTGAATAAATCATACATTCACCCCCCCGTCAAGAGATCTGGGTTAGATCTGATGAAGGCTTCAGATAGGAGCTGTTGGTTCTGCAGGGCTCAACATTACTTTGCATTGAATCTGGTGCGGATTTTGGATGGGATCTGCATGGTGTGGCTCTGAGAGGCTTTGCGTTGCTTGGCGTCAGATCTGGTAAAGCATTTGAATAGAAACTGTGCGGCTCTGCTAGGCTTTGCATCATTTCACATTAGACCGGATGGGAACTGTAGTTAGGCAGGTAGAAGTACACTTTGACAACTGCCAAAGGTCCAGAACATAAGGACACCTCTTGGGAGTCAGCACTCACTCCCACAACGGCCAGCAGAGGGGACTAGCTCAGGTCTAGTTGGTTTTGGTCAGCTGGAAATCAGTATAGGTCTCTGGAAGCTTGTTGTGTCCCTTTAGCTCAAACAGGAGGTCAGCCAAATGACTCTTGGTACCACTTCTGGGGTCCTCAGTTCAAGGCAAGCAGGTCCAGTCCCTTCTTCAGGCAGCAGGACAGTCTTTATTCTGAATCTTCTCAGGTCCACGAGTGTTCTAAGAAGAGGTTCTCACGGTGTCACTTTTATACCCAGTGCCAGCCTGTGTGGGAAGGATAGATACCCCCTTTGTCCAGCCTTAAACTGACTCTGGTCAGTGCTTCCCTTTTCCTGGGTTTGGCTCCCATCTGTCTAGTGGAACAAAAGGGCAGGTAGGTACAAGTTTGTGTTGCATGTATCAGTGACAGGGTAGGAATCTTATGAATTCAGAAGGGGCAGGGTTCAGCCCTTTGGATACCCTTCGCGGCTCAGGAAGTGCCGGGTACACCCCCGCACCTCCCAGGCCTACCTGCCCTGGAGAGGAACACCCTTCCCCACACCCAAGGTCATTTTATCCCTTGACTGGAATGAATACATATCACACCACAGAAGAGCCATTAACAGTCATGTGATCTTACACATTGGCAGAAAGGCACATTTGGTATAGTCAGGAAAGTGACACCTTTCTAAACATGGTATTTTCATAATAGTATTTAAAACCTGACTTTACCATTAATGAGAATTTTAAATTACAATTCAAATGAGTGGATGACTTATTTCCCTAGTTTTTCCCAAACTGAAGTTATCACTTGTTGAATGTAATTAGGAAATTCAGTGAGTCTATGGGCGAGCTAGCCTCACTGCAATGAAAAAAAGCCTTTGGGGGTTTTCACTGCCAGGCCATGTGGCATTTATATACAAATATCTTACTTTTGAAATACGGTGCAACCTGCCTTGTGAGCCTTTAAGGGCTACCTCAGGGGTTACTTATAAATATTAAACAGGAAGGTTTAGGCCTGGTGTGAGGTTTATTTTACCAGATCGAAATGGGAGTATAAAAATACATTAAAGCCTGCAGTGGCAGGCCTGAGACCTGTTTTACAATGCTATTTTAGTGTGTGGCAAAATGAGTGATGCAGCCCACTAGTAGCATTTAATTTACAAGCCCTGTGTACATGTAGTGCCATTTATGAGTGGTTTATAAGTAAATTAAATTGAATGTGCCAATTAGGTGTATACCAGTGTTGCCATGCCATGGATCCCACGTGTACGGTCCTTGTTACCTACACGCTTACTTTTAAACTCCGCATTGCTTGCCATTTGAGCACCTCAAGGTAAGCTAGACCCTCCGGCCGAGCGCCGCCCTTATTAACAGAGCCTCCCCCGTGGCATGATATTAAATGCGCCTCTTTGTTTTCAGCGCCACCTTCGCGGTTGGAAACGATTAACACTGTGTAACTTTCCTTCATTACCAATTTCGTCCGGACCCCCGAATTGACTTCCTTGTCAGTTCACTGCGTGGTACGTTGTCCGTTGTTCAGCTTTATTAATTAAGAAACTGTGGTTTGTGGTTTTTTTTTAAAACTTGGTTATTTCGACCTGACTCCCTCCCTAGCATTATGTCTCGGGGTTGTGTTATTTTGAAAACTTGGTTTTTCTAACCTGACTCCCTCCCTAGCATTATGTCTCGGGGTTAGATCATTAAAGGGTAGCACACCGCCCACCGCACGTGGATTAGAGGCCACTATCGCCCTCATCACGACACTTTGATCATCACTGAAACTTCCCATTAACAATCCTCATACCCAGGAGATCACTAATTGAATGGTTCACCATCACGTCACGTCACTCTGATTCTCGCAGCCCTTCACGCACGCCACTGCGATTCCGAGGAATTTAAAAATGCTGTTACTTGATGCTGGATTAAGTCACATACACCGTGCACTTGGCCACACACTGCGATTTCGATACATAGTTGGCATGCGTCTGCAAACTACTCTTAAGTTTTTTGAAATATCTTTTTCTCTTCGTTTCTCCTAAACAGGCTTCTTTTACAATCAGGCATGTCTTGTTTATTACAAATGTCCTGATGATGATCCCATGTATCTTGTTGAGCAATAGGGATCGAAACGTCGACACCCATGAGTGGGTTCATATTTACAATATTGACCAATAAGATTGTTTATATTCCACTCCAGGCGATACTGTGATTGATTTTTTACCTATTAACAGTGCCCTGTCTTTGCTCTCGCTCTATGCCTGATAGACACCCCTTTCACCCTTATGCTATCTTTCTGTTTCCCTCTTTTCATGTACGACACAGGCTTGTGTCTTGTGATTACATGTGTATTATTGGATTGAACATTGTTTCTTTATAAAATAAACTCCTCTCCCGGCTGGGTTTGGAAATTTTATAACACGTATAGTTTTCCATTGTGTTTCTATACAGTATCGTTTTGTTGATTCTGAAATAAGCTAAGGACCGTTTTGTTCACTATAACGTTGTTATACCCATGGTACTTAGCTATCTGTTGGGTCTCCTTTGTTTCTTAAAAAATGTTTGGAAGAGAGAGCACACGTACTTTATCACTAGTTAGCAGGAGTAAAGTGTACAAAGTCATAATGGCAACAAAAAGCCGGTAAGTGAAAATAGTGAAATGAGGGTAATAATCTGTGGGAATTCCACACAAAAGATAGTAATTTAAATGGAGGTTCAATCTGTACTCCAAAAGGAGGAAAAAGAGATAACTAATTTCAATCCTTCGGCGTTTCAAAACACTATTTTCCTAGTGCAAAAGATAAACAAAAATGTTTATCATGTCATGAATCTCAAAAAATGTTTAAAAACTTGTAGTATACCATTCTTTCCAAATGTAGATAATTTTACCACTCAGGGAGTCACTATTGGATGGCAATTGGGCTGTTTGCTTGGATCTTCAAGCTGCTTTTCTCACGATTCCATTTCAGGCTGCCTGCAGGAAATATCTTTATTGAGTGTTCTTCTTATTGAAAAGTCTTCCTTTAAGTCTCTCTTGGACACCATGGTGCTTCAAAGGAATGAAATGGTGGTGGCTCAGGTACAAATTCAGGAGTTCAGGTGATTGTTTATCTGGAAGATTCTTTCCAGCAAGGAAAAGCCTCAATTGCGGTCTCAACTGGCTGTTTGTCTTCAGTTGTTACAGAATCTAGAGTTTGTAGTAAATATGAAAAACTTCTCTTTGATACCTTCAATGTGATAGAATTCTTGGGTTATAGACACAAAGAAATCCGTCTAACAATTTCCACACAACAAGTTGTTTTGATAAAAAAAGAAGATGTAGCAAACTCTGAAAATGTTTTGTTTTAAGGTCGTTAGCACGACTAGTAGGCCTACTCGCCTCATCTTTTCAAACAACATTTCCAGATATTTAGCCCTTCAAAGACAAAAAACTGGATATCTTCACAAGGGTCTTTCTTATTCAGATTCAGGAATGCAAGATCAAGAATCTAGAGCAGTGCTCAAGTTGTGGCTAAACCATATGGTGGCATAGAACAGACGAGAAAATGTATTTACTGCTCCAGGTCTTGTATTAGAATCCTAATCAAGTTGGGTAGGTTGGAGTACAAGATGTTGTCAATACTCAACTAGTGGTACATGGTGGTAGTCATTTCAGCACATACCCAGTGTCGATATGCTTGCTCTCTATCCAAGAAGAATATCTTCCAAGCAATCTGAACTCGATTGTGGATTTGTGTTCAAGATACCTTTGAGACTCTAGCGACTGGCATATGCATCCTTCTGTATCCAAAACACTTTCTTCGAAATTCAGTCCAATGACTGTAGATCTGTTTGCTTCCCCTTTAAATGCCCAACTTCCTTTTTCTTTAGTTGGATGCTGTATTACCAAGCTCTAGCAACAGATGCTTTTCTTCAGAACTGGTCCCAGCACATCAATTTTGCCTTTTCCCCATGGTCTACCGAGCTCTAGGTCAAATGCAATGCCAGTAAGTTTCTCTGTGTTGGACCTGGGTTCTACAAGTCACATAGGGTAGCTTGGCAAAAAGTAGAAAGGCCTAACTCCAAGGTACATGTGTTAAGGTTGCGTATCACCCACTCAGTAACTCAGTGCCCATCCATCCAAAAATGACACTACACCATAGTTCTTTTTTTTAATAAAAGTAGAAAAGGTTTATCTTTCCTTCAGTGTGTTTTTCAGTTGCACTTCATTCAATACATCACATAACAATCATTACTTCAGAAGCACTGGCATTTGCAGGTCTTTTACTAAAGTACCTGGACAGATTTACTTTGGCAAAACCTTTCAGCTTTCTCTAAATCAGGAGGAGTAGTATGATTATCAACAGAAACTCTTTACATTACCCCTTTTGCCAACGATCAATAGTACCTCCACAGCACTGGTATCTTGTCACAGGTATCAAATAGATGTTAAACTAAAAGGCTGCCTGCAGATTAGAGCAATAGATCAGTTACACAGTGAAAACATTTCACGTTCATTTAAGGAGAATATTCACAATCGCAATTAATACAGGTAGGAAGTTATTCACATCAACTGGACAGTTTAAAAAGTCACTCTAGGTAAATAAAGAGGGGGGTATTTTCACGGACTTATGGCCACCCTCGGCTTTAACCGGTTAACAGAACTCCCTCTCCGGGTCTGCCAAGATTCAAGTTTGAAATAGTCTCAGTCAAGCTCGGATTCCACCCAAAGCGTAACCCTGCCAGCACCCAGGGCCTCTACACGCTCTTGACGAATCTCAGAGACAGCGAATAAAGAATGGGCCTGCTTACTTCAAAACCCAAGACCCCGACAACACTTTCACCATTGCCTCTCCCTCGGGACTGCCGGCGGTCGAAGGGCCTGTCACGGCAGCTCCTGCGGCCTCCGCCCACTCTCCCCTCTTACTTGAAGAGTTCGCTGGCTGTTTCAGTGTCCTGTCCCTGGTACTCGTTCAGCGGCTGTCTTCGCTGGGGCCGGGGGACTTGCGTTCTTCGCACTGCAGTTCGAGGAAACGGGGGGGGAAAGGAAATCCAGCGTTCCTCACCGCTCTCGACGGGACTTCGGGAACCCTTCTTTCACCGGCTCCTTCCATCGCAGGCCCCGCCTTCTCTCCGCCTACCTCACTGTCAGACGGCCTCCTCCAGGGTCGCGGCTAACTTCTTCCTCCTCAGCTACGCCTCTGCTCTGCCTCCTGTCACGGCGTCACGCCACACGCGGCGTTTCCTTGATTCCGACATTACAGCTGGCCGAGTCCGCCCAAGCCGACTCTTCCGTCTGCTCGGCAGCTTTTACGGGGCTCTCCTGCCTCCGCAAGTTCGACCACAGATCTCGCTTAGCTTCCTCCTCAGCCACTGCGGAGGGAGCACACCCCAAAAACGGCACACCTCGGCGCGGTCGGGGGTCACAGCAGACGCCTGGAAACAACGCGACAGATTCTTCCACACCGTAAGTGAACCCACGTTCTCAGGGACTCCTGCGCCTCGCTTCCCTCAGTAGACTCAAGTTGTCTTTAAGTGCGCTGGGCATCCGCAGTTAGACTGGAGTAACTCCGTGTTAGAAGGGCTGGGTCCAATAGCAGGGAGAAAACGTCATACAAGTAGGCAGCCGATCCAAGGAACGATCTCCCTTTGCTTAATGCGCCTCTCTCCTGACAACTTTGCCTCACTCCTCCTGTGACCAGGTTTCACAACACCCTCTGGTCACTACTCAAAATGGCTGCCTAACATTCCGCCTTTTATAGGCTGACCCAGGAAGGTCCAGAAGGGTCCAGAGGGTTCTGGAACATTCCTATGCTAACCTATGGGTCCAGACTCTAAGGTGGCAGTTGTGGCAGTTGCTTGCCACCATTTTGTGGGTCTAGTGAATCTAGACAGGAAGGCGCTAAGGCCTCAAGAAAAGACTATGAGTGCAAAGAACACCTAACCCCTAGGTCAATACCTCAAAAAGATCCAGTGGACGTAAAAATTAAAGGTTTTGAGGGGCAAAAAGGGGACAAAAATAAATAAATAATTCGGAGGGACTACCCAAAGGGCAGACAGGTCTAATACTCTGGTACTAATAACTTGATTCTGTCATGGTCAACCCTGGTTCCCGTCGATCTTGGCGTTGTCAGCAGATCCTAATACCAACATTTTTAAATCCGCTCTTGACGTACGAAGTCAATGTCATAAAATGATACTCACCCAATCCCTAGTATTACTGCCTTGAAGGGTTTTGGATCAGCCTGGAAAACCTCAGGAATTTTGGCAGTGGCTGCTCAACTCATCTGCCAATCTTGGGCACCAGGAACAACTACATTTTACAAATATTTATTGAAGGGTATGGAATAGATGCTTTTTGGAGATGGATTCAGTTCTCTTTTCAGCTGATACAAAGTTTGGCATTTTTAGCCTCTCTGGAATTTCAAGGTAAAACATTTGGGGCCACATATCATCAACCTATTTAGGAAGTGCAAACGGTGCGAATCGGTAAATTCGGCCGTTTGCGATTCCTAAATAAGTTTTTGGGATGCATCATACATTTTTGTGAAATTCGCTATTTTTAGTGATTTCCAAAAATGCGAATGCTTTTAAGGAATCGCAAATTTGCGATTCCTTAAAAGCAGTGCATGATTGTTTTTCAAATTGGGAATTAGCAATTAGGGGGTGCAAATTACCACGAGGTTGAACCTCGTGGTGATTTGCGAAAAGTTATGAAAATGCTCAAAAATGCATTTTTTAAACTTTCATGTTACAGACACACATGTCCTTAGGACATGTGTGTGTGAAACATGCACTTTAAAATAAATTACAGGGGTGCAGGGGGGGGTCCTTTGGACCCCCCTCTGCACCCTTGCAATGCATCAAACAAATGGGATTTGCAAAATAAAAAAGTGCAAAACGGCATTGATTCCTATGGGCCTCTAGGCCCATAGGAATCAATGTAATGCCATTCCTTAATTGCGATTCGCAATTAAGGAATCGCAAATACCGAAAATTAAGAAATCCTAAAAACTTTTAGGATTTCTTGATGCATAGGATTTTGCAATTCCTAAATTGCGATTCCTTAATTTCCGCAATTTAGGAAATGCAAAATCCTACATTGATGCATTTGGCCCATAGAACCATAAACACTTAAAGATCATTTATTTTAGCTGAACATGAAAGGTGGGTGGCAGACTAGTAAAGAAAAACATTCATTAATCTTTTGAAGGGAGCAAGATTTTCCTTTGCCAAAATATATCCAAATGTAGGGTGTTAACATAATTCTGAATTTGCTTATGAGCTGGGTAGGTTAAAAATGAACTTGGTCTGAAATTATTTACAGGAAAACTAGCAGTTCTATTATGCCTTTGTCTTTAAAATGTCTTTTGGATGTTTCTTTGGCCTAGTATACACCTTCAAGTGTTTGTTTCTATGTCCAGAGAAGAATAAAAATAAATGTAATCACTGTTTGCTATCCATATTCTCGTTCTTAACCTAAACTTTGTGTGGGGAAATTGTTTGTAAGCATACATTGGAAAAAATTACAAATTTGAGAATGTCCTCTTTAGTTTAATCAATTGTGTCGTTTAGAAGACCCCATAAACCGGTATATTTTCGTATCCTAGCTTTTTGGGTTAGATACGTAATGAACTTGGCAGGCATGGATACCAGCACCTTTGGTGCACATTCCGCTAGACGAGCTATGGACTCAAATGCCTTCTGGTCATGTGCTGGTTTAAAGGACATTCCCAGATCAGCAGATTAGTCTACTATTTCTACTTTTAAAACATTTTATTGTAAACCAATTACTCATGTAGTGAACACTGTTGTTATTATGCCTTAAACAAGCATACTAGGAGTCTCCAGTCTTGCAATAAAATGGAGATTTTCCCAACTCTATTGAAGGAAAGATTTGATTTTATTAAAGACATGGAGGCATGTATTATCTCACCACTATATTATTACTAAGGCTCCCTGTTTTCCGTTTTTACTGATGTTTACATATAAATGCAGACAGATAACATTTATTTTTTTGTCTTTATTTATTTTTAAATGTGGATAAAAACGGAAATTGGGCTGCTATTTGAGTAATTCTTAATGCTGTCAGCCATGAGTGCCAGGCCAATAGCGGTGGAAATTGACAGGTAAGGAGATTAAAAAAGAAAGGAATTTTAGTAAAGAGGCTTTAACATCAGTAGATATGCACAAGGTTGATACTGAAATGCACATATTTTCATATAAGTGCATTGATTTATCTTCTGCGGGTGTTCACAATACTGAAACCTGGCAGGGATTCAAGCACAAGTGCTTATTTATGCGTTAAATAAATGTTGAAACATACTATTTTCAGGTAAATTTTTCTAGCAAACCCAAAATAAATATGGATAAATTCAGATAAAATAAACAAAAAATAAATATGGATAAATACAGACGGAAATGTCTTAAAAATAAGTACCATAAAACCGGGAGCCCTAATTATTATTAACCCTCCTGTCTTTTTCTGTAGTGCTGTTCCACTGATGGAGCGAGATTCAGAAATGTTTTCATTTCAGCTCGTGAAGTCATACTTCTATAATTTAATTAATTATACTAATGATTTTGTGCTGTGTATGTATTAATTCAACCTAGTTCTAAAAGTTGCATACACAAAAGACACGAGGGTTATTAACATGTGTGCTCAAAAACGTGCATTATGTTGCATTTTCATATATGTGGAAAATAATAAATTAATCTTGTCTATTGTTGTGTCATAACTAATAGCAGCTGTTTTAAATAATGGCATGTGCTTATTTTGCTTTCCTTGTCTATGTGGTGTCACTTTACTCTTTACAGGTGCATAAAGAATCCTATTGGATTAAATGAAGAATGGTAGATATAAATGCTGCTTTATTTGTATGCTTCAGCTAGGTAATTTAGACTAATGGGTTATTTATTAGCAATGGTGGGTGGCAACAGAAAGAACTGTATTTCTCGCATTAATTATTTTCTTGTGTTTGTTTATATGATAGTTTTCGGAAAATTGATTTTGGGCCTAGTGCTTTCGTGTTTGCTAAAATTCTGCTCGGAGCAAGAGAGAGTCCATGATGGAAAAAGTCCTGCTGCCTGAAACAATTTGTTGTGATGAGCTGACTGTTCCTCAGTCAAGCAAGGCCAAGGCCAGGAACCGGCATAGGAGTGTGCGACAATTTCATATCCGAGGAAGCAAATGATTTTCTTTCGGTTAATGTTGCAAACTGGAGGAAGCCTCGTTGTTCGAAAACTAGAGACAATGGACTCTAAGAAAGTGACGGAACTGATGTTTAAAAAATGTGGTGACACGATGGTCTGTCACTTGACAGCCAATGGGACTCCGACTTTATCAGAAAATATACTTTTACTTAGATTAGTTTAGTGTAGAAAGGTATAAAAACTCTTCCCCGTGGAAGAGAGCTTGGCTTCTCGCTGAACTTTGGATGGGTGTGTCGTGCGGACGGATTTCTCTTGGAGCACGTAAGAAACCCAAAAAGACTTTTATTCATTATTCTTTATTATAATAAGCGTAGTTAGAAACTTAAGATTATGATAATACCAAAAATCATTGTTTTCTAATTAATTCATGCTACTGAATTTTACTTAAACCAACGTAACCTTTACAAATATTCTAATAAAAATTGCTCTAATAAAGACTACAAATGCATGTTCTAAACAAATAATAAATAAATCTTTACTTTGGAAAACAAACTGGACTTGTTATTTCATGAGTTTAGGTTACCATTAGCAAGATCTTATCGACACAGTGGCTTAATTATTTCGTAGGGTTTTGTAAATATGATGAATTAATTTACCGCGGTTGTATATAAAATGTATATAATTTGTGAATAGGTTAATTAGGTCACATGATTCAGTTGGTCAAAATATGTCATGTTAGATTATGGGCCTTGTAATTGATTTATGATTAAGGGTGAATATTGTGGAGTTAGGTAGCATAGCTTATGACATATTTCCTATAGGCCTCTGGATCAATTTCCTGGTAGCAGACTTGATGGTTGCTATGGTAACCAACATGCTATATGGTAGTTACATAGGATCGATGTTTAACATATGTTGAGTTTGTTTTCTCGTTACATGTAGTTGAAAGGTTTTTTCCTACAGTGTGAAAAATCCTAGATGTACCGGTACAGAGTAGTGTGACGAGAGGGTAGTCACACAGTACATTTGATCTGTTTCAGTATTGTGGGATCGACGTATATCACAAGTGTTGTGGTCGTACAACACATGTTAGGGATATAGGTGTGTTAGATAGAGTGTATCTATAGTGAGGATTGTCTATGAAATTGAAGCTTTGAGTATAGGGACAATGAGCCCGTTCTAAAACTCACTGCGAGAAAGTAATAGAATGTATTCAAGCTTGAGTGAAGGGTAAAATAACGTCGTTTATTTTACTAACGATTCATGTTATCTGTGGTTGGTTAGAGTCCTGCCAGGATTTCATGTGTATATGGTTAGGGATACTTTCCGTTTGAAAGTGCGTAATTGATTCTGTAATTATCGTTCGAGTCAAACTTTGAATTGCTACTTTAAGTGCATTCAGAGGGAAACGCGTTCGTTATTTACCTGTTTGAAGGGTAAAGTAAAGGTTTACTTTATCGGCGAATGTATATTCTGTGAGAATAGCATTGTCTATTCCACGTAAAAGAATTCTTGTAAGTCTGTAAAATTCTGTCACTTTATTTAGAGAAAAAGACAAATGAGTCGTCCTTTTGTCATTGTTAATTGGTTTTCATTGAAAAGTGTTCTTAAAATGGCGCTGTGAAAAGTTTTTGTAAAGGAGGGGTGAGCGCTAAGAGTGAGACGCGAAAAACCGCAGCAGCTGTGTACGTCACACGGTCCGCGCAGTGATTGGATATCATACGTCACAGGCTGTACTCTGATTGGCTCACGTGACTTGGTGGAGCTAGACACTGATTGACTTTTATGAGAAGCTCCATTTTTATTGGTCGAGCAAAGTAGTGACGTAGCTCGAACCTGATTGGCTTGTTGGTGTGTTTCGCGCACGGATTGGTTAGTGTTACGGAACAACCAGGAAACTTTTACGATCATTTCCAATTAAGTGGATTTGATTTTAAAATGAGTTATTATTACCAACATGTTGAGAAAAAGCTTACAATACTTCAGAAATTTAAACATTTTATTTCACCTGACAAGAAAATTGAAACGCGAGGTGGTAAATTACTCCATAAATACAAGACACCTGCAGCGTATATGGAAGGTGAATATGGTTATCATACTGTTCTGTGGTTTGATGTATGGAAGCATTACACAAAAGATGACGGAGTATTGATATGGTCGGACGATGGTTCATTTAACATGAACATTTTAAGAAATTTAAGACAAAAGATGACAGCTCTTATACCTAAGCCTAGACCAACACAATTTGAAGCTTTAGTTGAATGGGAAGATGAGATGTTTCAACTTCAGAAAGAAGCAAGTGGAATAAAAAGACCTCCAAAAACACCGAGTTATAGAAGAGAAACGCATGAAGATAGAATGCGTATGTGGAGACAGGGAGATATGTGCGATGGTCTCTATTTAATTAGAGAAATGGTTTTAGGGTCTCCAGGTGAAAAGAGAACTGGATATCAAATTAATGTTGCTGTAGAAAGTGAATCAGAAGATGCAGTTTTAGAAGACATTTTCACCACGAATAAAAAACAAACTCCACTTAGAAAGCCTTGTTCATGGTCTACTCCGATGGTTTCTACAGGAACCACACCAAGTGCACCTCCATTAAATGAATCACCAAAATTGTACCCTAATAATTCTGAATCTTTTGAAACTCCAGAAAGATTAGAAACCAGAACCAATTTTAGTGTTAATAATGAAAACAGGAATTTTTCGGAAACACCAATTGAAAGGGAAGTTCCTAGAAATTTAACAAGAGCTGCCAGAGATGAAGAAGTTGTAAATACTTCAGAATATTTACGATCAAAAGAAAAATTAATTCAACAGATAACTAAAGGCATGGAAGCAGTAACAGTTCCAGTAATGATTGGTCCTGTTCAGCCTGTTTTTGATAAAAAAGAAATTAAACAGCCTGGTTTAACAATTCCATTAAATGCAGAAATTCATAAGGTAGCTGAGAAATTTTATTCAGATTTATCTGAAATTCATCGTGAAAAACCAAAAATGCCTGATTTAACTTTTAATGAAGGTTCTTTTAACCAGTCACCAATGGGTGCAGATTCTGATACTGAGACTTCTGAGAAAAGAGATTCAAATTCAAAATTTGATGTTGCAAATTTAAAGGCAGACTTGGAAGAATTAATAATTGGCACAATTGGTCCTGACAGTTTGAAATATTATCGGGATGATGAACTCCTGTTCATCTGTAAGAGCATTCAATGGAAAACTAAGAATAACTATGATCAGTTAGAAGAACTAGCAGCTGAACTAGAAATTGATATGAGCAAACAAAAAAGTTTGGGAAAACACTACAGATTAGATTTTACAGAAAGGGACATTGGGAATTTTAACACAATGGGAAGAATAACGCATATAAAAGAATTAATTGTTTAGATCAAAAAGTTAGGTGACTTGAGTAAATGGAGAGTGAAATGGACTAAAAAGAAGGAAGATGAAAGATTGGATAAATTTGATAAAATGTCTAAACAATTTCCTATGAGAGAAATTGCAGGTGGAGGATATGTTCATGTCCCATGGTCTAGACAAGATATTTTGCTTTTCACAAATGACTTTCCTCGGTTGAGAGAAAAACCTGTGGAATGGTACCGACAGGTAGACAGATTCATCAAAGTTTCAAAAGTTCTGTGGATTGATTTGGATGGATTTTTTGACATTATTGTCCCATCAGATCTTTGGACAGAATGTAAAATTGCTGTGAGTTGGCCAAAGGAGGAACCGGAGCGAATTAAAGAAACAGGTGCTCCAGCCCCAGTGGTAATGGATTTATATGAAAAAGTAATTTACTGGTTGAAAAATAAAATTGCCCCAAAAGAAGTTGATTGGGTTAAAATAGACAGGACAAATCAAGAACCAAAAGAATCAGTTCATTCATTTTATGAAAGATTATTACTGGTTTTCAAACAGTACAGTGGTTATGAAAAATTAGACGAAAAAGATATGAGTCATTTTATCTACAGATTTGTTTATGGTCTTAGACCAGAAATTGGAGAAATGATCAGGAATAATATTGTCGGATGGCAATCAAATTCAGTTGACGATATTTTGAGAAAAGCAAAATACTGCAGTGATGAGTTAGAAGTGAAACAGAAAAAGTTAAAAGAAAAAGCAATGTGATCACAAGTGAAGGTGGCCGAACAACAAATTGCAAGCCTTGAGAATAAAAATGTAAATTTTGCTCAGAATCAGAATCAGAATCAAGGTCAAGGAAAATTTAAAATTAATTTTAACAAATCAAACTATAATGCTAAAATTGAAGAATTAAAACAGAAATTGCCTTGTTTTAATCGCGGCGAAATTGGGCATTGGAAAAGTGAGTGTAAAAACCCACCCAGAAATTTTAAAAATACATCGTTAAGCCCACAGATGCAGAACGATGTTGATTTGCAGCAACAGCTACAGCTACAGCGACAGTTGAATGACCTGAGTCTTCAGCGACAGCTACAGCATCAGTTAGCGCAGCAACAGAATCAGATTCCTCAGCCTCCATTTCCTAATTGTGGGGGAGGTAAAAAATATAATCCAGGTGTGGGATTCGGAGGAAGTGATCAAGTAATAAGAACTCAAAGGTCAAATGTGCAAAATGCAACAGGACAGTTTTTGTTGACAGAATATCAAGGAAGTGATTCTGATGATTGCTTCTGACGGTGCCCGAGAGAGGGGGAAGAGTGTGTAATTGGAGCCACTCTTGAGGTTGATCAGTCTGGTCCATTTGTAAATGGAAAGGTGAATGATGTAGAAATCACTTTTCTTGTGGACTCTGGTGCTACCCGTTCTACTGTTAGATCAGCGGAAATTGAAAACCTGCCTCTCTCTGGGGATACCATCCAAGTAGTCGGAGTAAGTAATCAACAGATTAAAACTGATCTAACTGATCCTGTCAAGGTTGAAATTGGCAATTTTAAAGACGAACACAGATTTGTAGTTTGCAACAGCAGTCCAGTAAACTTATTGGGAAGAGATATATTGTGCAAAATGAATTGCAAAATATATTGTTCACCTGATGGAATTGAATTACAAACCATGGAAGAAGATGGGTTATACCGATTGACAATGTTGTTAGTTGAAGCAAGTGAAACAAAATTATTTCCTGCATTTGAAAAAGAAAATTTACCAGAGGAATTAAAAGAGACTGTCAAAACTGAAATTTGGGATTTGACTGGAAATGAAATGGGTCTAATGAAACATGTCGATCCAGTAAAAATTATAGTGAAACAGGGAATAGAATTTCCAAACATTCCCCAGTATAAAATGAAAGCTGAAACAATTGAAGGTGTCATTCCTGTGATTGAAAAATTTATTAAACAAGGTGTTTTAAAAGAAATTGAAAGCAGTCCTTGTAACTCACCGATTATGGGGATCAAAAAGTCAAATGGAACGTACAGAATAGTTCAGGATTTGAGAAAAATTTATCAAATTGTTGTTCCTTGTTGTCCAGTTGTTCCAAATCCAGCAGTTATTCTTTACCAGATTCCGCATGATGCAGAGTGGTATACTGTTATTGATCTTTGCAATGCGTTCTTTACTGTTCCATTACATCCAGAAAGTCAGGAAATCTTTGCTTTCAGATTCCAGAATAGGACCCTCGCATGGTGTAGAATTCCTCAAGGGTATACAGAGAGTCCTTCTATTTTTAATGAGTTGTTGAAGAAATCTTTGGAAGATTTAAATCTACCTGGCAGATCGACATTAGTGCAATATATTGACGATCTGTTGATAGCAGCAAAAACTAGAGAGAACTGTGTAACAGATACGATTATTCTCTTAAATCGTCTGGCAGATGAAGGACATAAAGTGTCCCCTGCAAAATTGCAGTTTTGTAAACAAGAAGTAAAATACCTTGGTCATCGAATTGCAAAGGGAATGAGACAGGTGACGATTGAGAGAATAAAAATGATTCAGGGAATGCAACCTCCAAAAACACAAAAACAGGTCAGAATGTTTCTGGGAATGGTTGGTTATTGTCGTCAATGGATTAGTGGATTTTCAATAATTGTGAAACCACTACAGAGATTGACAAAATCAGACATAAAAGATCCAATTGTTCTTACTGAAATTGAATTGGAAGCTTTTGAAAAGTTAAAAAGAAGTCTATGTGAAGCTCCAGCTCTAGGCATGCCAGATTATGAGAAGGATTTCGAGCTATACTGCAGTGAAAGGGAAGGGTGTGCTTTGTCTGTGTTAATACAGAGACATGGAAACATGAGAAAGCCTATTGCTTATTTCTCAGCAGTTCTTGACCCAGTTGCAAAAGCCTTATCAGGTTGCTTAAAAGCAGTTGCAGCAACTAGTGTTAGCCTTGAACAGAGTGAAGGAATCATAATGGGATTTCCTGTAAAAGTCTATGTTCCCCATTCAGTTGATATTCTCCTTACAAGAAGCAAAACGCAACATATGACAAGCAATAGACTGACAAAATATGAAAAGATAATTTTGGGATCAGACAATGTATCAATTGCAAGGTGTGTGAATTTAAATCCTTCCACACTGTTACCTGATACTGAAATTAGTGACGAAAATAATATGGAACATGAATGTTTGGATGTTATGGAATACTGTACCAAGCCAAGACAGGACATTAAAGATATACCATTGCCTGAATCAGATTATGTCTACTTTGTAGATGGCTCCTGTCTAAGATCAGAGGGAGGTATTTTGAAAGCAGCATATTCAGTCTGTACTGTGGCAGATGTTGAAGAAGCATCATGTCTTGAAGGAATTCGTTCAGCACAAGTGGCTGAATTGATTGCTTTAATTCGTGCTTATGAATTGGTAAAGGATCTGAGAGTCACCATAATTACTGATATTCAATATGGATACGGAGTTGTGCATGATTATGGACAGCTCTGGTCCCAGAGAGGCTATATGACATCAGCAGGTTCACCAATTAAAAATGCAAAGTTCATCAAAAGATTAATTGATGGCATACAGTTGCCAAAAGAAATAGCTGTGGTAAAGTGTGCAGCTCACAGAAAAGGTGAGGATTTTATCACCAAAGGGAATGCTTACGCAGATGAAGTAGCAAAGTATTGTGCAAGAAATAATTATGCACTTAATCGGGAGAAAAACAAAGAATTTTTTTCGAGTTCACTGATGCTAACATCAATTGTTGAGACATGGCAGGAAATCAGAGATATACAAAATGAAGCTGATGATGATGAAAAAAACACATGGTTGAAGGCAGAATGTAGACAGCGGGATGAGGATGGAGTTTGGACTTACAAAGATGGCAGAATAGTTTTACCAAATTGCATGATTGCTGACATGGCCAGAATGTATCATGGCCTTGGTCATATTGGGAGAGATTCAATGATTAGACTTTTCAAGGAGACTTGGTTTAATACTAAGTTTAGAACAATTGCAGAGTCTCTCTGCCAAAGGTGTTTGATCTGTCAACAAATGAACCCAAACAGGAAATCAGTTGTGGGAAAGGGAATAATAGGTAGGGAAGGTGGTCCTTTCACCAGGTTACAAATGGATTTCATTGAGATGCCAAAACACAACAAGTTGCAATATGTTTTGGTAATTGTTTGTCTGTTTTCAAGATGGGTAGAAGCATTCCCCACACGACACAGTGATTCAATTACTGTAGCGAAGTTGCTTTTACGTGAGATTATTCCAAGGTACGGATTTCCTGTGACCATAGAGAGTGATAGAGGAGGACATTTTGATAACAAACTGTTGAAATTGATCTGTGAAGCCTTACACATTGAGCAGAAGTTGCACTGTGCATACAGACCAGAGGCATCTGGAGTTGTAGAGCAAATTAATGGAACAATTAAAAATAGAATTGGAAAAATGTGTCTTGATACAGGCATAAAGTGGACAGATGCTCTTCCACTAGTTTTGATGACTCTGAGAAGTACACCAGATAAAAAGACAGGTCTAAGTCCTCATGATATTCTCATGGGTAGAGTCATGAGACAAGCATTTATACCAATAGGAAAACTGTTGAGCATTAATGACAGTGCAATTTTGGAATATTGTAAAAAGCTGTCTGACGTCGTGACTTCTGTGTCTAATCAGGTGGGAACTGAAGTACAGTCAAAAGATAAAGTGCAAACACATGATCTGAGACCTGGAGATTGGGTCGGAACAAAAGTTCACCGAAAGAAGAAACTGTCTAGTCCCGAGGTGGCAGAAACCAAGACAGGTGATACTTGTTACGACAAATGCAGTAAAGTGTAAGGGAATAAGAAGGTGGATTCATCCAAGTCATACTATTCCGATACCTACACCTGAAAACTCTGATGAAGAGAGTGATACAACAGCTGATTCAGACTCTGAAGAAGAAGCTGAAGAAAATCCAGATTCTGAAGATCGACAGAGACGTCGACATCTGGAGAGACCTTCAGTGAATGGAGATCTGATTGAAAAGGATTTGAAAATTATTGAAAAAGATTCTGAAAATGATGAAGATCTGCTAGAAAAAGAATCAGCAGAAGAATCTGTTAAAGAAGTACGAGAAACAAAAGAACGTGATCAAGATAAAGAAAAGGAAGTTGAAAAGACAGAAAATTCTGATCCAGTGCAGAAGCAAGACCAGGAGAGTATCGAAAGGCAGAAATTAAGCTTCGAATGCAGGAACAAGAAATCTGGAACTGGGAAGTTGAAGGTAATTAATGAAGTGGAGGAAGACGAATTGCCAAGTACCAGTGATGGAATAAAAAGTACAGTTCCTAACGGAGTGAAGCTGCCGATTAGAGAAGATCCTGAGTCAAGGATTGAAATTTCTGACAGTGATTCTGGAGAAAGTGATGAAGATTGTCAAAGGAAAAGAGTGAGAAAAAGATCTTGGAAAACAGAATCTAACGTGACTGAACCAAAAAGGAAAATTCTAAGAAAAGGTGAAACCTGGCCAAGTGAAAACGGAGGGTTGAGAGTCAGGTTAATAAAAAGATCAAAAGAGCAGGTAAATGAGATAACTAGTCAAGAGGATCCTGAAAAGAAAGCAGAGAAAGGAAAGAAAATAGAAGTTATCTCTAGAAAAACTAAGAGAGTTTTGAGACCAAATCAGAAGTATAAGTCTCCTGAGTGGGCTTATATTATAATTCCACCTGTAATTGAGATAAATAGCAGCAGTCAGGAAGAAGTTGAAGACAATAGTGACACCGATTGAAGTACTAATATTTTAGAATTTAGGTTTCTGTTTTTGGCATAAGGCTAAAGAAATTGTGTTAGGTGACACAAGGTCGAAGAAATTGTGTTTAGTTGGAAAATAACTTGTGACGAAAGGTCGAAGAAAAATTGTTAGAGGATAAAAAAAAAATTGAAAAAGAGGGGTGTTTTAAAAATTCAGGTTTTTATTAGACATATTTTTAATTTTTTTTTTTTTTTTTTTTAAAGGTTAAGACTAGCTAAAATGCCTGTTGTTTTGAAGCATAGTACCTCAAAATGTTCCATTCTTAAAAATTGCTGTAAGATGACTCTGATATGTATGCTCATATTAATTCTGCTCTGGTTAGTGTTAGCTGTTATCTTTCCTTTCGGGATTGATAAGGAACAGCGGTGTTGGTACTGCTGGATCTCTCAGCAGCATTCGACACGGTCGACCATGGTACTCTGGTCGGCCGTGTTGGAAAAATAGGCATCTCCTCCACGGCAAGATCTCTCCTCGCCTCCTTTCTCTCGGAGAGAACGCAGGCTGTCTCTTTGGGCCCCTATCAATCTTCCAAATTGTCACAACCGTGTGGGGTACCTCAAGGCTCATCCCTGAGTCCGACACTTTTTAACATATATGTGTCGGACCTGGCCAATGTCATCAAGGCACACGGGATGAGCCTTACCTCCTACGTGGATGACACACAATTAGTGTTGGCTATAAGGGGTGATGGCGAGGAAGTAGCTAAAACATTCCAGAGGGGACTGACAGAACTGGGAGCCTAAAACTAAACTCGGATAAAACCGAAGTTATGATCTTTGGGCAACTCTCACCAGAATGGCCTACCTCGTGGTGGCCCCAAACCTTTGGTGCCCCCCCTAATCCAGTGACCAAAGTAAGGAACTTAGGAATAATTTTTGACAATCATCTGAATTTTATGGACCATGCCAGCAGAGTGGCATCAGTTGCCCACCATAAACTGCGCATGATCCGAAAGATAAGTCCCTATCTTCCCACTACTGCCATCAAAACTCTGGTGAGCTCATTAGTTCTGACATCCTTAGATTATTGCAATGGGCTCTTTATTAACGCCCAAGCAAGAGTCTTAAAAAAACTGCAGACTATACAGAACGCAGCAGCACGTCTCATTCTGGGAATTCCAAAATTTGCTCCTTTATCCAATGCCATTCCCAAACTACACTGGTTGACGATTCAGAACAGAGCCAGATTCAAATCCCAATGCATTGTATACAAAGTCCTAAACAAACAGGGTCCACAGTTCCTCAAAGACCACCTACGACCGTACCAACCCACACGCCAACTGCGCTCTACCAACAGTAACCAACTTATGGTACCTCGAACCAAAACTGTGATGTGGGGAGACCGACGGTTTGTAGTGGCGGCTTCTAAACTTTGGAATACCTTACCCCAGGACATTAGGGCATGTCCTACGCTACTCCAATTTCGCAAAAAATTAAAAACTTGGCTGTTCAATAAATAAACTTCCACATGACTCTAGGTATAGAATAATCATCAGAGCAAGGCAGTTTCAACCAGCCGGCAAACTATTTAGCGCCAAGACACCCCAGGGTATAAGCTGCGCTTTACAAATGCCAATAAATAAATAAAGTCAATATGACAAGCAAAGCTTCAGTTAGTCAAGATAAACATAGTGCAACAAACAAAGCTAACAAAGTTATTGATCACAGACCAGAAGCTCATCAAGATAGGTCTGTTAGTGATTTTTCTAGCAATACATTTTCGAGGCTTTTGGGAGAATATGTTAAGGTTATGAGTGTCAAAGATTGTTACATCTGTGTAAAGCTACCTGCTTCTGTTTCTGAGGGAGTGACATACAATATGCTTCCTCTTACTTATGGCATAACCTGCAGTGTGTTAGCTAGTTTATTTTACCAAACTGGTCGCTTAGAGTATTATTATTCAAATTATGATGAGATTTTTGCTGATCTGAAAATTGAGAATGCTTTAAATAAACACAAGCAAGCTAAACAGATGAGGGATTTCTTTTTAGTTACTAATGAACTCACCTATGAATATGCTTACAGAAATAATCTAACTTGCAAATTGAGAACAGAGGAAAAGACTTTCCTGAACTTAGTTGAAGAGAGAAGGGCAATCTATAAAAGGAATGAAAAGGTCAAACAGACCAAATCTAAGTTTTGGCAGAAAGAGGATGAGAAGCTTAATGGCAAATCTTTTGACAATGTTGCAATTCATATAGATAAACCAATTAGTGGCAAGCTTTGCATTAGAAGAGATAATACTCTTTTTGATGATTATTTTGTAGGTGCTAGTAATTGTGAGGACACTTACGAAATTATGGGAGGTTGGGGATTCAAAGGTGGCAAAGATCCAAGTTTCCCTGGGATCTATTTTATCTGTGGAGACGAAGCTTATTATAATCTCCCGGATCATTGGTACGGGACATGTTATGTTGGTCTTGTTTTTCCAAAAATATTTCATGTTGACATAAATGCAGAATGTTCGTTTGAAATCAGTAATCATGTAAATAGGTTCAAAAGAGAAAGTTTCTCAGAAATTTTGGGAGACATTTTTGAGGCAGTGATACCTTAAGTAGGTATAACCCTGAATGCAGGAAGAATCAGAAAATTGTCCACAATTGTTGACAGATTGTCCACTGATACAGCAGGTGGTTTCCAATTAGTGGATACCGAGGTCATTGCAGTTAGATCGATGGTGATGCAAAATCGCCTTGCCTTAGATATACTCCTAGCAAAAGAGGGAGGAGTCTGTGGCATTTTACATGTTCAGCACTGCTGTACATATATCCCTGACGAGAGCAAAAATATTGAAATGTACATTAAAAACATTACAGAGATGCATTCAGAAATAGTTCCCTTAGAAGAGGATGACTTTACAGAACGTCTTTCAAAAAGATTTCAAGCTATTAAAACCTGGTTTCAAGAAATTGGTGGTTCAGTTCTTGGCAAGATTTTAACACCTTTGTTTTTTATAATTTTTGTGATAGTTTTGACAAAGATCAGTTGCATGTTACATAAGAGAAAGAAGGACATGAAGGAAAAGAAAAGAATTTACAAAATCAGAAAGGAACAGGAAAGGGAGATAGAGTTAGAGGAGTTACACAGAGCTCAATATGATAGTTGCAAAGATTTTGCCGAAACAAATCTTTAGAAATACTAACACAGTGAAATCGAACCAAATTCAATTTAGATAAATTTGCAAAATATTTGAGTGTAGTTTGGTGATTTGGGAATCACCAGATGAGGGAGTTGATGGAGCGAGATTCAGAAATGTTTTCATTTCAGCTCGTGAAGTCATACTTCTATAATTTAATTAATTATACTAATGATTTTGTGCTGTGTATGTATTAATTCAACCTAGTTTTAAAAGTTGCATACACAAAAGACACGAGGGTTATTAACATGTGTGCTCAAAAACGTGCATTATGTTGCATTTTCATATATGTGGAAAATAATAAATTAATCTTGTCTATTGTTGTGTCATAACTAATAGCAGCTGTTTTAAATAATGGCATGTGCTTATTTTGCTTTCCTTGTCTATGTGGTGTCACTTTACTCTTTACAGGTGCATAAAGAATCCTATTGGATTAAATGAAGAATGGTAGATATAAATGCTGCTTTATTTGTATGCTTCAGCTAGGTAATTTAGACTAATGGGTTAATTATTAGCAATGGTGGGTGGCAACAGAACGAACTGTATTTCTCGCATTAATTATTTTCTTGTGTTTGTTTATATGATAGTTTTTGGAAAATGACTTTGGGCCTAGTGCTTTCGTGTTTGCTAAAATTCTGCTCGGAGCAAGAGAGAGTCCATGATGGAAAAATTCCTGCTGCCTGAAACAATTTGTTGTGATGAGCTGACTGTTCTTCAGTCAAGCAAGGCCAAGGCCAGGAACCGGCAGAGGAGTGTGCGACAATTTCATATCCGAGGAAGCAAATGATTTTCTTTCGGTTAATGTTGCAAACTGGAGGAAGCCTCGTTGTTCGAAAACTAGAGACAATGGACTCTAAGAAAGTGACGGAACTGATGTTTAAAAAATGTGGTGACACGATGGTCTGTCACTTGACAGCCAATGGGACTCCGACTTTATCAGAAAATATACTTTTACTTAGATTAGTTTAGTGTAGAAAGGTATAAAAACTCTTCCCCGTGGAAGAGAGCTTGGCTTCTCCCTGAACTTTGAATGGGTGTGTCGTGCGGACCCAAAAATACTTTTATTCATTATTCTTTATTATAATAAGCGTAGTTAGAAACTTAAGATTATGATAATACCAAATATCATTGTTTTCTAATTAATTCATGCCACTGAATTTTACTTAAACCAACGTTACCTTTACAAATATTCTAATAAAAATTGCTCTAATAAAGACATATTGTGGAGTTAGGTAGCATAGCTTATGACATATTTCCTATAGGCAACCGGATCACCACCCACAAATACTTTGACCTAAAGAGAATCTACAGCTAAAGGGCAAGTCAGATCGTTTGGCAGAGCTTACACACTTACTTTCCCTACGCTCAGTATTTCTTCTGCCTCTCATCAGTCTGCCAAACCTTTGCATCTCGGATTAGTTGTTATATTAGAATTGGCCAAAAATGTTTCACCTTCCTCATGGCCTTCACGATCTTTCTCTTTATAATTCCGAGTTTTCTCAAGAAAAGCGAGCTTTTTGCGCCCAGTCAAGATAATTCATGATTAGACGATGTATTATTGGTTATGGTAATTGTGACATCATCTTATAGTTTCCTAGAATTACATGGGAAATGTAGTTTTGTTCATCTTCGCTGTTATTTCATTTAAGCAAGTAAAGAATGCATAAGACTTCAATGAAAATAGAGACTTTCGTTCACTAAACCGAGTAAAATCTCCACTTTAGTGACAATATAAATAATTTGCTGGTAGTACCATGCTAATTGAAAGAATTGTGGTGCTCTGAGGTAATGTTATGCAATGATAAATGCTAATCCTGACATACTAGGGCAGGCAGAAGGGGCAGTGGCAGCATTAGCTACTCGTGGCTAGCTTAGTTTTGTAGAGTGTTGCGGTGTAGAGTGCAGGACAGTGTTGTAGAGTGTGGTAGGGTTGACTGGCACACAGTGTTTTTTTTTTATTATTTCACAACAACAGACGTAAAGCCAGTAAAATGCATGCATCTCAGATCCATATGTAAACTGTACACAGCTAAAGCTAAACTACTTTCAGAATACATGAACTAATATGTAAGCAGTTTCCATAATATCCTTGTTATAGAAGCAATTGTGGAAGGGAGGGAGTGAGAGCCACTCATCAGGTGTTGGGCTCGGGTATATCAGACATAAATAAACTGTGAATATAAAGCTAAAAATCAATATACATGAGTTGTGAGTTCCTGCCTATTTGTCTAGTATCCATCGCCAACTATATTTCAACAACGTGAGGGGCCTGTGGGTCCGTCATGTCGCCCTTGTGTAGTGTTAGTTCTGTGGCTGCAGGGTGTTCTCTTCAAGGTGGGTGTTGTGTATTTTTGGCTTTAATGTTTACAATGCAGGTGACCCAATTTCCACCCCCCCCACCTTTGCCATTCCTTTGGCACACATTGATCTCAACATGCCTGATTCCACGAATGCCTATTATAGTAGCATATTGAACCAGTTATCAGTGTCTGGGGCCATGGATGCTTTCCACTGCATTGCGATCTGCCGTTTGAATAGAACAAATGCAAGGCCAATAGTGTAGTTGTTTATCTTCTTTGGCTGTGGGGTGGAGGTCAAGGAGACAGGATTTGGGGGTAGATGTTAGAGTTGGCCGGCTAGTTCTGCTGCAGTGGTTATAATTTCCACGCATGTCAATTGCAACGGTGGACATTCCCAGACCCTGAGGTAGAACCCAGCCTCTACAAGCTCGCACCTCAGGCATTGGGGTGTGAATGTGTTTGATACGTTGGGGGAAAAGATATGTATGATGTGTGTAGTTAAATTGTGTAAAGCGGAATCTGGGGTTTCTGGACACCTCCTTTACATCCTGTAGAGCTCCTGCCCAAAGCTGTCAATGTTTAAGGACAAACTTCATTTCGCTGGGTCAGCACCTTCCGCACATCCACTAGAGCACTAGTTGACAGAGCCACATATATTGCTGAGATGGCTCCACATGTTCTGCCATGTGTGAGGAGTTCATGTAGGACGGGCAAACAAGGCAGTACCACCTCTATGACTCCCCATGTAGTTTTCACTGTGTGTTGAATGGTGAGGTAGGCTAGTAAGTAGCCCACACCCATGGTGTATGTGTCCATGATGTCTGTGAAGGACATGAGGGTTCCCTCATGAAAGAGATCCCCCAAGATGTATTTATTAAAGTTTTGTATAGTGCTAGCTGGACCCGAGGGTATCAGAGCGCTTCACAACAAGTACAGAGGCATCAGACAGACATTGAGGACGGAAAACATGGCAAGGGGCACAGGGGCGAGTACAGTCTGTACAATAGCAGCCAAGCGCAAAACAGGACGGAAAGTCATAAGCAAGTCAACCAGCTCTGGGTCACAGAGATAATGGAACTTCAAAGTCCAGGTGGAGTTCTAGTATGCTCCAGAACGCTCGAGGAAGAGGACTTTGAGTAGCTTCTTGAATTTCGGGAAGGATGCGGTCATTCTGATGTGTGGGGGGATGGAGTTCCAAATCTTGGGAGCATTACCCGCAAAGGATTTGCTAGATGTTGTGTGTTTCTGGGATTTCAGAGGAATGAGTAGGAGCGTGTTGGAGCTTCTGAGGTTTCTAGACTGACCGGCCCTTTTGAGCTTGTTGGCCAGGTATTCAGGTTTGCCTGTATGCAGGGCTTTGTGTGTGAGGCAGGCTGTAAGGAAGCTGGCTCGTTGGTCGATAGGGAGCCACTTCAGATCTTTAAGAGCTGGGGTGATGTGCTCATATTTCTTTGTTCACCTGACAATTCTTGCTGCGGTGTTTAGGGTAGAGGTCAGTGGTCCCAGTTGCGATTAGGCTGTTCCAGTCAGAGTAGCAATTCTGTAGTCAATTCTGGAGAGTACCAGAACCTGCGTGGCCTGTTTCAGGTCTTTCGTGGGGAGGAATGGTTTCAATTTGTAGAGAAGTTTCAGGTTCAGGAAAGCACTTTTGGTAGTTTTTGAGATGTGTTCTTTCATGTCCAGTTTGGGGTCAAGGGTGATCCCTAGGGATTTTATGTAGTTCGATGGAACAAGAGGAACATTCAGGGCATTTAGGGCTTTGAGCCATTCTAGAATTTTGGGGTTTTCATCTTTGTTTGAGATGAGGAGCACTTCTGTTTTTTCTTCATTGAGTTTGAGGTGGTTGGATGAGAGCCAGAGTTGAACTTCAGTAAGTGTGTGGTTCAGTCTGTGGATGTCTGTGATCGACGTGGTTTCCAGATAGAGTTGTGTGTCGTCCGCATATAGGTGGAAGGGGATGTTGGCTTTCCTTAGAATTGAGGTGAGGGGCTCCATGTATATATTGAAGAGTTGTGGAGAGAGTACTGACCCCTGTGGGACTCCTCTACTGATGGGAAGAATGTCCGATTCGCAGCTTTTGATTTTGATTCTTTGTGTGCGGTTGTTGAGAAAGGAGGAGAACCATTTGAGGACAGTCTTTTCCAGGCCCGCTCTCTCTTTGACATTGAGTAGCAGGGCATGATCAACTGTATCAAATGCAGCCAATAGGTCTAAGAGGATGAGAAGGCTGCATTGGTTGGAGTCAAGCGACATGTGTAGATCGTCCAGGACATTAAGGATTGTGGTTTCTGTACTGAAGCCTTTTCTGAACCCTGATTGGTATGGGTCGAGAAGATTCGTGTTCTCTAAGTGCTGGGATAGCTGAGACAGCACACATCTTTCCAGAATTTTAGATGAGTGGAAGGTTCGAAACTGGTCTGAAGTTGTTCATATCCTGGAGGTCAAGGCCTGTTGTTTTAGTAGGGCCGTGACTTGACCTATTTTAAGGCAGTCAGGGATGGAGCCCTCGCTCAGAGAGCTGTTGATGATGTTGGCCCAGATAGGGGCTAGAGTGAGCTTCAGGTCTTTGGTCAATCTCAGGGGAAGCTGATCAAGGGAGTGGGTTGAGGGTTTGGCAGTGGCTATGAGATTGCTTATCAGTTCAACCTGGATAGGTTGGAAGGAGGACCAGCGAGTGGTTGTGGTTGCTGGTCTGAAGTGGGAAGTTGCAGAGGGGTGGGAGGAGGGCATAGTGCAGAGTGATCGATCAATTTTGGCAATTTTTTCCTTAAAGAAGCTGGCAAAGTCGTCACATTGGGATTTGGATGCCACCATGTTGTCTGTCATAGGAATGGAGATTTGGTTCCTGATGATGTTAAAGAGTTCTTTGGGGCGGTTTTTGGCATTGTCAAGGGCCGAACAGAAGAAGGACGACTTTTTGTTCTTGATATGGTTATAGTAGATTTTGCGGGCTGCCTTGAGTTGGTCCCGGTTGGGGGAGGAAGGGTTGGACCTCCAGGTTCTTTCCAGGGATCTTAGGTGTCTTCTTTCTTCGTTAATGTCAGTGGAGAACTAAGATCTGGAGGGGATGCTTCTTTGTTTTTTTAGTTTCCTCTGTGCCAGCTGATCTAGGACGAGCTCCAGGTTGGAGTGATAAAGCGAGGTGAGTTCCGTGGTTGTGAGGAGTTCCGTCGAGTTTGGAAAGAGTGAGCTAAGACCCTTTTCTAGCTTGTCAGGGGGGACTCGCAATAGGTTTCTGATCCACTTGGGGGAGGTTTGAGTGGGAGGGACGGAAAGCGCCGAATGATTGATATGAAAGAGGATGGTGTGATGGTCTGACCTGTCCACTGGGCTGACGTGGTCAATTGAAATTGTCTTTCTATCCGCGATGATTGCATCCAGGGTTGCTCCTCTGTGGTGGGTTTCCTCTGTGCAGTGCTGTGTCATGTCATGGTCTTGTAGAAGGGTGGTGTGAGATTGGATGAGCGGGTTTTTTTGTTACATTCCATCTTAGGTTGAGGTGGCCCAGAATTATTCTGAAGTCGCTGTTGAGAGCGGTTTGAGTGATCAGATCCGTCAGCTGAGCGCCAAATTCAGAGGAGTTGCCCGGGGGATGGTAGAGGAGAAGGCATTGAAGTGGAGGGTGGTGAGGTGAATTGAGGTTGACCGAAAGGCATTCAAAGGAGTTGTATATGACGGAGGGAGATTCAGTGATGGAGAGGTCACTTTTGTGGATAATAGCTACTCCGCCACCTTTGTGTACGGGCCTGTCTTTGTGTATAATTGATAAACCGGGCGGCACCAGCGTGTCCATGATGGGGATGGATAGAGTGTTTAGCCATATTTCAGTGATGAAGGCTACATCTAGGTCGTGAGAGAGAATGGTTTCGGCTTTTTCTGTTGCATGTTTGACGGCGGATCGGCAATTGATGAGCATACAGTTGATTGGGGGGTCAGCATTCGAGATAGGGTTGACAGAAGTAGCTCTGGGTAAGGAGGAGAGATAGGATGGTGAGTAGGGGACTTTGGGGGTTTGCTCATGCACAAACCGATGCCAGCACACCCACACTGTCATTATAAGATTTGATCCCCTTTTGTGGAGGACAAGTATACGATCTGTTAGCCAGGTGTAGACACTCAGCTTGCCGATCTTCGATCAGACTGCAGCCCGCTCAGCACCTGGAGTCACGTACAGCCAGCACCGCAGTCATTGCAGCTGCGCCACTGCATAATATAATTCAGCCAAAATTGCAGCAATCAGGGGGAGCACTAGCATCTTGGCTCTTGCCACCCACCCTACTGGAGACAGCGGTAGCAAGCCCCAGAAAGGGAGAACCACATGCTGACCGTACTGCTCGATCCATGTTGCCTTATTTGAGTGCCCTGCCAGTGTAGTATATTTGGACACCCAGATATTTAAATGTGTCGTAAAACCATTTGAGTCGGTGTCTTGGGGAAGCATCTCTTTGTGGCACAAGTAAGATTTGGGACATATGATGCTGAGGCCTAAGAAAGATTCAAAATCATCTAGTAATCACATCAAGTCTGGTAGAGAAGCCCCAACATCACACAGAAAGACTAGAAAATCGTCTGCATAAAGGGACACAATGTGGTAGATGTTTAGCTCTGGAATCCCCCAGTCCTGTCCTGTGCCTGCAACCGCCAGTGGCAGGCAAGTGGCTCCATGGCAATCATTAAGAGCAATCACAGCAGTGGGCACCCTTGTCTAGTGGCTCACAAAATTGGGAAGCTGTCTGATATCCACTGATCCGTTCTTACTCTGACCATCTGTTTTGAGTATAATTGCAGTGTCATTAATAAAAATTCCCAACTCAGGGTATCCAAGGCTTTCTCAATGTTGAGAGATGCTGCAATCCTGTCGTATGCCTCCAGGGGTGTCTCATGGTTGATCAGTAAGAGCTGTTGTATATTGACGAAAGTGCTACTTCCCGGTATGAATTCAGATTGATTGTCATTAACCAGTGGGCTGATCAATGGGAGCAGTCTGTTAGAGAGTACCTTTCCCAGGACTTTGCAGTCATGGTTGAGGAGAGACAGTTAACAGTACATCTAATGGATCACGTCCCAGTTTAGGGAGGATCACTTTTGAAGCCTCACTTTGTAAGTCGTGGGGCTGGTTAAGCAGGGCAAAGAATGTAGCATGGTATTCAACTGGCAGCCTATCCATGCCCAGAGCTTTATTTCAAGCTACCTGGGCTAAGGCCAGTCTAACCTCTTCCAGTAGAATGGGTTCTCCCAGTTAGGCTCTCTGAAATGGGGAAAGGTGGGGAAATGGGAGTCCATTCATGAATCCTCGCAGTGGGTTGGGGGAGGGGGGTGTCCACAGCTCCGTACAGAGTATGATAGTAATCATGGAATGCGTAATTAATATCTGCCTGCATGGAGGCCATTGAGCCATCATCATGTCTGATGACTCAGATTGCGGTGCACATCTGGCCTTCCTTGTGAAACCATGCTAGTAGTCTGCCCGAGTGGTCGCCTCCACATGCAGCATAGTCAGTCGGCTTTTGCAGTTGTGTTGACCCAGTATTGTATCTGCTTCCCTATATTGTTCACATAAGTGTATAAGTGTCGGTGATGCTCAATACCCGTCTCTCAGCAGTTACTACTCTCTCTAAGGTGTGTAGTTCCCTCTCCTCTGTTAGTAATTTATCCTGTAGTGCTTTTCAGACCTCCAGGTGGCAGCCATGCAATGAATAATTATTACTTTACGTGCATCCCATTCTGTGGCCTTGAGAAGGGTGGATACCTTGATAAGGTTGAAGTATTGAGTGATGTAGGTAGAGAGGCCTTCACAGAATGTTTGAGTCCAATAATGCTTCAGACTGAAGGCGCCAGGTTGGAATTTGCACACATGATCTTCTCCATTGCAGTACTACTTGTAGCAGGTAATGGTCCAAGAGCATATGGGTCAGGTACTCTGGTCGGGTAATCAACTCACCCAGTTGTGCAGGTTTGAGAATTAGATTGAGCATGTTATGGAGGTCATGAACTGGAGAATATAATGAATATTCATGGCCTACTGGATGTCCCAGCCACCAAAACTTGGGCAGGCGCCTCTGAGTTAGCCAATTCTGGAAGTGAAGCATCGTTCGAGCACCAACCGTGCCAAGCAGTATGGAAGTTGAGTGGTCCAAGATCACATCCAGCACACGGCTGTAGTTCCCACCCCAAAGGTTGGGCTCAACCGGGTCACGAAAGAACACAGGAGTAAGCTGTAGTATCCTATATATTATATTGTAAGGTGTTTTACCAGCCCTGCTCTGCCAGTGCCTGTGCTCTGACTCATTAGAATGTTGGAGTCTATGATGCCTTGGAATGTTGGGACTGTGAGAGGCAGAGTGACAGTTGGTCATGGGCTGAGCAGCTGACAGGCCGCTCCTTGTGGGGCTCTGATCTTCCACATATCTTCATGATGTCCTGTACCTTACTACTTGTTATCTTTATGAATAAAGCATCCTGAAATACTACCTTCCTGAGTGGACCTCCTTCACCACATAAGCATATCAAAAAATTGTGTTTGATTGGAGTTAGGTGCGTAGATCCCCACAAGTGTTAGCTGTGGCTCTCTAATACCATTGAAACCGTGCTGTGACGATCTACTATGTATGGAACCCCTGATGCAATCCATATTAGCAAAACATATGGGAATGACCAGGAGGATGTGCCATAGACCTGCCTCCTCACTTGGCACAAACTTTCTGGAGTTTCGCGGCCATAAGATGAGTTTTTTGCTGCATGGCAAAGTGTGTGCGGCAGTGCTTAAGGTATGCATAGATAAATTTTAGCAGGGGTCGCCATGCTGCACACATTCCATGTTGCCACGTTATATTGTGGGTAAGATTGTCAGCATGTGTCCCCATGGCGTGTGCCAGGTGTCAGGCTGTGAGCTCAAGGTGATCTGTACTCTGTTTTTATGATAGCACACAAGTAAGTAATGCCTCACTCTCTCCAACCAATGTGCATTCCACAGAAGTTGATATGCGTGCAATGGCTTACCCAAAAAAACTTAAAACAAGAAACATAATACAGCAATTGTTTCCCCCAGATCAATTTACATTTGAGTCCCCAGCCAAATGCCCCTTAATAAAATACCATAAAACAAAAAAACTATATCGACGGGCAAAACATGTCCACTTTGGAGACTCTCTGTGAAATGTAGAAGTGCTAATGTCTGTCTTTCCCACTGCTTAGGCCCGTTATGTAGGAGTTATTATAACATAAAGTGTATTTGTAAAGCGCACATTTACCCAAGGGTATTTTTGAGCAGCATAAAGGATGTTTATTGTTACCCAACTCAATGGTACTCATTTTATTGATCTCAGAAGGATGAAAGGCTTAGTGGACCTGCCTGGATTTGAATTTATGACCATGAGGTCAAACACAGACCCCTACAATGGACGCATTTGTCCACCAAGCCAGCAGACCCTCCCAAACTTTATAATATTTCTTAGGAATACACAAGTTCGCTCATGATGGAACTGTGGGGTGACTTTCGGGCTCTGGTAGCTGCCAGCTGTCGATGACACAGAGCCACCTGAGTCCGAGCCAAACTCTGATGGACACTCAGTTTGTAGAGAAGCAAAGGAGTTTATGCTGTGTTGCGAGGCCTCTGATACCACCCACGGATTCCTGCCACTACTTGATCCTAGTATGGTTTTGTTCTGATGGGTTTCCGCTTGGGTTTCCGAGGTCTTAGAACTATCCATTTCCCAGCACTCGAATCCTCAGGTGGGCCCTGTATAAGTCCTTTAGCATGCAGCCAAGTCCACACATCTTCCAATGAGGAGGAAATGTGGGACGTCTCATTGTCAATTACTCTGAGCTTTGCTGGAAAATTAAGTGCATATTTAAGATTCAGTTTGCGAGGTGTTGCTTGACTTAAGAAGTCAAGCAATGATGGGACATGGTGAGGTTCCCGGGGAGATGGGGCGGGTTTCTGCCCGATATCTCATTTACCTTTTCCGTAGAAAATAATTTTGCCACCTTTTCCACAAGCACCATCAGTCAATTTTTGAGAAACAGCTCCACAGTGGGTTCTCCAGATCATTCAGGGGATTCTAGTAGGCTGAGGTTGTTGCGCCTAAAACGCCACTCTGCATCTTGTGCTCTGCGGGTAGACAGGCCACCTCATCCCCCATCTTGTTCAGCTGCACCATGGGTCTCATTGTAGTCAGGTTGGACTCCGTTTCACCCACCCCTGTGGTCAGTTTGTGATTTTCCGCCCTCATCAAGTTCACATCCAGTGAGACTGTGTCAATCCAGGCCTCCAGGGAGGTTTTAGTGTCTAGAATGACTTCCAATACTTTATCAAACTGGGTGGTATGGATACAGTTTGTAGCCTCAAGATGGTTCAAAGTGTCCAGGGTTCAGTCCACGGGAGTAGTGGGTGACGTCAACTCACTGTTTCTGTGAGGGAGTGGTTTGGCGGTCTTTGGTTTCACCATCATTATGTCCTTGCAGGGTGGCCCGACGGTTAATGCGGGGGTGGTAAAGTCAGCTAGCCACCATGAGTGTCTGTAGCACACAGGCAGGTAATGGAGCTCCATGTGAACTCACCAATGTTCATCTCCTGAGTGTCAACAGGTGTGGTCAGAGCCAGTAGTCTCTCTCCTCACACCAAGACTCGTGTATCCCCAGATAGGGAGTGCGGTAGGCAAGTCTCTAGGACAACACCTGGTACTAGGGGCTAAAAATCAGGCGGTGAAGGGCAGGCCAAGCCGGGAGATGAGAGGAGTGCCCAGCCGTGGTGAGGGTTGGCCACCACAGGCTACCAGAGGAGCAGGCACCAAGAGAGGAAGACAATGTTCACACGGAATACCAAGGTGAACGGAGTGATTGAGGGTCAACATGTCTTTCACCCCCAGCATGTCCAGAGCCACCCTCCACCAGTCAGGGCCTCCAAAGGAGCTAAAATCAAGGACATTGTGTACCTTATTGTCTTGGTAGATGGTAGATAGTGGATCAACCTCAGGGCATCCAGAGGATCAACGGGAAGGGTGCAGCGTATAAAAGCCAAGAGCACGGAGAGTTCACTGTAATCCTATTAGGCCGGTGAACATCGATGATGCCTGTAGGTTCTTCTGCCCCCCCGGTGCAGGTGAGACACTCCTCAGGAGTACCCCAGTGGCTGAGTTTGAGCAAAATGGGTGCCGTTGGGCCCCACACTGGTGCCCTGATTAGAGGAGCCACCACTGATCGGGTAAGATCCCACTCTAATTAGAACAGGCGTCTGCAGCCTCAGATAAGGCAAGTGGTGGGGTGGCGCTTCACACAGTTCGCCCCTGTGGGATCTTGAGGTTTCAATATTGCCGAAAAGCCCACGTGTTGAGGCCAGGAGGTGTCTTCCATTATACTTCAGGGCTGCTGGTGGGGGCCGGGCCTCCTGTCACCTTGGTGCATCCCCCACTCCGCACCTGGCCAAATGCAACACAGCGGATCTACTGTTTGGGGGTACCAGAGCGATGTTCACTTAGACCAGTATAGGTGCAACTTCGCTCCAATGATGATAGACACCCGTGGACTTACAGATTCAGATCCATCTTGTAGCATAGTACGCCCGTGTGGCATCGGTCAGGGTGCAAGTCCAAGTGATACAGGGGGACCCTTGAGTGGTGGATAGGGACCGTTCCCCCAGTTACATCAGTTGCTTCATTGGGGGCTAGTCGTTCACTTCACCCTGGGTCATCCAGATCCACACGCCAATTTCTCAGTAGGACGTTCCCCAGTTAGCAATGAGACTGCATTGTCATAGGCCTCACTGTTGGCACCGCTGGCCATCTCCAATGTTGCCCGGGCGATGTTGTCCCACAAAGCAGGCAGCCTGGGCTATATATTTCAGGAGTTTGCGGCTGCCTGGGGAGGATTAAGGGAGAATAAGTCATGGTCCAGCCTCGGAGCTCACTAAGAAGCTTCTGATGCAGTCACCATCTTGACCATGCCCTGGATTGGAAAACAATGTTATAAAGTACAATGGCATAGAGTGACGTGGAGTGGAGTTGCATAAAGTGGAGTAGTGGAGTATAGTGGAGTAAAGTGGGATGCAGTAGCATACAAAGAATTGCGTACCGTGTTGTCTAGTGGACTACAGTATCGTAGAGTATAGAAAAGTGTTGTATGGTAGAATGGAGTGTTGTACAGTGGAATGTATGTGCATAGAGTGGAATAGAGTTGGAAAGTGGGGTGTATGGGGATAGAGTGTTATAGAGTGCCATAAAGTGTAGTAGACTTTTATAAAATGGAGTATTATAGTATGGAGGAGAAAGTCGTACAGTAGAGTGGTGTAGAGGGAAGTATGGTATAGTGGATTAGTATGGAGTGGAGTGGAGTCGCGAACATTGAAGTGGCATAGCATAGAGTCAAGAAAAACTGTTATGAAGTGGAGTGGGGTCTCATACAGTAGAGTGGAGTACTGTGTCGTACAGTGTTGGAAACTGTTGTAGAGTGTACAGGCATAGAGTTGAGTATAAATTTGGACAGTGTAGTGTTCAGGGATAGAGTGGAGTAGAGTCTAGTAGAGAGGCGTACTGTGTAGTAGAGTTATGTAGAGTGGAGTTATATAGAGTGGAGGGGAGTACACTGGAGTGCCGTAGAGTGGAGTAGGGTGCAGTGGAGTGACTTAGAGTGGAATAGCATAGAGCTGAGTGGTATAGAATGGAAGAGGTGATAATGGAACAGTGTATAATAGAGTGGCATACAGAGGAGTAGCATTGACAAGAGTGACGTAGAATGAAGTGGTGTAGACTGGAGAGGTTTATAGTGAGTGGGGTAGAGTGTAATGGCATAGAGTTGAGTGGTGCAAGTGGAGTGAAGTCCAATGGAGTGTTGTACAGTGTAGTGGGGTAGAGTGGAATATAATACAGTACAGTGGTGAAGATTGAAGTTGGGTACAGTTTCATAGAATACAGTGGAGTGGCGTAGAGTGGAATAGCGCAGAGTGGAGTATAGTGGAGTAGTGTAGTGCAGAACAGCATAGAGTGGAATGCATAGAGTGCAGTGGCATACAGTAGAGTGGCATAGACTGACAAACAGTGGAGTGGGGTAGACTGGATTAGCATACAGTGGTGTGGCATAGAGTGGAGTGGCGTCTAATGGACTTGCGTATAATGAGTGGCACAGAGAACTTGCATACACTGGAGTGATGTAGAGTGAAGTAGCGTATAGTGGAGTGGCATGCAGTGAAATAGGATAGAGTGGAGTGATGCAGCGTAGAATAGGGTATAGTAGAGTAGTGTATAGTGCAGTGATACACGCAAAGTGGAGTAGACTGGAGTAGCGTACCTTTCAGTGGTGTAGAGTGTTAAAGCATACATTGGAGTGGCGTATAGTGGAGTGGCATCCAATGGAATAGCAATGAACGCAGAGGCGTAGCATACAGTAGTGTACAGTGTAGCTGCATATAGTGAAATAACATATAGTGGAGCGGCTGACAGTGGAAGATGTAGATTGGAATAGCATATAGTGGAGTAGTGTATAGTGGAGTGGCATACAGTAGAAAGGCGGACACTAAAGTAGTGTAGAGTGGAGCTGCCCTCAGTGTAATAGCATAGAGTGGACTGGTGTAGAGTGGAGTTTTGTATAGTGGAGTGGCATAGACTGTACAGCATATAGTGTAATAGCAAGCAGTGGAGTGGAATGGCGTACAGTGGAGTGTTGTAGACTGGAGTTTCTTACAGTGTAGAGGCGTACAGTCTAATAACATCCAGCTGAATGGCGTACATTGAAGTGGCATCCAATGGAATATTGTAGAATTAAGTGTTGTAGAGTTGTGTGCCATACACGGGAGTGGCGCAGAGTGGAGTAGCTTACAATAGAGTGGCATACCATGGAATGGAATACAGTAGAGTGGCATAGACTGACAAACAGTGGAGTGGGGTAGACTGGATTAGCATACAATGGCGTGGAGTGACATCTAATGGACTTGCGTATAATGAGTGGCACAGAGTGAACTGGCATACACTGGAGTGATGTAGAGTGAAGTAGCGTATAGTGGTGTGGCATACAGTGAAATAGGGTAGAGTGGAGTGATGCAGAGTAGAATAGGGTATAGTGGAGTACCGTATAGTGCAGTGATGTATGCAAAGTGGAGTAGACTGGAGTGGCGTACCTTGCAGTGGTGTAGAGTGTTAAAGCATACATTGGAGTGGCGTATAGTGGAGTGGCATCCAATGGAAAAGAAATGAACGCAGAGGCATAGTATACAGTAGTGTACAGTGTAGCTGCATATAGTGAAATAGCATAGAGTGGAGCGGCTGTCAGTGGAAGATGTAGAGTGGAATAGCATATAGTGGAGTAGTGTATAGTGGAGTGGCATACAGTAGAAAGGCGGACACTAAGGTAGTGTAGAGTGAGCTGCACTCAGTGTAATAGCATAGAGTGGACTGGTGTAGAGTGGAGTTTTGTATAGTGGAGTGGCATAGACTGTAACAGCATATAGTGTAATAGCAAGCAGTGGAGTGGAATGGCGTACAGTGGAGTGTTGTAGACTGGAGTTTCTTACAGTGTAGAGGGGTACAGTCTAATAACATCCAGCAGAATGGCGTACATTGAAGTGGCATCCAATGGAGTATTGTAGAATGAAGTGTTGTAGAGTTGTGTGCCATACACTGGAGTGGCGTAGCTTACAATGGAGTGGAATACACTGGGTTTTGTAGACTGGAGTGGCATACAGTAGAATAGCATAGAGTGGAGTAGCGTAGAGTGGAATAGCGTAGAGTGGAATAGAGTATAGTGAATTAGTGTCCAGTGGAGTTGCGTAGAGTGGGGAGGTGTAGATTGGAGTGGCGTAGAGTGGAGGTGCATACATTGTAAAACTGTAGAGTGTAGTGGCATAGAGTAGTTGTGTACAGTGTAATGTTGTGTAGTCTCGTGCAGGGGAGTCATAGGGTGGAGTGGCATAGACTGGTATAGAGTATAGCATAGTGGCATACAGTGACATGACATTCAATAGAGTGGTGCAGAGTGGAGTGGTGTACACTTGAGGGGTATATACTGGAATACCGTAGAGTGGAGTGGTATATAGTGTAGTGATGTACAGTGGAGTGGCATGCAAAACAGCAAATTGGGCTGACTTGTTTTCTCCAGATTTACCAATCAATGCAGGGCCATGCATGGTGGCCTTGCGTTACTTTGTAAATACGGTATAATTATTGAGTTGCCCACGTGACACAATGCGCGATGAAAGTGTACTACAATACAATAATACAGCTAGCCTTTAGTTATATTTTGGGCAATGGTATGCAGCTCTACCTTTGCTGTACCGTGGTACATGATGATGACAAGCCAGTATATATTTTATTCCCCACAGCTCAAAATTATCACTACCAGAAGCCCTAACAAAAAAAATCATCTATACCAGTGGTTCCCAAACTTTTGACTCCTGAGGACCCCCATTGAGTCACCACTGGAAGCCGGGGACCCCTAAGCAATTTGTATGAGTTAAATTTCAAACATTAAAACAGTAATTCTAAAAAAATACACACGTGTGCACACAAAACAAATACTCAAAGTACTTAGGGGCAGATATACAAGACCCTTGCTCCATTTTTACGTCACTTTTCCCATGTTAAAAGTGACGCAAAAGTGGCGCAAGGGGCTTGTAAATCTGCCCCTAAGGATTTTGGGGCCAGATGTACGACCATTTAATTTAGCGCCTCACAATTGGCGACACATTGCGAGTGGTAAATTGCGAATCGCTAAATGAAATGTACAACAGTGTGTTTAACACTGTTTGGGATTCCCAATGGGGTCGCAAATTGCGAGGTTCATTAATATTAATGAGCCTCTCGCAATTTGAGAGCCCATTGGGAATGCCAGCCCTCCCAGCGATGGTGGCCTGCTGGGCTTTGCAGGCCACCATGTCTCGGACTGCTTTTAAATAAAGCAATTAAAAAAAAAAAATGCTGCCTGTTTACCATGCATTTAAAAAAAACGTTTTCGTTTCATTTTCTAAGGGCAGGCAGAGGTCCCTGGGACCACTGCCTGACCTTTAAAAATTATTTTGTATGCATTTGCAAAGGGGAAGGGGTCCCCTGGGGACCCATTCCCATTTGCGAATGCATTACCATCAACTTGAAGTAGGTGGTAATTGTGACTGTTTTGGGACCGCAAAACATTTGTACATGGTTTTGAGACTCGCTATTTGGAAGGGAATACCCCTTCCAAATAGCAAGTTGCAAAACTTATTTAGAGAGCCGCAAACAAATTGCGGCTCGCGAAATAGGCTATGTACATGGCCCAATAGGTTTTTGCATGCGCAAACGGGTTCGCGCATATAAAAACAGATCGTACATCTGGCCCTTAGTATTTTATATTGAAGTAATAGCCCCTCTGTCACACGTATTTCATTTGTTTTCTAGCATCTCTCATACCATTGTAGGATGTCAGAGCACTTTACATCACACACATATAGAGACATTGAATCATACATGTAAATCAGTGTGTATATAAAATGTTTAAAGAGTGCTTGGTTGGGAAAAGCACAAACTCGGGATTCAGAGCATAACACAGTGGCTAGCATTGACTTTAACATTAAAAATGTATTTCCACCCAAATATATATTTTTAGCAGCATCGGGATAATGAATAACTGGGACAAAATATAAGTTACTAACTGGTACCATGCAGTTTGCAAGCAGCTCTTTGATTACAGTTTATAGGTCCCTCTGCTAGATTACGATTGTCACTTATGAAGTGCACAGTAACAAAATAATCTCTGTGACAAAAGCAGTAACCAGGAACCACTAAAACACAAAGGGGACACTGCAACTAGGACGTAGGATGCAAAAAGTCATCCTGAAACGTAGGGGTGCAAAAAGTCACCCAAACAAACAATTTAAAGGGAAGGAAGAAAAGGGCGGGAAAATGTGCGCCATTGATGGCACACGTTATGACATCAAGTTGTTACTGATGCATACACAAGTATATCTTTGTCTGTCTCTTTGTCCTAGGTACTATACAGGAGCGGGACACATTAAGAAGATGTAGCCTGAGTCTGGATACATAACCCCCCTGGCCGCCCTGTTAAGTTAAGTTGAGAGGTTTTTTAATTCACGTGCACTTATAAGTTTTTGGTCCTGACGAAATGCCACCGACCTTTTGGCCATTACGGGCATGAAACATGTTGACCCCTGATTCCTTGATTCATCAGGTGAATATACCTATTAGAACAAGAACGTCTTTCATAGTTACTACTGCTTGAGGTATATCATTACAACATATTGTTGCGTATAAACCCTCCCCATATTTAGATTTTTCACTAGGCACTGGTTTTTCCCTCATCTTACCCCATACCTCCTTTTCCCCGCACACCTGCATGCACTTTCCGGCTGTCCTAAAAGATCTCCAGTAAAGTGTCCCTTCTTGGGGCCCGTGGGGGATTGCAGCGCCGGCCCCACGTGGAGCTACAGCCCGATGATGAAGCATGACATCCTATTGGTGTATGATGAAACATGATATCCTAAGGGTGTGTGAGGGCAACTAAGGACAATACTTGCCTTTGTTACGATGGGTGTTCATACCTAGGCTTCTTTGTCTCCTTCCCCCCTTTTCTTCCTTCCCTTTAAATTGTTTGTTTGGGTGACTTTTTGCACCCCTACGTTTCAGGATGACTTTTTGCATCCTACGTCCTAGTTGCAGTGTCCCCTTTGTGTTTTAGTGATAAGGTTAGGAGCATGGACACTGTATCTTTAATAGCTCTTGGGTCTCCCTTTGTTGTTAATATAGTTGCGCGGCGGCTCAGCCGTAGACCCTTAAGTGTTTCTCTCTTTTTTCACCTCTCCTTTGTGAGTTGGCACATTGGGCGCATCCGCATTTTTAGGTAATGTTGGCCCACCCCGTGGCCACACATTAGTTACACCCTTGCCTGGTTTATACTACCTAGACCAGGCGTCAACACCTTGAGCAGGCGCTCCGAGATCGGTTCAGGAATTTTTCCTATTTTTTATTGAAGACTGTACATTTCCCGTATACATGAGAGTAGCTTCGGCATAGCCATTTACACTATGATAATATGTTTATAGACCAACAGTTGGTTATAGTTTGGGCGGCAAGGTTCCCTACTGCATTTATGAAATAATTTTTTCAACTTTCCTTGTGCTTCAGGAGCACGTATGGATGCACTTTGTAGGCCAACACCGGTATACCTACAATATTTGGGTCAGTGGCCTCTAATTAAGTATCCATTGCGCATGTGCTGTAAATCGGCCGTCCCACCAGAGGACATGCGTTTCGGCTCCTGTGCTCTTGCGCATGCGCTGAACCTTGCGAGCACCATTCCGTCCCCCGGAAAGGGTTGGTCCTTGAGGGTCATGCCCTTTTTTTCTTCCATTTTTAACTAGCTCCGGATGCCGGGTCTTCTTGGCAGGCATCCGATACGACTAGGTTCACAGCTGGCAGCCCCTTGAGAGCGACGTAAGTACAGAGCGGGTCCCTCTTGTGGGATCCCGGCCGCGAAACTCTGGGATGCTTTTGCACGAGTCGGAGGCTGGCTCATGGTTGTTCGCTTCAACTATTCTCTTGTTTTTTCATGTTTTCTATTGACTAGTGTTTACAAACTTGCCAACGAGTCAGTGCAGGATGCCCACGCCATGCCTGACACTCGTCAATGAGCAAGGTAAGCCTGCTTTTTGTTGCTATTTTTGTTGCTAATTTTGTGATTACCACTCGTGAACAAAGTTTGGTTTCCCTTCTTGGTCCAGCCAACACTCCCCTCAATTAGTGAGACGTGTTTGTTTAATTTATTGAACTATCTAAACTTTCCTTGTTTTTTGCACCTGTAAGGTAGTCCCTCTAGATCTAGAGCCTTCTCTTAAAACAACCACGAGGCATTGAGTTCATTATCACACATGTGATGGTTGAGCCTATCTTGGGGCGATTCTGCCTTATTACCCATGCACTCGTATATTTATATTTTTGCGGTGTGCCTCTTGTGTACAGCTCACTGTTGTCTCTTTTTTGGCTGCAGGGTGTTCTCTTCAAGGTGGGTGTTGTGTATTTTTGGCTTTAATGTTTACAATGCAGGTGACCCAATTTCCACCCCCCCACCTTTGCCATTCCTTTGGCACACATTGATCTCAACATGCCTGATTCCACGAATGCCTATTATAGTAGCATATTGAACCAGTTATCAGTGTCTGGGGCCATGGATGCTTTCCACTGCATTGCGATCTGCCGTTTGAATAGAACAAATGCAAGGCCAATAGTGTAGTTGTTTATCTTCTTTGGCTGTGGGGTGGAGGTCAAGGAGACAGGATTTGGGGGTAGATGTTAGAGTTGGCCGGCTAGTTCTGCTGCAGTGGTTATAATTTCCACGCATGTCAATTGCAACAGTGGACATTCCCAGACCCTGAGGTAGAACCCAGCCTCTACAAGCTCGCACCTCAGGCATTGGGGTGTGATTGTGTTTGATACGTTGGGGGAAAAGATATGCATGATGTGTGTAGTTAAATTGTGTAAAGCGGAATCTGGGGTTTCTGGACACCTCCTTTACATCCTGTAGAGCTCCAGCCCAAAGCTGTCAATGTTTAAGGACAAACTTCATTTCGCCGGGTCAGCACCTTCCGCACATCCACTAGAGCACTAGTTGACAGAGCCACATATATTGCTGAGATGGCTCCACATGTTCTGCCATGTGTGAGGAGTTCGTGTAGGACGGGCAACCAAGGCAGTACCACCTCTATGACTCCCCATGTAGTTTTCACTGTGTGTTGAATGGTGAGGTAGGCTAGTAAGTAGCCCACACCCATGGTGTATGTGTCCATGATGTCTGTGAAGGACATGAGGGTTCCCTCATGAAAGAGATCCCCCAAGATGTATTTATTAAAGTTTTGTATAGTGCTAGCTGGACCCGAGGGTATCAGTGCGCTTCACAACAAGTACAGAGGCATCAGACAGACATTGAGGACGGAAAACATGGCAAGGGGCACAGGGGCGAGTACAGTCTGTACAATAGCAGCCAAGCGCAAAACAGGACGGAAAGTCATAAGCAAGTCAACCAGCTCTGGGTCACAGAGATAATGGAACTTCAAAGTCCAGGTGGAGTTCTAGTATGCTCTAGAACGCTCGAGGAAGAGGACTTTGAGTAGCTTCTTGAATTTCGGGAAGGATGCGGTCATTCTGATGTGTGGGGGGATGGAGTTCCAAATCTTGGGAGCATTACCCGCAAAGGATTTGCTAGATGTTGTGTGTTTCTGGGATTTCAGAGGAATGAGTAGGAGCGTGTTGGAGCTTCTGAGGTTTCTAGACTGACCGGCCCTTTTGAGCTTGTTGGCCAGGTATTCAGGTTTTCCTGTATGCAGGGCTTTGTGTGTGAGGCAGGCTGTAAGGAAGCTGGCTCGTTGGTCGATAGGGAGCCACTTCAGATCTTTAAGAGCTGGGGTGATGTGCTCATATTTCTTTGTTCACCTGACAATTCTTGTTGCGGCGTTTAGGGTAGAGGTCAGTGGTCCCAGTTGCGATTAGGCTGTTCCAGTCAGAGTAGCAATTCTGTAGTCAATTCTGGAGAGTACCAGAACCTGCGTGGCCTGTTTCAGGTCTTTCGTGGGGAGGAATGGTTTCAATTTGTAGAGAAGTTTCAGGTTCAGGAAAGCACTTTTGGTAGTTTTTGAGATGTGTTCTTTCATGTCCAGTTTGGGGTCAAGGGTGATCCCTAGGGATTTTATGGAGTTCGATGGAACAAGAGGAACATTCAGGGCATTTAGGGCTTTGAGCCATTCTAGAATTTTGGGGTTTTCATCTTTGTTTGAGATGAGGAGCACTTCTGTTTTTTCTTCATTGAGTTTGAGGTGGTTGGATGAGAGCCAGAGTTGAACTTCAGTAAGTGTGTGGTTCAGTCTGTGGATGTCTGTGATCGACGTGGTTTCCAGATAGAGTTGTGTGTCGTCCGCATATAGGTGGAAGGGGATGTTGGCTTTCCTTAGAATTGAGGTGAGGGGCTCCATGTATATATTGAAGAGTTGTGGAGAGAGTACTGACCCCTGTGGGACTCCTCTACTGATGGGAAGAATGTCCGATTCGCAGCTTTTGATTTTGATTCTTTGTGTGCGGTTGTTGAGAAAGGAGGAGAACCATTTGAGGACAGTCTTTTCCAGGCCCGCTCTCTCTTGGAGGACATTGAGTAGCAGGGCATGATCAACTGTATCAAATGCAGCCAATAGGTCTAAGAGGATGAGAAGGCTGCATTGGTTGGAGTCAAGCGACATGTGTAGATCGTCCAGGACATTAAGGATTGTGGTTTCTGTACTGAAGCCTTTTCTGAACCCTGATTGGTATGGGTCGAGAAGATTCGTGTTCTCTAAGTGCTGGGATAGCTGAGACAGCACACATCTTTCCAGAATTTTAGATGAGTGGAAGGTTCGAAACTGGTCTGAAGTTGTTCATATCCTGGAGGTCAAGGCCTGTTGTTTTAGTAGGGCCGTGACTTGACCTATTTTAAGGCAGTCAGGGATGGAGCCCTCGCTCAGAGAGCTGTTGATGATGTTGGCCCAGATAGGGGCTAGAGTGAGCTTCAGGTCTTTGGTCAATCTCAGGGGAAGCTGATCAAGGGAGTGGGTTGAGGGTTTGGCAGTGGCTATGAGATTGCTGATCAGTTCAACCTGGATAGGTTGGAAGGAGGACCAGCGAGTGGTTGTGGTTGCTGGTCTGAAGTGGGAAGTTGCAGAGGGGTGGGAGGAGGGCATAGTGCAGAGTGATCGATCAATTTTGGCAATTTTTTCCTTAAAGAAGCTGGCAAAGTCGTCACATTGGGATTTGGATGCCACCATGTTGTCTGTCATAGGAATGGAGATTTGGTTCCTGATGATGTTAAAGAGTTCTTTGGGGCGGTTTTTGGCATTGTCAAGGGCCGAACAGAAGAAGGACGACTTTTTGTTCTTGATATGGTTATAGTAGATTTTGCGGGCTGCCTTGAGTTGGTCCCGGTTGGGGGAGGAAGGGTTGGACCTCCAGGTTCTTTCCAGGGATCTTAGGTGTCTTCTTTCTTCGTTAATGTCAGTGGAGAACTAAGATCTGGAGGGGATGCTTCTTTGTTTTTTTAGTTTCCTCTGTGCCAGCTGATCTAGGACGAGCTCCAGGTTGGAGTGATAAAGCGAGGTGAGTTCCGTGGTTGTGAGGAGTTCCGTCGAGTTTGGAAAGAGTGAGCTAAGACCCTTTTCTAGCTTGTCAGGGGGGACTCTCAATAGGTTTCTGATCCACTTGGGGGAGGTTTGAGTGGGAGGGACGGAAAGCGCCGAATGATTGATATGAAAGAGGATGGTGTGATGGTCTGACCTGTCCACTGGGCTGACGTGGTCAATTGAAATTGTCTTTCTATCCGCGATGATTGCATCCAGGGTTGCTCCTCTGTGGTGGGTTTCCTCTGTGCAGTGCTGTGTCATGTCATGGTCTTGTAGAAGGGTGGTGTGAGATTGGATGAGCGGGTTTTTTGTTACATTCCATCTTAGGTTGAGGTGGCCCAGAATTATTCTGAAGTCGCTGTTGAGAGCGGTTTGAGTGATCAGATCCGTCAGCTGAGCGCCAAATTCAGAGGAGTTGCCCGGGGGATGGTAGAGGAGAAGGCATTGAAGTGGAGGGTGGTGAGGTGAATTGAGGTTGACCGAAAGGCATTCAAAGGAGTTGTATATGACGGAGGGAGATTCAGTGATGGAGAGGTCACTTTTGTGGATAATAGCTATTCTGCCACCTTTGTGTACGGGCCTGTCTTTGTGTATAATTGATAAACCGGGCGGCACCAGCGTGTCCATGATGGGGATGGATAGAGTGTTTAGCCATATTTCAGTGATGAAGGCTACATCTAGGTCGTGGGAGAGAATGGTTTCGGCTTTTTCTGTTGCATGTTTGACGGCGGATCGGCAATTGATGAGCATACAGTTGATTGGGGGTCAGCATTCGAGATAGGGTTGACAGAAGTAGCTCTGGGTAAGGAGGAGAGATAGGATGGTGGTCTGGCAACTTTTCGGAAGGGCGGGTCCCTGCGGTTTTCCACAGTGCCATGTGATGTTAGTTGGCCAACTTTTGCATGCCCAGTAGTTGACCCAAGGTAATTAATGGTGAGTAGGGGACTTTGGGGGTTTGCTCATGCACAAACCGATGCCAGCACACCCACACTGTCATTATAAGATTTGATCCCCTTTTGTGGAGGACAAGTATACGATCTGTTAGCCAGGTGTAGACACTCAGCTTGCCGATCTTCGATCAGACTGCAGCCCGCTCAGCACCTGGAGTCACGTACAGCCAGCACCGCAGCCATTGCAGCTGCGCCACTGCATAATATAATTCAGCCAAAATTGCAGCAATCAGGGGGAGCACTAGCATCTTGGCTCTTGCCACCCACCCTACTGGAGACAGCGGTAGCAAGCCCCAGAAAGGGAGAACCACATGCTGACCGTACTGCTCGATCCATGTTGCCTTATTTGAGTGCCCTGCCAGTGTAGTATATTTGGACACCCAGATATTTAAATGTGTTGTAAAACCATTTGAGTCGGTGTCTTGGGGAAGCATCTCTTTGTGGCACAAGTAAGATTTGGGACATATGATGCTGAGGCCTAAGAAAGATTCAAAATCATCTAGTAATCACATCAAGTCTGGTAGAGAAGCCCCAACATCACGCAGAAAGACTAGAAAATCGTCTGCATAAAGGGACACAATGTGGTAGATGTTTAGCTCTGGAATCCCCCAGTCCTGTGCCTGCAACCGCCAGTGGCAGGCAAGTGGCTCCATGGCAATCATTAAGAGCAATCACAGCAGTGGGCACCCTTGTCTAGTGGCTCACAAAATTGGGAAGCTGTCTGATATCCACTGATCCGTTCTTACTCTGACCATCTGTTTTGAGTACAATTGCAGTGTCATTAATAAAAATTCCCAACTCAGGGTATCCAAGGCTTTCTCAATGTTGAGAGATGCTGCAATCCTGTCGTATGCCTCCAGGGGTGTCTCATGGTTGATCAGTAAGAGCTGTTGTATATTGACGAAAGTGCTACTTCCCGGTATGAATTCAGATTGATTGTCATTAACCAGTGGGCTGATCAATGGGCGCAGTCTGTTAGAGAGTACCTTTCCCAGGACTTTGCAGTCATGGTTGAGGAGAGACAGTGGACAGTACATCTAATGGATCACGTCCCAGTTTAGGGAGGATCACTTTTGAAGCCTCACTTTGTAAGTCGTGGGGCTGGTTAAGCAGGGCAAAGAATGTAGCATGGTATTCAACTGGCAGCCTATCCATGCCCAGAGCCTTATTTCAAGCTACCTGGGCTAAGGCCAGTCTAACCTCTTCCAGTAGAATGGGTTCTCCCAGTTAGGCTCTCTGAAATGGGGAAAGGTGGGGAAATGGGAGTCCATTCATGAATCCTCGCAGTGGGTTGGGGGAGGGGGGTGTCCACAGCTCCGTACAGAGTATGATAGTAATCATGGAATGCGTAATTAATATCTGCCTGCATGGAGGCCATTGAGCCATCATCATGTCTGATGACTCAGATTGCGGTGCACATCTGGCCTTCCTTGTGAAACCATGCTAGTAGTCTGCCCGATTGGTCGCCCTCCACATGCAGCATAGTCAGTCGGCTTTTGCAGTTGTGTTGACCCAGTATTGTATCTGCTTCCCTATATTGTTCACATAAGTGTATAAGTGTCGGAGATGCTCAATACCCGTCTCTCAGCAGTTACTACTCTCTCTAAGGTGTGTAGTTCCCTCTCCTCTGTTAGTAATTTATCCTGTAGTGCTTTTCAGACCTCCAGGTGGCAGCCATGCAATGAATAATTATTACTTTACGTGCATCCCATTCTGTGGCCTTGAGAAGGGTGGATACCTTGATAAGGTTGAAGTATTGAGTGATGTAGGTAGAGAGGCCTTCACAGAATGTTTGAGTCCAATAATGCTTCAGACTGAAGGCGCCAGGTTGGAATTTGCACACATGATCTTCTCCATTGCAGTACTACTTGTAGCAGGCAATGGTCCAAGAGCATATGGGTCAGGTACTCTGGTCGGGTAATCAACTCACCCAGTTGTGCAGGTTTGAGAATTAGATTGAGCATGTTATGGAGGTCATGAACTGGAGAATATAATGAATATTCATGGCCTACTGGATGTCCCAGCCACCAAAACTTGGGCAGGCGCCTCTGAGTTAGCCAATTCTGGAAGTGAAGCATCGTTCGAGCACCAACCGTGCCAAGCAGTATGGAAGTTGAGTGGTCCAAGATCACATCCAGCACACGGCTGTACTTCCCACCCCAAAGGTTGGGCTCAACCGGGTCACGAAAGAACACAGGAGTAAGCTGTAGTATCCTGTATATTATATTGTAAGGTGTTTTACCAGCCCTGCTCTGCCAGTGCCTGTGCTCTGACTCATTAGAATGTTGGAGTCTATGATGCCTTGGAATGTTGGGACTGTGAGAGGCAGAGTGACAGTTGGTCATGGGCTGAGCAGCTGACAGGCCGCTCCTTGTGGGGCTCTGATCTACCACATATCTTCATGATGTCCTGTACCTTACTACTTGTTATCTTTATGAATAAAGCATCCTGAAATACTACCTTCCTGAGTGGACCTCCTTCACCACATAAGCATATCAAAAAATTGTGTTTGATTGGAGTTAGGTGCGTAGATCCCCACAAGTGTTAGCTGTGGCTCTCTAATACCATTGAAACCGTGCTGTGACGATCTACTATGTATGGAACCCCTGATGCAATCCATATTAGCAAAACATATGGGAATGACCAGGAGGATGTGCCATAGACCTGCCTCCTCACTTGGCACAAACTTTCTGGAGTTTCGCGGCCAAAAGATGAGTTTTTTGCTGAATGGCAAAGTGTGTGCGGCAGTGCTAAAGGTATGCATAGATTCAATAAATTTTAGCAGGGGTCGCCATGCTGCACACATTCCATGTTGCCACGTTATATTGTGGGTAAGATTGTCAGCATGTGTCCCCATGGCGTGTGCCAGGTGTCAGGCTGTGAGCTCAAGGTGATCTGTACTCTGTTTTTATGATAGCACACAAGTAAGTAATGCCTCACTCTCTCCAACCAATGTGCATTTCACAGAAGTTGATATGCGTGCAATGGCTTCACCAAACAAACTTAAAACAAGAAACATAATACAGCAATTGTTTCCCCCCAGATCAATTTACATTTGAGTCCCCAGCCAAATGCCCCTTAATAAAATACCATAAAACAAAAAAACTATATCGACGGGCAAAACATGTCCACTTTGGAGACTCTCTGTGAAATGTAGAAGTGCTAATGTCTGTCTTTCCCACTGCTTAGGCCCGTTATGTAGGAGTTATTATAACATAAAGTGTATTTGTAAAGCGCACATTTACCCAAGGGTATTTTTGAGCAGCATAAAGGATGTTTATTGTTACCCAACTCAATGGTACTCATTTTATTGATCTCAGAAGGATGAAAGGCTTAGTGGACCTGCCTGGATTTGAATTTATGACCAAGAGGTCAAACACAGACCCCTACAATGGACGCATTTGTCCACCAAGCCAGCAGACCCTCCCAAACTTTATAATATTTCTTAGGAATACACAAGTTCGCTCATGATGGAACTGTGGGGTGACTTTCGGGCTCTGGTAGCTGCCAGCTGTCGATGACACAGAGCCACCTGAGTCCGAGCCAAACTCTGATGGACACTCAGTTTGTAGAGAAGCAAAGGAGTTTATGCTGTGTTGCGAGGCCTCTGATACCACCCACGGCTTCCTGCCACTACTTGATCCTAGTATGGTTTTGTTCTGATGGGTTTCCGCTTGGGTTTCCGAGGTCTTAGAACTATCAATTTCCCAGCACTCGAATCCTCAGGTGGGCCCTGTATAAGTCCTTTAGCATGCAGCCAAGTCCACACGTCTTCCAATGAGGAGGAAATGTGGGACGTCTCATTGTCAATTACTCTGAGCTTTGCTGGAAAATTAAGTGCATATTTAAGATTCAGTTTGCGAAGGTGTGCTTGACTTAAGAAGTCAAGCAATGATGGGACATGGTGAGGTTCCCGGGGAGATGGGGCAGGTTTCTGCCCGATATCTCATTTACCTTTTCCGTAGAAAATAATTTTGCCACCTTTTCCACAAGCACCATCAGTCAATTTTTGAGAAACAGCTCCACAGTGGGTTCTCCAGATCATTCAGGGGATTCTAGTAGGCTGAGGTTGTTGCGCCTAAAACGCCACTCTGCATCTTGTGCTCTGCGGGTAGACAGGCCACCTCATCCCCCATCTTGTTCAGCTGCACCATGGGTCTCATTGTAGTCAGGTTGGACTCCGTTTCACCCACCCCTGTGGTCAGTTTGTGATTTTCCGCCCTCATCAAGTTCACATCCAGTGAGACTGTGTCAATCCAGGCCTCCAGGGAGGTTTTAGTGTCTAGAATGACTTCCAATACTTTATCAAACTGGGTGGTATGGATACAGTTTGTAGCCTCAAGATGGTTCAAAGTGTCCAGGGTTCAGTCCACGGGAGTAGTGGGTGACGTCAACTCACTGTTTCTGTGAGGGAGTGGTTTGGCGGTCTTTGGTTTCACTATCATTATGTCCTTGCAGGGTGGCCCGACGGTTAATGCGGGGGTGGTAAAGTCAGCTAGCCACCATGAGTGTCTGTAGCACACAGGCAGGTAATGGAGCTCCATGTGAACTCACCAATGTTCATCTCCTGAGTGTCAACAGGTGTGGTCAGAGCCAGTAGTCTCTCTCCTCACACCAAGACTCGTGTATCCCCAGATAGGGAGTGCGGTAGGCAAGTCTCTAGGACAACACCTGGTACTAGGGGCTAAAAATCAGGCGGTGAAGGGCAGGCCAAGCTGGGAGATGAGAGGAGGGCCCAGCCGTGGTGAGGGTTGGCCACCACAGGCTACCAGAGGAGCAGGCACCAAGAGAGGAAGACAATGTTCACACGGAATACCAAGGTGAATGGAGTGATTGAGGGTCAACATGTCTTTCGCCCCCAGCATGTCCAGAGCCACCCTCCACCAGTCAGGGCCTCCAAAGGAGCTAAAATCAAGGATATTGTGTACCTTATTGTCTTGGTAGATGGTAGATAGTGGATCAACCTCAGGGCATCCAGAGGATCAACGGGAAGGGTGCAGCGTATAAAAGCCAAGAGCACGGAGAGTTCACTGTAATCCTATTAGGCCGGTGAACATCGATGATGCCTGTAGGTTCTTCTGCCCCCCGGTGCAGGTGAGACACTCCTCAGGAGTACCCCAGTGGCTGAGTTTGAGCAAAATGGGTGCCGTTGGGCCCCACACTGGTGCCCTGATTAGAGGAGCCACCACTGATCGGGTAAGATCCCACTCTAATTAGAACAGGCGTCTGCAGCCTCAGATAAGGCAAGTGGTGGGGTGGCGCTTCACACAGTTCGCCCCTGTGGGATCTTGAGGTTTCAATATTGCCGAAAAGCCCACGTGTTGAGGCCAGGAGGTGTCTTCCATTATACTTCAGGGCTGCTGGTGGGGGCCGGGCCTCCTGTCACCTTGGTGCATCCCCCACTCCGCACCTGGCCAAATGCAACACAGCGGATCTACTGTTTGGGGGTGCCAGAGCGATGTTCACTTAGACCAGTATAGGTGCAACTTCGCTCCAATGATGATAGACACCCGTGGACTTACAGATTCAGATCCATCTTGTAGCATAGTACGCCCGTGTGGCATCGGTCAGGGTGCAAGTCCAAGTGATACAGGGGGACCCTTGAGTGGTGGATAGGGACCGTTCCCCCAGTTACCTAAGTTGCTTCATTGGGGGCTAGTCGTTCACTTCACCCTGGGTCATCCAGATCCACACGCCAATTTCTCAGTAGGACGTTCCCCAGTTAGCAATGAGACTGCATTGTCATAGGCCTCACTGTTGGCAACGCTGGCCATCTCCAATGTTGCCCGGGCGATGTTGTCCCACAAAGCAGGCAGCCTGGGCTATATATTTCAGGAGTTTGCGGCTGCCTGGGGAGGATTAAGGGAGAATAAGTCATGGTCCAGCCTCGGAGCTCACTAAGAAGCTTCTGATGCAGTCACCATCTTGACCATGCCCTGGATTGGAAAACAATGTTATAGAGTACAATGGCATAGAGTGACGTGGAGTGGAGTTGCATAAAGTGGAGTAGTGGAGTATAGTGGAGTAAAGTGGGATGCAGTAGCATACAAAGAATTGCGTACCGTGTTGTCTAGTGGACTACAGTATCGTAGAGTATAGAAAAGTGTTGTATGGTAGAATGGAGTGTTGTACAGTGGAATGTATGTGCATAGAGTGGAATAGAGTTGGACAGTGGGGTGTATGGGGATAGAGTGTTATAGAGTGCCATAAAGTGTAGTAGACTTTTATAGAGTGGAGTATTATAGTATGGAGGAGAAAGTCGTACAGTAGAGTGGTGTAGAGGGAAGTATGGTATAGTGGATTAGTATGGAGTGGAGTGGAGTCGCGAACATTGAAGTGGCATAGCATAGAGTCAAGAAAAACTGTTATGAAGTGGAGTGGGGTCTCATACAGTAGAGTGGAGTACTGTGTCGTACAGTGTTGGAAACTGTTGTAGAGTGTACAGGCATAGAGTTGAGTATAAATTTGGACAGTGTAGTGTTCAGGGATAGAGTGGAGTAGAGTCTAGTAGAGAGGCGTACTGTGTAGTAGAGTTATGTAGAGTGGAGTTATATAGAGTGGAGGGGAGTACACTGGAGTGCCATAGAGTGGAGTAGGGTGCAGTGGAGTGACTTAGAGTGGAATAGCATAGAGCTGAGTGGTATAGAATGGAAGAGGTGATAATGGAACAGTGTATAATAGAGTGGCATACAGAGGAGTAGCATTGACAAGAGTGACGTAGAATGAAGTGGTGTAGACTGGAGAGGTGTATAGTGAGTGGGGTAGAGTGTAATGGCATAGAGTTGAGTGGTGCAAGTGGAGTGAAGTTCAATGGAGTGTTGTACAGTGTAGTGGGGTAGAGTGGAATATAATACAGTACAGTGGTGAAGATTGAAGTTGGGTACAGTTTCATAGAATACAGTGGAGTGGCGTAGAGTGGAATAGCGCAGAGTGGAGTATAGTGGAGTAGTGTAGTGCAGAACAGCATAGAGTGGAATGCATAGAGTGCAGTGGCATACAGTAGAGTGGCATAGACTGACAAACAGTGGAGTGGGGTAGACTGGATTAGCATACAGTGGTGTGGCATACAGTGGAGTGACGTCTAATGGACTTGCGTATAATGAGTGGCACAGAGAACTGGCATACACTGGAGTGATGTAGAGTGAAGTAGCGTATAGTGGAGTGGCATGCAGTGAAATAGGGTAGAGTGGAGTGATGCAGAGTAGAATAGGGTATAGTAGAGTAGTGTATAGTGCAGTGATTCACGCAAAGTGGAGTAGACTGGAGTAGCGTACCTTTCAGTGGTGTAGAGTGTTAAAGCATACATTGGAGTGGCATATAGTGGAGTGGCATCCAATGGAATAGCAATGAACGCAGAGGCGTAGCATACAGTAGTGTACAGTGTAGCTGCATATAGTGAAATAACATATAGTGGAGCGGCTGACAGTGGAAAATGTAGATTGGAATAGCATATAGTGGAGTAGTGTATAGTGGAGTGGCATACAGTAGAAAGGCGGACACTAAAGTAGTGTAGAGTGGAGCTGCCCTCAGTGTAATAGCATAGAGTGGACTGGTGTAGAGTGGAGTTTTGTATAGTGGAGTGGCATAGACTGTACAGCATATAGTGTAATAGCAAGCAGTGGAGTGGAATGGCGTACAGTGGAGTGTTGTAGACTGGAGTTTCTTACAGTGTAGAGGGGTACAGTCTAATAACATCCAGCTGAATGGCGTACATTGAAGTGGCATCCAATGGAATATTGTAGAATGAAGTGTTGTAGAGTTGTGTGCCATACACGGGAGTGGCGCAGATTGGAGTAGCTTACAATAGAGTGGCATACCATGGAATGGAATACAGTAGAGTGGCATAGACTGACAAACAGTGGAGTGGGGTAGACTGGATTAGCATACAATGGCGTGGCATAGAGTGGAGTGACATCTAATGGACTTGCGTATAATGAGTGGCACAGAGTGAACTGGCATACACTGGAGTGATGTAGAGTAAAGTAGCGTATAGTGGTGTGGCATACAGTGAAATAGGGTAGAGTGGAGTGATGCAGAGTAGAATAGGGTATAGTGGAGTACCGTTTAGTGCAGTGATGTATGCAAAGTGGAGTAGACTGGAGTGGCGTACCTTGCAGTGGTGTAGAGTGTTAAAGCATACATTGGAGTGGCGTATAGTGGAGTGGCATCCAATGGAAAAGAAATGAACGCAGAGGCATAGTATACAGTAGTGTACAGTGTAGCTGCATATAGTGAAATAGCATAGAGTGGAGCGGCTGACAGTGGAAGATGTAGAGTGGAATAGCATATAGTGGAGTAGTGTATAGTGGAGTGGCATACAGTAGAAAGGCAGACACTAAGGTAGTGTAGAGTGGAGCTGCACTCAGTGTAATAGCATAGAGTGGACTGGTGTAGAGTGGACTTTTGTATAGTGGAGTGGCATAGACTGTAACAGCATATAGTGTAATAGCAAGCAGTGGAGTGGAATGGCGTACAGTGGAGTGTTGTAGACTGGAGTTTCTTACAGTGTAGAGGGGTACAGTCTAATAACATCCAGCAGAATGGCGTACATTGAAGTGGCATCCAATGGAGTATTGTAGAATGAAGTGTTGTAGAGTTGTGTGCCATACACTGGAGTGGCGTAGCTTACAATGGAGTGGAATACACTGGAGTTTTGTAGACTGGAGTGGCATACAGTAGAATAGCATAGAGTGGAGTAGCGTAGAGTGGAATAGCGTAGAGTGGAATAGAGTATAGTGAATTAGTGTCCAGTGGAGTTGCGTAGAGTGGGGAGGTGTAGATTGGAGTGGCGTAGAGTGGAGGTGCATACATTGTAAAACTGTAGAGTGTAGTGGCATAGAGTAGTTGTGTACAGTGTAATGTTGTGTAGTCTCGTGCAGGGGAGTCATAGGGTGGAGTGGCATAGACTGGTATAGAGTATAGCATAGTGGCATACAGTGACATGACATTCAATAGAGTGGTGCAGAGTGGAGTGGTGTACACTTGAGGGGTATATACTGGAATACCGTAGAGTGGAGTGGTATATAGTGTAGTGATGTACAGTGGAGTGGCATGCAAAACAGCAAATTGGGCTGACTTGTTTTCTCCAGATTTACCAATCAATGCAGGGCCATGCATGGTGGCCTTGCGTTACTTTGTAAATACGGTATAATTATTGAGTTGCCCACGTGACACAATGCGCGATGAAAGTGTACTACAATACAATAATACAGCTAGCCTTTAGTTATATTTTGGGCAATGGTATGCAGCTCTACCTTTGCTGTACCGTGGTACATGATGATGACAAGCCAGTATATATTTTATTCCCCACAGCTCAAAATTATCACTACCAGAAGCCCTAACAAAAAAAATCATCAATACCAGTGGTTCCCAAACTTTTGACTCCTGAGGACCCCCATTGAGTCACCACTGGAAGCCGGGGACCCCCAAGCAATTTGTATGAGTTAAATTTCAAACATTAAAACAGTAATTCTAAAAAAATACACACGTGTGCACACAAAACAAATACTCAAAGTACTTAGGGGCAGATTTACAAGACCCTTGCTCCATTTTTACGTCACTTTTCCCATGGTAAAAGTGACGCAAAAGTGGCGCAAGGGGCTTGTAAATCTGCCCCTAAGGATTTTGGGGCCAGATGTACGACCATTTAATTTAGCGCCTCACAATTGGCGACAAATTGTGAGTGGTAAATTGCGAATCGCTAAATGAAATGTACAACAGTGTGTTTAACACTGTTTGGGATTCCCAATGGGGTCGCAAATTGCGAGGTTCATTAATATTAATGAGCCTCTCGCAATTTGAGAGCCCATTGGGAATGCCAGCCCTCCCAGCGATGGTGGCCTGCTGGGCTTTGCAGGCCACCATGTCTCGGACTGCTTTTAAATAAAGCAATAAAAAAAAAAAATGCTGCCTGTTTACCATGCATTTAAAAAAAACTTTTTCGTTTCATTTTCTAAGGGCAGGCAGAGGTCCCTGGGACCACTGCCTGACCTTTAAAAATTATTTTGTATGCATTTGCAAAGGGGAAGGGGTCCCCTGGGGACCCATTCCCATTTGCGAATGCATTACCATCAACTTGAAGTAGGTGGTAATTGTGACTGTTTTGGGACCGCAAAACATTTGTACATGGTTTTGAGACTCGCTATTTGGAAGGGAATACCCCTTCCAAATAGCAAGTTGCAAAACTTATTTAGAGAGCCGCAAACAAATTGCGGCTCGCGAAATAGGCTATGTACATGGCCCAATAGGTTTTTGCATGCGCAAACGGGTTCGCGCATATAAAAACAGATCGTACATCTGGCCCTTAGTATTTTATATTGAAGTAATAGCCCCTCTGTCACACGTATTTCATTTGTTTTCTAGCATCTCTCATACCATTGTAGGATGTCAGAGCACTTTACATCACACACATATAGAGACATTGAATCATACATGTAAATCAGTGTGTATATAAAATGTTTAAAGAGTGCTTGGTTGGGAAAAGCACACACTCGGGATTCAGAGCATAACACAGTGGCTAGCATTGACTTTAACATTGAAAATGTATTTCCACCCAAATATATATTTTTAGCAGCATCGGGATAATGAATAACTGGGACAAAATATAAGTTACTAACTGGTACCATGCAGTTTGCAAGCAGCTCTTTGATTACAGTTTATAGGTCCCTCTGCTAGATTATGATTGTCACTTATGAAGTGCACAGTAACAAAATAATCTCTGTGACAAAAGCAGTAACCAGGAACCACTAAAACACAAAGGGGACACTGCAACTAGGACGTAGGATGCAAAAAGTCATCCTGAAACGTAGGGGTGCAAAAAGTCACCCAAACAAACAATTTAAAGGGAAGGAAGAAAAGGGGGGAAAAATGTGCGCCATTGATGGCACACGTTATGACATCAAGTTGTTACTGATGCATACACAAGTATATCTTTGTCTGTCTCTTTGTCCTAGGTACTATACAGGAGCGGGACACATTAAGAAGATGTAGCCTGAGTCTGGATACATAACCCCCCTGGCCGCCCTGTTAAGTTAAGTTGAGAGGTTTTTTAATTCACGTGCACTTATAAGTTTTTGGTCCTGACGAAATGCCACCAACCTTTTGGCGATTACGGGCATGAAACATGTTGACCCCTGATTCCTTGATTCATCAGGTGAATATACCTATTAGAACAAGAACATCTTTCATAGTTACTACTGCTTGAGGTATATCAGTACGACATATTGTTGCGTATAAACCCTCCCCATATTTTGATTTTTCACTAGGCACTGGTTTTTCCCTCATCTTACCCCATACCTCCTTTTCCCCGCACACCTGCATGCACCTTCCGGCTGTCCTAAAAGATCTCCAGTAAAGTGTCCCTTCTTGGGGCCCGTGGGGGATTGCAGCGCCGGCCCCACGTGGAGCTATAGCCCGATGATGAAGCATGACATCCTATTGGTGTATGATGAAACATGATATCCTAAGGGTGTGTGAGGGCAACTAAGGACAATACTTGCCTTTGTTACGATGGGTGTTCATACCTAGGCTTCTTTGTCTCCTTCCCCCCCTTTTCTTCCTTCCCTTTAAATTGTTTGTTTGGGTGACTTTTTGCACCCCTACGTTTCAGGATGACTTTTTGCATCCTACGTCCTAGTTGCAGTGTCCCCTTTGTGTTTTAGTGATAAGGTTAGGAGCATGGACACTGTATCTTTAATAGCTCTTGGGTCTCCCTTTGTTGTTAATATAGTTGCGCGGCGGCTCAGCCGTAGACCCTTAAGTGTTTCTCTCTTTTTTCACCTCTCCTTTGTGAGTTGGCACATTGGGCGCATCCGCATTTTTAGGTAATGTTGGCCCACCCCGTGGCCACACATTAGTTACACCCTTGCCTGGTTTATACTACCTAGACCAGGCGTCAACACCTTGAGCAGGCGCTCCGAGATCGGTTCAGGAATTTTTCCTACTTTTTATTGAAGACTGTACATTTCCCGTATACATGAGAGTAGCTTCGGCATAGCCATTTACACTATGATAATATGTTTATAGACCAACAGTTGGTTATAGTTTGGGCGGCAAGGTTCACTACTGCATTTATGAAATAATTTTTTCAACTTTCCTTGTGCTTCAGGAGCACGTATGGATGCACTTTGTAGGCCAACACCGGTATACCTACAATATTTGGGTCAGTGGCCTCTAATTAAGTATCCATTGCGCATGTGCTGTAAATCGGCCGTCTCACCCGAGGACATGCGTTTCGGCTCCTGTGCTCTTGCGCATGCGCTGAACCTTGCGAGCACCATTCCGTCCCCCGGAAAGGGTTGGTCCTTGAGGGTCATGCCCTTTTTTTCTTCCATTTTTAACTAGCTCCGGATGCCGGGTCTTCTTGGCAGGCATCCGATACGACTAGGTTCACAGCTGGCAGCCCCTTGAGAGCGACGTAAGTACAGAGCGGGTCCCTCTTGTGGGATCCCGGCCGTGAAACTCTGGAATGCTTTTGCACGAGTCGGAGGCTGGCTCATGGTTGTTCGCTTCAACTATTCTCTTGTTTTTTCATGTTTTCTATTGACTAGTGTTTACAAACTTGCCAACGAGTCAGTGCAGGATGCCCACGCCATGCCTGACACTCGTCAATGAGCAAGGTAAGCCTGCTTTTTGTTGCTATTTTTGTTGCTAATTTTGTGATTACCACTCGTGAACAAAGTTTGGTTTCCCTTCTTGGTCCAGCCAACACTCCCCTCAATTAGTGAGACGTGTTTGTTTAATTTATTGAACTATCTAAACTTTCCTTGTTTTTTGCGCCTGTAAGGTAGTCCCTCTAGATCTAGAGCCTTCTCTTAAAACAACCACGAGGCATTGAGTTCATTATCACACATGTGATGGTTGAGCCTATCTTGGGGCGATTCTGCCTTATTACCCATGCACTCGTATATTTATATTTTTGCGGTGTGCCTCTTGTGTACAGCTCACTGTTGTCTCTTTTTTGTGAAAAATGTGCACCATTGATGGCACACGTTATGACATCAAGTTGTTACTGATGCATACACAAGTATATCTTTGTCTGTCTCTTTGTCCTAGGTACTATACAGGAGCGGGACACATTAAGAAGATGTAGCCTGAGTCTGGATACATAACCCCCCTGGCCGCCCTGTTAAGTTAAGTTGAGAGGTTTTTTAATTCATGTGCACTTATAAGTTTTTGGTCCTGACGAAATGCCACCGACCTTTTGGCGATTACGGGCATGAAACATGTTGACCCCTGATTCCTTGATTCATCAGGTGAATATACCTATTAGAACAAGAACGTCTTTCATAGTTACTACTGCTTGAGGTATATCATTATGACATATTGTTGCGTATAAACCCTCCCCATATTTTGATTTTTCACTAGGCACTGCTTTTTCCCTCATCTTACCCCATACCTCCTTTTCCCCGCACACCTGCATGCACCTTCCGGCTGTCCTAAAAGATCTCCAGTAAAGTGTCCCTTCTTGGGGCCCGTGGGGGATTGCAGCGCCGGCCCCACGTGGAGCTATAGCCCGATGATGAAGCATGACATCCTATTGGTGTATGATGAAACATGATATCCTAAGGGTGTGTGAGGGCAACTAAGGACAATACTTGCCTTTGTTACGATGGGTGTTCATACCTAGGCTTCTTTGTCTCCTTCCCCCCTTTTCTTCCTTCCCTTTAAATTGTTTGTTTGGGTGACTTTTTGCACCCCTACGTTTCAGGATGACTATTTGCATCCTACGTCCTAGTTGCAGTGTCCCCTTTGTGTTTTAGTGATAAGGTTAGGAGCATGGACACTGTATCTTTAATAGCTCTTGGGTCTCCCTTTGTTGTTAATATAGTAACCAGGAACCTACGCACATAAAATGCTGCTTTTTAAGATGCATGTTACACGTTCTTTGCAGTAGGCACATTAACCCTCTGTGCTACATTAGTTAAGTCAAAGCTGCCACTAAACAAAACTCTCCTCATGCTCCAGCAGGTACATTAATCACTGGCATCATCTTGACACTTTTATTGTTGCTGGAAAGCTGCTAATTATACAAGAAATGTTTCTGTGCTTTTAAAACTGTTGCCTACGGACCCCCTGGAAATATGTCACGGACCCCTGGGGGTCCGCGGACCACAGTTTGGGAAACACTGATCTATACTACTCACGTATTCCCTCATTTACCTACATCTGTAGAAGGGTTTTCTGATGCACCACCCAGGAACTTTCACAACCACAGGAGGTACCACCCAACTATAAATAATAGACAGAAAATTGGGACCATCTGGCCCAAATTCCTTTTCTATTAGATACCCCCTCCCAACCTTTCCAAATACGCATCAAAAAAACCTCAAACACCAATTACTCAATTCCCCCCCCCCCCCCCCAGAAACTCTTATTTCGGACCATTATTTCTAAACCACCAAGGGAACCCGAACTAATGACCTTATATTTCATACAAAAAGAAGAACTCAATGGAGAATTATGTTTTCTCCATGTTAAGCATCACAGACACCAAAAAAACACCTCACAGACTTAGGATATCGGTCTCTCCCTCTCCCTTCTGCAAGGCAAATGCTACTGTATCCATATTGAATAATGGAATTATACTAATATAGGCCTCAAATGAAAATCTATCCTTATGACAAAATCTTCCCTATTCTTTCCACCCAAAATTACCCTAATGCTCCTGATGAAACTCCCACATCCTCCGTTACGCACTCGGCTATTACCAGCTCAATCAACCCACTTCCGGTCACAGGCGATTGCCTACCCAACCTCACTACCACCAATCTCACTCCAGAACCATCCTCACAAGTGGAGATTAAGAACCAGACTATGATTAGGTGACCCAACTCATCTGCTCACCCCTAATATAAACATTAACATAGCCCCGACTTCATGGGACTTCCTCTCCGCCACTCACCTCTCCTTACCCCTTCAGAGCATACCAATATGAGCCTTCCAGGCATTCCCTCACCAAGCACCCATACATGGAACAATATTATCCACAAACCCATATCTCCTCAACGAATTAACCTTAAATCGCCCAGATCCTCTAACCATCTCAGCTCCACCCCTACTACACCACCTCCCATCACTTCCAATCCTCATACACACTCATCTAAAAAATGTCCAGCTAATAAGGACCACCCCCCCTCTCAACATGGCGTCCCTTATAACATTACCCCGCTCCCCGACCTTCCAACGCAACCCCCAGCTACCTGTAAACCTGATTACTGGGTAATGCGAATCAATGAGATTAATCAGTGCCTAAAACATCTTAAGGAGGATATTCAGAGACATACAACCATAACATCTGATCTGTTGCTTTCTCAGAGTTCAAATAACAACATGATAAACAGAACTGAATCCCTTACAGACATTCAAACACTCCATGTCCCACACACAGCTATTGTGGGATCTGGAATTACACCTTACCCTAATGATGCTTCTCGCCCAAAGAGAGCAAATCCAGAATTGTCCAGCAAGGAGATCTATGAACACCTCCACTCAGTCCGAAAAGAATTCTAACAGTACCGATAAAAATCAAGTACAAACCATCCAAGTGAATCCTTTCAGAGAACCGAGCCTCAACCACAATGGAATAAACAAGAATAACCTCAAGTGCATTTTATTGTCACAGATGGCCTCTCTTCATAATAATAAGAAGCTAAAGTGCATGTTCCTCAATTGCAGATCGGCAAATACACACGCAGCAGATATCTAGGACCTCATTCACTCACACAAATTCGACATAGTTATCCTCACAGAAACATGATTAAACAACTAATCTCATCCCATCATAGATCTACTAGTCCCTCCTAGTCACTGGAATTGTATGCATCTACCACAATACTCTTTCAGTACGCCAATTGGAAACAATAGTTGTAACGATATGTGAATATCTTAGCATCAACATTTCATGAAACATCAAATTAATTTGTAATACATATGCATTCTATCACCCTCCGGGTATTAACTCTTTGTTCATTGAACAAGTCATAGAAATCATCACAATGAATGACAATCTTCAAGGACCACAGATCTTCCAGTGAGACTTTATTCTACCCTTGAATGACCTCATCGACCACTCAGTGAATCACCTAAAATCCTTTCTATTAAACCTTGATTTATTCCAAATTTGCGACAGGCCAACACACAACAAGGGGGAGACCTTGGACCTTGTTATCTCAAAAACTGACACTATTTCCCTAGAATCAATTAGTCCCTGTGACTGGACAGACCATTATCGCATCACCTTCCTTATCAATTTAAAGGCGATCCCTAAGCATGAACAACCGAAGAATATAAAACACTGGAAAAGGGATCTTCATAATATAGACCACAATTAACTAAATACCCTAGGCAAAAATACCTTGATCCCACAGACCAACATGGACGATGTCAATGAGCTCACAGACTACTACAACACTTCTATTCAGGAAGTCATGGGCTCCATCGAGCCCCTCCAACAAAAAAATATATCTAATAAAAAATCAAAGGGCTGGTTCAATGACAACCTGAACACAGAAAGATGCAATCTTAGAACAGCAGAAAGAGCTTGGAGATCCTCTCCATCCCTGAATTGCTAAAATGTCTAAGAACAACGAGGAATACATACAATAGAAGAATAAGACAAGAGAAAGCTAATTGTTTTAGAATACAGCTTGACCAAGCTAGAAATAGGTCTAAAAAACTACTCGAAATAGCCAAGCAGCAATCAAGTTACACATCCAACTTGTTAGTCTCCGGATCCAGCACCCATTAAAATTGCAATGAAATAGCCACCTTCTTCAAGGAAATTACCTCAAAGATAGAGAATGAACTTCAACTAGAAAAAGAACTACTACCGGCTACCCCCTTCAATTTCTCGTACACCACCCAGCTCATGGAAGGGGATGAAACATCATGGCCCCCCTCCAAAAATAATGCCTCTTGGAACACCTTCTCCCCAATCAGCGAACATGACATGTACAACATTCTTTCTTCCTTAAACCCATCTAACCACTTCACGGACCCTCCACCTCCTCGCATACTCAATGAGATCAAATCCTGTGTTCTCCCTCTATGGACCAAGATTGTAAATGGCTCACTACATCACGGCACTATCCCGGATTGCCTAAAAGATGGACAAATAACTCCCATTTTAAAAAAACCTACGGCAGACTGCTCTGATCCTAACAACTACCGACCCATCTCCAATATTTCTACTCTGGCAAAGCTCTTCGAAAAATGTGTCCAGAGTCAACTCTGCAAGCACATAGACATATATCAACTCCTCGACAAACACCAATCAGGCTTTCATCAAGATCACAACACCAACACTGCAATTACTCATGTAGTGGGTGACATATTAAAAATGCTGGATCAAAATGAATCATACCTTCTGATCCTGCTTGATTTATCGTCCGCCTTTGACACCGTCAAACTTGATAAACTATTGAACTTACTGGAACAAAGGATGGGCTTATCAGGGGTCGTATTACAATGGTTCTCCTCATTCCTCCAAAACAGATCGCTAAGAGTCAAAATAAATCAATCTCTTTCATAGTCCCATGCGATCACACGTCTACGGAGGGTAGTCTATCAATGAGACGACCATACAGACTGGATTCTAACCTGATTGTTGATGTTAGATGACTATATTAACTATACAATCGGCATAACTGAAGTGCCTAGGGTAAGCATAGGTCCTCTTTAATTAATTACTGCCCACAATTATACATGCAGTCAAACTAATCCCATATCACATTTACAGTCTCCAGAATCTCCATCCTGAAGAGATCCCGTAACCATACAGGGTCGAAACGTCGCTGCCAATTTATAGAGGATAGTTCAAGAAAGACTAGAACATAGTCTAGTACCTATGAAGTACTCATTCCTCCAAAACAGATCGCTAAGAGTCAAAATAAATCAATCTCTTTCATAGTCCCATGCGATCACACGTCTACGGAGGGTAGTCTATCAATGAGACGACCATACAGACTGGATTCTAACCTGATTGTTGATGTTAGATGACTATATTAACTATACAATCGGCATAACTGAAGTGCCTAGGGTAAGCATAGGTCCTCTTTAATTAATTACTGCCCACAATTATACATGCAGTCAAACTAATCCCATATCACATTTACAGTCTCCAGAATCTCCATCCTGAAGAGATCCCGTAACCATAGAGGGTCGAAACGTCGCTGCCAATTTATAGAGGATAGTTCAAGAAAGACTAGAACATAGTCTAGTACCTATGAAGTACTCTGAAACCTTTATGGACATCCTTTTACTCCAATAACCAACTCTCCCTTTTAAGAATTGTCACTGTAGATATGTTCACTGTTTTGGTTATGGTCACTCCACTTGGGTCACATAAGTCACGAATTTTCATTATGTATGTGTAAATAGTCTCAATACAAAGTATCAATATATGATACATTTTCTAAACTACAATTGAAAATAATAGCACTTACTTCGGCTGAAGTGAGTGTGGCATGAGAACTGTTTTGTGGGGCTGTTTTCTCTAGTCATATGTGTTCTTTGAAGTCAATTACTGAGTATAAATTAAAAGAAAAATAAATGTAATACATATTGTCTATATTGTATGCCAATTTTGCTTAAATGAATACAAGACAGTAATACCTTGTCAAAATATAAACGATTCTTTGATCTAATTGAGTTCCATGTGAACAACTGTAAATTGGCTGTTAGCTATACCCAGTTCACAGGGACGGATGGGTTGCTCTTGTTTTTGTTGAAAGTATTCTGCGTTAGGGCCATAGAAATAGGCAAGTAGTACGTTTTATTGTAGTTCCCTACCTACTACTACTTTATCAAAGTGGTAATAGGTAGGGAAATTTATGTACAGACTACTGTGCTAGTACCTAGTAAGTACTGTATTTTTTAGGAACGTTTGTAGGGTACTTTGCTGTACTCTCTCCATTTTGTTTTGCAGAATTAAATATGTTACAATTGTAAGTACCCTGTACTACACTATATTTCTGAAATTTGGGGCCAGATGTAGGTAAATCATATTTACCGACTCTTAAATACCGAATTTTACCGATTCGGTATTTAAGAGTCGGTAAATATGAAGTACCGAGATGTAGGTAAATCCAGATGTGGATTTACCGATTCTTTAAAAGTCGGTATTTACCGATTCGGTAAATACCGACCGGTAATGCTCCATTCATTCCTATGGGCTTTGAAGCCCATAGGAATGAATGGGGCATTACCGGTCGGTATTTACCGATCGGTAAATACCAACTTTTGGCAAGGGTGCAGGGGGTGTCACTTTGACACCCTCTAGCACCCCCAAAAAAGGTTCGGGGGCCATATGGCAGGCATACCTGCCCTAAGGGCAGGTCTGCCTGTCATATGGCACAGGTGTGCATGCACACATGTGCATGCACACCTGAATCGGTATTTCACCATCAAATTGAATTTGATGGTAAAATACCGATTTCTTAGGCCTTGTGGGACTCATAAGAGTCCCACCTACATATCGATTTTACAGATTCTGTAAATATACCGGTCGGTAAATTTACCGACCGGTATATTTACAGATTCGGTAAAATTACCGATCGGTAAATTTACCGAACGGTAAATTTACCGATTCTGCCCCCTACATCTCAAATTCCTTTTACCGGTCGGTAACGGCCGAATTTGGCCGTTACCGACCGGTAAAACCCTACCTACATCTGGCCCATAGTGTATTACAGTAATATTTACTTTGTTTTAATTTAATTAAGTACTGAAGTACTTCCTAGGTAGTACAGTGGAACTCCATAACATTATTAAAACATATATAGAAACTTATCATTATTTTTCAATACCTAGTACAACTTTACTTTTTATAAAACTGAGGTGGCATGGTGTGGGATATAATCATGGACTGAGATGTGGCCCTAGGGATTAATGGTGACTGAAATTAATTCAAGCATTCCGCCCATAACTCTTTTGTATACTTTAGTGTGTTGCCCCAAGTGGGAACAGTAAGCTCAGACGTGCATCCTGTGCCCACTGTGTCACGGAAACCAAGCTATACCTGGCTGATGAGCCCTAAGCCAAAAACGGTTCGGGTTGCTTTGTTTGGCTTCAATGAGGACCTGGCCTAACAGTTCATACTGGACTGTTCCCACTGGAGCTGAGGTGGCATGTTGTACAATATAATGTTGAACTGGAATGTGGCCCAAGTGATTACCTGTGCCTCAGATAAATTCAAGCATTCCATCCATCACTTTTTTATATACTTTGGTGTGTCCCCAGAAGATACATGAGAACTGGCAAGTGATAAAAGTGTGACCACATGTTGAATAATGAGTTGGTGGGACATGGTTTTATTAAGTATGTAAAGGTCTTCAAGGTATGAACTGTTTTACAAAATTCATGTTAGTTGTCTTAATCTTCAGACTTTATTTACCTGTACATAATGGGCAGTCTCCTCCAAATATCATGGGCGCAATGGTCTTTCTCAACAGAAGAGGTCATTAGTACACGCAAAGTGTGGGCGCCGCCTAGTGTGAGTTTTTGTGTCTGTGATCCACACTATCTACAAACACATAGTTAGAGTCTAGGCAAGTTACTAGTGAAATTGCTAATGTGTATAAATGATGCCAGAGCTAATGAACTTGTCACATTAACACTCATTCAGGGCATAAAGTTGATTTACGAATCACTGGAGATAGTTGTCAATATGGAAATTGGTAATGTAATTCAGGGTTTCCCTGGCATTTGTTACTTCACAAGATAAGTACCATCCTTTTATGAGCTTAGACTCTTTCATAGTACTTATTTTATTATTTTTCTATTGCATGCTGTTTAATTATACAGTATATGTAGCCTTTAAAGTACTTTTTAGAGTACTCTACGCTTTCCTATTTCGCCTTTTTTCATATGTTTAACATGTTAAATCTTTCTCTTTCTATCTTAATCCCATCAACTAAACCAAACCTCCGGTTTTATTCTGAACCAGAATTACCCCATCTTCCTCTGGCAGTCAGACATTTATTTACCTGTCTACCCCTTTTTAATGTTTGGCTTACTTTCAAAATCCTTTGTCATACCGGCCTTACATGCGTCACCACCACAAGGCTCCTCACGTGCCGGCATGCTAGACCATAATGCCCTCATGGCCCAATCTCACCGAACCCCTCACACTCTGAGTCCCGCTCTCCCTGCTAGGAAGGCAGGGAGGCCATCTGAGCTGTAAGCAGGAGATCGGGAGCAAACCAGAGCCCTCAGTGCGATTGAAATCGAAAGAGGAGGGCCAACTACATCGCCTAAACGCCCATTAGATGAAAGCATTCTAGGAGGCCGCCACGCACACTATCTACATGCGTGGCCAACATTTTAGATGATTGGGACATTTCAGCAGTTCCCAATACATCCTCCATTTTACATGTTTAGTAATAAGGAGGATAACAGTTACCAGCTCAATCTTCCGAGGCCAGTCAGCTGTTTAATTTTAAACAAACAGCTGATTTCTTCACTCGTCCCTCACGCTAGGTAGGAAAACAGCATAAAAAGTTAATTAAGATACAAAAAGCAATTTTAAGATAAATTAAGGATACCCACATGGCCTACTCCTTCTAATTATTTAAATAATTATTTAAGTTACTTTACCCCTACCAAAAATATGTCTGCATCCTCACCTCAATTAAATATTGAGGATAAATTAGAGGAACTAGTTAATTAGGCACTGGAAAATGTTTTGACTTCCCTTGATGAAACTATTAATTATAAAATCGAAAACATCTCCAATAAAGCACGGCCATCTACTAGTGGCCAAGATGAGGCAAGTAAGGCTCCAAGAAAGAGGGCTTCTGGAGGAAATATACCAAAAGGGGCAAATAAAAGTAAAACCTCCACTCCCTCATCACGCTCTCTAGGCGGTGACAAGATCGGTGCCTCAGGCACCCCAGATCGGCAAAAGAAAGGCCCTGAACTCCCTATCGCCATTGACAGTGATGATAATTTTGAACCAGAAATTGAGCTTTCTTTCTCTTCTGTGTTTGACACTGATGTCGAAGAGGTCAAAGTAAGAGGAATGAGAAGCTCTGAGGAGGCATCTAAGGCCTCGGGATCCAAAATGGGTATTGTGGATCCGTTTGGAGATGAGATGTTTGATCCATTGTTAATTAAACACCCCTTATTACAGGAGTGGACACCATCACAACACGTGGCAGACTACCTTTCAGTTTGGTTGAGGAAAGAAATTCCCAAAGAGGTTACGCCCTGAATGCCCACGTCCATCATTACCTGATAAAAAAGCTATGACTCCGGAACTTGACCCAAAGGTTGTAGCCTTTATAGCAAAAAATGCTAAAGACCCTAGCAAAGGCATCGGCAAAGGTCTGAAGTCTTGTCAGATACTATAGGCCCACTTACAAAGATATTTGAGATGGCCTAGTCAGCATACCTAGGGGATACCCCAATAAACCCTAAGGAGCTAAGAGAATGGGTTCAGAGGGCAATATGCCTGATAGGAATTGCCAATACTGCAATCTGCAAGGAGACACGCAAAGGGGTCCTACTTAAGATTGACCCGAAACGTATTGAATTAGCCAATAGAGAAGGGGGGCCTAGTTCCTAGGATCTAGTCTTTGGAGAAGATATTATTAAAGAGATGGCGAAATATGTTGGAGTCTTCAGCTCCATTAAAAAATCACAAAAGGAAATAAAAAAAGTTTTCCAGGATAGAGTTTTTGGGAGGGCCGTGAGAATGCGGGGTAATTTCCCTGGCCGTGGACTAGCTCCCTCATGACCCTTCCTGGGCCATGGCAGAAAATTCCAGAATACCTATGGCTCCCAGCATTTCTACCCTCAAAGATAGAGAAACCGTGGACGACCCTTCAGAGGCGATTGGAGACAACGCTCCTTCTCCTCAGCTAGTAACCTTGAAAGACCTTTCAGATATCCCTACTAGGGTGGGAGGGAGTTTGCGCCAATTCTCTGGCAATTGGAAATTAGTAACTCAAGATCCATGGGTCTTGGATACAGTGAGGGGATACAAGATAGATTTCCTCGACATCCCTTCCCAATGAAAACGCCCACAGGAGATTTCATGCTCACCCAAAGACAAGAAACTGGTCTCTCAGGAGCTGAAGGACCTATTAACGAAAGGGGCAATTATGGAGGGCACAGAATTAGGCTTCCTCAGCAATATCGTCCTGGTAGAGAAGACAAATAAGGAACAAAGACCAGTCATAAATCTAAAGGATTTAAATTATTGGGTAACCTACCACCACTTCAAAATGGAGGGAATACATCTTTCAAGAGACATCCTAAGAAAAGGGGACTGGCTGGCGAGACTAGACCTGAAAGATGCCTATTTGACAATCCCAATATGGGGACCTCACCAGAAATTCCTCCAATTTACATGGGAGGGAAGTCAATTTCGCAGTCTCCCTTTCGGACTATTATCCGCCACTTGGTGTTTCACCAAAGTACTAGGACCCATGACTACTTGGCTCCGGGAAAGGGGCGTGAGATTAATGATACATCTCAACGACATTCTTATAATGGCCCAATAAAACAGACTGTTTTTCTTCATACAGTCCTCGCAATTAGACTCCTAGAACGCCTAGGGTTTATTATAAACAAGAAAAAATCTTGTACAGTACCAAGCCAACAGACACAATTCCTGGGCTTTGTGGTAGATACTGTAAAAGCAGAACTCAAATTATCAGGAGACAAAGTAAGGAAAGTAAGAAAAGAAATAAGGAAGAAACTCTTAAAATAGACTTTTCCCCGAAGAATACTGGCAAGGATCATGGGTCTTCTATCGTCCACAGTGGAATCTAGTTTCCCAGGGCCACTAAACTATCGAGCACTGCAGAGGCTAAAAGCAAGGGCTCTGAGATCAACACAATCGTATTCCCAGATGGTCTCTTTAGACCAAGAATCAAGGAAGGAACTCCTTTAGTGGTTGAAGAATGCGGAGGCATGGAATGGCAGAGCCATTTGTGGGGAAGAAACAGACCTAGTAATAAAATCAGATGCGTGTTTGGAAGGATGAGGAGCGAGATGTGGGAACTCATCAACAGGGGGACGCTGGACAGATCAAGAGAAGAAAGTTCATACTAACTGCTTAGAATTACTAGTAGGTTATTTTTCAGTTTGCTGCTTCACACAGAAGTCAGTGAATTGCTGTGCAATGTTGCTTATGGACAATGTGTCAGCAGTACGGTATGTCAAAAAGCTGGGTGGACCCCATTCCAAGGTCTAACAGATCTGGCAAAGGGTTTCTGGGGATACTGCTTAAACAAAGGAGTATCAGTTATAGCAGAACACATTCCTGGTTTGAGCAATGGTGTATAGGACTGGTTCTCCTGGAATTTCAAGGACTCCAGCAACTAGAGACTAGACTTAGAAATATTCTTGAATATCCAATCCAGATGGGCTCCTTCAGGACGGATTTGTTTGCAGACCTGTTGAACACTCAGCTGAAAGAGTACTTCAGCTGGAGACCGGATCCTCAAGCTCAGGGGGTATATGTTTTTCTCCAAGATTGGAGAGGTTTAGCTCCCTATGCTTTCCCGCCATTTGCCATGCTGTCTCACCTACTCCTTCATGCTCAGCGTTACAAAGAGAGCATAGTAGTGATAACTCCCCTCTGTAGATCACAAGCCTAGTTTCCAATCGTCCTGGAAATGACATAGACTTCCCAATTTTAATTCCTTCATTCAGAGATACTCCAAGGTCCAGAAGGAGACATTCATCCCCTTATAGAGCTGGGCCTTCTGGTCCTGACGGCATGTTAGATTTCAGGAGACAGTAGTGAATCACATGGCTTTCGACAGATGGTTTCAGACTCATATCCGAGTCATGGGCATCTGGAACAAGGAAACCATATTGAGTGTCATGGGTTCGCTGGTGTTTTCAACGAGGTTATGATCCCGTTTCAACTGATTTAGTCCATGTCGTGAACTATCTTTCAGAACTATTTACATAAGGTCTGTCTTACAGAACCGTGAATGTTTATAGATCTTCTATATCTGCAGGACACTGCTTAGTGAACGGTGTTTCTGTCGGTCAGGATTTACTAACTAAAAAGATAATGAGAAGTATGAGAGTACTAAATCCTCCAACTGCTAAATATACCACCCTATGCAATGTTAGATATTTGTTATGAACCCTTACCTCCTGGGGCGAGAATTCTTCTCTTTCACTAAAACACATTTCTTAAAAACTTACAGTCTTATTATGTCAAGTATCCTTTAGCAGAACTTCAGATGTCAAAGCTCTAGATATTTCCAGCAGGGCTTTCCAACCAGAGGGTGTTTGCTTTTACCTCAAGAGAGAACCAAAACCATGTCTTCATCTATGTTTTAACCCTTCTTTCCTCAGAATGAAATACTCTGTGTGGTTAAATGCTTGAAAGAGTACGAACAAAGAACAGAAAGTCTCAGACTGAATGAGTCAATTACTAATTTCTGACAGATATTCTCATAAGGGAGTTTCTTCACCAGCTTTGGAAAGATGGGTGAGAGAAGTCATGTATAAAAGCGGTGTAGATGTCTCTATTTTGGAGAACACTCCCTCAGAGGTGCATCAGCTTCTAAAGCCTATATCTTTGGAGGGGGGCTGCAAGAAATCTTTAGGGCAGCAGACTGGTCAAATGATAGTATGTTCAAGAATTGCTATTTCAGACCAATCTCTAATGTGATTGATAATGTTTTTAGTGCACTTTGAACTTGCATAATGTTAGCCTCCGTGTCATGCCATAAAAATTAGAATTTTCACAGCCTGCTGGACAGAATGAGATTATCCCTCCACATTTTAATGTAACCCACCCTGATGTTACTGATGTTATTAAAGTTACTACGTGAATCTATTCTTTTATTCCAGAATAAGAATCTTGTTGTTCCCTGACCATTAGTAGGAAAGATGTCTTCAAATGAAGTTTAATCTCTTCTCGTTTAATTATTTTGTTCGCAGTTACACATAGAAGGAAGATGGCTGCTTGTTAGGGGACTTTATACCATATTGGAATGTTCATATTCTTCATCTGTTGCTGCTGAGCTGTGGTAATAAAAGAGATTTGCATAATCTTAGCCTCTGTGTCTTTAATAAAATCCATATTATCTGTCCAGCAGGCTGTGAAAAATCACAATTTGCAAATCACTGAAGATAGTTGTCAATATGAAAATTAGTAATGTAGTTTAGGGTTTCCCTGGCATTTGTTGCTTGTCGTAGGTATCCATGCTCTTTAGGGCAGGTTGAGCTCATCAGTAAGAACAGACAAAGCGAGGGTATCCATTGTTGCTGATTCACCCATCCCTCCATGGCTGTCAGTAGGTTAAGGGAAGTGATAGGATGAACATTGCTACTGCTGGATTTGGATTGCCAGCTTAGTACAAACTTGACAATTGCCAATTACCCACTCATGCGAGCAATACATTTTGAAATTGCCTTATCCCAAACCTAAGATGCAGTGAACAAATTACAACAGGAAGTCAGTCTAAGGAGGTATTAGAAAATTACTTTACATTCTGAGTTAGAACAAATTAAAAAAAAAATAGTTTTTTATTGAAGCCAGAAAGTAAAGATGCAAGTAAGATTCCACTGCTTTCAGAACCCAAGAAAATGAAACTTTGGGCCTTACCTCCCCAGTACTAGAAACTATGGGACATATTTAGAGTTTGGTGGATGGGTACTTCATTACAAGTGTGATGGATATCACATCCACTCATTAAAAGTAAATTAGGATATGATGCACCTGTAATAAGATGAATGGGATATCTGTCACATTTTTCATACAGCACCCATTCTCCAAACTGTAAATCAGGCCCTAAGCCTTAAGTGTATTCATACCCGCATATAAAATCATTTATGTCGTTTTCCTGCAATCAAACGGTCCACTCTCTTTTATCAAGGTTTACAAAACGAGTTGAGTAATTTATTAGCACAGGTTACTTCTCATATGAATTGTGCACAGCTCATACATCTAGGGTCGATTCCGATCCGGTAAAAAGAGCTCTGAATCGTCGTATGGAGCGTTTTTTCCCGGTACGAATCGTACCTGTAAACGTCCCGTACGTACGACGAAGTACGATTCGTACCAGGAGCCGTACTCCGTACGAATCGTATAGAGACCATACGAATCGTATCCCAGTACGATTCGCCCTCGGAACCCGCTGTACGTGACGTCTGTACAGTTCACGGCTGCTTTTTCCGACCCGGCAAGTACGATTCGTGTTGGGTACGCTCCGTACGACCCTTTTTCTACTGGAGCTGAAAACTCCCATAGAAGCAGAGTTGGCCCTGAAACAGGTATGGAACGGCCCCCCTCGGGTACGGTGCGTACCCCCCATGATCGTAGGGGTACGGCTCGTACACCCCATGATCGTAGGAGTACGGCTCGTACACCCCATGATCGTAGGGGTACGGCTCGTACACCTACAATCATGGGGTAGGGCTCGTACACCCCATGATCGTAGGTGTGCGAGCCGTACCCGTATGATCATGGGGTGTACGAGCCGTACGGTGTGTATGTGAATGTGCGCTTTTCCGTACGAATCGCCCTTACCTGACGTGGCCCGTATGAATCGCGTCCTGATCACCCGGTCTGGATCGTACTCGCCGAGTCGTATGGTGTGTGTATGAACCGTACGGAAACGGCTCCGGATACGAATCGTACGGACGGTGATTTTACCGGATCGGAATCGACCCCGTGGTGTTACAGTTAGAACATGGTTTAGCTGAGTGCCCTTCTGAGAAAACCAAGATCATAACTAATGTGTTTCTAGCCAGACCTGATACAAAAGAGAATAAAACCTTGAACATTTCAGAGCTAAAGCATTTATGTTTTGTAAAGGACCTGCTTTCAAAAGAGAAAAAGGAACAAAGTAATGCTCAAACATTATGCATGTACTCTAGAAAATTTGGATAATTTGTAAAAGATTGTCAAAGTGACCTAGGAATTAAACACCAGTAACTTTACAGAGAAATTACAGGTGGCAAAAACTGGATTTTCCACAAAGAAAGCACATGCTTCGTCAAGCAGAGAAAAACAGTTACAATTTAGTTAGTTAATACAATACAGTCATCTGTTGCTCATTTGATAGTTCCTTTAAAAATTATTCGATTAAGAAGGCTCAGAAAGCTATGGGGCCATGAAGTTTGCACACTTGTTACAGAAACCTGTGATAAATAAACAATTCCCTGAAGAGGTCAAGCTCTGGCTCTGCATGGCCCTTAAGACTGACATATTTCCACACACATGATTTACTCAATATGTTTTGGAAATCACCTGAAAACATTTGTTTTAAGTGCTGCATCTCAGTTGAAAGGGATTTTGGGCATGATGTACAAATGAATTATGATTATGGTATGAATCAGTGTTCCATGTCTGCTGAATACCGTTCTCAGTCATCCTTCAAAAGCATTAGCTTAAATAATAACAGCACCTGTTATTTGCTGTGCAGTTCCCTTGCCCTCTTAATGTGAGTAATGTCATGATCTGTTTGATGAGAAAAAACAGCTATATTAACTCCACACTGAAGTTATGATTGCAAGATTGATTTGGAACCTGAGTGTCTATACCTTGCATTCGTGTATATGCACTTTCAGAGTTGTAATAGAAAATATAAGACAATGGATAATGGGTATTCGAGACCATCACAGTTTCCACCCTTCCCTTAAACGGGGGTGATTTAAGTTTAAGAAAATCTATTTATTATAGAGCCATCGATAGTACCCTTTAACAATATTCTTTTAGATTCAGGTCAAACAAGCAAACGTTTTTGCCAAGCTTAGTCTTAGAGGAACATGCCATTTAGTTGGAGTCTGAGAGGGTAATGAATAGAAAACTGAATTTCACACTAAGGGGCCGATTACGATGGCGGTGAATCCTTATCCTCCGGGCCGGTGGAAGCCACCGCCGGCCCGGAGGATGAGGATTCACCGCTGTGGCATAGAAACCCCCCACCGCCAGGTTATGATGGTGGTGGGATCAGCGGCGGACAGATGGTCCGTCCGCCGCTGATCCACGGGGTGTGGACCACAATATGGTGGCGGTCTCTGCAGGACACCGCAAGCCACATTAGGATTGGTGCGGAAACATGCTTTTCCGCGGCGGCTTTCCCGCCGTGGAAAAGCATGTGGACCTTTGCTCTGGGGGCCCCTTGCGGGCCCCAGGGTGTTGGGGGGTGGGGGGTGCACATGGGGGTACCTATGGTACCCCCCTGCTTTGGCATGCACAAGGTGGCAGGCAACACGCGGTGCCCGCCACGTTGTGCATGTCAAAGGAAAACATGCATTTTTCACTTTGTGACGGGTGCTGCTTAAAGCAGCACCCGCCATAATGTTACATATAGAGGATGTGACCGCCAGGGTGGCGGTCACATCCTAATTCCAATGGAGGAACCGCCGCTGCCCCTGCGGACGGTCCCTCCACCTCGGGGGTGGCGGACGGACGCAGGTCCGTCCGCCATCATAATCGACCCCTAAGTTTGGAATATTTGAATAGTAGGTCAGACTGTTTGGAGTCTGTAATGCCCCAGCTGATTTTCAATTTTAATTAACTCAGTATGAGACCTTCCTCTTTTTGCCAATCATGATCAATATTTGATATCACTTCAGTAGAATTTTTGGGTTGTATAATTAGCCCAAAGGGAATTAAAATTAATAACAATGTCAACAGTAATTCACTGGTCTATGTCTACTTCTGCAAAGGTTGTACACCCCTTTGATGCTTCAGCAATTTTTTATAGAGGTATCACTTTTCACGTTTCTGAAGTAGTTATACCCATTACAAAACGTTTTCATTAAGGAGCTACCTTTCTTTGGTCCATAGAACCTAATGAAGCCCCTAATGTTTTGAAGAAACATTTTTCATATGCTCCAGTTTTTCAACACAACAAATGTTCCATTTTTTGTTGAGACAAATGTCTCATATCATGCCAAAGGGAGAGAGCTCTAACAAGTGTGCCAGAAATCATGCTTACATAACAACGTTCTTGAGTACTTCCCAGAACAAACTTGTCTCTATTTAATATAAGGCACTGCAAGGATGCTCACAGGAAGTTGAGGCGGTTGCATAGCCCATCCAGCAAACCCATTCTGTGAGTTGTGTACAGAGCGAAGACTGACACGAGGCAGGGCAGTCAACCACCCAACTCCTGAAGGAAGTGCAGAATGGGTATTGGCTGTATATAGTCAGTTGAGTGGCCACTTGCCAAGTGTTACGTCCTTGACCATCCCTGCGTGACCAAAGAGTTGCACAATGGGGATTATCCAGAGGGGCTAATCGTCAAAAGTGGAATGAGTGCAAATCCTGACCACAGGGTAAACTCTCCAGCCAACACTGCTGCAAATGGTCAAAGCTGGTTGTTGGCACCTGTGATGCGTTAGGTGTGGCAACTCTCACTGCACAAGGCACTGCGGGGTTGGGTGCCTGTGGCAAGATGGTGCAGGGCCGTGCTTCTGGGTAGGCCATGCACCCAATCCATCGCTTGGGCCCTTTAGCCATGTGGAGTGTGGGGGGCCACAGGGCCTTACAAATTCCAAAGTCAATCATCAAGAGACTGCCGCAGAAAGATGTTTATGAGAGCTGAAAACTTCCATAAACCATAGGTGTGTTTGTGAGGCCGTTGATAACTGACAGTTGTGCAATCAAATGAAATAGGTTTATAACTGCCAAAACAACTAGATAGCTATCCCATTCGGGAAGAAATGACATACTGTAAGCACTTTGGATGCAGACAATTTTACCAACTACTGCTTTCTCACCCTCCTACTTGTCACTAGAAAATCCCATAGAAAGTAGTCTGGTGGCTTTAAGATCTAAGAAACTACTTCTCCTTCAAGGTACCCCAGGTCTCTTTCCTGACCCCATCACCTTTAACCTCTACACAGAACTCATTTCAACGCTATTCACTGACACCAACATCAAGAGCCATCAATATACCAAGGCTCACAACACTATCACAGGAGTTCTGTGGAATATAACAAGAAGCTATTTCAAGTTTGCCTCAAAGTTCTTCTTTGACAATAACCCCAAACTACTTCAAATTCGAGCACTGACATCCAAAATTAACCTGAACAGCTTCAACCCCAGTCTAGCAGCCAACACACAATCACTTGGATTCATCCTTGAAACAGGCAGCTACTTCAAAGAACACATACAGGAAACCCAAGACTTGTTACCAGCTCTCCCTTCTGAAGAAAGTGAAATATTACCTACCCCAAAAGTGACTTTCGAATAACTGTATAAGCCTTATGTCTCTCTCATCTGGATGGAGGTAATGTGCAAGTCATCAGCTTCCCCAATACCATATTACCCACCAGAAAAGGAATCCTGCACATTGCAGGCAAGTCTTTTTAAACAAACTGAAAAAGTAAGACTGTTAATCCTGAACTCTGAAGCAAATTCATTGCCTTGCCTTCCTGGTCTATTTCACATTCAGTATCATCTGCATCTTGTACAAGTCTACCAGAAACAACATGCCTGCATATCCGGCCAAGAACATAATCACCTCAACAGGCCAAGGATGTATCAGGAGCCAAGACATTTCCAGATTATAAACAAAGAACTGTATAAAAGAAAATACACGCCGAAGGATCTGGAACAATATCCCTGTCAGCATCAAAACTGCACCTATACAAAATATAAACCAGTCATCCCTCAGATCTTTGCCCTTATTGTAAATGATAACGATTCAAGGGCCGTATGTACGAACCATATTTGTGGTCGCAACAGCACAATTTACAGAATTGGGATATTTGCGAATGCAAAATACTTTTTCTTATGTACAAATAACAAATTGCAATTTGGCGACAAATTACAGAATCACAATTTTGGTTTGCGACCCTTTTCCAATTTGGTATTTGAATGGGGCATGTTAGGACCACCCCTTCCTAATACTGAATCTGAATGATACATCTTAATGTTGTGCAGCTGGAATCCTGTCACAAAACATGGATACTTTATAGACTATAGAAGTGGAGAGGTAATACATTCACAACCGAAACGGGGTCCCCAGGCCTTTCCCTTTGTGAACATAAAAAAAGTTTGCTTCAGAGGAGGCAGAGGCCCCTGGGGGCCACTGTGTCTTCATACAGAAACAAAACCCTTTTTTTTTTTAAATAGTCTCATTTCCTTTAAGGGAAACAAGATTGCATTAAAAAAAGATTGCTCAATTAAAATGCGATTACAGACATGGTGGTCTGCAGACCCCAGCAGGCTACCATCCCTGAGATGGCTGCAGTTCAGTGCGTCACAATTTGCGACCAACCTCATCAATATTCATGAGGTAGGTTGAATTGTAACCCACTACAAATCATTCACAAATTACTGACCACACATGTTGCAAAAATACTGGTTGCAAATTGCAACCAGTATTTTGACACCAATTCTTAATGCATCTGGTCCCTAATCTCGGGCATGTGCCTGCTGTTTCTTCCTAGATAAGCTTGAGATCTACAACTATCATCACAGCCTGTCACTCCTGCAAGGCAACAAGTGCCATGGGACCTTCATTTCGCTCACATTAAAATGTGTAAATAATTCCACACAATGTCGATGTTCTAGGCAGGTTATTTCTCCTTTCTGTGCCTTTGTTCGCACAAACATGTGCAAGTTGAGCTGCTATATGGGCACCCTGGCAATTGCGCATTTCCAGAACAGGTCACTAGAACATTCCATTAACATTATAAATAATATTTTCTTTATTTACCATTTTATGGCAAGACCTGCTTTTTGTTGTTTTTAACAGATGTTTAACACCAGATCGCATCTGTGAATAGATGTTATATGTATGACTGAAGAGCTGGCTATTCAAAAGTGTTTTATTTTGTTATTAGCCTGTGATAGTTGAAATATCAGCTATGCCACATTCAGGTCAGAATAGTACAGCCTTTAAATTAAGATGATCTCACAGCTGCCAAGAGCAACTTCCAAGACGGGAGGAAGGCAGTCGCCACCTGGATGAAGGACAGCTGCCTCAAGCTTAATTCAGACAAGACAGACGTCATCAAACTGTGCTCCTCCCCCTCTACCTGGGATGACTCTTGGTAGCCCTCAGCGCCTGCTGTCTGAGACTTAAGATCACAGAAGACTAGACTTGCTCTTACATTTGTACCCAGGACAAAAAGTGGACTCCAAGGGTCATTAGGCTGGCCACTTGTTAAAGCTACAGGGACACAACAAGTTACAAGATGCCTTTTTCTGCAACTGCCCAGCTGACCTGTGGCAACTGGTTGTGGACTGGACCCTGTTGTGGCCCCTGTGTGACACCCTGTGAGTCTCCAAGTACCTTTCCTGAGGGACAGGGGCCTATAAAAGTGTTTACTCCTGTGGTAGATTGGAAATTAAAGGACTAAAGTCAGAATGTACATTTTTTTACCAGGAACCTGGTTATTGTTTCTGATGCGTGCTCCACCATGGCGATACCAAAGGGGATGAAGGACGGAGCGTTTGAGCAAATCAAACACTCACCCCAAGTCAACTCATCTGGCTTTAATCCATCATCATTCTTTAGCTCACTCCTCCACCCCAATTCAGACATCGCCATATGCAAATCAGTCTGACCCAGTGCCTAATGGGAACAGTCCAGCCCGAACTGCCAAGCCATGTCTTCCCGGGACTGGCAACAAGCATCCTGGGACCGGTTTCGGGTCCATAACCCTCAGCCAGGCTATCTTGAATCCAGTGGCAGAGTGAGCAAGGGACCCACGTCTGTGCATACCCTGCCAACTTAGGGAGAACAAAGCGATACCAAAGGGGATGATGTGCTCCACCATGGTCAGCTTAAAATTGTGCCTAGGTCATGTTCTACGATGACCATAAATTTTCATTCGCAGGTTGTGGTTTTTTCCAATTTTTCGGTTGTGGGTCAATGATTGATTTGTCAGATTCTATAGGTACCAGTATTTCTTTCTGGCAAAGGGATAACGACTGTCCAGTTATTGTTTTTTTTCTTAAAAGTGGATCAAATGTACTAAATAATGATATTTCCAGCTGGGATTTATTTCCATGACACATTTGTGGGAAACATATTTTAAGCAATGATCTGATTCTCTGACTCCTGCCATTCATGCTCTTGCTTGTCAGAAATAGCTGCAGGATACACCACATGTTTCCCAGCGACGAGCCTGAAAAGTCATATTAGATTGTGCTGACCTATTTGATTGATGCTATCATACCAGCAATAAAAATATAAAAATAGAAACAATTTTAAACGTCGAACGATAATGCTTGCCACATTTAATATCTAAATCGGGAACAGTCAATTCATGAAACTTTAAAATGAGCATCCCTTTTGCATTCATTATTTATGGTCGATATTCTGTTCTTGATGAAGTGATCTGCGGCAAAGGTTATAAACATGCCTGAATGATGCTAAAGAAATACTGTCTACACTGGAGCTTCCTAATGTCTGAGCATACTAAGAACGTGGCGTCCCTTTTGGTTCCTGGGGCTCGTCTGAGGGTGCAATCATTCCGAATGATGTGTCTAACTCCACAGACTGTCAATCAAAAAACCTGAACACGTGTTTGCCAGGAGGGCTTCAGGATAGGACTAGTGGTGGATGGTGAAGCAGATGTAAAATGGAATCAAATGCAAGAATGTGCACGACAGATGCTACTGGAGCTGCTGTACGCTTGCAATGTCTTTGTAACTTGCAGGGTTACTCTCTTGATACTACCTTTGCAATGATGGTGGCCAAGAGAGCCATTTTCCTGAAGTTTAAATCTGTGCTTCCTGCAGCAAAGTTCTCTTTTTGTGAGTTTAAGATTGTCATTTGAATTTTATAGATATCTACAAATAACAAAGAAATGCAGCATTCATTGCACCTGGCAGTGAAATTTGAAATAAAATGCACTGCAGTTCTTAGGCAGAGTTAGCACTGATGCCGCCGGTGCACTGCACCGGGCCCACAAGAGTGAGGTGTCCATTTTGTTCTGCACCAACAGGAGCTATTTTTTAATGCGGGCTTGCCCCAACATTGTTTTTATTATACCAGCGTCTGACTGTGACCTTCTCTGTTTACTTTTGGAAAGGTGGGGAGACAGGGAAGGAAAGGAGCAGAGACAGATCCCAGACAGACAACGGAATGGACTCTGTACTCTACGCAGGCATTGTATCTCCATTGTCAAGGGACAAGATGGTTTATAATAGGGTCACTGTATCATCAGTCATCCAATTCAACAGGCACTGGCAAAGCCAATAGGTCTCTTGTTCTGGATCCTACTGTCATTGCCAAAGGTTTTTAGCTATGCTGCACAGCATCCCTGATGCTATTCAGAATAGCAAAATAATTATAAATACTAAAAAGCCTAGAATGCGGCCGCTTGAGTCATTTTGTAGATGCACACACCATGCACTCACATGCCTATAAAAAGATACAGGCTCTTTTTTCCCTTTTTTCTCTTTTTATTGATCGATACGAGCTGAGCTGGGAAATAAAAAGAAAAAAACAGGAAACGCGAAATCGTTTTTTAAGCGGATGAGTGAGGAAAGCAGCACGCAGGAGGCTGAATCAACATATAGGGCATAGGTGGAGAGGAGGAACACAGTGGACCGGGATGGGGATATGAAGGAAAAGGGGTGCACGGGTGGTGTGTTCGTCACATTGGGGGTGGGAAGAAGCACACGAAGTCAGAGAGCAACCTGAGTCACAGAGAAGAAAAGAGAAGCACACTAGGGAGGCAGCTTGAAAACACATGCATTACTTCCTCGTCTGTCTTCCTCGCCACAGTAATTACTAGTGAGCATTCTGCTCCTACAGAAATTCCAAGTTAAAATGTATATACTAGTCTCCCTATCCCTCTGATAGAGTGCTTACAGCACTCTAAATTGTATGGGTGCATTATACTCATGGTTCAAACGCACTCACATGTATTTTTATTGTTTGCAGTGTATTATGTATATTAAATGCATTTATTCAACATCATAAGCATAGAAATGTAATGTGCACATTTAAATAGGATTTACATGTATTATAAACACTATCATTCCTGTATGCATAATGTGCAGGATGACATTATATTCATATAAATGTAACTGTGTGTTGTTTAAGTTGCCGGCATTGTAGTCCCAGAGTTGGAGGTGTTGTCGGTTTAAAATCTTTAGTTGCTAAAGAAATAATTAAATGGATCCCTTTTGTGTGCCAGGACAGTATGTTCTCATTCCACTGCAGGTGCAAGAATCCAACCTCGTTATTTTTAGTTTAAGGAGATAACCGGAATGTCTTTGAACAGTCTCAAAAGCGAGAAGGGAGGCTGCCCTCTGTGCCTGGCCTATCTGAACCTCAAGGCCACTGGAAGACAAGAAGAACCTAATTAAAAGAGTCAATGGAAAGCTACTGGGGAATATTGCAAGTGAAACAATTCATCATGTGATACATTTGGGGGGTCTGAATTTTGTCTTTTTGCATGATGCGCAGGGGCAGAAAAATCAGACTTCTACATTTTCTGAGGAGAAGAAGCATCTTAAGAATGAGCTCCACAGTTGTTTTTGACCCATTTGACATGAGTACTTCTTAGGAAGTCTACATGTGCTGACACCTTTGGGAGATGATATAGGGAAAATAGGCAAGATCGTGAATGAGAGTAGTGTAGGGAAAGATAACATGTTTTTCCTAATAAAAAAGGATTTAGACTTAGCCTCACTCCTGGGTTGCATTTTGATTCTGGAGTACATCACATTGTGTCTTCTATGCCGAATTAATTATATACGTAGGTTTAAATTGTAAATATACTTTTGAAGTGTTTACTCCCCTCAACCACTTTCAGCACGCAAATAAAAGACCATCAGTGCTAAATTTGGAAGGACAGGCAAGGACTAAATGTAGCATAATCAAGTGGTTGCAGAGGATGGTTTGCCTCCAAAGGGAGTGGAGAATGAGGGATTCTGAGTAGAAGCGGAGGAAATTTGGGCTCTGGAATAGACAGTGGCGAAAAACGAAGATTGATGGAGGTTGGCGGATGCTGCTGGTGCAGCCGAAACAGTGGTAGCGTGAGTATGAAACTGTGTGGTGTGCTAGATTGCGGTGATGAATTAATTGTGTGATGTCTTGCGAAGTGGGAATCTAAGTTGAGTGATTGTGGGTTAATTAGTTTACTGGTCTGGACACGTGCAGATCAGGAAGTTTGGTGAGCGGACTCAAGAGAAGTCCAAGATCTCGGGATAGTTTTGTATATGTGATTGTCCGATCAAAATTGTGGGTGTCGTGAAGTGCTATCGGTGATCCACTTGTGATAGGGAACTTTGTGTGAATGTAGGAGTAACGTCGCGGTGGAAGCCTCAGGTACCGGGGTAGACTAGAGCGAATGGGTGACCAATGCGGTCCGGGGTCACAGCGGATGTTCTTGTAAGAGTGATCTATCGATCTTTTAGCGGACGGACAATTACTTGTTTATGTGACTAAGTTATTGTGGCTGTAGTAGGAAGCAGTTACTTGGTTAATAACTTTTGGTTATACAGTTACTTGTAGTACAAATGTGTGAGCGAGTGTACGTAGTGAAAATGAGGAGGGTGAGCCGCTGCAATGAGGGATTTCTGACATTAGTGCACGCTGGGATTGGTCGGTTGGTGTAACGCAGCGCTGGGATTGGTGGAAGTTCGTCAGAAGTTTAATATTGAATTCTGGATTGCAAATAATTGATTTTCACAATGAGATGATTTAAGGTGTTGCGTGATTTATGTAGAGGCGACACAGGGGTGGTAACTCGGATGGCAGAAGAAGCTCCACCAGAGGATACCCCGGCACATTATATGGCAACCAATGTAGGACTCCATACTACAGTGTGGCTGCAAAATTGGCACAAAATTACAGAGAAAGAGGGAGAATTGGCTTTCCCTTGTTATAGGTCATTTCGGATGTACCATCTGAGAGGAGTGATGTCTTCCCTGAAGCCTCCAGCTAGACCAACGCAATTTGAGGCATAGATGAGAGCAGCAATGGCAAACAGAAGAGAAGCTTCACAGGGAAGAATTACAAAGACAATCAAGGCATATCAGGATGCTAGGTGGGATTGCACAGCTGAAGAGATGGAGAGTAGACACCACAGACGGAGAACGCTTATATCCATTCAGGTTGCTAAAAGGAGGGTCTGAAGGACAGAGTAAGACAGAGGCGGACAGTGATACAGATGATAGCTTTCTAGAGAGATTACTAGCAGAACATCCTCCACCTTATGACTCCAGATTGGAGCCGGACAGAATGCAGAAACCTGGGGAAGCTTTAGGAGTAGGTCAAACAGGTTTAGCGGAGCAGACACAGGAGTAAGAGGAACAATGGCAGTGGGAATAAGAATTCCAAGAGAATCTGGAGGGCCAGGATATACAGATCTTGAATGTGACAGAGGTACTTGTACTATGCAGTTACCAGACTCTCTTACGGTACCAGTTACAAATGGACCTGTGGTTTTGAACTATAACTCAAATGAGAAAGCAAGTGAAAGTCAACAGCAGACCAGAGAAGGGGAAGAGACTATGTCAGGAGGGAGTCTTACAAGGAGTGGAACAGGTATGGCTCAGATGCCAGTGGAAGCTAGAACTCCATTGCCAGCTACTGCTGATCCATCAAGGATGGACAGTGGGTCAGAACAAAGACGAACAGGAACTTTGGCAAATTCTAGGTGAGACGTCAGAATGTGGGTTCCACCAGTGAGGGAGCCAATGATGTCAAGAGAAGAACTGGAGACAAGATGAGAGGCACCTAGAGTACTATTCAAACCACAGGGTATGTGTGAGGGTAACCATTGAAGAAGTCAAAGCTGTGAGAGAGAAAGTCGTCCAGTGTTGAGAATGGAGGAGAGTGCAGGTCCAAGAAGGGCACAAAGCTACGGCAGGGAAGAAACAGGAAGTGAGAGGGGTCAGAGAATCATACAAGTGGCAATGAAGGCACCATTGTTAGATGTGGTAAGATTGGAAGTTGAAATAGATGACGTGAAAGAAGGGAATCTGCCATTGGACAGGATTGAAACTTATGACCCAAGCGTGTTTCTATTTGTAGCTAAGGATGTTACTAAAAAGGCAAAGTGAGCTCATGAAGCACTGGTACAGTGAGCACGGAGGTATGAGGTGTATCTGACCAAGACGAAATTGATGCAGGGAAGTTGCCGATTGAATTATACGGATCAAGATTTAGAGGAAAAGCGAACAACAGGATTAAAGGTACAAATTAGAGATTTGATCATAGCAATGCGACCATGGAGAGAATTAGACAAATGGGAAGAAAGGTGGTCGAAAAAGAAAAGTGCCAAGAAAGTGATAGGAGATACTCCGCCTCCAGGTGGAGGGATGGGAGCATCAGAAAATTTCCCTCTGTGAGAAGTACAGAATGGGGGTATGTACATGTGCCATGGAGCAGGGGTGATTTGGTAGCATTCACTAATGATTTTCTTCGGCTGAGGGAGAAACCTGTTGACTGCTATAAACAAATTGATAGGTTTGTTAAGATTTCAAAGGTGTTATGGATTGATTTGAATACCTTGTTTGATATAGTTGTTCCAGGTGATCTATGAACGGCATGTAATATTGCAGTTGATTGGCCTGCTGCAGAACTGGCTAGAGATGCTGTGACTAATGGTCGTTCGGCTGAGGTAATGAAGAAATATAAACAAGTGATTACGTGGTTGCAGTCTAAAGTGGCCCCGCAGACTGTTGAGTGGCTTAAAATTGATCGTACTACTCAAGATCCTAAAGAATCGGTACATGACTATTATGAGAGACTTTTAGTGGCATTTAAACAACATAGTGGATTGGATACCGTTGAGCTGAAAGATATGGGACAGTTTGTTTCGAAGTTTGTGTTAGGATTGTGATCTGATATCAGTTTGATGATACAACACCCCTTGATATGTTGGCAGAATAAAACAGCAGGCGAAATTTTGCGATATGCAAAATACTGCAGTGAACAGGTAGAGGCAGCACACAAGAAAACAAAGGAAAAATTGATGTTGATACAGTTGAGGAATGCCGAAAGGCCTGGCTGGGTGCATGGGGTTGGAGGAGTGATAGATCGAGGAAGAGGAAGTGGTAGAGGAATGAACCAACAGATTGTGTCTCAACCTGGACAGGGCAGAGGAAGGGGTGCAGATGCTGGTACGGAAGCTGAGTGGGTAGCAGATCAAAAACGTGTCACAGCTTGTCATTATTGTCACGAAATCGACCATTGGAAGCGCGAGTGTAGATTGAAGCCAGCAAATCAATTGCAATATGAGGGAGAGGGACAAATGTCAGAAGGTGTGGATACTGTGACAAGACCCAGATTCATGTATGGGAGAGGTTGTGAGTCCCAAATGCAGATACCACAGCCTCCAAGAACACCCATGTGTAATCAGACATATCTTCAGATACCTTATTTTGATATACAAGACAGATTAGATCAAATAGAAGGCCCTCATGAGTATGAGACAGGGTTTCAGGGAGAGTGCACTTTTGGTGCTGCCTTGGAAGTGGATCAAATCTGACCCTCTGTAGATGCAGAGGTGAATGGACTTCCTGTTACCTTTCTGTTAGATACTGGAGCTGCACGCTCCACAGTACAGACTGAAGTGGTCCCAAATGTATTCCTGTCAGGAAAATGGATTCAAGCGGTGGGAGTAACCAATTTGAAAATGACTAACCCGTTAACAAATAAATTACCTGTGAGAATAGGACCCTTCCAGGACAAACACCAATCTGTGGTGTGTGATTCCAGTCCAGTCTGTCTATTGGGACGAGATCTTTTGTGCATGCTAAATTGTACCATATCTTGCACTCCGAGGGGTGTGGAGTTGCAAACCTATGATGATGACGCTGATTTTAAAATGGCCAATATGTGTTTGTGTGCAGAGCTGTTCGTGGTTCTCACAATAGAAGACCTACCATATGACTTGAGAGCTTCAGTTTTTCCGAAGGTGTGGGATTTCACGGGTGAGGAGATAGGATTGATTTGAGGAGTTAAACCTGTTAAGATACAGGTCAAACCAAATGCTGAATTCCCACGAACCCCGCTGTATAAATTGACTCCAGAAACTGTGGCTGGAATACAACCTGTAATCGAGTCCATGATTGCACTAGGCATTCTGAAGGAGATAAGAGGAAGTCCCTGTGACTCACCTATAATGGGACTAAAGAAGCCAAGCGGCATTTTCAGGATAGTGCAGGATTTTTTGCAGGGTCAATGAAATTGTGATCCCATGTTGTCCTGTGGTACAGAAACCAGCTGTTCTATTATTTCAGATACCATGAGAAGCAGAATGGTTTACAGTCATCGATTTGTGTCAGGTGTTTTTCTCCATACCACTCCATGAGAATAGCCAATATATTTTTGCGTTTAGGATGGATGACCGTGTGTTAATATGATGAAGAATCCCACAAGGGTATACAGAAAGTCCCTCTATCTTTAGCCAGTGTTTGAAAAAGAATCTTGAAGGGCTGGTAATGCCCAGGAGCTCAGTCCTGGTACAGTATATCGATGACCTTTTGGTCGCGTCAGAGACTGAGGAGGCTTGCAGGATCGATACAGTGGCTTTGTTTAATCATTTGGCCGAGAATGGACACAAGGTGTCCCCAAACAAGCTTTAGTATTGTCAAACAGAAGTGCAGTATCTGGTTCACCGAATTGAAAAGGGAAAATGAAGGGTGTCACCAGATCGCATAGAGACGATTCTGCAAATGGGAACTCTGAAAACACAGAAAGAAGTCTGCATGTTTTTGGGAATGGGAATGCATTTATTCAACATCCTAAGCATAGAAATGCAATGTGCACCTTTAAATAGGATTTACATGTATTAGAAACACTATAATTCCTGTATGCACAATGTGCAGGATGACATTATATTCATATAAATGTAACTGTGTGCTGTTTAAGTTGCCTGCATTGTAGGCCCAGAGCTGCAGGTTCTTGTCGGTTTAAAATCCTTAGTTGCTGAAGAAATATTTAAATGAATCCCTTTTGTGTGCCAGGACAGTATGTTCTCATCCCGCTGCAGGTGCAAGAATTCGACCTCATTATTCTTAGTTTAAGGAGATAACCAGAATGTCTTTCAAGAGTCTGAAAAGCGAGAAGGAGGATGCCATCCGTGCCTTGCCTATCTGAACCTCAAGGCCACTCGAAGACAAGAAGAACTCAATTAAAAGAGTCAATCGAAAGCTACTGGGGAATATTGCAAGTGAAACAATTCATCAGGTGATACATTTAGGGGGGGCTGAACTTTGTCTTTTTATATGATGCGCAGGGACAGAAAAAGTAGACTTCTGCAGAATGAGCTCCATAGCCTTAAGTCATTTTTTACCCATGTGACGTGAGTACTTCTTAGGAAGTCCACACGTGCTGACACCTTTGGGAGATGATATAGGGGAAATAGGCAAGATCCTAAATGAGAGTAGTATAGCAAAAGATAACTTATATTTTTTCCTAATGAAAAAGGATTTAGACTCAGCCTCAGTCCTGGGTTGCATTTTGATTCTGGAATTCATCACATTGTGTCTTCTATGCCAAATTAATTATATACGTAGGTTCGGCTCTGTATTGATTTTTATCTACCTATATTCTGTAATTCTGAGGTGCGTGTATATTCAATTATTTTTGGCCTTATAATAAAATTCATTAACTGGAATTCGGAGTCTGTGGTCTTTTAAACATGACTAAATTATAAATATACTTTTGAAGTGTTTATTCCCCTCAACCACTTTCAGCAGGCAAGTAAAAGACCATCAGTGCTAAATTTGGAAGGGAAGGCAAGGACTACATTTAGCGTAATCACCTCCAATATGGCCACCAGTGACTACAGGTCAGAGCACAACCTGTTTTATTGTTTCTGCTCTACTCCGAGTGCTGTTTCTGTTCCAGATGTTCAGGTAGGTAGTGGCTGGGGTTCTGCTCTAGCGGACTCTTGGGCCCTGTGAAGTGGGGGGTTTGTGTTACGTGTCTCCCCCTTTCTTTTTACACTTTATTGGGCACTTCCTCAGCAGTCTTGCATTAGCGGACACTCGGAGGTGCGGTGGTGTTGGACAGTGCATTGGATGCATTAGATCTGCCGAGTCCTGCTCTAGTGGACTCGGTGGGTCTTCAGTGTGTCTTCGGTTATTGCCGCTTGGCTCCCTGTGGGGTTCGGAGGGATGACTGGGTCTTTGCATGGCTCCATCCTCCCCTGTCTCTTACCGGCTTCCGCGGGATGGAGGCTTGAGTCTTCTGCGCTGGTCATCCGCCTGTGGGGGCGTGACTTCCTGCGACTCATTGCTGGTCACCGTGTTGAGACTGCGCCTTATGCAGGGGCTAATTGACTTGGCGTACGAGCTAGGGGCATGCTGATGGCCATCCAGAAGCATTTTTCAATGGTTACGCTTTTTAGGCATCCTAGCTTGCCGTAGTGGATTATTCTTAACAACAAGGGGTGGTGAGGGACAATGAGCTAAAAAACGGTGTGGGATTTAGCCCTGATCTCTTGACTGGGTGAGAGTATTCTGCTTAATTCAGAGACTCTGTCCATCACCACCCCTTGTTGTAAATATTTTTGTCCACCCTAAGCGTGGAAGGGTATACTCAGATGTGAGTCCCTTGCTCATTGCACCATCAGGATTCAAGCAAGCCGGGCCAAAGACGGCTGAAATGCCAGAAACCGGTCCCCGGAAGCTTGTTTCCTTCCCAGTGTAAGAATTGGCTTTTGTAGTCTGGTCTGCCCTGTTCCCATGATGCACTGGGCCAGGGACAGACTAATTTGCATACAGCCAGGTTCTGAAACTGGGATGGTGCAATGAGCTAAAAATCGGTGTTGGATCTAGCCCTGATCTCTTGACTGGGTGAGAGTATTCTGCTTAATTCAGAGACTCTGTCCATCACCACCCCTTGTTGTAAATATTTTTGTCCACCCTAAGCGTGGAAGGGTATACTCAGATGTGAGTCCCTTGCTCATTGCACCATCAGGATTCAAGCAAGCCGGGCCGAAGACGGCTGAAATGCCAGAAACCGGTCCCCGGAAGCTTGTTTCCTTCCCAGTGTAAGAATTGGCTTTTGTAGTCTGGTCTGCCCTGTTCCCATGATGCACTGGGCCAGGGACAGACTAATTTGCATACAGCCAGGTTCTGAAACTGGGATGGTGCAATGAGCTAAAAAACGGTGTTGGATCTAGCCCTGATCTCTTGACTGGGTGAGAGTATTCTGCTTAATTCAGAGACTCTGTCCATCACCACCCCTTGTTGTAAATATTTTTGTCCACCCTAAGCATGGAAGGGTATACTCAGATGTGAGTCACTTGCTCATTGCACCATCAGGATTCAAGCAAGCCGGGCCGAAGACGGCTGAAATGCCAGAAACCGGTTCCCGGAAGCTTGTTTCCTTCCCAGTGTAAGAATTGGCTTTTGTAGTCTGGTCTGCCCTGTTCCCATGATGCACTGGGCCAGGGACAGACTAATTTGCATACAGCCAGGTTCTGAAACTGGGATGGTGCAATGAGCTAAAAAACGGTGTTGGATCTAGCCCTGATCTCTTGACTGGGTGAGAGTATTCTGCCTAATTCAGAGACTCTGTCCATCACCACCCCTTGTTGTAAATATTTTTGTCCACCCTAAGCGTGGAAGGGTATACTCAGATGTGAGTCCCTTGCTCATTGCACCATCAGGATTCAAGCAAGCCGGGCCAAAGACGGCTGAAATGCCAGAAACCGGTCCCCGGAAGCTTGTTTCCTTCCCAGTGTAAGAATTGGCTTTTGTAGTCTGGTCTGCCCTGTTCCCATGATGCACTGGGCCAGGGACAGACTAATTTGCATACAGCCAGGTTCTGAAACTGGGATGGTGCAATGAGCTAAAAAACGGTGTTGGATCTAGCCCTGATCTCTTGACTGGGTGAGAGTATTCTGCTTAATTCAGAGACTCTGTCCATCACCACCCCTTGTTGTAAATATTTTTGTCCACCCTAAGCGTGGAAGGGTATACTCAGATGTGAGTCCCTTGCTCATTGCACCATCAGGATTCAAGCAAGCCGGGCCGAAGACGGCTGAAATGCCAGAAACCGGTCCCCGGAAGCTTGTTTCCTTCCCAGTGTAAGAATTGGCTTTTGTAGTCTGGTCTGCCCTGTTCCCATGATGCACTGGGCCAGGGACAGACTAATTTGCATACAGCCAGGTTCTGAAACTGGGATGGTGCAATGAGCTAAAAGACGGTGTTGGATCTAGCCCTGATCTCTTGACTGGGTGAGAGTATTCTGCTTAATTCAGAGACTCTGTCCATCACCACCCCTTGTTGTAAATATTTTTGTCCACCCTAAGCGTGGAAGGGTATACTCAGATGTGAGTCCCTTGCTCATTGCACCATCAGGATTCAAGCAAGCCGGGCCGAAGACGGCTGCAATGCCAGAAACCGGTCCCCGGAAGCTTGTTTCCTTCCCAGTGTAAGAATTGGCTTTTGTAGTCTGGTCTGCCCTGTTCCCATGATGCACTGGGCCAGGGACAGACTAATTTGCATACAGCCAGGTTCTGAAACTGGGATGGTGCAATGAGCTTAGAAACGGTGTTGGATCTAGCCCTGATCTCTTGACTGGGTGAGAGTATTCTGCTTAATTCAGAGACTCTGTCCATCACCACCCCTTGTTGTAAATATTTTTGTCCACCCTAAGCGTGGAAGGGTATACTCAGATGTGAGTCCCTTGCTCATTGCACCATCAGGATTCAAGCAAGCCGGGCCGAAGACGGCTGAAATGCCAGAAACCGGTCCCCAGAAGCTTGTTTCCTTCCCAGTGTAAGAATTGGCTTTTGTAGTCTGGTCTGCCCTGTTCCCATGATGCACTGGGCCAGGGACAGACTAACTTGCATACAGCCAGGTTCTGAAACTGGGATGGTGCAATGAGCTAAAAAACGGTGTTGGATCTAGCCCTGATCTCTTGACTGGGTGAGAGTATTCTGCTTAATTCAGAGACTCTGTCCATCACCACCCCTTGTTGTAAATATTTTTGTCCACCCTAAGCGTGGAAGGGTATACTCAGATGTGAGTCCCTTGCTCATTGCACCATCAGGATTCAAGCAAGCCGGGCCGAAGACGGCTGAAATGCCAGAAACTGGTCCCCGGAAGCTTGTTTCCTTCCCAGTGTAAGAATTGGCTTTTGTAGTCTGGTCTGCCCTGTTCCCATGATGCACTGGGCCAGGGACAGACTAATTTGCATACAGCCAGGTTCTGAAACTGGGATGGTGCAATGAGCTAAAAAACGGTGTTGGATCTAGCCCTGATCTCTTGACTGGGTGAGAGTATTCTGCTTAATTCAGAGACTCTGTCCATCACCACCCCTTGTTGTAAATATTTTTGTCCACCCTAAGCGTGGAAGGGTATACTCAGATGTGAGTCCCTTGCTCATTGCACCATCAGGATTCAAGCAAGCCGGGCCGAAGACGGCTGCAATGCCAGAAACCGGTCCCCGGAAGCTTGTTTCCTTCCCAGTGTAAGAATTGGCTTTTGTAGTCTGGTCTGCCCTGTTCCCATGATGCACTGGGCCAGGGACAGACTAATTTGCATACAGCCAGGTTCTGAAACTGGGATGGTGCAATGAGCTTAGAAACGGTGTTGGATCTAGCCCTGATCTCTTGACTGGGTGAGAGTATTCTGCTTAATTCAGAGACTCTGTCCATCACCACCCCTTGTTGTAAATATTTTTGTCCACCCTAAGCGTGGAAGGGTATACTCAGATGTGAGTCCCTTGCTCATTGCACCATCAGGATTCAAGCAAGCCGGGCCGAAGACGGCTGAAATGCCAGAAACCGGTCCCCGGAAGCTTGTTTCCTTCCCAGTGTAAGAATTGGCTTTTGTAGTCTGGTCTGCCCTGTTCCCATGATGCACTGGGCCAGGGACAGACTAATTTGCATACAGCCAGGTTCTGAAACTGGGATGGTGCAATGAGCTAAAAAACGGTGTTGGATCTAGCCATGATCTCTTGACTGGGTGAGAGTATTCTGCTTAATTCAGAGACTCTGTCCATCACCACCCCTTGTTGTAAATATTTTTGTCCACCCTAAGCGTGGAAGGGTATACTCAGATGTGAGTCCCTTGCTCATTGCACCATCAGGATTCAAGCAAGCCGGGCCGAAGACGGCTGAAATGCCAGAAACCGGTCCCCGGAAGCTTGTTTCCTTCCCAGTGTAAGAATTGGCTTTTGTAGTCTGGTCTGCCCTGTTCCCATGATGCACTGGGCCAGGGACAGACTAATTTGCATACAGCCAGGTTCTGAAACTGGGATGGTGCAATGAGCTAAAAAACGGTGTTGGATCTAGCCCTGATCTCTTGACTGGGTGAGAGTATTCTGCTTAATTCAGAGACTCTGTCCATCACCACCCCTTGTTGTAAATATTTTTGTCCACCCTAAGCGTGGAAGGGTATACTCAGATGTGAGTCCCTTGCTCATTGCACCATCAGGATTCAAGCAAGCCGGGCCGAAGACGGCTGAAATGCCAGAAACCGGTCCCCGGAAGCTTGTTTCCTTCCCACTGTAAGAATTGGCTTTTGTAGTCTGGTCTGCCCTGTTCCCATGATGCACTGGGCCAGGGACAGACTAATTTGCATACAGCCAGGTTCTGAAACTGGGATGGTGCAATGAGCTAAAAAACGGTGTTGGATCTAGCCCTGATCTCTTGACTGGGTGAGAGTATTCTGCTTAATTCAGAGACTCTGTCCATCACCACCCCTTGTTGTAAATATTTTTGTCCACCCTAAGCGTGGAAGGGTATACTCAGATGTGAGTCCCTTGCTCATTGCACCATCAGGATTCAAGCAAGCCGGGCCGAAGACGGCTGAAATGCCAGAAACCGGTCCCCGGAAGCTTGTTTCCTTCCCAGTGTAAGAATTGGCTTTTGTAGTCTGGTCTGCCCTGTTCCCATGATGCACTGGGCCAGGGACAGACTAATTTGCATACAGCCAGGTTCTGAAACTGGGATGGTGCAATGAGCTAAAAAACGGTGTTGGATCTAGCCCTGATCTCTTGACTGGGTGAGAGTATTCTGCTTAATTCAGAGACTCTGTCCATCACCACCCCTTGTTGTAAATATTTTTGTCCACCCTAAGCGTGGAAGGGTATACTCAGATGTGAGTCCCTTGCTCATTGCACCATCAGGATTCAAGCAAGCCGGGCCGAAGACGGCTGCAATGCCAGAAACCGGTCCCCGGAAGCTTGTTTCCTTCCCAGTGTAAGAATTGGCTTTTGTAGTCTGGTCTGCCCTGTTCCCATGATGCACTGGGCCAGGGACAGACTAATTTGCATACAGCCAGGTTCTGAAACTGGGATGGTGCAATGAGCTTAGAAACGGTGTTGGATCTAGCCCTGATCTCTTGACTGGGTGAGAGTATTCTGCTTAATTCAGAGACTCTGTCCATCACCACCCCTTGTTGTAAATATTTTTGTCCACCCTAAGCGTGGAAGGGTATACTCAGATGTGAGTCCCTTGCTCATTGCACCATCAGGATTCAAGCAAGCCGGGCCGAAGACGGCTGAAATGCCAGAAACCGGTCCCCAGAAGCTTGTTTCCTTCCCAGTGTAAGAATTGGCTTTTGTAGTCTGGTCTGCCCTGTTCCCATGATGCACTGGGCCAGGGACAGACTAATTTGCATACAGCCAGGTTCTGAAACTGGGATGGTGCAATGAGCTAAAAAACGGTGTTGGATCTAGCCCTGATCTCTTGACTGGGTGAGAGTATTCTGCTTAATTCAGAGACTCTGTCCATCACCACCCCTTGTTGTAAATATTTTTGTCCACCCTAAGCGTGGAAGGGTATACTCAGATGTGAGTCCCTTGCTCATTGCACCATCAGGATTCAAGCAAGCCGGGCCGAAGACGGCTGAAATGCCAGAAACCGGTCCCCGGAAGCTTGTTTCCTTCCCAGTGTAAGAATTGGCTTTTGTAGTCTGGTCTGCCCTGTTCCCATGATGCACTGGGCCAGGGACAGACTAATTTGCATACAGCCAGGTTCTGAAACTGGGATGGTGCAATGAGCTAAAAAACGGTGTTGGATCTAGCCCTGATCTCTTGACTGGGTGAGAGTATTCTGCTTAATTCAGAGACTCTGTCCATCACCACCCCTTGTTGTAAATATTTTTGTCCACCCTAAGCGTGGAAGGGTATACTCAGATGTGAGTCCCTTGCTCATTGCACCATCAGGATTCAAGCAAGCCGGGCCGAAGACGGCTGCAATGCCAGAAACCGGTCCCCGGAAGCTTGTTTCCTTCCCAGTGTAAGAATTGGCTTTTGTAGTCTGGTCTGCCCTGTTCCCATGATGCACTGGGCCAGGGACAGACTAATTTGCATACAGCCAGGTTCTGAAACTGGGATGGTGCAATGAGCTTAGAAACGGTGTTGGATCTAGCCCTGATCTCTTGACTGGGTGAGAGTATTCTGCTTAATTCAGAGACTCTGTCCATCACCACCCCTTGTTGTAAATATTTTTGTCCACCCTAAGCGTGGAAGGGTATACTCAGATGTGAGTCCCTTGCTCATTGCACCATCAGGATTCAAGCAAGCCGGGCCGAAGACGGCTGAAATGCCAGAAACCGGTCCCCGGAAGCTTGTTTCCTTCCCAGTGTAAGAATTGGCTTTTGTAGTCTGGTCTGCCCTGTTCCCATGATGCACTGGGCCAGGGACAGACTAATTTGCATACAGCCAGGTTCTGAAACTGGGATGGTGCAATGAGCTAAAAAACGGTGTTGGATCTAGCCCTGATCTCTTGACTGGGTGAGAGTATTCTGCTTAATTCAGAGACTCTGTCCATCACCACCCCTTGTTGTAAATATTTTTGTCCACCCTAAGCGTGGAAGGGTATACTCAGATGTGAGTCCCTTGCTCATTGCACCATCAGGATTCAAGCAAGCCGGGCCGAAGACGGCTGAAATGCCAGAAACCGGTCCCCGGAAGCTTGTTTCCTTCCCAGTGTAAGAATTGGCTTTTGTAGTCTGGTCTGCCCTGTTCCCATGATGCACTGGGCCAGGGACAGACTAATTTGCATACAGCCAGGTTCTGAAACTGGGATGGTGCAATGAGCTAAAAAACGGTGTTGGATCTAGCCCTGATCTCTTGACTGGGTGAGAGTATTCTGCTTAATTCAGAGACTCTGTCCATCACCACCCCTTGTTGTAAATATTTTTGTCCACCCTAAGCGTGGAAGGGTATACTCAGATGTGAGTCCCTTGCTCATTGCACCATCAGGATTCAAGCAAGCCGGGCCGAAGACGGCTGAAATGCCAGAAACCGGTCCCCGGAAGCTTGTTTCCTTCCCACTGTAAGAATTGGCTTTTGTAGTCTGGTCTGCCCTGTTCCCATGATGCACTGGGCCAGGGACAGACTAATTTGCATACAGCCAGGTTCTGAAACTGGGATGGTGCAATGAGCTAAAAAACGGTGTTGGATCTAGCCCTGATCTCTTGACTGGGTGAGAGTATTCTGCTTAATTCAGAGACTCTGTCCATCACCACCCCTTGTTGTAAATATTTTTGTCCACCCTAAGCGTGGAAGGGTATACTCAGATGTGAGTCCCTTGCTCATTGCACCATCAGGATTCAAGCAAGCCGGGCCGAAGACGGCTGAAATGCCAGAAACCGGTCCCCGGAAGCTTGTTTCCTTCCCAGTGTAAGAATTGGCTTTTGTAGTCTGGTCTGCCCTGTTCCCATGATGCACTGGGCCAGGGACAGACTAATTTGCATACAGCCAGGTTCTGAAACTGGGATGGTGCAATGAGCTAAAAAACGGTGTTGGATCTAGCCCTGATCTCTTGACTGGGTGAGAGTATTCTGCTTAATTCAGAGACTCTGTCCATCACCACCCCTTGTTGTAAATATTTTTGTCCACCCTAAGCGTGGAAGGGTATACTCAGATGTGAGTCCCTTGCTCATTGCACCATCAGGATTCAAGCAAGCCGGGCCGAAGACGGCTGAAATGCCAGAAACCGGTCCCCGGAAGCTTGTTTCCTTCCCAGTGTAAGAATTGGCTTTGGAGTCTGGTCTGCCCTGTTCCCATGATGCACTGGGCCAGGGACAGAATAATTTGCATACAGCCAGGTTCTGAAACTGGGATGGTGCAATGAGCTAAAAAACGGTGTTGGATCTAGCCCTGATCTCTTGACTGGGTGAGAGTATTCTGCTTAATTCAGAGACTCTGTCCATCACCAACCCTTGTTGTAAATATTTTTGTCCACCCTAAGCGTGGAAGGGTATACTCAGATGTGAGTCCCTTGCTCATTGCACCATCAGGATTCAAGCAAGCCGGGCCGAAGACGGCTGAAATGCCAGAAACCGGTCCCCGGAAGCTTGTTTCCTTCCCAGTGTAAGAATTGGCTTTTGTAGTCTGGTCTGCCCTGTTCCCATGATGCACTGGGCCAGGGACAGACTAATTTGCATACAGCCAGGTTCTGAAACTGGGATGGTGCAATGAGCTAAAAAACGGTGTTGGATCTAGCCCTGATCTCTTGACTGGGTGAGAGTATTCTGCTTAATTCAGAGACTCTGTCCATCACCACCCCTTGTTGTAAATATTTTTGTCCACCCTAAGCGTGGAAGGGTATACTCAGATGTGAGTCCCTTGCTCATTGCACCATCAGGATTCAAGCAAGCCGGGCCGAAGACGGCTGAAATGCCAGAAACCGGTCCCCGGAAGCTTGTTTCCTTCCCAGTGTAAGAATTGGCTTTTGTAGTCTGGTCTGCCCTGTTCCCATGATGCACTGGGCCAGGGACAGACTAATTTGCATACAGCCAGGTTCTGAAACTGGGATGGTGCAATGAGCTAAAAAACGGTGTTGGATCTAGCCCTGATCTCTTGACTGGGTGAGAGTATTCTGCTTAATTCAGAGACTCTGTCCATCACCACCCCTTGTTGTAAATATTTTTGTCCACCCTAAGCGTGGAAGGGTATACTCAGATGTGAGTCCCTTGCTCATTGCACCATCAGGATTCAAGCAAGCCGGGCCGAAGACGGCTGAAATGCCAGAAACCGGTCCCCGGAAGCTTGTTTCCTTCCCAGTGTAAGAATTGGCTTTTGTAGTCTGGTCTGCCCTGTTCCCATGATGCACTGGGCCAGGGACAGACTAATTTGCATACAGCCAGGTTCTGAAACTGGGATGGTGTAATGAGCTAAAAAACGGTGTTGGATCTAGCCCTGATCTCTTGACTGGGTGAGAGTATTCTGCTTAATTCAGAGACTCTGTCCATCACCACCCCTTGTTGTAAATATTTTTGTCCACCCTAAGCGTGGAAGGGTATACTCAGATGTGAGTCCCTTGCTCATTGCACCATCAGGATTCAAGCAAGCCGGGCCGAAGACGGCTGAAATGCCAGAAACCGGTCCCCGGAAGCTTGTTTCCTTCCCAGTGTAAGAATTGGCTTTTGTAGTCTGGTCTGCCCTGTTCCCATGATGCACTGGGCCAGGGACAGACTAATTTGCATACAGCCAGGTTCTGAAACTGGGATGGTGCAATGAGCTAAAAAACGGTGTTGGATCTAGCCCTGATCTCTTGACTGGGTGAGAGTATTCTGCTTAATTCAGAGACTCTGTCCATCACCACCCCTTGTTGTAAATATTTTTGTCCACCCTAAGCGTGGAAGGGTATACTCAGATGTGAGTCCCTTGCTCATTGCACCATCAGGATTCAAGCAAGCCGGGCCGAAGACGGCTGAAATGCCAGAAACCGGTCCCCGGAAGCTTGTTTCCTTCCCAGTGTAAGAATTGGCTTTTGTAGTCTGGTCTGCCATGTTCCCATGATGCACTGGGCCAGGGACAGACTAATTTGCATACAGCCAGGTTCTGAAACTGGGATGGTGCAATGAGCTAAAAAACGGTGTTGGATCTAGCCCTGATCTCTTGACTGGGTGAGAGTATTCTGCTTAATTCAGAGACTCTGTCCATCACCACCCCTTGTTGTAAATATTTTTGTCCACCCTAAGCGTGGAAGGGTATACTCAGATGTGAGTCCCTTGCTCATTGCACCATCAGGATTCAAGCAAGCCGGGCCGAAGACGGCTGAAATGCCAGAAACCGGTCCCCGGAAGCTTGTTTCCTTCCCAGTGTAAGAATTGGCTTTTGTAGTCTGGTCTGCCCTGTTCCCATGATGCACTGGGCCAGGGACAGACTAATTTGCATACAGCCAGGTTCTGAAACTGGGATGGTGCAATGAGCTAAAAAACGGTGTTGTATCTAGCCCTGATCTCTTGACTGGGTGAGAGTATTCTGCTTAATTCAGAGACTCTGTCCATCACCACCCCTTGTTGTAAATATTTTTGTCCACCCTAAGCGTGGAAGGGTATACTCAGATGTGAGTCCCTTGCTCATTGCACCATCAGGATTCAAGCAAGCCGGGCCGAAGACGGCTGAAATGCCAGAAACCGGTCCCCGGAAGCTTGTTTCCTTCCCAGTGTAAGAATTGGCTTTTGTAGTCTGGTCTGCCCTGTTCCCATGATGCACTGGGCCAGGGACAGACTAATTTGCATACAGCCAGGTTCTGAAACTGGGATGGTGCAATGAGCTAAAAAACGGTGTTGGATCTAGCCCTGATCTCTTGACTGGGTGAGAGTATTCTGCTTAATTCAGAGACTCTGTCCATCACCACCCCTTGTTGTAAATATTTTTGTCCACCCTAAGCGTGGAAGGGTATACTCAGATGTGAGTCCCTTGCTCATTGCACCATCAGGATTCAAGCAAGCCGGGCCGAAGACGGCTGAAATGCCAGAAACCGGTCCCCGGAAGCTTGTTTCCTTCCCAGTGTAAGAATTGGCTTTTGTAGTCTGGTCTGCCCTGTTCCCATGATGCACTGGGCCAGGGACAGAATAATTTGCATACAGCCAGGTTCTGAAACTGGGATGGTGCAATGAGCTAAAAAACGGTGTTGGATCTAGCCCTGATCTCTTGACTGGGTGAGAGTATTCTGCTTAATTCAGAGACTCTGTCCATCACCAACCCTTGTTGTAAATATTTTTGTCCACCCTAAGCGTGGAAGGGTATACTCAGATGTGAGTCCCTTGCTCATTGCACCATCAGGATTCAAGCAAGCCGGGCCGAAGACGGCTGAAATGCCAGAAACCGGTCCCCGGAAGCTTGTTTCCTTCCCAGTGTAAGAATTGGCTTTTGTAGTCTGGTCTGCCCTGTTCCCATGATGCACTGGGCCAGGGACAGACTAATTTGCATACAGCCAGGTTCTGAAACTGGGATGGTGCAATGAGCTAAAAAACGGTGTTGGATCTAGCCCTGATCTCTTGACTGGGTGAGACTATTCTGCATAATTCAGAGACTCTGTCCATCACCACCCCTTGTTGTAAATATTTTTGTCCACCCTAAGCGTGGAAGGGTATACTCAGATGTGAGTCCCTTGCTCATTGCACCATCAGGATTCAAGCAAGCCGGGCCGAAGACGGCTGAAATGCCAGAAACCGGTCCCCGGAAGCTTGTTTCCTTCCCAGTGTAAGAATTGGCTTTTGTAGTCTGGTCTGCCCTGTTCCCATGATGCACTGGGCCAGGGACAGACTAATTTGCATACAGCCAGGTTCTGAAACTGGGATGGTGCAATGAGCTAAAAAACGGTGTTGGATCTAGCCCTGATCTCTTGACTGGGTGAGAGTATTCTGCTTAATTCAGAGACTCTGTCCATCACCAACCCTTGTTGTAAATATTTTTGTCCACCCTAAGCGTGGAAGGGTATACTCAGATGTGAGTCCCTTGCTCATTGCACCATCAGGATTCAAGCAAGCCGGGCCGAAGACGGCTGAAATGCCAGAAACCGGTCCCCGGAAGCTTGTTTCCTTCCCAGTGTAAGAATTGGCTTTTGTAGTCTGGTCTGCCCTGTTCCCATGATGCACTGGGCCAGGGACAGACTAATTTGCATACAGCCAGGTTCTGAAACTGGGATGGTGCAATGAGCTAAAAAACGGTGTTGGATCTAGCCCTGATCTCTTGACTGGGTGAGAGTATTCTGCTTAATTCAGAGACTCTGTCCATCACCACCCCTTGTTGTAAATATTTTTGTCCACCCTAAGCGTGGAAGGGTATACTCAGATGTGAGTCCCTTGCTCATTGCACCATCAGGATTCAAGCAAGCCGGGCCGAAGACGGCTGAAATGCCAGAAACCGGTCCCCGGAAGCTTGTTTCCTTCCCAGTGTAAGAATTGGCTTTTGTAGTCTGGTCTGCCCTGTTCCCATGATGCACTGGGCCAGGGACAGACTAATTTGCATACAGCCAGGTTCTGAAACTGGGATGGTGCAATGAGCTAAAAAACGGTGTTGGATCTAGCCCTGATCTCTTGACTGGGTGAGAGTATTCTGCTTAATTCAGAGACTCTGTCCATCACCACCCCTTGTTGTAAATATTTTTGTCCACCCTAAGCGTGGAAGGGTATACTCAGATGTGAGTCCCTTGCTCATTGCACCATCAGGATTCAAGCAAGCCGGGCCGAAGACGGCTGAAATGCCAGAAACCGGTCCCCGGAAGCTTGTTTCCTTCCCAGTGTAAGAATTGGCTTTTGTAGTCTGGTCTGCCCTGTTCCCATGATGCACTGGGCCAGGGACAGACTAATTTGCATACAGCCAGGTTCTGAAACTGGGATGGTGCAATGAGCTAAAAAACGGTGTTGGATCTAGCCCTGATCTCTTGACTGGGTGAGAGTATTCTGCTTAATCAGAGACTCTGTCCATCACCACCCTTGTTGTAAATATTTTTGTCCACCCTAAGCGTGGAAGGTATACTCAGATGTGAGTCCCTTGCTCATTGCACCATCAGGATTCAAGCAAGCCGGGCCGAAGACGGATGAAATGCCAGAACCGGTCCCCGGAAGCTTGTTTCCTTCCCAGTGTAAGAATTGGCTTTTGTAGTCTGGTCTGCCCTGTTCCCATGATGCACTGGGCCAGGGACAGACTAATTTGCATACAGCCAGGTTCTGAAACTGGGATGGTGCAATGAGCTAAAAAACGGTGTTGGATCTAGCCCTGATCTCTTGACTGGGTGAGAGTATTCTGCTTAATTCATTCAGAGACTCTGTCCATCACCACCCCTTGTTGTAAATATTTTTGTCCACCCTAAGCGTGGAAGGGTATACTCAGATGTGAGTCCCTTGCTCATTGCACCATCAGGATTCAAGCAAGCCGGGCCGAAGACGGCTGAAATGCCAGAAACCGGTCCCCGGAAGCTTGTTTCCTTCCCAGTGTAAGAATTGGCTTTTGTAGTCTGGTCTGCCCTGTTCCCATGATGCACTGGGCCAGGGACAGACTAATTTGCATACAGCCAGGTTCTGAAACTGGGATGGTGCAATGAGCTAAAAAACGGTGTTGGATCTAGCCCTGATCTCTTGACTGGGTGAGAGTATTCTGCTTAATTCAGAGACTCTGTCCATCACCACCCCTTGTTGTAAATATTTTTGTCCACCCTAAGCGTGGAAGGGTATACTCAGATGTGAGTCCCTTGCTCATTGCACCATCAGGATTCAAGCAAGCCGGGCCGAAGACGGCTGAAATGCCAGAAACCGGTCCCCGGAAGCTTGTTTCCTTCCCAGTGTAAGAATTGGCTTTTGTAGTCTGGTCTGCCCTGTTCCCATGATGCACTGGGCCAGGGACAGACTAATTTGCATACAGCCAGGTTCTGAAACTGGGATGGTGCAATGAGCTAAAAAACGGTGTTGGATCTAGCCCTGATCTCTTGACTGGGTGAGAGTATTCTGCTTAATTCAGAGACTCTGTCCATCACCACCCCTTGTTGTAAATATTTTTGTCCACCCTAAGCGTGGAAGGGTATACTCAGATGTGAGTCCCTTGCTCATTGCACCATCAGGATTCAAGCAAGCCGGGCCGAAGACGGCTGAAATGCCAGAAACCGGTCCCCGGAAGCTTGTTTCCTTCCCAGTGTAAGAATTGGCTTTTGTAGTCTGGTCTGCCCTGTTCCCATGATGCACTGGGCCAGGGACAGACTAATTTGCATACAGCCAGGTTCTGAAACTGGGATGGTGCAATGAGCTAAAAAACGGTGTTGGATCTAGCCCTGATCTCTTGACTGGGTGAGAGTATTCTGCTTAATTCAGAGACTCTGTCCATCACCACCCCTTGTTGTAAATATTTTTGTCCACCCTAAGCGTGGAAGGGTATACTCAGATGTGAGTCCCTTGCTCATTGCACCATCAGGATTCAAGCAAGCCGGGCCGAAGACGGCTGAAATGCCAGAAACCGGTCCCCGGAAGCTTGTTTCCTTCCCAGTGTAAGAATTGGCTTTTGTAGTCTGGTCTGCCCTGTTCCCATGATGCACTGGGCCAGGGACAGACTAATTTGCATACAGCCAGGTTCTGAAACTGGGATGGTGCAATGAGCTAAAAAACGGTGTTGGATCTAGCCCTGATCTCTTGACTGGGTGAGAGTATTCTGCTTAATTCAGAGACTCTGTCCATCACCACCCTTGTTGTAAATATTTTTGTCCACCCTAAGCGTGGAAGGGTATACTCAGATGTGAGTCCCTTGCTCATTGCACCATCAGGATTCAAGCAAGCCGGGCCGAAGACGGCTGAAATGCCAGAAACCGGTCCCCGGAAGCTTGTTTCCTTCCCAGTGTAAGAATTGGCTTTTGTAGTCTGGTCTGCCCTGTTCCCATGATGCACTGGGCCAGGGACAGACTAATTTGCATACAGCCAGGTTCTGAAACTGGGATGGTGCAATGAGCTAAAAAACGGTGTTGGATCTAGCCCTGATCTCTTGACTGGGTGAGAGTATTCTGCTTAATTCAGAGACTCTGTCCATCACCACCCCTTGTTGTAAATATTTTTGTCCACCCTAAGCGTGGAAAGGTATACTCAGATGTGAGTCCCTTGCTCATTGCACCATCAGGATTCAAGCAAGCCGGGCCGAAGACGGCTGAAATGCCAGAAACCGGTCCCCGGAAGCTTGTTTCCTTCCCAGTGTAAGAATTGGCTTTTGTAGTCTGGTCTGCCCTGTTCCCATGATGCACTGGGCCAGGGACAGACTAATTTGCATACAGCCAGGTTCTGAAACTGGGATGGTGCAATGAGCTAAAAAACGGTGTTGGATCTAGCCCTGATCTCTTGACTGGGTGAGAGTATTCTGCTTAATTCAGAGACTCTGTCCATCACCACCCCTTGTTGTAAATATTTTTGTCCACCCTAAGCGTGGAAAGGTATACTCAGATGTGAGTCCCTTGCTCATTGCACCATCAGGATTCAAGCAAGCCGGGCCGAAGACGGCTGAAATGCCAGAAACCGGTCCCCGGAAGCTTGTTTCCTTCCCAGTGTAAGAATTGGCTTTTGTAGTCTGGTCTGCCCTGTTCCCATGATGCACTGGGCCAGGGACAGACTAATTTGCATACAGCCAGGTTCTGAAACTGGGATGGTGCAATGAGCTAAAAAACGGTGTTGGATCTAGCCCTGATCTCTTGACTGGGTGAGAGTATTCTGCTTAATTCAGAGACTCTGTCCATCACCACCCCTTGTTGTAAATATTTTTGTCCACCCTAAGCGTGGAAGGGTATACTCAGATGTGAGTCCCTTGCTCATTGCACCATCAGGATTCAAGCAAGCCGGGCCGAAGACGGCTGAAATGCCAGAAACCGGTCCCCGAAAGCTTGTTTCCTTCCCAGTGTAAGAATTGGCTTTTGTAGTCTGGTCTGCCCTGTTCCCATGATGCACTGGGCCAGGGACAGACTAATTTGCATACAGCCAGGTTCTGAAACTGGGATGGTGCAATGAGCTAAAAAACGGTGTTGGATCTAGCCCTGATCTCTTGACTGGGTGAGAGTATTCTGCTTAATTCAGAGACTCTGTCCATCACCACCCCTTGTTGTAAATATTTTTGTCCACCCTAAGCGTGGAAAGGTATACTCAGATGTGAGTCCCTTGCTCATTGCACCATCAGGATTCAAGCAAGCCGGGCCGAAGACGGCTGAAATGCCAGAAACCGGTCCCCGGAAGCTTGTTTCCTTCCCAGTGTAAGAATTGGCTTTTGTAGTCTGGTCTGCCCTGTTCCCATGATGCACTGGGCCAGGGACAGACTAATTTGCATACAGCCAGGTTCTGAAACTGGGATGGTGCAATGAGCTAAAAAACGGTGTTGGATCTAGCCCTGATCTCTTGACTGGGTGAGAGTATTCTGCTTAATTCAGAGACTCTGTCCATCACCACCCCTTGTTGTAAATATTTTTGTCCACCCTAAGCGTGGAAAGGTATACTCAGATGTGAGTCCCTTGCTCATTGCACCATCAGGATTCAAGCAAGCCGGGCCGAAGACGGCTGAAATGCCAGAAACCGGTCCCCGGAAGCTTGTTTCCTTCCCAGTGTAAGAATTGGCTTTTGTAGTCTGGTCTGCCCTGTTCCCATGATGCACTGGGCCAGGGACAGACTAATTTGCATACAGCCAGGTTCTGAAACTGGGATGGTGCAATGAGCTAAAAAACGGTGTTGGATCTAGCCCTGATCTCTTGACTGGGTGAGAGTATTCTGCTTAATTCCGAGACTCTGTCCATCACCACCCCTTGTTGTAAATATTTTTGTCCACCCTAAGCGTGGAAGGGTATACTCAGATGTGAGTCCCTTGCTCATTGCACCATCAGGATTCAAGCAAGCCGGGCCGAAGACGGCTGAAATGCCAGAAACCGGTCCCCGGAAGCTTGTTTCCTTCCCAGTGTAAGAATTGGCTTTTGTAGTCTGGTCTGCCCTGTTCCCATGATGCACTGGGCCAGGGACAGACTAATTTGCATACAGCCAGGTTCTGAAACTGGGATGGTGCAATGAGCTAAAAAACGGTGTTGGATCTAGCCCTGATCTCTTGACTGGGTGAGAGTATTCTGCTTAATTCAGAGACTCTGTCCATCACCACCCCTTGTTGTAAATATTTTTGTCCACCCTAAGCGTGGAAGGGTATACTCAGATGTGAGTCCCTTGCTCATTGCACCATCAGGATTCAAGCAAGCCGGGCCGAAGACGGCTGAAATGCCAGAAACCGGTCCCCGGAAGCTTGTTTCCTTCCCAGTGTAAGAATTGGCTTTTGTAGTCTGGTCTGCCCTGTTCCCATGATGCACTGGGCCAGGGACAGACTAATTTGCATACAGCCAGGTTCTGAAACTGGGATGGTGCAATGAGCTAAAAAACGGTGTTGGATCTAGCCCTGATCTCTTGACTGGGTGAGAGTATTCTGCTTAATTCAGAGACTCTGTCCATCACCACCCCTTGTTGTAAATATTTTTGTCCACCCTAAGCGTGGAAGGGTATACTCAGATGTGAGTCCCTTGCTCATTGCACCATCAAGATTCAAGCAAGCCGGGCCGAAGACGGCTGAAATGCCAGAAACCGGTCCCCGGAAGCTTGTTTCCTTCCCAGTGTAAGAATTGGCTTTTGTAGTCTGGTCTGCCCTGTTCCCATGATGCACTGGGCCAGGGACAGACTAATTTGCATACAGCCAGGTTCTGAAACTGGGATGGTGCAATGAGCTAAAAAACGGTGTTGGATCTAGCCCTGATCTCTTGACTGGGTGAGAGTATTCTGCTTAATTCAGAGACTCTGTCCATCACCACCCCTTGTTGTAAATATTTTTGTCCACCCTAAGCGTGGAAGGGTATACTCAGATGTGAGTCCCTTGCTCATTGCACCATCAGGATTCAAGCAAGCAGGGCCGAAGACGGCTGAAATGCCAGAAACCGGTCCCCGGAAGCTTGTTTCCTTCCCAGTGTAAGAATTGGCTTTTGTAGTCTGGTCTGCCCTGTTCCCATGATGCACTGGGCCAGGGACAGACTAATTTGCATACAGCCAGGTTCTGAAACTGGGATGGTGCAATGAGCTAAAAAACGGTGTTGGATCTAGCCCTGATCTCTTGACTGGGTGAGAGTATTCTGCTTAATTCAGAGACTCTGTCCATCACCACCCCTTGTTGTAAATATTTTTGTCCACCCTAAGCGGGGAAGGGTATACTCAGATGTGAGTCCCTTGCTCATTGCACCATCAGGATTCAAGCAAGCCGGGCCGAAGACGGCTGAAATGCCAGAAACCGGTCCCCGGAAGCTTGTTTCCTTCCCAGTGTAAGAATTGGCTTTTGTAGTCTGGTCTGCCCTGTTCCCATGATGCACTGGGCCAGGGACAGACTAATTTGCATACAGCCAGGTTCTGAAACTGGGATGGTGCAATGAGCTAAAAAACGGTGTTGGATCTAGCCCTGATCTCTTGACTGGGTGAGAGTATTCTGCTTAATTCAGAGACTCTGTCCATCACCACCCCTTATTGTAAATATTTTTGTCCACCCTAAGCGTGGAAGGGTATACTCAGATGTGAGTCCCTTGCTCATTGCACCATCAGGATTCAAGCAAGCCGGGCCGAAGACGGCGGAAATGCCAGAAACCGGTCCCCGGAAGCTTGTTTCCTTCCCAGTGTAAGAATTGGCTTTTGTAGTCTGGTCTGCCCTGTTCCCATGATGCACTGGGCCAGGGACAGACTAATTTGCATACAGCCAGGTTCTGAAACTGGGATGGTGCAATGAGCTAAAAAACGGTGTTGGATCTAGCCCTGATCTCTTGACTGGGTGAGAGTATTCTGCTTAATTCAGAGACTCTGTCCATCACCACCCCTTGTTGTAAATATTTTTGTCCACCCTAAGCGTGGAAGGGTATACTCAGATGTGAGTCCCTTGCTCATTGCACCATCAGGATTCAAGCAAGCCGGGCCGAAGACGGCTGAAATGCCAGAAACCGGTCCCCGGAAGCTTGTTTCCTTCCCAGTGTAAGAATTGGCTTTTGTAGTCTGGTCTGCCCTGTTCCCATGATGCACTGGGCCAGGGACAGACTAATTTGCATACAGCCAGGTTCTGAAACTGGGATGGTGCAATGAGCTAAAAAACGGTGTTGGATCTAGCCCTGATCTCTTGACTGGGTGAGAGTATTCTGCTTAATTCAGAGACTCTGTCCATCACCACCCCTTGTTGTAAATATTTTTGTCCACCCTAAGCGTGGAAGGGTATACTCAGATGTGAGTCCCTTGCTCATTGCACCATCAGGATTCAAGCAAGCCGGGCCGAAGACGGCTGAAATGCCAGAAACCGGTCCCCGGAAGCTTGTTTCCTTCCCAGTGTAAGAATTGGCTTTTGTAGTCTGGTCTGCCCTGTTCCCATGATGCACTGGGCCAGGGACAGACTAATTTGCATACAGCCAGGTTCTGAAACTGGGATGGTGCAATGAGCTAAAAAACGGTGTTGGATCTAGCCCTGATCTCTTGACTGGGTGAGAGTATTCTGCTTAATTCAGAGACTCTGTCCATCACCACCCCTTGTTGTAAATATTTTTGTCCACCCTAAGCGTGGAAGGGTATACTCAGATGTGAGTCCCTTGCTCATTGCACCATCAGGATTCAAGCAAGCCGGGCCGAAGACGGCTGAAATGCCAGAAACCGGTCCCCGGAAGCTTGTTTTCTTCCCAGTGTAAGAATTGGCTTTTGTAGTCTGGTCTGCCCTGTTCCCATGATGCACTGGGCCAGGGACAGACTAATTTGCATACAGCCAGGTTCTGAAACTGGGATGGTGCAATGAGCTAAAAAACGGTGTTGGATCTAGCCCTGATCTCTTGACTGGGTGAGAGTATTCTGCTTAATTCAGAGACTCTGTCCATCACCACCCCTTGTTGTAAATATTTTTGTCCACCCTAAGCGTGGAAGGGTATACTCAGATGTGAGTCCCTTGCTCATTGCACCATCAGGATTCAAGCAAGCCGAGCCGAAGATGGCTGAAATGCCAGAAACCGGTCCCCGGAAGCTTGTTTCCTTCCCAGTGTAAGAATTGGCTTTTGTAGTCTGGTCTGCCCTGTTCCCATGATGCACTGGGCCAGGGACAGACTAATTTGCATACAGCCAGGTTCTGAAACTGGGATGGTGCAATGAGCTAAAAAACGGTGTTGGATCTAGCCCTGATCTCTTGACTGGGTGAGAGTATTCTGCTTAATTCAGAGACTCTGTCCATCACCACCCCTTGTTGTAAATATTTTTGTCCACCCTAAGCGTGGAAGGGTATACTCAGATGTGAGTCCCTTGCTCATTGCACCATCAGGATTCAAGCAAGCCGGGCCGAAGACGGCTGAAATGCCAGAAACCGGTCCCCGGAAGCTTGTTTCCTTCCCAGTGTAAGAATTGGCTTTTGTAGTCTGGTCTGCCCTGTTCCCATGATGCACTGGGCCAGGGACAGACTAATTTGCATACAGCCAGGTTCTGAAACTGGGATGGTGCAATGAGCTAAAAAACGGTGTTGGATCTAGCCCTGATCTCTTGACTGGGTGAGAGTATTCTGCTTAATTCAGAGACTCTGTCCATCACCACCCCTTGTTGTAAATATTTTTGTCCACCCTAAGCGTGGAAGGGTATACTCAGATGTGAGTCCCTTGCTCATTGCACCATCAGGATTCAAGCAAGCCGGGCCGAAGATGGCTGAAATGCCAGAAACCGGTCCCCGGAAGCTTGTTTCCTTCCCAGTGTAAGAATTGGCTTTTGTAGTCTGGTCTGCCCTGTTCCCATGATGCACTGGGCCAGGGACAGACTAATTTGCATACAGCCAGGTTCTGAAACTGGGATGGTGCAATGAGCTAAAAAACGGTGTTGGATCTAGCCCTGATCGCTTGACTGGGTGAGAGTATTCTGCTTAATTCAGAGACTCTGTCCATCACCACCCCTTGTTGTAAATATTTGTGTCCACCCTAAGCGTGGAAGGGTATACTCAGATGTGAGTCCCTTGCTCATTGCACCATCAGGATTCAAGCAAGCCGGGCCGAAGACGGCTGAAATGCCAGAAACCGGTCCCCGGAAGCTTGTTTCCTTCCCAGTGTAAGAATTGGCTTTTGTAGTCTGGTCTGCCCTGTTCCCATGATGCACTGGGCCAGGGACAGACTAATTTGCATACAGCCAGGTTCTGAAACTGGGATGGTGCAATGAGCTAAAAAACGGTGTTGGATCTAGCCCTGATCTCTTGACTGGGTGAGAGTATTCTGCTTAATTCAGAGACTCTGTCCATCACCACCCCTTGTTGTAGTGGATTATTCTGGCATTTTGCTGTGGCAAAGATGGAGGAAGGTGCTGAGTTGCCTTCTACTCATGCTGGTGAGTCTTCTGGGTTGGCCTACACGTACCCTTCCCTGGCTATAATCCAACAGATGGTTAATGCTGCTGTGGCTGCCGCTTTGCGTGACAGGGAGTCTGTAGAACTTAAGGGTCGTTTTGTGCAGGGGTCGGATCTTAAGGATGTTCATCAACACATTCGCTTCAACCTGTTGTTTACGGAGTCGGATGTTATTGTGGAAGACACAGATTTCTTTTCACAGTATCAAAGGAAGGAGCCGGAGTAGTTTACTCTCCACTCCTTTGTCTTGAAGGTGTTGGAGACAGAATGGAAGGATGTGGATAACTTTTCCTGGTTTCTGGCCAAACGATATCCATTGCAGGACTTTGCGGTTAAGTTTCCAGCCTCTGTTAAGGAGGATTGTTTCATGGCTGGCATGTCCTCTCAAGGTGCTATCATTTATGAGTATGCTCCCCCGGCAGATCCGGTTGATAAAAAGGTGGATGCAGCAGTGAAAACACTTTTTCCGCTGCCAATTTTTCCGTTAGGGCTGCTACCTATTCCTCCTATGCCATCCAGTCTTTGCTGAAAGACTTCCAATCGTTAGCTGAGTTGTTGGACCAGGGCGAGGATATTTCGCCCACTCTCGCACTGATGGAACAGCAGGTGCATCTGCTTTCTGATATTTCATTTGATTCTTTGGGTGTAGTGTCTTCTACTGCTGGGTCTTCAGAGGCAGCTCGTCGCCAGTTGGGGTTACGCTCTTGGAAGGCTGATGCTGCGCAAAAGGGTTTGCTCATGAAAATCCCTTTTTCTGGAGTTAAGCTGTTTGGTGTGCCCTTGGAAGTATGCAGAGGATCGTAAGCTGTTGGCTCTGGAGAGAGCAGGGCGTTCACGCTTTTTTGAGGCTTGTAGGGCCTTTGGTCCTGCTCCTCAGCCCCTTCGTGGAAGGAGGCGTGGCCGAGGTGCTCCTTCCTCTGACAAATCCTGGTTCCCTGCCAACTCTTCCTCCTCTTCTGCTCCCTCAAGTCATGACTGGGTTGCTCCAGGAGTGGGTCATGCGGGGGGTCGACTGTCTTTTTGGACAGCTTGAGTCTAACCGTGTCGGACCAATGGGTTCTTCAGGTGGTGTTGGAAGGTTTTCACCTTGGGTTCATCCAGACTCACCCAGACTGTTTTTGGGTCACTCCTAGCCCCAGGGACTCTCTGAAAAAAGTGGCTCTGTTGGAAGGCGTCTGTTGTCCTGTGGAAAAAGGCGCTTTCATTCAGGTACCCATGGATCAGCAGGGGCTGGGAGTGTATTCTATTCTCTTCGTGGTGGAGAAACCCACAGGGGACCTCAGACCGGTGTTGGATCTGAAGTGGTTAAATTGGTTCATTCCTCCCATAAAGTTCAAGATGGTGTCCTTGCAGGTGATCCTCCCTCTGATCACTCAGGGGGATTTTCTGGCATCCATCAACCTGTAGGATGCTTATCTCCATGTCCCGGTCCATCTGAACTCTCAGACGTTTCTCCAATTCTGTGTTATGGGTCACCATTTTCAGTTTGGCCTGATTTACTCCCCTGGGTCTTTACAGAGGTTCTGGCCCCTCTGATGGGTCATTTGCATGGGAGGGGTATTAAGATCTTTGCTTACCTGGATGATTTGTTGATTTCTGCTTCTTCTTTTTCTAAGGCAGAGCTCCATGTCCAGGAGTTTTTCCAGGTCCTGGAGGGTCACAGATTTCTGGTGAATGGGAAGAAGTCCTGTCTGGTTCCTTCTCAGGATCTGACGTACATTGGGGCACACTATCGGACTCAGTTGGGGTTGGTATTCCTGGTGTTCCTGCCTCCTGCACGAAAATTGACATCTCATGTCGGAGATTAGGTCCCTGTTGTCAGGGACTTGGGCTCCTTTGAGACTGTGGTTGAGGGTCCTGGGTCTGGTGTCTGCCTCGCTGTTGGTGGTTCTGTGGGATCGTCTTCATGTGTATCCTGTGGTGAACCATGTTTTGTCTTGTTGGCACCCCTGTGGTCAGAATTTCAATCAGGGTGTTCCTGTGTCAGACCAGGTGAGGGATGATCTAGGTTGCTGGTTGAACGACGATCATCTGTCCAGGGGTCGTCCATTTCTGATTGATGCCTCTCAAGTGGTCACAATGGATGCCAGCCGGTTGGGCTGGGGTGCTACTCTGGATGATTCTTCAATGTAAGGCGAGTGGCTGCAGGCTCTGATGTCTTGTTCCTCAAATTACAGGGAACTGAAGGATGTTCAGGTCTGGACGGACAGCCAGGTGGTCATGTCATACTTTAATCATCAGGGGGATTGTAGAGCTTGTTCCCTCAGTTGCCCCAGTCGCCTGAATTGTTATTGGGCAGAGTTTAACTTGGCGACCCTGTCAGTGATTTATCTCCTGGGACGGGAGAATGTAGTGGCAGACTGTCTGAGCAGGGTCTTTCCCTCCATGGGGTCTTTGTCTCTGACCGGGTTGATGTTCCTGACATTGCAGAGGAAGTTTGGGTGTCCAGTGGTGGACTTGTTTGCGTCTCCGGACAATGCCAAGATCTGTTGTTTCTGCATGATTATGCCTTGTCCAGAAGTGTGAAAAGTGGATGCGATGGCCTTCCTATGGCAGAGGGGTCTTTTGTATGCATTCCTGTTGGTTCCCCTGATTCCAGCTGTGTTACAGAAGATCAAGAGGGAGAGGGCATTGGTTTTTCTGGTGGTCCTAGGTTGGAGCCGCTGCCTGTGGTTTCCTCTCTTGTTGGAGTTGGCTGTGCGTCCGGGCTAGACGTTACCGTTCGATCCGTATCCCCTGATGGGCCCTCTGGTTCCTCTTCCAGGTCCTTGGTTCTGTAGGCTTGGCTCTTGAAAGGGCTTCACTGATCCGGAGTGGTTGTTCTGTGGAGGTTGCAGGTCTTATCCAGCAGTCCAGGTGCCTCTCGACTTTGAAGTCCTATGCTAAGCTTTGGGTCAACTTTGCTAGTTTGTGTCTTTGCCATGGTTGGTCTGTTGAGACTTTGGATCCTGCTCAGGTGCTGGATTTTTTTAAAGGAAGGTTTTGATTTGGGCTTGGCCTTTTCTCCCCTCCGTGCTCAGTGGGCTACTATTCAGGCTTTTAATGATCTCCCTTTTGGGTCTGTGTTGCCCTTGGTGGCTCGTATTGTCAAATCTCTGCTTTTTCAACATCCTCGTCCGATGTGGTCTCCTCCCCCGTGGGACCTTAGGTTGGTGTTCAGGGCCTTGCAAGGGGTTCACTTTGAGCGTTTGGAGTCGGTGGACTTGACGTTTTTGACGCTCAAGGTTGTGTTTTTGGTGGCTATTGCCTTTGCCAGATGTGTTGAGGGCTTTCATGCTGTCTGCTCCTTTTTTGTGGACTTTGGAGGCTAAGTGGTCTTACGGGCTCATCCTACTTTTGCCCCGAAGGTGGACTCTTTCTTTCATCGTTCTGCGGAGGCGGTCCTCCCTTTATTCTTTCCTGCTCCTTCATCAGAGGAGGAATCTCTGTTGCAGCTTTTGGATATTAAGCGTGCTTTGGTGATTTATTTGTCTCGCACGGCTTCCTTTTGTAAGGTGGACACTTTTGGTCAGGCTTGGCAGGGCCGTCTCTTTCCACTCTCAGTCACTGGGTTAAGAAGGCTATCCTTTTGGCGTATGATGTCCAGTCTGTGGTTCCCTCTCATCCTATTCTGGGGTGTTCTACTCGATCTGTGGCTGTTTCTTGGGCCACCTTTAAGGGTATTTTCATGGAGGATATTTGCAGAGCAGCCACTTGGTCTTCTCCTCATACCATCATGTCTCATTACCTGCTTGAGATTGGTTGTGGGGCTTCTGTTGCCTTTGCCTCTTCGGTCCTGGACTCTTGTTTCTTGAGATGCGTGTCTCTCTCCATTGTTATCAAAAAGGTTTGTTTCGTACAACCTTCCATTTGTGGGCTGTGTTTCCTTTCCGTGAAGCCGATATTGCTTTGGTGTCGGCTCACTGGTAATTACTGTGGCGAGGAAGCCGGACGAGGTGGTAAGGCCCCGGTTACTTACCAGTAATATTCATTACTCCGAGTCCTAGTCTTCCTCGCCACAGTATAGTTTCCCTTCCCTTCCGGCCCTCTGTTGTGGCTTCATGTCTACGGCTTTGTTTACAGGTCGTGCTCTGACTTTTGTGTCCGTATATGTGATTGGTTATTGCCACTGGGGGCCATATTGGAGGGATAGGGAGACTAGTATGTAACTTTTTACTTGGACTTTCTGTAGGAGCAGAATGCTCACTGGATTACTGTGGCGACGAAGACTAGGACTCAGAGTAATGAAGATTAAGTAACCGCGGCCTTCTCATGGAGTGCTTAAAACAAAAGACAAAAGTAGTTCCCTAATAGTAAGGAGTGGAAGGGTACAAGTAAATTGGTGGGGAGCCAGGAAAGGAACATACACCATATGGGCAAGAAAAGACTTTAAATGCGAAGCCAGCAAATTAGAGTGACAGTAAAGTCATCCAATGATGAGCAATGGGCAGGCTGCAGGCCACTCTGTGTTTTTTTATCAGCCCGCAAAATGTCTTTCTCAATCAGACAGCTTGTGCTGTCTGGTAAGCTTAATGTAAAAACAGTGCAGCTCTAGCGTGAGTGAAGGTTGGCTGGTCAGTGTTGCCACCTATGTGCACAAGTGGGTGGCAGGGGCGAAGTTTTAAATGGCAATAGTCAATGTTAACCACTGGCCGTACTTAAAAACGGACTTTAAAATGGGTTCTTAACAGGCTCAATATTCATGTCCTTAACCTTACACGCAAAAACACCAATCAATTTCCTGAAAATGAGAGTGAAACACTTTAAGAGTTAATCCTTGCCAAGGAGACAATCCTTGTTTACATTTCAAATGTTTAACCTCATCTTGAATACACTAAGATGTTTTGCTTTTTCCAGATGTTTTGTTTTCCATCCAACAATCCCTCTTGTATAGTGCATACAGATAATTGAGTCGCTGGGTTGGTGTAGTTTGCAGATGGGTGTACCTGGTGGGGCTGAAAGTAGTATGTGTTTTCCATTGTCAATAGGTCATAAGATGGTCATAACATACTCATCCAATTCTTGGCCTCTCTGCAGAACACATAGAATCATGATCACATATGTGGCAACTGAAATCAGCAGTCTATAGACAAATAAGTAAAGGAGGATGTAAGAAATTGGGTTACTTGTTGACTGGGGTGTGAGTCCTGGTTAAGCAGCAACCTCCTGGTAGCTTAGGACAGAGAGGTCAGGCTTAACTTAGAGGTGATGTGTAAAGTATTTGTGCAACACTTCAAACAGTAATACAGTGAAAACAACACACAAAAAGATTTCCACACCAAGTTAGAATAATAGAGCTTAATTTAATAAATAAAACAAGACCAAAACAACAAAAATCTGAAATTTTAGATTGTTAAAGAATAAAGTGAAAAATAGTGCCTAAAGGCATAAAGCTCCAACCACGGCTATTTATTCGCGCTGTACCGGGTCAAAGTCAAACATTCAGGCTGACTGTGATGGACCCGGATACATTCCCAGGTTAGTCCTGCGTAAAGTTTACTTTCTCAAATTTTGTGCCAAGAATCCTGTTCGCATTGGAGAGGGCAGTGGAGAGCAAGGAGAGCATCACAGGAGGCTGTCAGCGTGATGCGGTGAGCCAACCGGGCATCACAGATGTGCAGGCTGGAGCTTCATGTTGGCAGTCTTCAGTGAGTGGTCAATGCTGCAGTGTGAAGAGATGGAATTTCGGCGCTTCGTACTGATCTCCGGTGCAAGTCTTGGTGCAAACGGACCTGTTTGCAGTCGCAAAGAGCACCAAAGCCTGATTTAAGAGCCCGGGAGCCACACAAAGGGTCCATGACCTGAGAGGCACCACTGAGGACTCAGGAGCTTGCTGCAGCTGGGTCCAGGAGCTATTTGGGGAGCTATTTTTGTCCCTGAGGCTCAGATCAGGAGGCCAACAGACTAGACATTGGAGTCACTCCAGGGTCAAGATAAAGGTGCAGGTTCAGGTCTTCCCAGGCAAAAGGGCAGCAGGCAGCAGGTCAGCACAGCAGGGTGGCAGTTCCCTTTGAGCAGAAGGCAAGCAGAATGGCAGTCCTTGTTGCAGCAAAGGATTCCTTCTTCCTGGCATATTATCCACAAATCCAGAAGTGTACTGAAGAGTTGGTGTCTGAAGTCCAGTATTTACACCCAGTTGTGCCTTTGAAGTGGGGAGAAGCTTCTAGAGGTTCCGCTTTGAAGTCTTGGGGCACCCTGCTTTCCCTATTCTGGCTCCAGATTAACGAGATTTGGCTATGCAGTCCTTTGCGTGGAGGCAGGACACAGCCTATTTAGGTATAAGTGGGGCTGTGCCCAGCTCCTCCCTCCCATCCTGCCAGTGGTGGCCCATCCAGACACACCCAAGCTCCCTCTTGTGTGTGGCTGTCTAGGATAAATACAAAAAACACAATTGACATCTGCACCCAGTCTTGTTACCAGATACAGGCCACAAGAACTAAATGGCTAAGAAAAGAAAAGGCCAACTTTCTAAAAGTAGCATTTTCAGAATTACAATTTAAAATCCAACTTCACCATAAGTTAGGATTTTAAATTGTAATTCCAGAGAAGCCAAACATGAAATGGTAATCTCTTCCTATTTGGAAAGTACACATATAAAACGTAATAAGGTGACTCCAATGCTATCCTATAGGAGAGAGAGAGACCTGGCAGTAGTAAAAAATGAATGGAAGAGTTTTTCACTGTGAGGACAAGTAGAATGTACAGCCTTTCTAAACACATTGCACCATGCCCTCTGGGCTGTCAATGGCCTACCATAGGGGTGAAATACATGTATTAAAAAGGAAGTTTTGGGCCCAGCAAAGGGTTTATTTTGCCTGGTCGAAATGGCAGTCTAATACTGCACACACATGCCTCAATGGAATGGAAAGACATTTGTAGAGCGCATGGCTCCCTGGAAGCATCCCAGTGCTAGTAACTGACACGGGGGAGACAGAGGGCTACAGAGGACTAAGGCAATGACAGTCCTGAGACATGATTTAAGTGGGTGGCACAATCAGTGCTGCAGACCCAGTAGTTTTTTGCAATTTTCACCCCGAGTGGGCTGGGTATGCTCAGACGTGAGTCCCAGGCTCTCCACGCCACTGGAGTCAAGCTATCCAGGCTGATGAAGGCTGATAGCCAGAAACCGGTCCTTGGATGCTTGATTCCGGTCTGGGAAAGACATGGCTTGGTAGTTCGGACTGGACTGTTCCCATGAGGCACAGGGTCAGAGCTGATTTGCATATAGCCAGTGTCTAACCAAAAACGATGGATTTAGGCCCAGATCCATGTACTGGGGTGAATGTATGACATTGTTCTACATTCTGTCCATCAACTGTGTTTTTTGCAATTTTCACCCCGAGTGGGCTGGGTATGCTCAGACGTGAGTCCCAGGCTCTCCACACCACTGGAGTCAAACTATCCAGGCTGATGAAGGCTGATAGCCAGAAACTGGGCTTGGATGCTTGATTCCGGTCTGGGAAAGACATGGCTTGGTAGTTCGGACTGGACTGTTCCCATGAGGCACAGGGTCAGAGCTGATTTGCATATAGCCAGTGTCTGACCCAGGGTGGTGTGGAGTGCAAAAAACGATGGATTTAGGCCCAGATCCTTGTACTGGGGTGAATGTATGACATTGTTCTACATTCTGTCCATCAACTGTGTTTTTTGCAATTTTCACCCCGAGTGGGCTGGGTATGCTCAGACGTGAGTCCCAGGCTCTCCACACCACTGGAGTCAAGCTATCCAGGCTGATGAAGGCTGATAGCCAGAAACCGGTCCTTGGATGCTTGATTCCGGTCTGGGAAAGACATGGCTTGGTAGTTCGGACTGGACTGTTCCCATGAGGCACAGGGTCAGAGCTGATTTGCATATAGCCAGTGTCTAACCCAGGGTGGTGTGGAGTGCAAAAAAACGATGGATTTAGGCCCAGATCCTTGTACTGGGGTGAATGTATGACATTGTTCTACATTCTGTCCATCAACTGTGTTTTTTGCAATTTTCACCCCGAGTGGGCTGGGTATGCTCAGACGTGAGTCCCAGGCTCTCCACACCACTGGAGTCAAGCTATCCAGGCTGATGAAGGCTGATAGCCAGAAACCGGTCCTTGGATGCTTGATTCCGGTCTGGGAAAGACATGGCTTGGTAGTTCGCACTGGACTGTTCCCATGAGGCACAGGGTCAGAGCTGATTTGCATATAGCCAGTGTCTAACCCAGGGTGGTGTGGAGTGCAAAAAAACGATGGATTTAGGCCCAGATCCTTGTACTGGGGTGAATGTATGACATTGTTCTACATTCTGTCCATCAACTGTGTTTTTTGCAATTTTCACCCCGAATGGGCTGGGTATGCTCAGACGTGAGTCCGAGGCTCTCCACACCACTGGAGTCAAGCTATCCAGGCTGATGAAGGCTGATAGCCAGAAGCCGGTCCTTGGATGCTTGATTCCGGTCTGGGAAAGACATGGCTTGGTAGTTCGGACTGGACTGTTCCCATGAGGCACAGGGTCAGAGCTGATTTGCATATAGCCAGTGTCTAACCCAGGGTGGTGTGGAGTGCAAAAAACCGATGGATTTAGGCCCAGATCCTTGTACTGGGGTGAATGTATGACATTGTTCTACATTCTGTCCATCAACTGTGTTTTTTGCAATTTTCACCCCGAGTGGGCTGGGTATGCTCAGACGTGAGTCCCAGGCTCTCCACACCACTGTAGTCAAGCTATCCAGGCTGATGAAGGCTGATAGCCAGAAACCGGTCCTTGGATGCTTGATTCCGGTCTGGGAAAGACATGGCTTGGTAGTTCGGACTGGACTGTTCCCATGAGGCACAGGGTCAGAGCTGATTTCCATATAGCCAGTGTCTAACCCAGGGTGGTATGGAGTGCAAAAAAACGATGGATTTAGGCCCAGATCCTTGTACTGGGGTGAATGTATGACATTGTTCTACATTCTGTCCATCAACTGTGTTTTTTGCAATTTGCAGACCCAGTAGTAGCATTTAAATTACTGGTCCTGGGCACATATATTTCCACTTTACTAGGGAATGATAAATAAATTAAATATGCCAATTGGGCATAAGCCAATGTTACCATGTTTAGAGGAGTGAGCACAAGTACGTTAGCACTGGTCAACAGCGGTAAAGTGCACAGACTCCTATGGCCAACAAAAACAAGTTCAGCAAAAATGGAGGAGGAAGGCAAAATGTTTTAGGGAAGACCACCGTAAGGCTGGGAAGTCTAACAGAGGAATGCACAGTTGTCAAAATGTATAAAAACAAATTAAAATGGTCTGTATGTATGTCAGAGGTACAGTTATTACGTGCCCAGTGCAATCGGGGCCAAGAGGTGAGAGGGGGCCATGTGTCCTCTCCTCTAGCTTCAGTTTTTTTTGCTGCCAGCTGAGCTTTTTTGCTAGTACCTACTCGGGGTCTGGACCTGTGTTTACTCTTCCTAGAATTAGGTGCAGTAGCAATTTCAGAGGCTATATGTGTGTGGTCTGTTATTGTTTGCAGGGTGCGTAGATGCTTAATAAGTTGATGGTTAAAGCAATTGTCATCAAATTAGAAAGCAGCTCAACTCTGACGCACAAAGGTGGAAAACTGCCAATTCATGTGTAAGTGAGTTCTGGAGGAGTCTGGCTGATACTCTTGCAGCGCAATCTAATTATAAATAACATATATCATAGACAATGAGTTCCCAGAAATAAGCACTGCTGAATTTTGAAAAAAAAAACAGACTAACAATATATTGTGGCCAAGAGAAGAGTTTGTCAATTTAAGTGTAATTTAATTTCTTGAAGGTTTTAGACCTACAAAGTGGCACTTACTAATACAAAGGCCAAGTTTTATATAGAATTTAACAGCGACATAGCTATCAATGGTGTAGCAGGTACAGTGGCACTGGGGCCCAGGTTTCTTAGGGGCCCACTGAACCCAAATTATAACTGTATTTCACTACTCATCCAATGGACAGGAGGCCCATTTTCCTTGTTCCCACCAGGGCCAATGATGACCTTGTCATATCACTGACTAGAATGGATGGTTTCATGCACATATGAGCAATACATCATGAGGCCTGATTGAAAAGCACTGAGTAAGAGCCCAACCAAATGGAGGTGGCTAATATTGTCTCCTAGAATAAAAGAAGGGGACGGTTCTGTGGGTGCCCATAGATAGGCTATGGAAGTCTGAGCAACCTAAGCTGGTTTAATACTTTTCACATGGAACTGGAAAGGTATTGGTGGCAGTTGGTTATGTGGATCACATCAGGATGAAGTTAGGGTCATGTCAGAAAAAGTTTGAGTCTCTGTATATGGCAGGAAGTATTCCTGCATAGAGGGTATGAAGGCAAATCAGGGGATTTTCATCACATATTGATTCTTTGCAGGGCATAGAAAATCATGATCAAGAATGTTTATTTGGTGTTTGGATAATTAGGCCTTAGATGTCAAGGTTTCCGGAACCCCATGAAGCACTCCGAATCCGGGCGATGCAGTAAGATATCCACCTCTTGACATGCTCAACTCAGATAATACACACAGAGTATTAGGACGATCAAGCGAGGGAAGGGAATAGGGAAGGAGCAGATGGGAATGGGAGTCCTGTAGGAGAGAAAGAAGACCATAAAACACATTCCAGATTAAACCTACACTCCTATGATCTCGCTACGACTGATCCGTACCTTAATCATACAGTTGTATAATTTCTCACAACTTTGACAGTAACGGGTACTCACACTCCTCTTAGCATACTCCTATGATAGAAAAAGACATATTATAAACGTTCTTTCTTCCTATCACCCCTTCATACTACTTCCTCTAGAAAAACACATTCAAACATACCATTTGTTAAAATACCAAGAAACCAAAAATAGGATCCAATCCAAGAAAACCAAATAAAGAAGCACAGAGCAATTACATCACTGTCTCTCCTCATAATCCAAAAGTCGAGATAGTAACAACGTTATACTTCCGCTGGATTTCCAAGGGTTAATAATGCAAAGTAAAAATTATCAAAGATCTTCAACCACAGTACAGCTTAGTCAGTTAGGGTGTCTCCATAACCCAGACAGGCCACTGACTGCAGTGGCTAAATGGTACGCAGCATGATCCTTTAATAAATTATCTAATCCTCACTCATCCCTGATAGTAAAATAGTCCCGGAGAAGTCAGAGAAGGATACGGCAGTTCAGAGCAGAGCACCTGAAGTGATAATACTTCTTACCACCCATGGGCGTAGGAAGTGTGGGGGACGCAGGGGATATCTCCCCCCAGATTTTGGAGTTGGGGGACACGGGGGATAAGGGTGGGGGCACAAGGGGACAAAATAAATTTCCCCTCTCCCTTCAGTTATTCACAGGGCCATTAGTGCACATAAGCACCACGTAATGGCCCTGCACGTGACCTGCCTGGAGTCAAAGAGGCCACCCGCCCTCTGCTCTTTGTTATGCTGTAGGTTGGCTATGCGTTCTGGGAAGGGCAGCGAAGGAAAAAACTCTGTCTCTTTTCCTTCATGCCCAGAGAAGGCAAGGACAGTGTCAACTTCTCCTGATCTGCCTCTGGCAGCTGCCCTCCCCCCTCTCTCTTTATTCCTCCATCTCTTTCTGTCTCGCCTCCTTACATGCTGATTTCAAGAGACAGCTCTTGTACTATCTCTTGCCTCTCCTTTACTTTCCCCTGTGAAATGGATCCAACAAAAAAGGTGGAACATTTTGGCTGCAAATGTCCTCATTTTCTGACTGTTTTCTATTAAAAAAAAAACATCAGGACGGAGAGAAAAATGAAATACCTAAATAAAGCAATACAGAGTGGTGAGCACGGAGAGAAAAAATAATTAAATACCTACATAAAGCAATACAGAGTCGTCAGACAGGACAGATTGTTATTTACACCCACACACATTAGCGCCACTTTAGAGAGTTTGACAGTAAAAGAGCTCCTTTCTTTTTATCTTCTTTCTTTGAACAACATTGTTTTCCCAGGGTGGGGAAGTGCACCATTCCTAAAGGGACTGCAATACCTGGTTGATGGGTGGAGTGGAAACGTTTAATATGATTGTTTTCAACTGTTTTAAATATTTTAGCTTATAAAATGCGGCTCCGTGTTCAGGGATGTGGTCTTTTTTAAATCAAACTGCTTACGTTTTGAAAGGATATAAGCAATGGACATTGAAACAGGTCCCTTCCTGGCCCTGTAGCCATGTCCTGAACTTTTCAGGCAAAAATACTTTACCTGCTAATTTCTGAATGATGAGTTTAAAACCATTAAGGTTCACATGCTTTGCTTATTCTTGCATTCCCTATGAGTGTTTCCAGGGTGTTATTCATTTTTTTTCAGGCAGCATTTTACTGTTGTCTAGTGCATATTTTGAATTTAGTCGCATCACAATTGAGTTGTAGCCGAAGGTAGTGCGAGTTTCTCTCAGTGGGGCAGTATGGTGTTTAGTGTGAGAGAGAATGTGGCACTCTGGCCTGAGATGCTGAATTTGAAACTGTAGAACCATGTTCAGCCTTCATGACCAGTCCACCAGACACTCCTCACAGAGCTCATTTCGATGCTCCACCTTAGAAGGCCCGATGAACCTTAGAAGCCCTGGTGTCTTAGCACCTGCAGGTGGACCCTAACGGTGGCAAGTGTGAGTTAACCTTAAAGGCCTGTCCACCACAATCCATATTGCAGTTCAACTCCAGTCTTGTGAGCAGGCATACGAAGAAGCACACCCAAGATCGACAGTGACTCTGTCACTGAGGTCACAAGACACTTGAGGCCAGTCCACCTCACCCATTGGTACCTCCATTGGCCTTTTTCAGCAGTAGTAGTGCAACTTACCAGGGGTTGGCAATGTAGGATTTGCATGCACATCAAACTTAGGGGGTGATTATAATGTCGGTGAGACTGCCATGTCGCCCCATCGGTGGCGGTCCCTCCGCCATCGGTGACTGCATCACCGCCCGCCATATTACAATGGCAGGTGGTTCCCTGGCGGTCGGAAAGACCAACTGCCACACACCCAATGGGCTCCTTGAGGCCGCCAGTGCGGCATAGGGGCTCGTGGTACCTACAATGCTGGTGGTGCCTACCAGTCACCGCACTAGGGATTACGATGTCCTTACCCGCCAGCCTAGCCATGGCGGTACACCCGCCATGGAAAAGCTTGCGGAAAGGGACATTGGCGGACCGTAGCAGGCCCCTTTCCCCCCAGCCCCAGCCATGGGACCTGGAGGGGCATCTATGATGCCCCCTACAAATCACTGCACCATGCAGCAAGCACCGCATTGTGCCTGCCATGCAGTGCAGTGATATATGTAACATGTCCCTTTTTTACATTGGGGCGGATGATGCAGCCAGAAACACCTGCTGCATTGTAAAAGAGGGGTGCCACTCACAGTGGTGAAAGTCTCTGCCTTGCCTTATCGTGCCTGATTTTGGAGGACGTCGGTGGGACAATCTTTGTACTTTTCGCGGCCCCCGCTTCGCGGGAGCCGCTCAGGGGTGTCAGCCTTGCCGGTTGTTTGGAGAGCTTCCAGAGGGACTGCGAGGACCAGCAGGCCATACTACCCCCAGCTGCAGCCTCTTCCCTCAGTGTCCATGCCCCCTGCCTGCCAGGTTATTATTGACCTCATTCGCCCGCGACGCGGGACGTGCGCGGGTGAGCGCCGGGCGAAGCCCGGGCAAAGGGCAGGCCGTCTGAGGCCGTCCGAGGACGTTTGAGGCCGGGCTGGGCCGCCCCCCTTAATCCTGGGTTTGCGTTGAGTTTTTATGATCATATTTATGCTATTACTTCTCTTATACTATTGTATTTCTTTTTGTGCCAAAGCGTTTGTTAATCTGTCATTATGGCACTACGATCTGGGAAGGGTAGAAATGTAACTCTCTCATCTACGGGCGGGGTGGTTACTGGAACCATGGATCAATTTATCAAACGGGCTACAGTAATACTAGAAAAAGAAATAGCCCTTACCGAGAAACGCCTGTCCCTAGATCTTATAACGGGGAAGCGCTCGTCTCTAGGTCCAATCGGGTCAGCAGTTTCCCTCGAACCACCAAGATCACTAGACCCTTTAGCTGTACAGGTCTCTAGTTCTAGTTCCATGCTGGTAATACCTGTTAACTTAGCGTCCTGTTCCATTTTAAACTCATCAACAATCAGTACGGCTTCTAGCGGCTCAATTCATAAAGTCTCCAATTCCCCCTTGCCACATAGACCCCCCTCAAAAGCTCAAAACCTGGGATCACCAGAAAGCAAAAATCACCCAGTTAATACAAAATCCAGCAAAAGGAAAAGATGGGGTGGTCATCATTTGGCAAATATGATACAGCCATAGTTAAGTGGAAAACATGTTTACACTTAACTTAATGTTTCCCTAACATTGTAGTTGATCAATTTGTAAGTTCCCCAAACCCAAAAGTCGAGTTTGGGCACAATTTGCATTTAAAAGCAGTCCTACAACAAAGGGCTACGTTTAAACTGACCTCAGGCTTCAGCAGTGCACACATGCAAGTGCAGAAAGGGCTGCTGGCCTCTAAACTGCCATGCCCTATTACATTCTAGGGACTTAAAGGTAGTTCTAATCATCCTGCCCTATTATGTACTAGGGCCTTATAGGAGAGGTCATGCCAATCATAGTGGTACCATAACCCATAGTGCACCCTAGTGTATGTAGGTATTTTCACTGTATTTTTAACTGTCTCTTTCAGAATAGTACTGGCCCTGGGCCTGTTTAGGCAGAGGCCATGGTCAGTCAGAGTCAGGTACCACCAGTACCAGTCAGCAAAAAGATGGGAAGTGCCCAGGGTGGCTTTGCAACACTAGAGAAGCACAAACTCAGAATTTAAAACATAAAACCATGGTTGGGGGGCTCTCCTTAATAATCAGAACTGATTTCTATCCTAATGAACCCATTTTCCAACATTAGGATAAGGAAAGACTGGGGAAAAATCATAACGTTCTAATCTATACCTTGAAGTTTTCATGCAGCTCTTTGATGACGGTTAATAGCACACTGTTCAATGTAAGGATTTTAACATATAAATTGCAAATACCAAAAGAATCTCTCAGACAAAAGCAGTAACTCATGGACCTATTTACATGATATGCATTTTGTGATCTGTGTGGTACACGTTCTTTACAGCAGGCATATTATCCCACTGTGGCTACCTTACCATGAGTCAAAACTTTCACTAGACCACGGGTACTCATAGTACGGCCCGGCAGCCTTCCTTGGCGGCCCGAGGACCTTGCAGACATCGTACAAGTGTTTAAAAAAAAAAGTAAAGTGTGTCAGCAAACACCACCGCAGCAGCGTGTACTCCGAGACACTCTGCTCTATGGGGGCCGAGCGATTCACAACAAAGGCTCATTAGCAAGTAAATGGTCTTTTAAAGACCTGAGAAGTACTCAGGTGCAGCTGTGTGTGTGCCAGGGAAGCTGGGGTGAGGTGACAGAGGTAGATGGAGGGAGGGAGACAGAGGGAGGAAAACAGAGGGAGGGAGCCAGAGGGAGGGAGACAGAGGGAGGGAGACAGAGAGAGTGGGAGACAGAGAGGGACACGGAGGGAGGACGATAGAGAGGGAGACAGACAGAGATAGACAGAGGGAGGGAGATAGACAGAGGGATGAGGGTGACAGAGGGAGGGAGACAGACAGACAGAGGCAGGCAGATAGAGGGAGACAGATGGAGGGAGACAGACAGAGGGAGACAGACAGAGGGAGGGAGAGGGAGGGAGAGAGACAGAGGGAGGGAGACAGAGGGACAGAGACAGAGGGAGACAGAGAGGGAGACAGAGGGCGACAGACAAAGGGAGACAGACAGAGGGAAACAGACAGACAGAGGGAGATAGATAGAGGGAGACAGAGGGAGGAAGACAGACAGAGGGAGACAGACAAAAACAGACAGAGGGAGGGAGAGGGAGGGAGACAGAGAAAGAGGGAAACCGAGGGAGACAGAGAGGGAGACAGACAGAGGGAGGAGGGCGACAGAGGGAGGGAGACAGACAGACAGAGGGAGACAGATAGAGGGAGACAGAGGGAGACAGACAGAGGGAGACAGACAGAGGGAGGAGGGCGACAGAGGGAGGGAGACAGACAGACAGAGGGAGACAGATAGGGGGAGACAGAGGGAGGAAGACAGACAGAGGGAGACAGACAAAGACAGACAGAGGGAGGGAGAGGGAGGGAGACAGAGAGAGAGGGAGACAGAGGGAGAGGGAGACAGAGGGACAGAGGGAGACAGACAGAGGGAGAGGGAGACAGGCAGAGGCATAAAAAGGGAGAGGGAGACAGAAGGAGGGAGTCCGGGAAGACAGCGGGAGAGAGAGGGAGACAGGGAGAGGGAGACAGAGAGAGGGAGACAGACAGAGGGAGACAGACAGAGGGAGGGAGAGGAAGGGAGGGAGACAGAGGGAGTGAGACAGAGGGACAGATACAGAGGGAGACAGAGTGCGACAGGTAGAGGGAGACAGACAAAGGGAGACAGACAGAGGGAGACAGACAGAGAGCGGAGGGCGACAGAGGGTGGGAGACAGACAGAGTGAGACAGATAGAGTGAGAACGAGGGAGGAAGACAGACAGAGGGAGACAGACACAGACAGACAGAGGGAGGGAGAGGGAGAGAGACAGAGAGAGTGGGAAACAGAGGAAGACATAGAGAGGGAGTCAGAGAGAGAGAGGGAGACAGAGGGAGAGGGAGACAGAGGGACAGAGGGACACAGACAGAGGGAGAGGGAGGCAGACAGAGGGAGAGGGAGACAGAGGGAGGGAGACAGACGGAGGGAGACAGTGGGAGGGAGACAGAGGGAGGGAGACAGAGACAGACAGAGGGAGACAGAGAGAGAAGGAGGCAGAGGGAGAGAGAGAGAGAGAGAGACAGAGGGAGGGAGACAGAGGGAGAGAGACAGATGGCGACAGACGGAGGGAGGAGACAAACAGAGGGAGAAAGATGGAGACAGACAGAGGGAGGAGGGCGACAGACAGAGGGAGGAGGGCAACAGACAGAGGGAGGAGGGCGACAGAGGGAGGGAGACAGAGGGAGACAGAGAGAGGGAGAAAGAGGGAGACAGTAAGAGGGAGACAGAGAGTGAGAGGGAGATAGACAGAGTGAGTGAGACAGAGGGAGAGAGAGGGAGATAGAGAGAGGGAGAGAGAGAGAGAGAGAGAAAGAGGGGGGGAGTGAGGGAAACAGATACAGACAGAGGTAGAGACAGACAGGGACAGCCAGAGACAGATAGAGGCAGAGACAGGGACAGGGGCAGGCAGATAGAGGCATAGACAGAGAGATGGAGAGGGAGGCAGAGGGAGGGAGATGGGAACAGATAGAGGCAGAGACAGGGACAGGCAGCTAGCGGCAGAGACAGAGAGGGAGGTGGAGTGAGACAGAGAGAGAGGGAGACAGAGGGAGGCAGAGAGACAGAGGGAGGGAGTCAGGGGGAGACAGAGGGAGGGAGAGGGAGACAGACAGAGGGAGGGAGACAGAGGAAGGCACATAGAGAGGGAGACAGAGAGAGGGAGACAGAGGGAGGGAGACAGACAGAGGGAGACAGACAGAGGGCAACAGAGGGAGGGAGACAGAGGGAATGAGACAGATACAGGGAGGTAGACAGACAGAGGGAGATAGACGGAAACGGACAGAGGGAGATAGATAGAGAGAGAGGGAGGGAGAAAGAGAAAGGGAGACAGAGAGAGAGGGAGAAGGAGACCGACAGAGTGAGGGAGAGAGAGGGAGAGATAGAGAGTGGGAGAGTGGGAGTGAGACAGAGAGAGAGAGGGGGAGACAGAGAGAGGGAGAGATAGAGAGAGGGAGGGAGAAAGAGAGAGAGAGAAAGATGTGTGTATGCCGAGTCTGGTGGCTCAGTAGACGAAGGCGTCCACTGCAGGTGCCTGTGTTCAACTTCATGGTGACAGTTTTTTTTCCTCTAGCCGCCTCCTTCCCCCACTGACCCGGCCCCCACCAGTGCGGCCCTCAGCCACAAACCACACTGTAAATTTGGCACCGCGAGAAAGTTTTGAGTACCCATGCACTAGACAAAACTCCGATCTCTCTCAATAAAGAACATTAATCACGAAGTTATCTTCACATTTTTATTGTTGCCTGAAAATTGCTGAAGACCAGGAATACAGCAGCAGGTACTTTTCAAACCATAATGCACTTGCAAACACGACGCCTCACCCTAAGTCAGCGACCTTTGTTTGCTTGGTGCATGGCAATGCAAGATTCATAATGTTTTTTTAACATTTGGTCTGATTACTATAGGAATGTAAATAACCATAAAGCATAATGCAAACTGTGACTACATGCCTGCTTTTCTCAATATTTCACTTCGAAAGTATGCAATTGTATTTGTTTAACGGGCAGTGATTTGTATAGGGTCACTGGAAAGTCCACAAGTTTGTCCCTGCCCCCTCCAGAATTTTAGTGTCTCCTACGCCCCTGTTACCACCGCAAAATGCCTGAAGACATACTGGAACAATAACCACCTTCCCAATATCACCCCTGTGTGCCAGTTTTAAAGGAAAGAAAACAAAGGGGAAACCTCTCAAAGAGGCTGCAAGGTGGAAGCCGATGAATCTACGGCACTCCCGCTGAGCAGCTCCGATTTCCAAAAAATGATCCGTGGAGGAATGGCGGAGAAGACAGCCATCCTCCGCCCGATCAGGTACACCAGTTCTCCTTCCAAGGAGAATGGAAACAGAACAGCAATGTTCAGAGAAAGCAGAAGCCCTGCGAGGAACCTGCTGAGCGTGCGTCCGGTACGAAAGGAGAATTGTGCACACCGGCCAGTGTGCACAGGTGATTTAAATACCCAACTCCTCCTCATCCTATCGCCCTGACTTCTGGGAGTTGCCGTCCTGTAATTCTGAAGTCTAGGTATGCGCCACCTGGCTCATATCCAGACATTAGGAGTTAAAGAAAAAACAACTAAGGGCCTAGTTTAGAGATTGGTGGACACAGTACAAAAGCAATGGAGTACCTTGCTGTAAGAAATTGTGTAACTGGTGGAGGGGAGTGAAACCCAACTCAAGCAGCAACCACAATCCTTGTCAGAGTGAGGCACAGGCAAACCCCAAATAAACCTGTGATCAACCCTCTGGTAGAAGTCAAGCATATCTGAGAGACATTGCACTAAGAATTTATGCAGCACTTCAAATAGTAATAAAATGAAACACAACAGAAGAAAAATACCACACTAACTTAGACAACTAGAGTACATTGTAATAAATAAATCAAGCCTATAACAGCAAACATCCCATCAACAGAACCGGAGATAGGCACTTTTAAAGCTTGAAGTGAAGATAGCGCCAAAGAGCCCAAAGTGGACTCAGGGATCTGGTCATGTGCGATCGGGAGAAAGTCACAAGTTCGGTCAACTGCTATAGAGTTTGGGTCCAATACAGGGACCTGGTTAGTCCAGGTGAAAAGTTACCTTCTGAGACCACGGCAAATAGTCCAGTCCGTGGTGAAGGGGGCTGCGAGGAGCAGGGAAGCATCACAGATGGTCGTCATTGTACATTGAAGAGCAGTTCGGGTGCTGTGGATGGTCGTCACTGTGGCGTGAAGATCCTGTTGTCGTCATGGATGGTCAGGTCAGAGCTTCGCTGTGGCACTCCACACAAGCGGTTGATGTTGTAGCGCAATAGGTTGGGCTGATCGAACTTCGCATTGACGGGCAGTGCGAGCAACATGGTTTTGGCACCAATGGGCCCATTGGCAGTTGCTATGAGCCCAAAAACGTAAATTCAACTGCACTGGGGCTACACCAGGGGTCCAGGTCCTGAAGGTCACTGCTTGGTAATCAGAGGCTTACTACAGCCGGATCTGTGTGCTGGTTCAGGTGCTTGGAAGCCTGTTAAGCCCCGGTTGCTGTGAACAGGCCAGCAGACTAGCCCTTGGAGTCACTCTGGGAGTTCTGGGTTTAAGAGCAGGTCCAAATCCCTCTGTCTCAAGCAGTAAGGCAGCAGGGCATCAATCCAGCAAGGCAGTAGTCCAGCAAAGCACTAATCCAGCAAGGCAGTAGTCTAGCAGGACAGCAATCCAACAGAGTGGCAGGACTTTCAGCAGCACAGCAGTCAGCAGATTCTCCGCAGGTCCAGAGTTGGTGTCTGAGGTCCAATATTTTTACCAGGTGCCTCCTTTGAAATGGGAGAAGCTTCTTGAGATTTCCCTTTGAAGAACACAGGTTTCCTGCCTTCCGTGCTCTGGGTACAGCCTACCTGCAGTGTTATACACACCTCTTTAAGTGAATGCAGGACACCGCCTATTGATGTGTAAGCAGGACTGTGCCCAGATGATCCAGAATATAGAGGTAGATTTTTATTGACAATGACATCTTGACAAAGAGTAGATATTTACTTCAGAAAGTCTGATTCTCACAACATAATTGGTTTGAAACACCATCAAGGCATTTTTGCAAAAAACATGTTTGCTTTGAAGGAGGTGTACAAGATTGTAGAAGTTTTTTTTTAAAGTGCAGTTTTTGGTGACAAAGTGCTTGTGCAAGTTAGTAATTTTAATGATACATATGGTTGTAATCAATGTAATAATGCTACACTTAAAATGATTTGATTATTTTGCTTAGAAGTGTGAGCAAACAATCTAGAGTAGTTAGCCACATCTTCATGTGAGACACTATTATTCTAAGATGAATGCAGTTTCTGGTGTTCTGCTCGTCTTGCTCAGTCCCCCTTCATCTCCTCTCCCACAGTCTCCGCGGGGCACAGATTACTATGACGTAAAATGACAGCTGTATTAGAAAGCACCTATTGAGAATGAAACTATCCATCCTGTACCTAATGTATCTTTTTTAAGGATTTCTGCTGGAAATTCTGATTCAGGCATGCAGAAGAACATATTTCTGTGCGCTATTGTTTGAGAAATGTTTTATATTATGTTGTACATCTCTGGAGTGCCGTTGCTGAGGAAGGAAGTGGAAGATTTCTCTTACATTAAGAAATGGGTTAGTATTAATATCATTTAATTGGTAGGAAGCTGTTTCCGATTTGCTAATGCGATCTAACCATGATCATACCACACTAAATCTGCAAGATTGCTAATTATTATGCATACATTGTGTATAAAAACCCCTGGTTATAGAAGATTGGGGGCGATTTCTCATCCCAAGACTCTGTCTGATAATTGTGAGATTTTTTTCCCTCACTTGGGATACTGTCAGTGAATTTGGAAAGATTCAATTGCTTAACTAGGGGTTTTAATTATGACTTTGTGATTCTGTATTCTGTATGTGGGCCTTCGTGGCAAGCACTGCATTTTTTCTGCATCATTTTATGAAAAACTTTGTCCAAAACCTTCCTCAATTTGGTTAGACTGGAGTAGGCCCAGGCTGCCCACATCGCAATGTCAGGCCTGGCTATCTACGGGTTGAGGCTACTTATCCAGACATGAACCTCATATTTCTATCCAATTCAATAAAGAAAGGAACATATGGTTGTTTGGAACTCTGGATCTGTGAGGTATAACTACCTCCTAGACAACAGTTTTACAAAGTCTGTTATGGGCTAAGTGATAAGTGGAACAGTATACTTGGCTAACATCATCCTCAACTGCTTCTAACAGTACACAGACGTGGCTCATGGTGGGAACCCATGCATAACAATTTACATATACCATGATGTCGCTTCAGAACACATTGTAGCTACTGTGATCAGAGCCACATTGTAGCCTAGGGGAACAGAAAGGAAGAACTTGAACAGACTGAATAACTGTATTTGAAATAGTTACCTATTCCTCAGGTGAGCCATAGAGCTGAGAATGCAAGGGAAGGACCTCAACTACCTGGGTCTCCAGCTACTATGGAATGAAGGGATGGGCCCCTATCCACTGAAGTGTGTGCCATGATTTCTCCCAGAAGTGAAAAACAGCAGCTAAAAGGGAGAAGGACTTGATAGCAGCAGTATCAGGCGGCAAGTGAGCTATTTTCCAACCACCGCATACATGAGCGCCACGTACCAGGTCATCAGCATCGGGACACACAGGCATTGGTCTGTGACCGTAACTATCTCCAACTCTAGCCTATGGCTGTGATGCCATGCATGTGACCGACCAACGTGCGGTCGACTACTGCCAGTGGCCAACACTCAACATATCCTATTAGTGTGATCAGGCAGCTGCCATGTTAGCATTTGGGAAAACTGTACATAGGCCAAATGTGCGCTGCGCACTGTATACCACAGTTGGCAGTATTTTCACATTACATGTTCTGCTACCCTCACGATAGTGGAAATGAACACATTTTCTGATATGTTGATGTGCACAGTTATGTTACTGACTTGTGAAGGCCACCTTGGGAATGACAGGTGGATGATCAAGATTTGACAATGATAATGTAGTGACACCATACTTTAGGCCGCTCCCCACACCTCACAGCACCTCCTGTGTACCTGTGACTCTGGGACCACTGCTGCCGCTTCTGTGAGTTCACTCCCCACCTCTGCCTTTGCCTGCCTGCCCCCATTTGATTGACTTGCTGCCTCTGTTTTTATTTCTCTTGCTGCCTCTGCCTAATTTGTGCTTCTATTATCCTGTGTGTTTTTCATTTACTTACTGCCTCCGTTTTTATTTCTCTTGCTGTCTCTGCCTAATTTGTGCCTCTATTATGCTGTGCGTGTTTCATTGACTTGCTGCCTCCGTTTGTATTTCTCGTGCTGCCTCTGCCTATTCTGTGCCTCCATTATCCTGTACGTGTCTCTGTTCCATTCTGCTGCCTTTATTTTTCCCCCTCTTGCTTCTTTGCCCTGTAATGTCCTGCCGCTGCTTCCCTGCGGCCCGCATCCCCGTTCGCCTACTCGCCACCCCGTTCCCGCCTCCCAGCTTCTCCTCCCTCCCACCTCCCCATATATGGCATCTGTCTGCGCCCATCCGTGCCTGGACCGCGCCCAGCGCCAGAACCCCTGGCCCCCACAATGCCACGACGCCCGTCTCCACTACAACTCCAACACCCTCCACGCACTCGACACCGGACGATCATGCACCTGCTGCCTGGCCGCCCGAAGCGCACCCAAGGACCCTTCTCCTGCCGGTACTGCAACTTCACCAGCATCCAGCCCATCAAACTTCCAACCATAGAACCCAACTACCTCAGATGCATCCTCCTCAACGCCTGCTCCGTCTGCAAACACGCCATCGAACTCTGGGACCTACTTGACTCCAACACCCCAGACGTCGCCTTCCTGACGGCAACCTGGCTGAACCCCTCCTCGGCACCCGACATTGCCATAGCCATCATCGAAAGCTATAAGATCACCCGCAAAGACCGCACCAACGGAGTAGGAGGAGGAATCTCCATTTTTCACAAGAGCACCCTCAAAATCTCAACAAACACCGACGACACCCTCAGCACCGCCGAACACCTGCACTTCCAGATCCACACTGACCCCAACACCACCCTTAGAGGAACCCTCATCTACAGACCCCTTGGACCCTGACAACAGTTCTGCGACTCCATCGCCGACTTTGTCAGCATACACGCCCTTGCCTCCACGGACTACATATTCCCCGGAGACCTGAACTTCCAGCTCGAGAACAACGACGCCAACTCCTCCACCTTGATCGCCAACCTCGCCAACCTCGGACTCTGTCAACTTGTCACAATACCCACCCACGCCACCAGCCACACACTTGACCCCATCATCTCTGCAAGCTCCCACATCTCCTTCAACCACACCACCAAACTCCAATGGACCAACCACCGGTGCATCTACTTCACCTTCCTGAAACCCACCACGCACCACCGAACCCAACAGACGCCTCGCCGCTGCTGGAGCAAAATCACCGAAGACCAGCTAACCACCGCCCTCGCCCGGTGCCCTCCCTAAGATCCAGCCGACCCAGACGTTACCGCCCGCAACGTCAGACAATGGATCTACGACTGCACCAACACACTCGCACCGCTCAAAAAACCCGCTAACAGCCACAACAGCAAGAAAGCCAGCTGGTTCACTGATGACCTCCAGGCCTCCAAGCGAACATGCCGAAAGCTAGAGAAGAACTGGAGCCATGAACGAACACCGGAAAGCTACACAGCACACAAGAACGCCACCTGCAGACACCACCACCTCATCAGATCTGCCAAAAGGGCCTCCTTCAAAGACCGCCTAGACAACAACGCACACAACAGCAAAGAACTCTTCAACATCGTGAAGGAACTCTCCAACCCCAGCTCCAACACCAACGACATCCCACCATCACAAGACCTGTGCGACTCGCTGGCCACCTTCTTCCATCACAAGATCGCAGACATCCACGACAGCCTCAACACCGCGACCGCCCCGGCAACCACTGAGACCTCCACCCCCACAACTACCACCCGCACAAATCGCCTGCTCTCCTGGATCAACATCAACGACAACGACACCATCAAAATCATGAACACCATCCTCTCCTGATCCCTGTCAGACCCATGCCCGCACCACATCTTTAACAAAGGCGGCACCACCATCACACCCCATCTCCGGAAAGACATCAACACCTCCTTCGAGACAGCGACCTTCCCGGAGAGCTGTAAACACGCCGAGATCAAAGCCTTACTCAAGAAACCCAAGGCGGACTCCAAGGACCTCAAGAACTTCCTACCCATTTCCTTGCTCCCGTCCCAACAAAGGTCATCGAGAAGGCCGTAAAAAAACAACTGACCAGCTTCCTCGAGGAAAACAGCGTCCTAGACTCGTCCCAGTCCAGGTTCCGCAGCAAACACAGCACCGAAACTGCCCTCATCGCCGCCACAGATGACATCAGGGCCCTGCTAGACAACGGAGAAACCGCAGCCCTCATCCTCCTGGACCTGTAAGCCACCTTCAACACGGTCTGCCACCACACACTACGAACACGCCTCCATGACGCCGGAATCCAAGGGAAGGCCCTGGACTGGACCACTTCCTTCATCTCCTGCAGAACACAGTGTGTCCGCCTCCTCCCTTCCGCTCCGAAGCCACCAAGATCATCTGCGGCGTACCCCAGAGCTCATCCCTCAGCCCCACGCTGTTCAACATCTACATGGCACCGCTCGCCCACATCGCCCGACTGCACGACTTCAACATCATCTCTTACGCTGATGACAGCCAGCTGATTCTCTCCCTCATCAAGGACCCCCACACTGCCAAAACCAACCTCCATGAAGGAATGAAGGCCGTCGCCGACTGGATGAAGAATAGCCGACTGAAGCTGAACTCGGACAAGACGGAGGTCCTAATCCTCGGACCCACCCCCTCGGTCTAGGATGATTCCTGGTGGCCGACTGCGCTAGGAACAGCTCGGACACTCACCGACCAGGATGCCAACCTAGGGGTAATCCTCGACTCAACCCTCTCCATGACGAAGCAAGTCAACGCCGTATCCTCCTCCTGCTTCAACACCCTCCACATGCTCCGCAGGATCTACAAGTGGATCCCCACAGAAACGAGAAGGGCGGTCACCCAGGCCCTCGTCGGCAGCAGACTGGACTATGGAAACGCCCTCTACGCAGGAGCCTCGGCAAAACTCCTGAAGCGACTCCAACACATCCAGAACGCCTCCGCACGCCTGATCCTCGACATCCCTCGCCGCAACCACATCACACCCCACCTGAGAGACCTGCACTGGCTCCCCGTCGACAAGAGGATAACCTTTCAAGCTCCTCACCCACGCACACAAGGCACTTCACAACACAGGACCAGCGTACCTCAACAGCTGACTCAGCTTCTACACCCCAACCCGCCAGCTCCGCTCCACCGACCACGCCCTTGCCGCTGTTCCCCGCATCCAAAGAGTGAGCGCCGGCGGCAGATCATTCTCCCACCTCACCGCCAAGACATGGAACACCATCCTCATCTGCCTACGGCAGACCCAAGACCTACTGACCTCCAGAAGACTCCTCAAGATATGGCTCTTCGAGCAGTAGCTGCTTCGCCCCCGCCCCCCTAGTGCCTTGAGACCCTCACAGGTATGTAGAGCATTTTATAAATGCTATGATTGATTGATTGATTGACAGTTCCCAGTGCTGTTGGCAGATGAACTAACCTGAAGTCGTAGATGTTCCTGAGACTTCTTGAACAGGAGTTAAACTCTACCTCAAGCCCTTGGAGAAGCTCCAGAAACAAGTTGTAGAAAATCCAGTCCAGTCCTTTTCCTGGTCAAGACAGAAGCAGCAACTGCAGGCCAACCCAACAAAGCAACACGCAGCAAAGGGAAAGAAATCCTGACAATTCTTCCAGCTATTCTTCTTGGCAGGTACTTGGTCCAAAAGAGTTCCAAAGTTCTGGGTTCCCAATATTATACTACTTTTCCCATTGAAGTTTAGGGCATCAAGTCCCTCTTGCTCAGTAGAAACCAGTTCTGCCCTCCGTAGCCCAGCTTCACTACAGGAGGTGGAAACAGCATTGTGCGAAGCAGACACATCCTATTCAGGTGCTAGTGAAAACTCTCTCCTCTACTCTAAATGCAAAAAAGGTCTATTCAGCCTGGCTATGAGTCACCCAGGAAAGGCAGGACACACCAGAACCCCCTTGTAACTGTCTAGAGTGAATACACATCCCTAGCTCCTGTCACTCCAAAACTAGACGGTGAATACACAAGCAGGCAGAGGTACACAGGATGGTTAAACAAGAAAATGCCCACTTTCTAAAAGTGGCATTTTCAAACACACAATTTAAAAACCACCTTTACTAAAAGATGTGTTTTTTTTAATTGAGATTTTATTCAAAATACAAGTGCAAACAAGAGGAACAATAGTTCCAACCAGAACTAGCCAGCACATCGTCACATATAAAAAGTATCATAGTACAATATTTCGGAAAGTCACATATAAAAGAATACATCAGACGAATGGCATGCACATTCTAGGGAGAAATATGTCCATATACAGCATCACAGTCTTTAGTATAGTTCATCACAGGAGGAAACATCATTTTATATTGTTGGTAGTGATCCAACTGCAGGAAAAAGCCGAACCCACATCATCAGAGATACACACATGTGGGGAGTCTACAAGTTCAATCCACATTAACCCAGCATCTAGAGGCCATGTACCACTATGCAGTCGCACTGGGGCTGTGAACAGGGCACTCAGATCTGTGTCACGCCCAATTTAAGAAGGGTTCCCATATGTGCCGAGGTCTCGAGGTCGGGGGCATTAGTTCCCAAAATACACCAAGTTGTGTGTGTCCATAAGTCACATCAGATAGCCATTCTCTGAAACTAGGTATCTTCTTCCTCCCCCACCTGATGGCAACCTGCCTTCTTGCGTACAGTAAAAGAAGTGCATGCAATGTGCGTTGCTTTGGCGGTGTTTCCTTCACATATCCTAAAAGTCCTAACGCCGGGGCGGGAGCATCTGTTCTGCCAACAATCTGATTAATCGCGGTAAAAATCTCTTGCCTGAATTCAAGTAACCGTGGGCAGTCCCAAGCAACATGTAGAAAGGAAGCCGGGGCATACCCGCACTGCCAACATCTATCATCCTCCCTTAGCTTCATGCGATAGAGGCAAACTGGTGTTCTGTAATATCTGTGCAGAAATTTTAAATGTATCAAGCCTGTAGTTTGGGTAAAGTTCGGTCAGCTGCCTACAGCAGAAGTCCCATTGCTCTTCCGTCAATTGGGGGTCAAGTTCACTGTTCCACTGCAGCAGGGACCTCGGCTGCACCACCGGTGCTGTGTTTTGCATACTTGTATAAAGACGTGTGACTAATTTACGCGGTGAAGGTATTTTCAGGATTTGCTCTAGAGCTGGCAATGTTGGGGGAGCCTCGGGAAATCCCACCCATAGTGCACAACATGCAGCTTTCAGTTTATGATATAAAAACAGTCCTGCGAAGGGCACAGCGTGACCCTCAGCTCCAACAGGGGGAGGCCTAAACTCACCATTTGGATATAGGTCAGCAAACGTGTATAAGTTAATTTCCTTGACCAAGGTTTTACTAACCCTATCCTCAATTCAGGGCAACATGGGGTTCCGCGCCGATGGTACAGATGGCGCATACATAGGCTTTCCTGTTTTCAGTTTCTATTTTTGGTAATTTCTGGTGGGGTTTTTTCAGTGTTTTCAATATCTTAAAAAACAGTTGTTACCAGTGGTTACACATTTTCGCACCACTAAAAACAACAGAAAAAGTGTTTTTCCAGTGTTTATGGAACGTTTTGCTTTTATTATTGCTTGCTTTCTGCACTGAAGGAACATGGTATATAGACAGTGTACTTATAGTGTATATGAGGTCCAAATAGATTTTTGCAAATTAATCTTATTGTAGTAAACCATACAATACTTCTGTGAGTCTTTGGGTCATGTGCGCTAGCTCTTTCCTTCCAATGTAAACGTGCTTGAAAAGGCATTCTTAGCCCATTGGGCTGAGAACCAGCAGCTAAGGGACACAGTTGGGATGACTCTTTCTTTGATGCCACATAAAGCACAAAATGATAAATATTTGCGATTTAGTTCCTGTGCATTAGAAACCAGTGCACTAGAATGGACTAAAAAGTCAATAGCATCCCTCATTAACTCTTTAGATTGTCAAGATGCTTTCAGCATACCATCCAACAAGTGGCAAGGATCTACTACAGGGAATCACTTCAGCTCGGGTATCAATTTTGACAGGTCATCACACAACTGTTTTATATACGTAGCTGAATCACTGCAAATATAAACAATATCACTCCAATCTTTGTTGAACTTGGAAAGAACCTTTTTTGCAGAGCATTACAAGTGACACTGCGTTCCATGTTTTCCAAAAGTCTGATGTCATGTTTTCACCACTATCCCAGATGCTTGGTGATATATATACTTGCATTGAATGTTTAAAGCCTGAGGTGTTGGCATTTCACCTACTATCAATACTGACCCACTAGAAACTATGGTCTGATGTATTAAGGGCTTTTACCCATTCTCTGTGGGTAAATGTGAGGACACATATTAGGAAAGATTTTTATGAAACCAGCCATTTTACCTATCGGTGAAAGAATCAAATGCAATAAGAGTTTGATATTTCCTGATTCTCTATAGTTTACAAAATAATTAAACTAGACCTAAAACATGAAACTAAACCCTGCATCTTTAGACCAAAGGCCACAAAACTGACAAAGTAAAAGGAAGAAGAAACAATATTTTAGTGGCATCCCTAAAGAACAAAACTCAAGCCGAATAATGTTAGCCAGTCTTTCTTACTGCTACTTGTATAACAAAGTTACATTGTATTGACCCCTTCAGGAAGAAAAAAATGACTTTCACTCTCTTTGTCCTTTCTTTGAATGGCATTTAGTTTGTGGTTGTCCAGGTGTTTTTTCAGTGTCTATATGTTTTCACCGGTGAGGGCTATTTTTCTTTCAGTGGGGTTTTATCAGTTATAATAGGTTTAAACCTAAAACCCCACAGCCTACGCATACAGTAAGGGGACATTAGCTCTCTTCCGAAGCATGTTCCACGCCCATCGCAGGGTGCCCGCCGTGTCTACATCTCCCCTGGGGCGCTGTGACTTCTGAGACAATGCCACCCCAAGTGGCACAGGGGCCACTGCATCAATCTCAACCGCCACATGAGTTTGATATGGCGTCTGATACACCCAGAAGTGGAGAAACTGTGCCTGGGCACACAGAGCATATAATTGCATATCCGGAGCCCCAGAGCACCCTGTCTTAATGGGAGAGTCAATAGGTCCCAGGAAACCCTGGCCTGCCCCCAAGCCCATACCAGAGACAGCAGCTGTGACCTCAAGCGTGCGGAAAAATGTTGTGTAAGGGGAACTGGCACGTTAACAAACAAATATAAGAATGTTGGTAATATTACCATTTTCGTCAGCGCTATCTTTCCAGCTATTGATAGGGGCAATTTGGACCAGAGTGCCACCTTTCCCTCCAACCACGTGTAAGCCCTGCCAAAATTAAAATGCCAGATTTCCTGCAAGCTTCTGCTGATCCACACCCCTAGGTATTTGAAGGCCTCAGCCTCCCACCTTAGGGAAAACTCGGATGTTACCATGGGAGTACCGTCCGTCAGTGGGAAAATCACAGATTTCTTCCAATTAATGGCGACACCCACCAGCCCTCCAAATCTAATAAATTCCCTAAGAACCAGGTCTAGATTTTCTTGTGGTTTAAGAATGTACAATGTCACATCATCTGCATATAGTGAAATAAGAATGCTGAGTGTGCTGAAACCGATTCCCCGTGCCGTGTGGTGTTGCCTAATTATGGCAGCCAGGGGTTCCATGGCAATGGCAAAGAGCAGGGCTGAGAGTGGGCACCCCTGACGTGTGCCACCATGATGTGGAATTGATCGGACAGCAACCCATTCACCCTAATTCGTGCTAACGGCATAGTGTACAATAATTTAATACGATTTATAAATAGAGGGCTTAAACCCATTCGAGGTAGGATTGTAAACAGATATGGCCACTCCAGCGTATCAAACGCTTTAGTAGCGTCTAAAAAAATGGCAGCGGCCTGCACAAAGATGTGTTATTAAAGGCTAAGCTCAGGGGGCCTAAACTCAGTTTCTTTATCTTTTCCCAATTGAAAGTTACACTTGAAAAAGGTTATAAGGCAGCTCCAATGATCACCTATGGGAAAGATAGCCTTCCAATGAGTGAAAAACGAAATGCACAGTATTTCACTATCATGTAACACACACTACTACATGTCCTACCTTTCACATACACTCCACCCTGCCCATGGGGCGACATTGGGCCTACCTTAGGGTTGACGTAAATGTAGGAAAAGGGAAGGTTAGGCCCTGGCAAGTGGGTGCACTTTCCAGGTCGACATGGCAGTAAAAACTGCATGCGGACACTGATGTGGCAGGTTTCAGACACCTTTGGAAGGCTACTCGTTTTGGTGGCACAAGCAGTTCATCAGGCCCACTAGTAGAATTTGATTTACAGGCCCTGGGCACTCAACACACTGTACTAGGGACTTACTAGTAAATCAAATATGACAATCATGGAAAAGCAACCATAATGCAATTTACAGAAGTAGCACTTGCACTTAAGCACTGAATAGCAGTGAAATGGTGGCAAAGACACTAAACCAGCAAAAACAAGTCTGGAGTGAGTGCATGCAGCAGGGAACTTATCGCGCTCCGCATCTTCTGATAATCCTCATACTCCATCATCCATGATTCAGTTGTCTGCTATGGAGACTGTAGTTCAAGTTTATCAGGCTGCTCGAGACATCGAGGGATCTATCTGTTATTGAGGTATTGCCATTTCCTCTCCTCATAGGAAGAAAACCCAGAATCATTGAAACAAAATAAACTTAACAACTCTTATAGCTTTTAGCTGAATCATTTTGATTATTTGAACAATGGGAGGACCTGGGCGATATATCGACAAACAACAATTTGTTAAGCTAAGGCATTCCAGTCACTCCAAGGATTACACATGCCAATACACTTGGTTATATTGACTCGTCATTAGCCACGGCAATTAAGGTGCTGAATTGGCAAATGGATGTTTTACAGCCTCATGCAAATTGTACATCCAACTCGGACAGTAAACTCAGTAATCGTTCATTAAGGCCGGATTCAGTTTCAACAAGTCTTTTCATGAGTAATAACATCCTGGCTTGCACTCCAATAGTTGACCCATTATGCACCATGCCAGAAAAAATACAGTCGTTAATCGACAAAATCAAGCAGTACATGCTTTATATGCAAAAGCCTTTGCAAGCACGGTTGGGGACTTGGATGAAGAACTTAAAAGTATAGAGACAAATTCACAAAACAGCAGAAACACACTTATTTGTATTGACTCAATACAAGCTCTCAGCCCAGACTGCATGAGGACTATGGACATTGTCATGACTATTGAGCATCCTGAAATTACTAATTAAACATTATTATTAAACAGACCATGTAGCAGGAAAGAGGAAAAATAAAATAAAAAAGCAAATAAAGTCTACTAGGTGCGAGAACTTCAGTATCAATTAGGAATCTCAAAGAAAGTGAAGATAATTTTTGCTCAAATTGTGAGTCTCAAGTCCATTGTGTGTTAGAGATCATAGCATGTCATTACATTAGACTATTGCAAGTCACGTAGACCAGTAGTTTTCTTCTACTCCAATGGTGAGTACGACATGTATCCAAAGCGAAAGGTTCAATTCCAATCTGATAGTGCAATGTTTGGACCAACATAAAAAACTTTAGGAGAGGATGCAAAGCAACACCAGCAAGGGTATTACTTGCAACACACAAATAGCAAAGACGGATATTGAAGTACATATGGTTACACATAACACTCTATCAACTACAAACTCTAATGTAAACCTCCTTTCTAACCAGCAAAAACAGACATGTGTAAGAGTAACTATCAGGCCAAAGAATCCTCACACAGATGATCAAACATCGACAGACCCTTTGCCAAACTTCAGAGAATTTGGAGAGCATACATCTGAGGACATCGAGCTTCCGTTCTGCTCAGAATTTATCGCCACAGAAACATCAAATAATTTTTCATCTAAAAGTGATGTAACTATAGAGTAAGGAAACGTGTGATAATTGGCACACGCCCGAAAGGCAAATAACACCTCAGACAAATCAGAAAATATCTTCAATGACCAGGATTCAACATTAATCTTCACACCAGTGAACGTTTCTAGAGGGAAACAGGATATATTAATTACAATCAATATACTCTTTCTCCAGTCATACATACCAGCTCTATATACAATTAAGTCACAAGATATCCTCAGTATTCACTCTTTACCCTCAATTTCTGTAACTAAATCTGAGCCATATCAAGTTATTGGGGATGAGTTGATAAAACAGACCTGGTGTATAGAGTTAGGGGGAAAACATGCTGGCTGGGGAATCAGGGTGACCACAAAGCAGAGATAAAAATATACCAAAATACTGGTTTTGTTACTGCAGAAGGAACCCTTAAATAGGCAGTACCAATTCATTTTAAAAGGGACACAAGGAGCTACATCCCCTCATCATATGTGCAAAGAGGCAATTCAAACTACATTAAGAGGTGAACATTATCGATGCTGCTATTTTACATCTATTGAAAACAAGGTAGATTCGAGTTGGCTTCCATCAATTTTGGGGAGGAGGATTTTTCAATACCCCTAATAATATCTTTTATCTTACAGATTGCAAAAAAAGGGCCTTCCTAACTGAATAATCTTCTAACCATTTTATCTTGGAAGGTAGCAAAACTATTGCAAGACAAGGAGGCAGCAGAATTCTTTCCGAACAGAATATGATTTGTTCCAGGGAAACTTGGTGGTGAAGCTCATTAAACTTACATTGTTACCATCTCAGGAAAATTACATAGTAATTTTAGCACTGGGCAAAGAAACAGATGAGTTCTAACTGCCTTTTCTCTAATCCCTGTTTCATGTTGTGGAAAGCTCTGCACAGCGGAATATAATACTCACTCTTCGTGTGGCAGAAGCGCTATATTAAATTACACATACATGTCCTGATTCCCCTTCTCACAATACACAGACTTTTATTGACAGGCTTGATAGTGATCACAATCCCACAGTCAACTCAGGATCTGTCAATCAAACTTGCAGAAGTATTAACAGTTATTGAGAATGAGAAAGGGTTATCTAGACAAATATGAATTAGAAATGTAGAAAGACTAATAAAATGGTAAACCAGGATCCATGAAAATACTTTTTATGTAGACTGAAAATCTAGAGACGTGGTACGAGGTGGTGCTTCACATCCCTTTGTACGTTACCAGAAGTTAGAAAAGCCTTTTCTTACATTTTTGTCACCATAACTTTGTTTTCTTGAACTTGTAGTTTTTCTGCTACCTTTATGAGTATAGCTGCATTAGCCTTACAGCATTATAATTAGTCTGGCGGTCCACGAACCGCCAGACTCACAGGGCGCAGTGGTGGAGGTCTTACAACCTCTCTTTTACAACCAGTGGTTTGGGCCACCCTGTCAACCGACAGGGATCAGAGATCCCAGGTGGTGGTGAAGTGGTATTGAGGCCAGATAGCATTATCCTGTGGCCAACAATGCGAATCAAACTGTGCCCCTTGCGTGCCTCGTCTTTTCCTATATTATATGTGCTCATATGTTGAGAGCGCCTTTTCGTATACACTAGACAAAAGCCAATCATATTGGTTTTAAAAATGATTGCTTAATTTAGAAACCTCTATCAATCTTTCTCTAAAGGAGGAATTCCAAGTTAAAGGGTTCTGGCATTGGAAACACATTGACCAACTGTTTCATTTTCAGTCCGTTGAGAGTCAACACATTATCTCTCATTCAGCCTTGGGTACTAGTGTTGCTGTAATGGAGAAACGTGTAACCTCTCCAATGGGTTTCAACCTTCTCTCCCCATCCCCACACCATTCAGTCTGATAACTAACTAGGTGTTGCCTGAATAAATCGAGGCCATATCGACAAATGATCACGTAGACACACTGAATAGGTTGCATAAGAGGATTAACTGCTTAGGGACTCCACAGTCCAATGAATGCTTCCTAGAGAAAAAGATGACTTTTAGCTACCGTGACCTCTTGAGTGAAAGGCCTTGCTCCTTGCCAGGGCATGGTTAGTGTTCTGTACCCAACTCTCTAGACCCACAGCAGCACCGCTTGGACAGGTGGGTGGAGCACAGCCAACAGGAATAATAAAACCAAGGACATTCAACTAACACAATACCGACATGCTTTCATTATAAGCCTACTGCTTTGTAAGCCACTGGCACTGTATCTGAGAGAATATACCAAGGAAAAGCTGCGTGCCTCTTAGGGCTGTAACACAAAGAATTCAGTGGGAGCTAATAATAGAGTCACTTGTAGCTAATAATAGATTCACTTCTTTAAGGCTTTCTTAACTGAGCACAGAATCTATTGTCTCCCAACGTACCCGGCAGCATGCCATGCATATATTATTTTTGGAATTAATGGAAGTGCATATAAAAAGCAGATCAATTGAAATCTGTGGAAGTCTTTTGTAGCACTTGCATTTTCCTTGTAATAACAGCTTTTACACAAATAAAAAAGGTAGGCGATTGCTGTTTGATTGATATCTGCAGTACATTTTCTAACTCCAGGAACAAGTCAAGCCTTCTTTTCATTAGATTTATCTGGCCAGTGCAGCTCGGAGTCATGCAAAGTTGTCCTTTAGAAAATGACTGCAATGCAGTATGGTAATGTCTTTCCATTTCCCTGCCGTTCTTGTTCCTTCCCATATGATGGCCATACCCTGTAGTAATGCAATTACATGACTGTATAGAGACAGGCTGTGACTCATAACTCAAATCTCAATTTCTTATGTGATAGTTTTTTTTGCTCATGATCCAATTATACCGTCGAAATTAAACTACAGACTCCTGTCTTTCTTTTCCTCCGTGAATTATATTATGGAAAAATGTACTCCTTACATTAAATAAACTGCTGACGACATGCTGACATGTGTATAATTTCTAAATGCATTTCTAAAAGGTCACAGTATTCTTCAGCCACAAACCAGTGCCACAGTGCGCTTTCTTATGAAAAATAGAATTGTAATGCAGTGTGACTTTCTGGTGGGAACTCTGCCAGATTTTGTTTTTGCTTTAGAGCTTACTGCTCAATAAGTGACTCACTCACTACAGCCTCTTCTGCTGACGTGGAGTGAGGAAGAAGGAAGGAGGGAGTGGAAGCTTCGAGATTCAAGGAACGTTCCTCCCTTGGAATTCAGAAATGACTGTGGAGGAGGTGAAGGCTTCTAGGAAAAGGGGAGTGATTCACACCATAGTGTAGGTTCAAGAAAAAGAGAAAGAAGGAAGTTACCAGGGAGCTAACTGAAAGAGGATGCTTCAAGTAGCTATGCTACTTTTGGGACTCTTAGAAGGAGTTCAATTTTATGTTGTCCATCTTTTGCTACTACACATCATTCACCTGTTACTTGGGAAGGGTGTAGGTTTTGTCCTGTTTCGTTATGTGTTACCTCCAAGATTCAGAATGTCCACCCTCCTCCCCCCCACCACCACCCACAGCACCCCTCTCCACCACTCAATTCCTTCTAGTTTCTGCTACAGGCTCCTTAGGGAGGTTGTATTCTAGGGGGCAGATTTAAAGGTCGTCTTCGCCACTTTTCCCATGTTAAAAGTGACGCAAATGTGGTGCAAAGGCACTTGTAAATCTGCCTCCTAGGTTCTTACTGGTCTGGAGTCCCTGTTTCTGAAGCTCGCAATTTTAATAAGTTGTGAATCATCGTGCCCCATGCTACGTCCGTGATTTGTCTCTATGAACGTAAACGTAGATAACAACACACACACACACGCTCGCACACACACACACACACACGCACACACACACACACACACACACACATGCATGCCATTTATTCAATACACTAAAAATCGCACACCACGTGCATGGGCAGACTGCAATAAGTGATCTCAGCCTAATCACTTCAGTTTATGTATGGCCACACATTAACCCCCTTGTACCTACCTCATGGCAATCCCACCAATGGGAGCTAGAGGTAGCACTATGGAGCATGCAAACGAGGAAAGGCATTCCTTGAGTTACAAGGGGCCATGGCATCATGCAAAAGGGGGGGGGCATCCCTTTGGATCGCTCACCTGCTGCAAGATTTAGAAACAGTATTACAGAAGGGAGATATGGTATTGCACACCCTTAATATTGGGTTAAACGTATCTTACAACTGTATATAACCAATCAAATATATGTGCTCTGGAAGAAACCTGCATGTTAGTAGAGTCTTCTTCTGATATTATTGAATGTCAAAATGCAACACTGATCAGGTAAGTATGTATTATAATTCACTGCTACATCGACACCACTACATTATCTAAACATCAGCATCAAACCTAACCTTACAGCTGGCACTAAAACTTACCCTGAGCCACCCATTATTGTAACCCTAGCAATAATGTCAATTCTTTTTTTTTTTGTCCTCATATATACCACCAGAATATATATGCTCTAGGTGGGCCCCACTGTTGCCTCTTATACTGTTGTTTTTCTTCGAGTCCGCCATGGAAACAGTATCATAGCAGACAGGGATCCCCAGAGGTAGGCTGCTTTCCTTATCCTACTCCTCCAGGCCTATTTTAGGCACCCTAGGCCTGAAAGAGGACAGGACCGACACAACCTCTGGCATAATCACAGGACAGCTCACCTATTTTTCCAGACTAACAGTTTAGACCAGACATTCTCAGTGTTGGCACTAGTGCCAGCCAGATCCATTTTACATACTTCCATTATATATTTCAGGCATGCTGCAAATCTCGGAGGAGACACCGACTTCCACTCCATACAAATTTGTCTCCTTGCAATAGCTATGATGTAGAAAATAAACTGAGTGTCCAAACTATTGATATTGTAGTCTTCCAAGAGACCAAAAAAAATAAGTCGGCGAGAGCAAATAATAGTTATTGAAAGTACATCACCCACAAAATCCATAGCCGCTTTCCAATAGTCTAGAATAAGTGGGCATTCCAAAAAAATATGGATATCATCAGCTACATTATAATTACAATGAGGACAGTGATAATTATTTCGTGTGATCCTATGCAGCTTGGCCGGAGTCCAATAAACTCTATAGGCCGTAAACAGATGGTTACGTCTTAAATTAGCTGGTTTAATTAACCTCTGAGAGAGAAAAAAAGAATCTAACCAACCTTTGCAGACCACTTCAGGGGGCTCAGATATGCACGTTCCCCATAATTTTATTATTTCAGAATGCAATTTACTCTCCTCTTCCTTAATCATCAAATTATACCAGAATGAAAGCTCTTTAACCCATTTCCCCTTTCTACCAATTGCATCCAAAATATCTGTATCATTCTCTCTTTGCATATTTTGGCTGGACCACCAGGCGGATAATTGATAGTATTTAAACCTTGTCACCTGTCCATCTGTAAGTTGTGCTAAGGTATTCCAACTTACCAGGCCCGAATCTGCCCTGGGCAGAATAATGTCAATTCTAACCCTGCCCTGAACTCCTATCCAAAGGCAAAAATAGATCCTAGGAAATCAGTCTTTTTGCTTTGCATCTTGGAATCTGGAATGTTGACCTATGTGTTGAGGTAGCTGTATTTCAATAGAAGTTTATCGTATTTTACATAATTACCTTGGGACTGAAGTTGTGGCAAATAAACCAAAGATATCCCCAGAACGTAATGGGTGCACCTCTTGAATTATTCTCTGCCACTGGTAATTACACAAAGATCCAGTCCAGTACATTGATTTGGGTCATTTATGACACTCCAGGCAAAGACTAGACATATGCAAATGAGTCTTATTTCCACTCAGTCCAGCATGAACCGCCAGGCTAGGTCCCATCTAGGTAGGAACACAAGCAACCCCAGACTGGTTTCAGCCTTGGCCGACCTCCTGAGTGAGGGTGCAGATTAAGCGCAATGGTACTGTGAGTGCGAGACTCCAGTCTGGAAACACCTGTCACACCTAGGGCATCCCTCTTAGAAAAACAAACATTGAGATTGGGAAGCACAGTGTCACATAGGTACGATACAATAATAATGAAGTAAAATATCCCCTCCAGACGTCACTTAAGCAAGCATTAGCAATAGGACATGACCATTCTCAGTGAGTCGTGAAAGGCAGCTTCAGAGGTGCCAAAGAGGGTGCTGGCATGTGAGCAGGACGTATCACTTTGTCAGCAGTGGGGAGCCACCATGTTACCTACCGCAGACAGGATTGTGGTGGCCAGTAGTCCAGTGTGTGAGGAGCCAGCTCAGGGTCCAGTTCTTATGATAGTAATAGGGTGGAAGCCCTGTGGCGCAGGTAAGTGAGAGGAGGTTCCTAGATATCTTTGGGGTGTGAATGTGATGGCATCAATTCCCAAAATATTGTTAATTGCTCCTGGCGTCAGACTCTAGCCCCAGTGAATGGCCACCCTGCGCTTGGCTAGTAAAAGAAGCATGGCAATAAGTCGGCGGTCACCTGCCGAAGCATCTTGAATGTAGCCCAGAAGAGCGACCAGTGGAGTGTGGGGCATACAGTGACCTGTAATTTCCTGTATAATCGAGAGAACACCTCCCAATATTCTGCTACCCTCGGGCAGCCCCATGCTAGATGGTGACCTGAGGTGATGCACATCTCAGACATCGTGCATCTACAGCGAGCCCCATTTTGAAGATTTGTGCGGGGTGTGATTTAGATGATGTAGGAATTTAAATTGTATCAATTTCAGCCTGTAGTTGGGCAAAAGTAATATCATCTGACTACAAACATTAGGACCATTGGGTGTTGGTGATTGGTGATTCGGTACCTGACATCCATGCGGTGCGGGCAGTCGGGGTGGCCACTGGTGCAGGGGTCTACATGATGGAATAGAGTCTAGAAACAAGCCTGCGTAGTGACGAATTTGTGAGAATATGTTGAAGAGCAGAGAGTGTCGGCAGGGGTGCTGGGAATGTGTTTTATGGTGTGCGGCAAGCAGCTTTATGTTGATGATTTAGAAACGTATCATGGGGTGCAATGCGGCGGCGGCTTCGAAGTGCGGTATAAAATAATCTCCTGTGTACAGGTCCGAGAATGTCATGAAATCCTGCCTGTGGGCATGCCTTTGGGCACCTGTGTCATGTAGAAATGTCAGTTGTGGGCCATGATAGAGCTGTTCAGTGACAGAATATCAAAACCATACTATTGTGATACCAAAATATTATGTCAAAAATATCTATTACAAAAATATTGTTTTCTATATAAAAATGGTAAGAACAAAAATATCAAAAACTTTTAAAAACAATCAAACAATGTACATAATTATACGTTTTTTAAGTAATGAATATCAAATAAAAAATTCCATTTATTGATTATTTTATTACATACCCACACTATACCCCACATTCCTAGCAGCCCAAAACAAAAATATAATTAAAATACAAAATTATAACACAATTAACATATTAAGCAAGACATAAAATAATTAATAAAACATTAACAAGTAATTGGTAATTATTTATTACTTAAATATCTTCCTGCCCTATTTCTCTAAAAACTTACCAGGGCAGGCCTCCTCTAAAAGGGAAAAAAAAACAAAAGGATTTAGCCTTGTTGATCTTCAGTGCAGCTTGAGTTTTCTGGCGCTGTGAGCACCCATTTTAGATGTATGTATACCCGTCATACATAGGGTCTCTCACTCAAAAAAAACAATAAGGTGAAACGTTAAATGCTTCAATTATTCTCAGCAATGAGTAATTACACTAAGCACATTCCAGTCCTTCATATTTTGCGCACTTCACCACTTTGTAGACCAGCCATCATAGTAACAGATGCTAATCACCACTGGGTATGGGCTCCCAAGCAGCAAGGCCAAACCCTGCCTTTAGTTGTATCACAAAAAAGATGCCAATGCTGATCATCTAAGTACTAGAATTGTTATTTCATTCTACACATACGAGAAAAACACTATGTGCGAGGAGTTTTATTTTTTGAATCAATCTTTTTGATTTTACATTTTATTTCAACTTTACGTTTTCATTTAGTTTTTTGACATTTCAACAAAATATAACAAAACACATCACAAAGACAAACCTTAATTCAATAATATTGATTCTCTCTTCTTACATCATTCATACTTATATTCTCACTAAAAAACTATACCATACACACTCAATACACATTCAATCAACTAGCGATCTGAATAACAAACAGCTATGTTATTTATACAGTTTATATACAATTTGAGAAACCATAGAATCACATTTCAAGACATAAATCACTGTAATCAAAAGGTTGTTCAATTATTCTTATGGTTTTAATGTAGCGACGTTATATGCGAAGGTCTACGCGTTTCGAACTCATTTCATTATAGAGTTCTCGTCAGGACCATAAACTGTAAATGGAAAACAGGGGGACCTCTGTTAGAAACCTTATTTGTATAACAGAAGATGCTTTTAGCTCAACACCCAGTTCTCTACTTCTTACCTCTCTAAATGTCAGCTGGGAAGGGGTTCTTAGGTTCACCAATTTCCGCGAAGCGGGACCACCTATATAACAAATACAAGGTGTTTTACCTCATCTTATCCACATATGCCCACATGCATTCCAACTTACTCACACTCTTTGGTGTACTTACTAATATGGGGTATTTTTTTGGTTCATTCTGTGGAAGAACAGGAATGACAATGTTAGGGGAGCGGTCTCGATCGTGAGACTAAATCAATAGTCCTGCGCACGCATTAGATTTCTTACCAATGTTTTTTTGGGCTGTGTCTCCTGTGATGTACAGGGGGAGAACAACAGTTTGTATTCCGGGCTCCCGGTGCGCCTGGTGAAAGGAAGGGTGGAGCATATCAGGACCCGTTTCAATATTACACAAACCTAAGGGCTACATTCTATTATCAGGCAGGTCATACCTTGTAATTACGGTGTATTCCGGCTTGGTCCCGTCTCGCACTCTCAGACGCGCTGCTCGATTCTGTTTATCTTTCCTGTTGATGTGTCCTGTTGAATAATGTCACATGACTCGCCGTTTGTAATGCGGGCGCCATCTTTGAGTAGTCATACTCGCTCCTGTCTCTATAAGCATGTATGCATAATGTGGTGGTGTGATGTTGTTTTTGGTGGATTTGGTGGTTATTGGTTGGTGAATGGTTTCAATCAAGGCTACGTACTTGATGACGAATCCTTAGGAAATTAACGGGATGTCTTTTCAATTCCTTGTGTGGTGGGGGCCATCTTGGATAGGGATACTGTCCACAGGATCGTGTATTAATTTTTGGTGGTCTGTGTTGTTGTGGACCCTAAATGGTATTACCATTGCTCATGGTTATAGTTTGAACATCTCAGAAAGTTCATTAAGTCCATTTGTGGCTGTATTGAATCTTACAATCATCATTGCTTCTTGTTTCGAAAGTTTTGCGTCCAAGTCCCCTCCTCTTGGATCTTGTTCCACTTTTGTGATCACAGTCCATCGTAATTCATTCTCCCCATGATTGTTCATTTGCCAGTGATTGACCAATCGGGCATTCGGCACTTTACGTTTTATCCACGATTTATGTTGTTGGATTCTTGAGCGGATCTCTTGATTAGTTTTGCCAATGTATAAAAGGTTACATGGACACCTAAAACCATAGATCACATATCGTGATTTACAATTTGAGAACAAGTCGTGCTTCCATGTTATTTTAATTGAGTTTAAAAATTGATCCTTCTTCGGTGGAGTCACAACAGTTACACCCTCCACATCTGTGGTGCCCCACAACTGGAGGTAAACCAATCATGCTTCTCAAATTGGCTTGTGGTTTTATTGGTAGGGCAGCTCTTACCTATCTGTTAGCCAAACTTGATTCTTTTTTAAATGCGAAAAGTGGGGGTTTATTCAGTTCTTCGCTTACATTTTTTACCAAGTGCCAGTTGTTATTCACCACCTTTTTTAACATGTTGGAATTAGGGCAGAATGTGGTGACTAGTACTATTCGGTCTAATTTCTTTTTGGCCTTTTTGTCCAACAGGTGCTCTTGTGGTGTCCACCAAGCCCGTTTTTTAGAACGTCGAAGTAGTTTTTTGGGGTACCCGTGTTCAATTAGGTTGGTTGTCAATTGTTCCGCATGTTTTTCATATTCTTGCTTGTCTTGGCAATTTCTCAGAATCCTTAGGTATTGCCCATATGGCAGGTTCTCTTTCAGGCTTCGGGGATGGTTGCTGGTAAAATGTAATGATCTATTGCGATCGGTTTCTTTTCTATATAGGGTAGTCTTCAGACCTCCTTCATCCGAAGGGTATATTTCTACATCAACGAATGGAATTTTGTTTTTTGAATACACCAGGCTGAATTTGATTTCTTGTGTTCTACTGTTGAGCCAATTGTTAAAATGCTTCAGTTCTTCTTCAGAACCAGACCACACAAAGAAAACGTCGTCAATGTAACAACTCCAATTACTGATTGAAGATCCAAAAGGATTGTTCTGATAAATGAATTTATCCTCATAACTTGACATATAAAGAACAGCCAGTTCTGGGGCAAACGGACATCCCATCGCTACCCCACCTATTTGGAAATAAAAATCTCCATCGAAGTAGAAATAGTTATATTTGAGTGCGAATTGTGCCAGCTGTATGATAAATTCTGTCGGTACCTTTTCTGGTTTTTCTCTGGTTTCCAAAGTAGATTTTAACACCTGTATGCCCTCGTCTTGTGGTATTTGGGTATACAGGGACGTTATGTCCATTGTCACCATCCAGTCACTTGTTTTATCAAATTTAACCTCATCCAATTTATTAATGAAGTCTGTTGTATCCCTAATGTAAGATTTAACATAGGGAATGAATGGTTTTAAAAAGAAATCCACAAATTTGGAAATTGGTTCCATGAGGGACTCACAGCCGGACACAATAGGTCGTCCAGGTGGAGTATTCGCATTCTTATGTACTTTCGGTAGTACGTAAAAGAGGGGAGTTCTGGGATGTTTTATTTTTAAGTATTCAAATTCTTTTTTTCCCCAGGAAGCCCTGTTGGAAAGCTTCATCAATGATGGCGTGTAATTTATGTTTCAATTCAATTGTGGGATCTTTGTTGAATTTACGATAGCAATTAGTGTCGTTCAGTTGTTTCTTGACTTCGTCAGTGTATAATAGGCGGTCCCATATGACGATAGACCCGCCCTTATCTCCTTGTTTTATAATTACAGATGTATCTTTTGATAATTCTGTTAGTGCCAATGACTCAGATTTAGTGATGTTATGTTTCACCCACTTGGTCTTCTTTTCCATATCAGTAATTGCTGAAAGAATAGTTCTCTCAGATGTTAATAATTCCTTCGGTATTTTATGGTTGGGAGGACAGAATGTGGATTTATTATGCTACATGGAAACGGCAGCGGGGACGGAACTTCTAACATGAAGTATCCAGCGGGAAGCTGTCTGAACTAACAACCGAAACTCCGGTTACAAGATCAAAAGAACGTGCAATATACGTACTGAGTCCCCGTAAAGAACCCCTCTGAGGGTTGGAAATATCACCTCAGATAACAAAGAAAAACATCTCGGAGAATAGCCTAGAGGAAGTCGTGGGTTACAATCCCTTAACGACGAAACACGTGTCGGCTGTGACGTCTCCTGAAATAAACAACATCAACCACAACCCTGATTAAGCGGAAATGCAAAAAAAATGTCATGACTGAATGAATGATGAATGGTGGAATCACTTGTACACTGTGGAAACTTTAATTGTAATACGAGTGCTAAGGAGTATTTATTTATTATGGAGTCCAGTAGTTTCCATATTTGAATCCATAGGATTTTCTGAGAAGAATGTTTTCAACCTGATTTTTCGAAAGAACTCTATAGTTTCAGTCTTCAATTTAACAAAATCTGTCTTTTTAGTGGGGACAAAAGTTAATCCTTTTTGAAGTATTCTTTCTTCGTCCTGTGTTAGGATTTTTTGGGAAATATTGAAAATTAGTGAAGGTGCCAGTTCTTGTAGTTCTGACGTCTGGTCGACATTTCCCATGGTTGAGTGTATCTTGGTTTTCCTCTGGGTTTTGTCTGACCTCTCCCTAAAAAAGTAGGGCCCTGTTGATTTTGTTGAAAAGAGCCTCTTCTGTTGGTAGTTCTTCTAGGGTCTGTATTTTCTCCTTCACTGCTACTGCCTGAAGATGACGTGTCGGAAAAGGTAATGTATTTTTGGAACGATCTTCCTTGATACTCCTGTAGGTATCTTCGAGAGTCAGGTCGTGAATAGAAGTCTTGTTGGAGAAATGGATATACCTTTTCTATATTGAAACTTTTTTGATCTTTGTGGAATTGGTTGGTCTTTTGGTTAATGGTATAATCCTTGAATTCACTGATTTCCTTTTCCACTTTTTCCAATAATCCTTTTGCGTCGGTTATCAATTGGTTAGTAGCAAAACTCGATTGTAAATTTTCTATTTCCTCCAATTGGACCTTTGATAGTCTTTGAGCTGTCTCGATTGTTAGGACCATTAAATCCCGACTACACTTTGTTTCTATGAAACTATAGCCCTTTTTATAGATGGGGTCTTCTGTAAAAATTACAGGTATATTTTTGATCTGTAAGTCTCCTGGAATGGTCCCAGCTCTTAAATGTTGGAGTAAGAAGTGACCATGCAGGTCTGTTCGAATCTGTTTTTTCTTAAGTCTAAGGAGTTTTTCCGTCTCGTTTTGATTTTGTGCTGACACGCTCAGAGAAGCCGATGCAAAGAGGGGTGGAGCCGCTAGCAACTTCTTTATGTGATCCTCACTATAGGCAAAAGCCTCGTTTTCTGACATAATTTTCTTACACACTTGACACACTCACTCAAATTCACCCACGGATACTTCAAAAACCGACGCAGGACCAAGTTCCTAATTCTCAAAAGAGAATAAGTCAATTCAACAAACAACAAATGCCCTCAATTCCACGAAAAAAGGGGCTACCACACAGACATTGGTAAGAAATCTAATGCGTGCGCAGGACTGTTGATTTAGTCTCATGACCGAGACCGCTCCCCTAACATTGTCATTCCTGTTCTTCCACAGAATGAACCGAAAAAATACCCCATATTAGTAAGTACACCAAAGAGTGTGAGTAAGTTGGAATGCATGTGGGCATATGTGGATAAGATGAGGTAAAACACCGTGTATTTGTTATATAGGTGGTCCCGCTTCGCGGAAATTGGTGAACCTAAGAACCCCTTCCCAGCTGACATTTAGAGAGGTAAGAAGTACAGAACTGGGTGTTGAGCTAAAAGCATCTTCTGTTATACAAATAACGTTTCTAACAGAGGTCCCTCTGTTTTCCATTTACAGTTTATGGTCCTGACGAGAACTCTATAATGAAATGAGTTCGAAACGCGTAGACCTTCGCATATAACGTCGCTACATTAAAACCATAAGAATAATTGAACAACTTTATGATTAGAGTGATTTATGTCTTGAAATGTGATTCTATGGTTTCTCAAATTGTATATAAACTGTATAAATAACATAGCTGTTTGTTATTCAGATCGCTAGTTGGTTGAATGTGTATTGAGTGTGTATGGTATAGTTTTTTAGTGAGAATATGAGTATGAATGATGTAAGAAGAGAGAATCAATATTATTGAATTAAGGTTTGTCTTTGTGATGTGTTTTGTTATATTTTGTTGAAATGTCAAAAAACTAAATGAAAACGTAAAGTTGAAATAAAATTTAAAATCAAAAAGATTGATTCAAAAAATCAAACTCCTCGCACATAGTGTTTTTCTCGTATGTGTAGAATGAAATAACAATTCTAGGACTTAGATGAGCAGCATTGGCATCTTTTTTGTGATACATCATAGTAACAGGGCAACCTTGTATACATCCTGTAGTTTAAGTCCTTGCAGTTTGAGCCTCTTGGCAGATAAATTGGATGATGCTGAAGGGGTTGTCTGTGGGTCAAAGGGCCAACCCCATTATATAACTGGGGTTCAAAGGGTATTACACTAGACATTTTGGCGAATTGAAGTCCACGTCTGATTGTGAAACAGATGTCTCATTTTCCATATCCTAGCCTGAATAGCTTTGTACTTATGAAATCTGTCTGGCAAGACTTTGTTATCCACGTCTGGTGTATCTAGTATATCCTAAAATTGGTATCAATGCTAGCTGAACATTTCACAGTTAAACCATATTTAATGCTGTGGAATACATAGAGGTCTGGAGCATTCCACCTTCCTACTTTCTTTGATGAAACTAGTTTCTCATAATGTCTATTAGGTTTCTTGTTGTTTCTCCAAAAACTTGAAAACGTAGATTTGAGTTTGTTAAAAAGAAAATAAGGGTACTGGAAGAGATTGCTGGATAACAAATAGCACCTGAAATGAAATTATAATCGTTATGCAATTTAAGTGGCTGAACTTAGATTTGTATTAGAATATATAATGAATCATGCAATGATAGAAACAAAAATCATTAACTCAGAAAGAGCTAAAATCTAAAGTGTAAAATATCAGGGTGTGGGTGAAAATAAATACAATTCAAACATATCTTATGAACAATGATGATTAGCTTTCAGGGAAAGAATGGTTTATATGATATGTTTTAATTGTATTTCTCTAGAAGGTGCCTCTTTTTAAACATTGTGTATCGGTTTGAGGTTTTCAAAAGTTCACTAGGAGACCAATCACATATACTGCTGTTTCAGAGTCCCATCCCTCTAGTCTATGTTTACTTTTTGTAGTATTTCCAGGCGGTATGCTTGAGAGAGGGTGAGAATGTCTATAAATATTGAAAATATTGTCAAGCTTTGTCTGCATCGTTTCATTATTTATGACCCTCCGCAGCCCCCATCCTACACCACAGCAGTGATATTAAGATTGCTAGTATGGTCATGCACATTTATATTGATAAAGCAACCATGTTGATATTTCCAACTATGACATGAAGTGTGTTATTGAATCTCCTAAAACAGTCTTAAACATATATTGTAGAATCCATATTCAGCCAGGCTACAAGGCATAACAGATACAAACTGTGGCTGTTTTTGAGGTGATCACTATCAAATTTATATTTACTCATTGTTTCATGACTGAGTATTCCACCCTTTTAAATATATAGTTAAACTAATTTGTAAATTGAAATGATATGTTCCTATTAACAGTGCGTAAAGTTAATCTACAGTCCGGTCTAGGCCTGGAGCTTTCCAAGTGACTACATTGCTCTTTTCCTCTGCATTTGTTTATTTCAATTGAACCTGCTATGAATACTAGTCAATAATACATCCACCAGCTCCTTATATAAAAACCTACACATTTTCAAAAATATCCCTTTAATTTGTGCCATAGAAACTTCTATATGACTATTTACTTAATCCTTCCTGCGAGTTATTATACGACAGGCATCTTTACTCCTTCGTAATTGTATAATCATGTTCTCAAAGTTTCTCTGACATTATATATCTATAGCCAGCATGGATAAAAAAAGTCAATGAAAAACATTCCTAACTGATAATCACTATTTTAGAATTCAGAATAATTATTCTGCAATTGATTGGAACCCAAAACAGCAAACACCAGAATGTTAACCAAGATTCTGTTTCTAAATACGGGCATGCCCGAATGATTATGAATTGTGTAAAAAAAGAAAACCTGAAAAGATATGTCTTGAAGGCCAACACATCAGGAAGTAGAAATTCCATGGATGCTACACTGCATGAATAAACATATCTACATTCTTACAATGTACCAGTCATGTCCATTTCCCATCGGGTATGAATTTGAATAAAGCATTTTAACAAGTAGCCGTAAAAACATAAACACACACGCACACACACACACATGCAAACCCACAAACAGAAGCACACAAACACATATGCTATATCAGTGAAAATTAATGTGGTTCAATAACTCACCATACAATATTATACTATGGGTACCTATAAAGTGCATGACTACCCCCAGAGGGACTTCCAGCTCTTAGGTAGAGAGGGAAGCCAGACAAGATTTTAACATCAATACACAAAATGCCAAGTCTTAAGGAGTTTCCTAAAAGTCAGTTCATTAGGGAATTCCAGAGCGTAAGCAGAAGGAGAGTCCATAGTTTAGACGCAAGGAGAGACATTGAACAACCAACTTTGCTCCTATTATGAAATCTCGAAATCACACATTGGATTTTTTTTTATTAGGAAGTCAATGGAGTTTGATCAAAGAAGTTGCCACAGACACATATTTAGGCAGCCTCATTAGAAGATGAGCATTGGCATTTTAAACAATCTGCAGTCTTCTTAGTGCGGATTGAGAGATACCCAGTTATAGTACATATCCGTAGGCAAGGCGAGATGTAACCAAAGCCTGGACTACAGTTATCTGGGTAGCACTTGGCAAAATTCCCCTTTCTAATGATTCTTAAAATGCCATAACAGGCTGCAGCCAGATTCCTTATGCCGGCTTCAAATGACAGTCTTTTGTGAAGCCAGAGTCCTATATTTTGTATGACTGTTTTAGGCTGAGGCTGGGGTCCAAGGCTATCAGGCCAAAACTCAGGAGTCTAGTAGATTGGATTGACCATGACCTCCGTTTTTCCACAGTTAAGTTTTAGGGAGCAGTTGGCCATCCACTTAGCAACTGCTGTAAGACATGGCTTTAACTGGGCTGTTTTCAGATGCTGTTCTGGGGCTAAGGATATAAACAACTGAGTGTCACCCGCATATGATAGCAAAAAACGGAACAATATCTGCTAAAGGACAGACATGGATAATGAACAGGATAGGAGTCAGGGAGGATACCTGGGCAACTCTACACTTCAGAGGCAGGGGATCAGAGCAAAAGGGCTCGTCGTAGACCTGGAAACTCCAACCCTGAAGAAAGGAAGCAAGCAATTTCCATGCCAGCTGTATCACCCCACTGTTTACGTAATCTCTCAAGCAAAATTGTGTGGCAAACTGTGTAGAATGTGGTACTAAGATTTAACAAGATTAAAGCTGTAGTGTCACCTCGATCCACTGTGCATTTAAAGAATTTGACCTCAGCTAAGGGTGCCAGCTGAGTGCTGTGGCCTGGGTGAAAACCTGTGTGAGAGAAATGAAGGAAGTTATTGTACTCCAGAAATGTAGACAGTTGCTTACTGATGTGCTTACTGTAGAACCATCTCTGCAAAAGAAAGGAATTGGACTGGAGTATAGTTTTCCAATTGTAGAGGATCCAAAGAAGGTTTTTTTTAAAAGAGGTTTGACCATTACATGTTTCTACACCTTAGGCACCACTCCTCTGGAAAGGGAGTGGTTCAGAATCTCCTTTAGTACAGGATGGATTATCACTGCAGTGTGGTTAAGAATATGAAGGGTGCAGGGTCTAGTGGAGAACCGCGTGTGGCCCAGTTAGCTAGGGCAGCCATGCCTTCATCTTCAATAGGTAGGAAGAAAGAAACAGTTTCTCTAAGTTCTCAAGGTTGACTAGATAGTTCAACTCCACTAATAGTCATGAAGCCTAATCAATGTCATTTTATCTCAATGCATGGATTCAGACCTTTGTATCCTGGTTCTGGTTGAATACCAATGACTATTGCACATGACAAACCAGCATGGCATACATCATATATGCAAATATTCAGAGGGTGGTATGTAATTTCTGCCACTGGACATTACAGATGGCTGATCCATGATTGCTCATTCATAATTGGACCTCTCTAGAAAGAAATCTAACAAAAGCCAAGAGGCATCCGGAGATAAACAAATAGATAATCTCTTTTAACCTTCAGTCTAGGTTGATGGGATACCCACTGCATGTTACCAAATCAGTTTCCAGGGGATCAAGTATGTCAAACAATTCCCAGATCGAAAATGTTCACATATTTGTGGAAACTCCATCATGATGTGATAGTGTTTTATGTGCTGCTGGATTGAGAATCAGGTTAAATTAAGTATTATGGTTTACAATTCTGCTGTGCTAATCCTCGCTCGGTCAAGCCAATAGATCTTGGCTGTTTTGGCGAGAAGAGAAAAAGCAAATCATCAATAACTCATCAGTTTATCATAAATAATAAATATTAGGTGTGAGTCAGTGAAGAGAGTTAGGGAAGTTTTAAAATGTTTTATTAATTCAAAACTTTAGTAGATCATCTTTCTTAAATTACAGTTTTATTCATCAATAAGCATGATAAATCTTGCTAATATCAAACAATACATGAATCAATACAATCAATAATTGTGTTCTATAAAGAAAAGAATCCCTATTCTAAGAATTAGAGAAAGGAGTCAGTTAGAACTCATAAAACGATCTATATCGAGAGAGTGAGAGCAGGCATAAAGTTCCAGTAAATTCTGTTCAATCATTGAGAAATGTCAAAGCAGTACGTCACATAAAGAGAAGTTCAAGAAAACTCAGTAGAGCCTCAGCACAACATAGCTCAGGGTCTGGGGAAAATGGAATAAGATTTTCAATCAAAACTCAGAGGACAAGAGTGTTGTGAATGTACGCCACAGCGAGTGGTTGGAGGCTTCAAGACAAGTTTTCCAATAAGTCTGGACTAATCTAGAAACACTTACTTATATAAACAGCACATTTTGTTAGAATCTGCAATAGTTGCCTCTCCTGTCTTCTTCCATCCAATTATCGTCTGATGTCTTCTTGGGAACCGGATTAATTCTCATCATATCTTCGAGTAACAGTAGTATCAATCGATCCTTCGAAACAAAGTGCTCTCAATAAACTATGTGCACATTAAAACATCTTTTAATGAAAAGTAAACATTTTTGCAATTACATATTCTGAAAAGGTAATACAAGTTAGTTTGAGAGGTGAACATCTAAATTACATACTGATTCTCCATTCATGACTGCAAATCTTCCATTTAAAAAGACTACATTCTAATCAATTGTAACAATAGGCTCTATGCAAATAGAAATATTTCTACAAGAAATATGTGAACGATTTTTATAAAAGGTTAATCTTATTATGAAAAACATCTTTTTGTGGAGGTCGAGAGTTGCCCCCCATTATTGCGGTATCTCCATTGCACATGACATCATCTTTTACTCTGAAAATAAATTCGTGTTAAGCATTTCTAAGTGTACAACTCTTAGCAGTGCAGTTTTAACAGTTTGAGGCGAAGTACAAGTAAATTTGGCAGCTGTGCACATTTTTCATAATTTTAAAGGCATTTTTCTTTAATTCAAGCCTGCACTTTTATACTGCACGTTTATTATAAACGATATTATTGTGTTTTTATTTAAAATCCCTACCAGTGATACATGCTGTTGACCTCATAGTGGGTATGGAAAGCACTATATAAATACATTATGAAAAGAACCAACGCTTAAGAGAAAAGACTTGTCTAACACTGGCCCGGCTGAGGTGGCAATCACTTTCCATGCTAACAGATGATGTCTCATTTATTACTCAGTGGATAAAATTAGTTACCCCTACAAAATAATCCTTATTTTTAGTCCATGTAATGTCCCTTAAGTATAAAAGTTGCCTGTTTTTTTTACCTAAGTATTTAGTAAACTTCTCCGAAGCTTTTTTGAAGTGCGTCAGCATGAAACAGAAAAGTCTAAACAGACTTGCAATTTCTATGTAATATTATAACGTGCCAAAAGGGAGACCTTCCTCTAGGAATTCTGGGCAGACACTTCTCCAAGCAAGAAGTGTATTCTTGTCTTGAGGATTTGTGAAGAGATCCACTGTAATGTTACATTCAATAGTGCAAATCGAACGGTCAGAAATGGAAATGATGCACATTACAGCAGAAATCAGATGGTTAGTCATAGGTAAAATATACACTTCAAAGGCTGATCTCTTTACTTTCAAAAGTAGAAAATGCTCATTATATTCCCGTGCCACCCACAAAATAAGCGGTATACAATATGTCTATATATATTATCAAAAGCATCCACATATACATAAGCCACATTTGGAGCAAATGTAGCTAGTATGCTGGTCTCTTTGATTTTTATAAAATAGGCACTCTTACCGCATAAAATGACTGTTTTAGAATTTGGTTTCAGTTAATTGAACAATTAAATCTATGGGCACTACATGCAGGGATAGTCTTCATGTCAGTATTTCTTGTATATCTGGTTAGGAATTCCTTGTGGGTAGCATTATGTGACTCTTTGTCCAATCAGAAATGTTTTAAAGCCCAAACCACCCCCGTGTTTTCTTCCAGCATATATGTTGTTTACCTGTTTTATTCCATTGCATGTGATTTTGAGTGCAATAGGTATGTGTAGTCCATTGATCGCTGGGCACTGAAATCATATTTGAAGGAAACGCATGCCATGATCATAGGGGTTGAGAAATCTCCCATGATCATGAGGTATGACATTTGAAGCTCCCTCCTCCACCCCCCTCACCATTAGACTAGCGATTCGGGGACACAGAAAGAAAAAAGACAGACCAGGAGTAATTAGCACTGTGGGGGAAAAAAAAATGAAGGGCGAAAAAAGAAACGATATGTTGAGTATGAGATCCTTAGTTCAGAGGTGATACTCTAGAAGGAGGAGAAAGGAGAGAAGAAGAGTAGAAGTGTTAGAAGCCAAGAGAAAGCGAACAGGGGAGAAGTCGCAAGCCGGACTAACCCGGTTGCTCCAGCCATGAAGTGAGAACTTCCCAGATGTCTAGACCCTTCTTCCGCCCTTTACGACATTTTCTGGCATAGACAGCTTTTTCTAGATGGTAGGTTGCAACTAGCCTAGCCAGCCACTGTGAGAATGGTGGGGGATCGACATCCAGCCAAGCAGAAGCAACACAAATCCTCCACACTGCCATTGCATTAAAATTAGTGCCCCACCTTTGTTCCTATTGGTTTTGTTCTGAGTCCCCAGCAGGTTGCGAACATGTGTACTGAGTCAGCACCAAATTGTGAACACCGCGGGCACAGAGCCCCGTTGCTGACTCCCCATTTGGCAATTTTACTGGGGGTAATATACAGAAAGAAAGATGGTTTTAAAATGTTGTGCCTGCAGTTTGGCTGACAGCAAGATGTTTTGAGAAAGTTCTAAAGAGTTTAAAACGTGCTGTGTGGGGCCTCAAGTTTAGTGTGCCACTTGTCCGCTATTTTCTGTAAATCGACTGGGGTTTGTCTGTTTAGTGCGTTGTATATATGACCTATCCGAGGAGTCGCAGAGTCCCGCAATGTATTGACAAGTTCTACTTCAGTGAACCCTGCGGTGCCCCCAACCTTTCTGGAAAGAAAATCACGTATGGAAAAGTATTTAAAGAGCATCTTGGCTTTTCAGACCGTATTTATTTTGCAGGTCTGTAAATGATTTAACTCCTTTACTGGTGATTAGGTCTCCCAGTTTTGTGATGTCTGCCTTATGCCAATCTAAGAGATAGGACCTACCAAAGATGGCGGGGAGGCTACAATTTGCAGTGACAGGAGAATAATAATTAAATCTCCCCAGCCCAAATATTCTGCGGATATTACGGAAGACCTTAAAGTTCATTAAGGTCTTAAATCTCACACTTTTGTAATATCCGAACGATGTCTGCCGGAAGAGGCAGCCACGATGCTTCACCCAGTAGAAGCTGAAATGGTGAGAAACGCCCAGATGGAGGGGAGGGGGAGTGTTCCCTCAACAGTTCAGTACTATACTGCAGGACCGAAGCCCAGTATTAAAGCATAATATTGGGGAAGCTTTCCTAGGCACAGCCCGAAGCAATATAGCTGTTTTTACTGGTGCCCACTCCCCTCCCGTCACTTTGGTCCTGATGAAGACCCCACCCACAAGGCGCAAAATTGGCTGTTCCTTCTAGGGGTCGAAACGTCAACACTTTTTTATTATTTTGTTAGACATATATGACAGAGAATGTATATCTGCAATTATGTTATGATTTGACATTTAATACATCTGGCAGGAAACTGTTGGGATAGTTTGTTATTAATTTTCTGATGTGTATATACGCGCACTACTGTCCTTCCTCACAATCCTTCCCATGCAATTATCATCTCACCCCTCTGTGCACCTGTTCTTCTAAAAATATTCATGTAGGATTTGTTTTGTACTTTATAAATTGATTATTTCAACATCGTGATAAAATAAAATAAAAACCATTTTTGTAAAGACTGTATGGTGGTGCCTAACTTTGTTTAGATACAACTGATTAATTCTTGTATTGATTTTTCTGTTTTAATTGTTCTCCACTGGGACATTTTCTTGTTGTACCACGCACGGACACAGAGGCTGCTGGCGGGAGGCTCTCATCCTCGGCGGCACGCTGCCACTGATATGGCGGCTTCTTTCTTCTTTATTATCCCAGTGGACCTCCGTCTGCTGCCCGTCTAGTGTCTGATCCCCCTCCTGACCTGGTTTGTGTTTCTTACTACGTTCTCGGACCCAGACTTTCATTTACTTATACCGCCAGCCTTATCGACTCCCAGACTTGGCGGGACTTGGCGGTGGCTGTACTTGGGCAGTAATTCCAGCATGAACTGCCGTGGAACCAGGAAGGGCGGCAAAGCGAAGACAGCGGCCATTCCGGAGCCCAGAAAACCCAGGGACACTGCATCCACCGAGGGCACTGCAAAAGCCAGGCAAGAGGTTAGTGGCAGCAAAAAATCGTTGGGGAAAGCAGGGGGAGGCGGGCTGCCTAAAGACTTAAAAGACTCAGCAGCTACACAGCCGTCTCTAGAGAAAATGTTTCTACCCACTAAAGTCCAATCCTTGGGCATTAGCTCTAAGACACTTGTGCACGCACCTCCCCTGAGAGCACCCCCTTGGTCCCACTGACCATGCCAGCACCTGCACCTGGCTTGCAGCAAGAGGCCGGCTCAACGCTTAACCATCTGCAAGAGACTGACCCGGTAGCAGCTGCACCAGTGGGAGCGCCGCTCGCCAATGCAGGCACTTCAGCCGGACCACAGGAATCTGCCAAGAACCCGGGTATTTCTCCCTGCACCCCTGCTGATCCTCTAAATAGGGCAACTGAGCAACAAAATCTTTCAACCCTGCCCATTGCAGTGCAGAACCTGGATGATGGCTCCGACATTATCAATCCTGGTGCCCCCTTCACAGCCCCGGAGGCTAGTATGGCTGGCATAGCCAACTTCATCCAGAGCCTAGAAGCTGCTGCTGGTGCACAAGTTCCTTGGACTCCAGAAACAGGGCCTGAGCACTACTATTCAGTTTCTGATCGGGTGAGGGGGGGTTCGACACAAGCGAGGGCGACAGTGAGGTCACAACTAAAGACACTGGAACAGTTCAGCGATCAAAGAAAACCAGAAGCAAGGGCAAGGAACGCAACCAACTGAAATGGAACTACTTTGATTCACAAATGTCTTACCCCCTGGATGAGGACGATCCTAACGCATCACAGTGGGGAAAAGCAAAAAGCCTGCCAGTGGACACTGCTGAGCCCTCCCTAGTTTCTATTTTAGCTTCTATCAAAGAGTTCCAGGAGGAGGTCCGGGCAGACAATCGCGCAGCCAAAGGTGCTGCTAAGAAACTGCAGGGAGGCCTAAGGCGGATTAACATGGTTGAGGCACGCACCGAGCATCTGGATACAGAATCCACGGCAGCCAAACAGCAGAGCGAGTCCAACACTGCTTGCCTGGAAGATCTAATGTCTAAGATGGAGGAGCAGGAGAATCATCAACACAGAAATAATCTCCGCCTGCATGGAATTCCAGAGGGGAAGGAAGGGGACGATCCCAGGCGCTTCATCGTAAAACTCTTACAGGAATTCTTCCCTGACCAACCAGGCTGCGATTGGGACCGTGAGGTGCAGAGGGCGCACAGCTTTCCCTTCAACCGGAGGCGGCAGCGCGATGGCAGCAACACAGCCGGTGGTCAGCCAAGGGTGTTTCTGGTATACTTTGGCAATTTTCTCCTCAGGCAGCTAATTTATGACCAGGCTCGCCCAAACTCCAAAAAAGGGGCTAACGGCATAACATTCTTCGCAAAACCCGACTTTTGCCACCAGACTGTAGAGCTGAGATGGCGCCTAAGACAAATAATTTCCCCATTTCAGCAGTTGGGGGCAGAAGTCTACCTAATGAACCCCGCCAGACTTAAAGTAATTTTCAACGGGGGCACCAACATCTTTTTGTCCAAGGTTAAGGCTGGTGAATACCCGAAAGTGACCACTGTGCCTTTGTCAAGGCCTGGTCACCCCTCCTGCCAGCCGCCACTCCTGCTGCCTGCCAGCTCCTGCTTCAGCGACCCAGCCGCCGCTGGGCCGCCCGGATCACCCCCCCGCCTCCCGGGACCTCCTTCAGCTACAGAGCGACCCAGCCGCCGCTGGGCCGCCCGGATCACCCCGCCTGACGCCTCGCCTGCCCCCGGGCCGAGGCTGCCGCCCAGAAGCTCCCGCCGCTGACTCCCTGCGGCCCCACCCACCTCCATCCCATTCGCCGGCCCCGCCACCCAGCTGACCCGCCCTCCCAGGCTCCTCACTTAAGGGGCCAGCAGGAGTAGAGCCAGGAGTGACCACTGTGCCTTTGTCAAGGCCTGGTCACCCCTCCTGCCAGCCGCCACTCCTGCTGCCTGCCAGCTCCTGCTTCAGCGACCCAGCCGCCGCTGGGCCGCCCGGATCACCCCCCCCGCCTCCCGCGGCCTCCTTCAGCTACAGAGCGACCCAGCCGCCGCTGGCCCGCCCGGATCAACCCGCCTGACGCCTCGCCTGCCCCCGGGCCGAGGCTGCCGCCCAGAAGCTCCCGCCGCTGACTCCCTGCGGCCCCGCCCACCTCCATCCCATTCGCCGGCCCCGCCACCCAGCTGACCCGCCCTCCCAGGCTCCTCACTTAAGGGGCCAGCAGGAGTAGAGCCAGGAGTGACCACTGTGCCTTTGTCAAGGCCTGGTCACCCCTCCTGCCAGCCGCCACTCCTGCTGCCTGCCAGCTCCTGCTTCAGCGACCCAGCCGCCGCTGGGCCGCCCGGATCACCCCCCCGCCTCCCGCGACCTCCTTCAGCTACAGAGCGACCCAGCCGCCGCTGGGCCGCCCGGATCACCCCGCCTGAAGCCTCGCCTGCCCCCGGGCCGAGGCTGCCGCCCAGAAGCTCCCACCGCTGACTCCCTGCGGCCCCGCCCACCTCCATCCCATTCGCCGGCCCCGCCACCCAGCTGACCCGCCCTCCCAGGCTCCTCACTTAAGGGGCCAGCAGGAGTAGAGCCAGGAGTGACCACTGTGCCTTTGTCAAGGCCTGGTCACCCCTCCTGCCAGCCGCCACTCCTGCTGCCTGCCAGCTCCTGCTTCAGCGACCCAGCCGCCGCTGGGCCGCCCGGATCACCCCCCCGCCTCCCGCGACCTCCTTCAGCTACAGAGCGACCCAGCCGCCGCTGGGCCGCCCGGATCACCCCGCCTGACGCCTCGCCTGCCCCCGGGCCGAGGCTGCCGCCCAGAAGCTCCCGCCGCTGACTCCCTGCGGCCCCGCCCACCTCCATCCCATTTGCCGGCCCCGCCACCCAGCTGACCCGCCCTCCCAGGCTCCTCACTTAAGGGGCCAGCAGGAGTAGAGCCAGGAGTGACCACTGTGCCTTTGTCAAGGCCTGGTCACCCCTCCTGCCAGCCGCCACTCCTGCTGCCTGCCAGCTCCTGCTTCAGCGACCCAGCCGCCGCTGGGCCGCCCGGATCACCCCCCCGCCTCCCGCGACCTCCTTCAGCTACAGAGCGACCCAGCCGCCGCTGGGCCGCCCGGATCACCCCGCCTGACGCCTCGCCTGCCCCCGGGCCGAGGCTGCCGCCCAGAAGCTCCCGCCGCGACTCCCTGCGGCCCCGCCCACCTCCATCCCATTCGCCGGCCCCGCCACTCAGCTGACCCGCCCTCCCAGGCTCCTCACTTAAGGGGTCAGCAGGAGTAGAGCCAGGAGTGACCACTGTGCCTTTGTCAAGGCCTGGTCACCCCTCCTGCCAGCCGCCACTCCTGCTGCCTGCCAGCTCCTGCTTCAGCGACCCAGCCGCCGCTGGGCCGCCCGGATCACCCCCCCGCCTCCCGCGACCTCCTTCAGCTACAGAGCGACCCAGCCGCCGCTGGGCCGCCCGGATCACCCCGCCTGACGCCTCGCCTGCCCCCGGGCCGAGGCTGCCGCCCAGAAGCTCCCGCCGCTGACTCCCTGCGGCCCCGCCCACCTCCATCCCATTCGCCGGCCCCGCCACCCAGCTGACCCGCCCTCCCAGGCTCCTCACTTATGACGCCCCCAGAGCGACCGCGCAGCGGACGCGCGCAGCGGGAGCACCGATTGAGCGCCGAAGGTGCGCCAAAGGTAAGCCCGTCTGCGCCTGTCCGCGCCTGGCCCGCGCCCAGGGCCAAGACCCCTGGTCCCCGCAGACCCCAGCCCGCCCGCCGGACGTACGACGCCGCCACCCTCAACGCACTCAACACCGGCCGAATCCCGGGATGCTACCGAGCCACCCCGAGACGCACCCACGGACCCTTCAGCTGCCACGCCTGCAAGTTCTCCTGCATCCGGACCTGCCTCGCACCAGCACCCGCCAAGCCGAACACCAGCAGCAACCACCTCAAGTGCATCCTGCTCAACACCCGCTCCGTCCACAGACACGCCATCGAGCTCTGGAACCTCCTCGACACCACAGCGCCTGACGTTGCCTTCCTCACGGAAACCTGGATGAACGACTCCTCAGCGCCCGACATCGCCATCGCCATCCCAGAGGGCTACAAGATCACCCGGAGGGACCGCACCGCCAACCAGATGGGAGGAGGCATCGCCATCATCCACAGGGACACCATCCACATCACGACCAACACCGACGACACCCTGACTACCGCCGAACACCTACACTTCCAGATCCGCACCGACCCGAAGACCACCCTCAGAGGCACCCTGATCTACCGACCCCCGGGACCACGCACACAATTCAGCGAGGACATCGCCGACTTCGTCAGCCCGCATGCCCTCACCTCCGCTGACTACATCCTCCTGGGGGATATCAACTTCCACCTGGAGAACAACAACGACCGCAACACCATCACCCTGCTCGACAACCTCGCCAACCTCGGACTCAAGCAGCTGGTGACCACCCCCACCCACCTCGCCGGACACACACTCGACGCCGTCTTCTCATCCAGCAAAGACATCGACTTCAGCCACGCCATTGGACTACACTGGACGGACCACAGCTGCGTCCACTTCACCTTCAGAAAAACGACTATCCACCACCACCAGCAACAGGTTGCTCGAAGAAGCTGGAACAAGATCACAGCCGACCAGCTCGCCGCTTCCCTGAGCCAGCACCCTCCCGCCAGCTCAGCGAACCCCAGCCAGGCCGCCGACAACCTCACGAAGTGGATCAGCAACTGCGGGGACGAACTCGCCCCACTGAGGACCCCGTCCAGCAGACCCGGCAGCAAGAAGGCCCCATGGTTCACCGACGAACTCAAGAGCTCCAAGAAGAACTGCCGAGCCCTCGAGAAAGCCTGGAGAAGGGAGCCAACACCGGACAACATGACCACCCTCAAGCTTGCCACCCGAAAGCACCACCAACTGATCCGCGCCACCAAGAAAACTGCATTCAAAGACCGGCTGGACAACAACGCACAGAACTGCAGGGAACTCTTCAACATCGTGAAAGAGCTCTCCAACCCCAACGCCGAAAACAACGACATCACCCCATCGCAAGACCTCTGCAACTCCCTCGCCTCCTACTTCCACAACAAGATCGCGGACATACACAACAGCTTCAGCCCTCAACCGACGCACGCCACGACCGAACCACCGCCCCCCACCACCACCCTCCGCGCCTGGACTCCGATCAGCACCGAAGACACCGTCCGCATGATGAACTCCATCCACTCCGGATCTCCGACCGACCCCTGCCCTCACCACGTCTTCAACAAGGCCGACGCTGTCATCGCACCCCACCTGCGGGACATCATCAACACCTCCTTCGACACCGCCACCTTCCCGGAGAGCTGGAAGCACGCCGAACTCAGAGCCCTACTAAAGAAACCAACAGCGGACCCCACCGAACTCAAAAATTACCGCCCCATCTCGCTCCTCCCGTTTCCAGCCAAAGTCATCGAGAAGACCGTCAACAAACAGCTGGCCGCCTTCCTCGAGACGAATGGATCCCTCAACCCTTCACAGTCTGGCTTCCGAGCCAACCACAGCACCGAGACCGCCCTCATCGCTGCCACCGATGACATCCGAGCCCTGATGGACAACGGAGAAACAGCGGCCCTCATCCTTCTAGACCTCTCCGCGGCATTCGACACTGTCTGCCACCGCACCCTAGTGCAGCGCCTCAGCAACGTCGGAATCCAGGAGAAGGCACTGGAATGGATCATCTCCTTCCTCGACGGAAGAACACAGAGAGTCCGTCTACCACCGTACAAGTCAGAGGCCACCGAAGTCATCTGCGGCGTCCCTCAAGGATCCTCGCTGAGCCCCACCCTCTTCAACGTCTACATGAGTCCCCTCGCGGCCATCGCACGCCAACACAACCTCAACATCATCTCCTACGCTGACGACACCCAGCTGATCCTTTCCCTGACCAACGACCCCGCCGCCGCCAGAGCCAACCTTCACGAAGGGATGAAAGACGTAGCCGAGTGGATGACGACCAGCCGCCTGAAACTGAACTCAGACAAGACGGAAGTCCTCATCCTGGGCGCCTCACCCTCCGCCTGGGACGACTCCTGGTGGCCCCCCGCCCTGGGCACCGCACCCAAACCGACAGACCACGCACGCAACCTGGGCTTCATCCTGGACTCCTCCCTCTCCATGACCAGACAAGTCAACGCCGTCTCCTCGTCATGCTTCAACATCCTGCGCATGCTACGGAAGATCTTTCGGTGGATCCCCACCGAGACCAGGAAGACGGTCACCCAGGCCCTCGTCACCAGCCGACTGGACTACGGCAATGCCCTCTACGCCGGAACCACCGCCAAGCTCCAGAAGAGACTCCAGCGGATCCAGAACACCTCAGCCAGACTCATCCTCGACATCCCACGACACAGCCACATCTCCGGACATCTGAGAGACCTGCATTGGCTCCCCGTCAACAAAAGAATCACCTTCCGCCTCCTCACCCACGCACACAAAGCCCTACACGATCAAGGCCCGAGCTACCTCAACAACCGCATCAACTTCTACGCTCCCAAACGCCATCTACGATCAGCCAGTCACGCCCTCGCCGCCGTCCCCCGCATCCGAAGAACGACAACAGGAGGAAGGTCCTTCTCCTACCTGGCCGCCAAGACCTGGAACTCCCTCCCGTCCGACCTGCGCCTGACCCAAGACCACCTCTCCTTCAGGAAGAAGCTCAAGACCTGGCTGTTCGAGCAGTAGCAGCACCCCCCCGCCCAAGCGCCTTGAGACCCTCCGGGTAAGTAGTGCGCTCTATAAATGTCTTTGATTGATTGATTGATTGAAAGAGCTGAAATCCAAGAAGAGCCTTAGATAAAAAGTTCACCACATATGGCCCTCCGGCCTTTGTTCTTTTTTTTTTTGTCTTTATTTTCTCTCTTTAGTCTTTTTCACTTTTAAACCTTCTGGGGTATTGCACTGGTTACACTAGGACAGCTGTATGTAAAGCACATGGCTGACCGATCGGGCATCTTTTATGTTAAAAAGGGGCTACTAGCTGAATGAACGACTAATTTGGTTTTTCAGGCGTGGTCAGCAGTCAGGACTCATGACTGACTACCATCATTCAGGTTATCCCTGATTGCTCAGAACAGGGGGGGTGGGCTGGAGGGGTGGGGGAGAAGACGGGCACCTAAAATGACACAGAAGAATCAAGGGCACTTTTTTGTATGCACGCACTTACACACTCACTTATAAATATACTGGGCGAGGTTAAAGAATTCACTAGGTGAAACACATCCTAAGGTTCGAGAAATATCTTTCTTAAATTTCCTTAAAATACTTAAATGGCTAAGATAGATTCGCTTAGGTTTGTCTCTGCCAACATCTGCGGGCGGAATGATGCTTCAAAAAGACAAAATGTAGAGCAAGCTTTGCGCTTTCTGGGGGGTAACATCATCTGCCTCCAGGAGACCCATATAGAGGGTTCACAGAAACATCTATTAGACTCACTGGGGTTTAAGGTTTTGGGGGCCACTACACAGGGCACCAAAATAAAAGGGTTAGGAATCATGGTAGACAGGAGACTTTCTCTTAAACATCCCCGTGTCAAATCGGACTCACTGGGCAGATGAGTAATCACAGAATGCCACCTCCCTCCTAATCTCCCTTTCACCCTTTGCTCGCTGTACGGAAGCAATACAGATGACCCAGGGATCACCAACCTGGTCTCAGGGAGCTAGCTCACTGGCCCACCCCAATCATCATCTGTGGCGACCTTAACATACATCTGCCCAGTGATTGGAAAATAGACAACAAATGGAGGTATAAAGGCAGAAAGCCCCTAGCATACCAAGCACTTACTAACTTAGCTCAGACTCATGGGCTAAGTGACATTTGGGCTAGTTTAAACCCTGATCAACCTGGCTACACCTACTTTTCTGCCCCGCACCATACATTTGCCAGATTGGACTACTTTTTTATCTCACCCTCCTTACTTAGCAAATACACCATAGACATCGCACCTCGTTTCATGTCAGACCACAATCCTCTTATATTAAACATCAAGGGTTTAGGGAACTGGAAGGAGGCACCAAGGTGGAGCTTTGAGAAAGCCCTCTTACAAGATGCGGGCTATCGGCTACATATGCAAGGATGGATTCAGGAGTTCCTGGAAATAAACACTGTAACTGCTTCAACCATGACTGTCTGGGACACATTAAAGGCAGGTGTTCGGGGTGAAACTTTGACGTTTTCAACTAGGAAAAATAGGAAGGAGAAGTTGTTAATTTGTGATCTTCAGGAAAAACTAAGGAGAGCAGAAACAAAACTGGTCCTAATGGTTAACTCTGGACAGGACATTGAGAATGTTCAACAAGAAGTAATTTTTGCAAAGGCAGAAATAGGGGCAGTATTTGCAGAAAAAACGCAGCTAAATGGAGGACATTGCAGGAAAAGAATTACGAGTGTAGCGATTGCATTGAACATCACCTTACCGTTAAAACCAGGCAACAGTTCACAAGTAGCGAAATACACGTAATTAAACTGGCAACAGGGATTGAGACCAACAATCCTAGTGTAATACAAACGGGATACAAAATAGAACAACCTCTTGTCAGGCCTATCTGATTTAAGAAGTGGCAATAGCTCTACTCACAATGTTTGATATACAGCATCGATACACAACAGAGAAAAGACTAACTTTCATTTGGATTGTGTTTTATTTTTCAAAAAACATTATTTCTGTATCTTTTTTGTTTTGTTTATATATTTTTTTTCTTTATAAAAATGATTTTTTTCATTGGTGGATACATAACATAGAACATATTTACAATGACATTTCAAGATAAAGGAGAAAAAACATATTTGAATCCTATGAAGTTCTAACTAATGATGGTATCCCCATGTGCTGTGAAATGCAACAATTATCTCTAATTCTTTTATTATTTCCTTCAACACCAGGTTTACCAGTACAGTTATATTTAAATATAATTAATTTCCAACTGATATTTCTGGAAAAAATATTTTAAAACATATCTTATGCTATTATATTTCATTGAAATTCCTTTTAAGCAAAACCATCAATTTCTGCAAGAAATGCTCCTTAATCTTTAAAATCCTATCAATTTTACTGGCTCTACATGAATAGATTTTGCCATTTTTCATAAAACAGAAACCTCCAAAACTTCCCCGGAAGGGGTGCTACTTTCCACAGGGAAGTATAAATCGCTGCATCTCATTTTGGTTTTGAAAAAGTATGACTTGTGAGCCTATACGTTTTTGCCTTTCTCTTATTAAAATGTGGGCTACTACAGTTCAATCATTGAACAATTATATTTTTCTTCCTCATATTTTTTTGCAGCTTCCATCTTTGAGAGGGCAGTATGCAATCTGTTACAACATGCTTATTGTTTACCAAAAGGGCCTGATTCACAAAGGTAAGCCTACACTTTCGTGTATGTTTACTACTATTTTTGGTATTGACAACATATGAATTTAATTTTGCTAATACCAATTTTATGACTTGGGAGACTCCACAAATAAAAAGATAGGACAGACCTTTCCTGTGAATCCAGCTTGATGTTTTTTCATACATTTGTGTTAAATAGTGCCTTTCAAAGGAAATCTGGCTAGTAGCACTGGTCAGAATGCTGAATGCAGTGGGATTCAAAGAAAAAAATGAATGGGGCATTTAAGGGACCGCTGCTTGAAGGGTGGTTTTTAAAGCATACACAACTGAAAATGTTGAGCAAAAGTTTATTAGCTTTAAATGCCTCTTTATAAAGTAGTTTGGTGGTCACTTCTAACAAATGTTTTAGAATATTTTAAGGCTCAGTGGGCTAGCACCATTAGTCAAACTGTAAAAGCATTAAAGACCAATTAAATTAATACATAGGAAATTCTAGGGAAAGAAAGGTTTGGGCATTTTTCCCAACGAAATATCAGAAATTTTGCATTATCGTGTCCAATTTGCATTTTACAAAACAATTTGTCTTTCTGCCCTCGAGGAATATATGAAGTAATTTGTGATATTTGATGTGCTCTGAGTCACTGATATTTATAGGTCCAAGGTTAGAATCTGAAAAGAAGTAAAGGTCCTCTACAAGAAAATAATCTACGTAAAGCAATACTTTCAGAAGATTATTGGAAATTGATGCAATTTATCACTTTTGGCTAAAAACTGTTTAATTAATTTGTGTATGGGGTCTACTCAATCAATTGTTTTATGAAAAAGCAGTAGAAAATGAATCACTCTGCTAGACCGGGCCCATTTTACAGGGTCACCCCCAGCTTTTTGTCTTCTTTTGTTGAACCCGTTTTTGTTGGCATTAGGACTCTGTCCAATTTTTCCCAGCTGGTACCATGAACCTCACATTTTTGGAATATATGTAACAAAATAAAGTCCCAATCCTTGTCAGCTAACTCTCCCCCCATGTCCTGTGACCATGTGTCCTTTAAGTATGTAAGGTCAGATTTCAATTTGTCTTTGAGTATTCCATATAAATGTGACACTGTTTTCCTCCCATGTCCTAGTGTCAACAAAAGTTGCTAAAAGGCACTAGCAGGTGGTTCTATGTTGATAGCTATGATTTCAGGTAATCGGAGATCTCTCTCCATCCAGCAAAGGTCAACAGAGGGTGACTCCACACACCATGTGGTGACCCACTGTCATTATTACAAGAGATAAGAGAGCTTAATGCAGGGACTCCCAAACCTCCACCCACACTAGGGAGCTGCATTTACACAGATTGTTTCAACAAAATTAATAGAGTAATTACTTCTGCCCCATTGGAGTTTTCCCCAATATTGTGGTGGTAATTTTGCTTCTTTTGTTTTTTTCCTGTCATTGCCAGGATATACCTGTCATTTAAAAAAAAATCATCTGACAGTCCACTCTAAATAGAGTGGACAGTTGGATGGCTTACCTCAGTTGGGCATCTGAGGTAGTTTTACACCAACAGAGTAAATTTTTGCTCTGTCTTAAAACTTGTCTTAAAACTTGCGATTCGTGGACCTTGAGTTTGGAACACCAAGCACTCCGTTGCAATGGACAACTTTGTGTGCAAAACTCTAAATCAGCTCCAGAGGCCCATCACATGCAAATCAGTATTGACCCTGCTCCTCATGGGAATAATCTATCCTAAACCTGAGTTTATCTCAATGATTTACCCTGCAGCCCGCTGCTTTTTCATTCTGAAATTTGAGATTCACAGCCCCCAAATCCGACTGTCTAAGTTATGCCCCTGCACAGCACATGTAGTGTGCTAATCAATAGTTCCATGACTTGTGCAAGTATTATTGGGAGAAGTGGGCATGCTTTGCAGATTCTCCTTTGTACAACAAATGCAGAAGATATCAGTCAGCTCATTTTAATCTTTCTGTTTGGAGGGCAAATAATGTCATGATCCATCACAGCATTGTATCACCCATTCCCATCCTTTTTAACACTTCAAACATGATCCCCTAGATTACCTTATCAAATGTTTTTCCAAAGTCTCCAGAAGAGACTACTGGTGTGAGTTCTGGCAGGTAGAATATTCACCTTATTTTGGGAGAGGTATCAGGCAACAGTCTGAGGAGGCGATTTGTTATGACTTTACCAAGAAATTTGTAATTAATATTGAGCATTGAAAATGGTTGAAATGTTGTTTTGGCCAGCATGCTTCTACTGGTTTTTGGAAAGCACGACAATTGAAATCTATTTAATGGCGCATTGCAGTGCAGCTCTTTGCTCTTTGATAGGCCTCCTCATACAAAATCAGTAATCTCAGTGCCAGCTGCTCAGCACAATAATTATAAAACTTCCAATCTGTCTGAGCCAGGTGTTTTCCCCCTAGTCAAGTCAGGTATAGCTTTCTTATCTCTTGCAGTGTAAATGGCTTTTCCAATTCCTTCATCTGCTCAAGCTCCACATATGTAGTGTGCATGTTTTAAGTCATTAATGAACTTTTAGGATGAGTTAAATTTGTAAACCTTTTTCCTTCCCTTTCCTTTTCCTTCCTTCCTTACCTTCTTTTCCCTCCCACCTCCTTTATGGTACTGGTAGGTCCCTCTATGATTGAGATGGTGGAATGCAAAGTAGGAGCCACTAACGGCATTCTGTATTTTACCTGGAGGCTGATGAGTTAATAAAAAATGATTCTTTATTCTTTAATCTCTATGCCTTGCTGTAAACGACATGTGAGATTTCCTTGTGAGGAATGATTGAGATCATTTGCTCTGTTCTTCCAGGTTCAGGCTGCGTGTGTGAAACCGGCAGTGCCTGGCCAATAAAGCTGTCCTGAGGGAGTGTTTCCTGGTTTGTGATGCGGTGAGCTATTGCCCATTTCTCCGCCCGCCTCATTCTTATGCCCACAGAGAAAGTGGATCCAATCTCCCTGCCTGTGGGAGTAGCTTGTAAAGGTGACCCACCTTCCTGCTTCTGTCCATAGGAATAGACTGTTTTCTTTTCACTCTCTGCCTCCTCCTTTTATCGGTGGCCATCATAAATGCAAGTTTATTGTGTTTCCAAGTGTTATATGTCCTATGAGACTTTTAAAAGCGTGTGCAGAGACCTTCTAATTCATGTTGGAATTTTAAGTGTTCTGTGCCTCAAAGTAAATTTATTTTCCAAGTATTTTGGAAGAATTCTCATTTATATATACATTAGTCGTATTGCCATCCAATACTTCTGTGTATCTACATAGGATATCGCCACAAGAATGCAATTTGATCTACCTCAAAACATTTTACAAAACAAAGGGGATCCGCCAATAGAATGGAAAAAAGTTAATGACATACATTTCAGCAATCAATGCACATAGAATGCCAGTTGAACAGAAAAAAAAACATATTGTTACACTTGTTGGGATCTGAGGGACAAGAAATATTCCGTTCACTGCCCAAAGTTGAAGCCCCTGCAATACTAAAATTAAAATTGTGTTTCAACCTTACAATGGAGAGATACCATTTTTATACCCGATGTCAGAAAGAAAATTAAAGTATTGATGAATTTCCTGCTGCCAAGAGATCAAATCGTGGTTAACTCCCCTAATAGGCGAATCAGAGAACATCTTTGGGTAATGGGAAATCCTTCATTAGATGAAGTGGTCAAGTCAGCTAAGGCAATTGAACAATCTATGGCGTGGGTTAAAGAAGTTAACTGAAAAAAATTGACAAACAGGAAAACAAGTGTACAATGTCAACTCCAAAGATAAAAGCAGAATCTTCCCAACGGACACAAGAAGGTGACCAAAACATTTTGTTTAAGATGTGGAAGCAGGTCACATATTGCTAACTTCAAGGGGTGTACTCCCTGCAAAAAGAGTGCAGGGCATAGGCCATTTTGCAAAATTGTGCAGGGACAAAAGTCAACAGGAAAGGAATAAAGTTTCTCAAGTCACTGAAAGAAATATCAAGGAAGAAAGAAGTGCAAGGTGTGTTATTGGCTCCCAAAATGGTATTCTGTTGATGGTGAGGGTGATGGAAACTGGATTTTCAGAAAGGAACATACTTCAGCCACCTCCAATGCGCAAATTTACTGTTCATAAAGTTGAATTTCAAATTATGACCAATTCTGGTTCGCCAATCTCCATAATTCCCAAGTGTACTTTTGAAAAATTCTTCGTCTCCAAAGTTTCATGGCTTAACAAACCAGATGTGAAAGCTGGTACATTTGATGGCAACAGGATTGACTTCCTTGGTTGCAGACACCAATTTAAAGATAGATGTGCATGGATAGAATTTTATGTGGCAAAAAAGGGAGTCTGCATTCTAGGATGGAAAGATCAATAATTCCTCAACATAACCCTTAATCCAAATGCCAAGAAACCAGTGATTGTTCTAATGTGAATTTCTGCTTATCCAGATGCCATATAGTTCCCACTTTGTGGATAACATAAACTTTGGGTGAGGTGCTTAGACTGATTCCATGCACCCCGTAGTATATGTTGGCCTGGAGACCAGCTAGCTCATGGTGCCGCCATGGCCCCCCAACCCCAACAGGGAGCGAATGCTTTCTGGCAAACACTGAACATGACAACGCTGACTCCTCAGGGATTGTTTTAATAGATCTAGAAACCCTTTCGCTCAGTGACTCATGTACTCTTGTTCTTAGAAAAGTATACAGAGAATACAAAATGGGATATTTTACAATATATGTATTGAACCAATGTTATTCTCATTGAGAATGCATGTGCTGTGATAATCAGTAGACAGAAGCATATAGAAGTGATTACAAGCACCAAAATAGTAAATAGTAGGTAAAGTTCAACCATTGTGCTAAGAACAGTTTATATATTCAGCATATAAAACAAGGTAGTAATCAGGCATATTCCTACTATGCAATCTGTAATCTATTTGCAACTAGTGTATATGTATGTGTGTATATCTAGAGCCAAAAATTCCCCAACAGCATGATCCAACCCGAATACCTTGCAGGACAAAATTTCTTTACCGTCTTGGTAACAAACTGTATACCCCTCACAGAGATATTAGGCAGCTGCTTGGTGAAGCCTCAGCATGTAAGGACCTTTCAATGTCAGCATAAGTGTCTCCTCCAACTAACCCCCCAGAAATGTTTCTTTATTTGTAATAAAAAGCATCCTTGCAATGCAAATGCAGATTAGTGTTGTTATGTTTATGCAGATAGCCTTGTTGCCCCGCTGCTGAAGATAGAATTACATTTATACCTCCGGTGTAAAGGACTTTTATCCAGTGTTCCAGGCATCTTGATAATGTTGTGCGAAGCCAGATGTATACGCCAAGCCAATTCAGAGAAACAAATCCAACATTTCCACTTCCATGTGGAGTACAGCGGGGCTCCTCATTGAGCCCCACTCTTTTTACTATATACATTGCAGCTCTGGCCACAGTAGTAAGATCTTTCAGTTTTGCACTAAACTCTTACGCTGATGATACACAAATCGTCATAGCAGTCACAGATCAATCTGATTCTTTAATTAGGCAATTTTATGACTGCATGTCAGCAGTAAACAACTGGATGAACTTTAATAGTTAAAAGCTAAACAGTAACAAAAGAGAGGTTGTGCTGTTTGGGAATGATCCCTCCTGTTGGTCCCCTAGCTGGAGGTCAGCCTGCTTAGGCAAATTACCCAATGCAGTAAAAAAAAGCTAAAATCCTCGGGATAATAATAGATAACACGCTATCTTATGGGAGTCAGATTAAAGCCTTGACCTCATCCATCTACTTTGTTATAAGGAAAATTAGGTAGATTCTAGCATTTATCCCGGAAAATACCTAAAGGCTGGTGGTCTCAGCTTATTGGCAAGACTGGATTATTTCTAAAGGTCTATACTTAAATCTTAGGGCCCAACAGCTTAGGAAATTACAGGTACTACAAAATACAGCTGCCAGAGTATTAACTCGTACTCCCAAACATGTTTCAGTTAGGAAGATCAATAAGCAGATGCATTGGTTACCAGTAAGTGAGAGGATCTAGTTCAAGGCTGTGTGCTTTGCTTACAAAGCCCTGCACAAACAAGGTCATCAATATTTAGGACAGAAATGTAAATGTTTTATTCTGAATAGGACATTAAGGTCATCGAATTTGAATCTCATGGTCGTACCAAAATTTAACAGAAAGAATTGGGGTGGAAGAAGTTTCTACCTCAGTACCATAAAAATCTGGAACTCACTCCCACCATCCATCTGATCTGCTACCTCCCTTCTCAAATTTAGACAAAAGGTTAAAACATGGCTTTTCAGTACATCTGATTTCTGGGCACACACATCTCCACTGATTGCTACCGCATCCACCTCTTCATTCATTACTCTTTCATACACAGCAATGATATGGTTGATTACATTTTCCTGGAATATATATCACATCAAAGTTACACTCCAGTCAATGTCATATTCCCAGAACTTTGACTAAGGACAGCACCAAAATCACAGGCACGGGTACCAACCGTGATGGTGCAGGGTTCCTCACTGGAAAAAGGTTGCAAAGTAGCTGCATACACAATCTGATGCTTTATAGAGTAAAAAGCCACCTGCTGTTTGTAGTGTCGTGAACGTAATGATGACAGACACTAACTTGATTTCTAAAGAGCTTTATTCACGTGCTCCTTACTCGTCCCTGTCCCTACTCTAACTAACTCTGTCTTGTCCTGGCCCCTCCTCTTCCTCCAACCCCGTTACTCCTCCCATCCCAACTACTAGACTGTTCACATCATTACATCTCCCCCTTTGTTAACAAACTGACTTGATTATAGTTCTTCAATCAGTCTTTTGGGCTTGTAGGTCGGAGACTCATTCCAGTATCGGCAGGCGCAGCATCTGTCTGATGATCACGTCTCTGTGGTGTACTCAGTTGACCAAGTCCTTCTGCATTCAGTTGGTCCGTGTCTCTGTCAAGTACCTCTTTCATGGCTGGGGTACATTTTTGGAAATGGGACACATTTTGGGTGATCCGCCTGTTCTCAGATTTTGCGGTAATCATGGTACCCTTCTGCTGCGTGATAGTCAATGGTTCATCTTTGAATCTACAGTCCGTCTTCTTTGACTGTTCTTGTTTGACCACCACACAGTCTCCTGTACGAAGGGTTGGAGATTTTGCTCTCCGGCGAGTGTCTGCATACAATTTCATTTTGCTCTTGCCAGCTTGATCAGCTACCGCTAACTCTCGATGGACACGTGTCGGAGACACCGGTCGCAGAGCTCCTTCCCATGTGGGGATCCGTGTTCTGATGGGTCGCCCTAACATGAGGGTAGCAGGACATTTTCCGGTCGTAGCATGTGGTGTCGTTCTATAGGCTCTTAGGACCTCATTGAGAGCCACTTGCAGGTCTCGTTTTTCCAAAGTGGCTTGTTGAAATGTCTTCTTCAGGGTGGCCATGAATCGTTCAATGGTGCCATTAGCTTGTGGCCACAAAGGGTGACCTTACGATGTCGAAAGTTGAGATGTTTTGCGAAGTCTCTGAACTCATGTCCGTTAAAGGGGGGACCATTATCTGTTTTAAGTTCTTTGGGAACACCCCAGGCAGCAAACACCTCGTCCAATATGGCAATTGTGCTGGAGGCATTGGTTGAGGACACAAACTGTGCTATTGGGAATCTCGAGTATTCATCCATGATAGCTAATACGTATTTGCCTGATTGGAGTGGTCCATAAAAGTCCATGGCAAGTTCTTGCCATACCCCACTGGGTAATTTAGTCATTTGAAGAGGAGCTGGGGAATCTCCATGCTTCACCAGTTGACACTGGGGAGAGTCCTTTAGGGTGAGCTCCACCATCTGGTCAAGTAGTGGGAACCATACTCGCTCCCGAAGAGCTCTCTTGGTTGCAACAACTCCACGATGACCCTCATGAGCAAGGTTAATCACGCCTTGACGTAACTGTCTCGGGATGACAATCCGATGATCTCTCAGTAGGAGCCCCTCTGAGGTGGCAGACAACTCTTCGCTGACATGTCGGAAGGCTTGCATTTCTTGACGGATTTGAGGATCGCTCTTTTCCTCCTCACTGTCGTGTCTCCAGCGGTGGGTGCGCAGTCGGCGCACTACTTTCTGAAGGATGTTGTCTTGCGCAGTGGCTTCCTGTATCGCTTCTAAGGGGACTGCCGGTGGCCGGGCTAGGCTTACCACAAAATGTCTGTACTCTTCAGCTATTGAAGGAGGTGAGGCCTGGGACGCTTGCGGGTGTCGGGACATGTAGTCCGCTGGATTCTCTGCCTTTCCTGGTTTGTGTATGATTGTGTAGGTATATTCTTGTAAGCGTAAACCCCACCTTTCAATGCGAGGTGGCATCTTGGCCTTGGGATTACCAAAGATGGTGACAAGCGCTTGGTGGTCCGTAATCATGGTGAAATGTTTGCCATAAATGAACACATGAAAATGCTCGCAAGCCCATACAACTGCGAGACTCTCCTTCTCGGGCTGGGAATAAGCCTTCTTGGTATCTGATAGGCTGCGACTGGCGTAGGCCACAATGTGTCGTCGATCAGTGTCATTATCGTACTGGGCCAGGATAGCACCCACCCCACTGGACTGGCATCCACTGTTATATCCGTCTTCCTCTTGGGGTTAAAGTAAGCTAGATTGAGGACACGGAGTGGGTGACTTATGGTGGCATAGTCTTTTATGTATCTGGAGCAATAGCTCGCTGTTAGACGGGGACCTGGAGGGTCGGCCGAGCACAAGGGGAGAGGCCTCCGGTGAGGGCCGTCCCCAGCGATCGTACAGACAAGTAACTTCCCCCCCACAGATGGACACCACACGGAGATCAGATTAACACCTTTCATAGGCAGTTCTTGAGTACGGTAGTACGATACAATGGGATCAGGACACGATGATCCTCTCAATTCTAGTCTCTATTAGGGAAGGGGGTAGCGGGACAGTCTTGGTACCCGTAGGTACGGAGGTGGAACGGTGATAGCTCACAATCCTCGAGCTCGGTGTTCGGACGGGTCAGACCGCGGCAGCGCCAGCAGGTCCCGAAGAGGTCGTAGGTGGCAATGGGCCGCGGCAGCGCCAGCAGGTCCCACGAGGATGAAGGTTGCAACGGGCCGCGGCAGCGCCAGCAGGTCCCACGAGGATGGAGGTTACAACGGGCCGCGGCAGCGCCAGCAGGTCCCACGAGGATGAAGGTTGCAGAAGGCCGCGGCAGCGCCAGCAGGCAGGACAATAGTTCACAAGGCAGGGCTGCGGCAGTGCCAGCAGTCCGTCAAGGATGAGTTCGTCGCGGTGTCTCTCGACTCCAGGATACAACTGCCTTCCTGTTCGGGGGCTGCCTCAGTTATAGGTCTGGCACTCTTTGATGTCCGGACCCTCGCTCTTGGAGGTCGGGAGGTCCGGGATGAGGGAGTCCAGACACCCAGCAGGGGGGTGGAGCCAGCGCCCGGGGAGGCTGGGGGTGATCGGCACCTGGTGGGAGAGAGCCATCGACACCTCTTACTCCCATTGACCTGCCAAGTGGTCCGTTCACCTCCTGGGTGGAGGGTGGTGCCGGGATGTCGGGACCTGGCCAGGCCCGGGGTTGGGGTCGAGCTGAGGCCACGCGGCCTCGTGGCGCAGTGTCTAAGATGGCGGCCGGCCCGGGCAAGGGTGCTGACGGTGGCCCAGGCCAGGGACACAGGGATTCCCAGGAGCAGACGTCCCATGGGGGACGGGTTGGGGGTTGCTTCTGCGGGTAGTACCTGGAAGGCCGGTACCAGGGCCCTGTCATGCGGGGAGGGAGCGAGCCCTTCGTGGGGCCTGTCCAACATGCGTCCCCCCCAGCTGAAGGCGGGGAGAGTCACCCATCCTCTTGGGGACTTTCCTCGTCGAGGCGGAAAAAGCGGGACAGGCCGTCCGCGTTGGCGTGGTCTTGACCAGGGCGATGCTCTACAGTGAAGTCCATCCCCTGCAGGGAGATGGACCATCGCAATAGTTTGGGGTTCTCCCCCCGCATTTGCATGAGCCATTGCAGGGGCCGATGATCTGTTTGTACCCGGAAGTGGGTTCCGAAGAGGTAAGGCCGGAGCTTCTTGAGGGCCCATACTACTGCGAAGGCCTCTCGCTCAATGGTGCTCCAGCGTTGTTCTCGGGGCAGTAGGCGTCTGCTGATGAAGGCCACTGGTTGGTCGACTCCTTCGGGGTTCAGTTGGGAGAGGACGGCCCCAATACCATGGTCGGAGGCATCGGTCTGAACGATGAACTCGCGGCTGTAGTCGGGGGCCTGGAGCACAGGAGCGGTGCACATGGCGGCCTTCAGCTTCTCGAAGGCCGCTTGACAGTCGGGAGTCCAGTTGACTCTTTGTGGGTGGTTCTTAGACGTGAGTTCCGTGAGGGGCCCCACAATGCTGCCATAGTCCTTCACGAACCGCCGGTAGTATCCGGTGAGCCCCAGGAAGGCTCGGACCTCGGTCTGTGTTTCGGGCGGTTGCCAGGACTGAATGGCAGCGACCAGGAGTTGGAGGGGGGCCACCAGACCGCTCCCCACTTGGTGTCCGAGGTAGGTCACGGACCCCTGGCCGATTTGGCACTTGCTGGCCTTTATGGTGAGGCCGGCCTGTTGGAGGGCCTGCAGGACCTTTCGGAGGTGGTGCAGGTGGTCTGTCCAGTGGCGGCTGTATACCGCGATGTCGTCCAGGTAGGCGGCGCTGAATTCCTCGAGGCCCGCCAATACCTGGCTCACCAGTCTTTGAAAAGTGGCTGGAGCGTTCTTCATGCCGAATGGCATCACTCTGAAATGGTAGTGCCCATCCGGGGTGGAGAAAGCGGAACGTTCTTGGGCCCTGGGGGTGAGGCCGATCTGCCAGTAGCCCGCTGTCAGGTCGAAGATGCTTAGGTAGCGGGCTGCCCCCATGCGGTCGACTAGTTCATCTGCTCGGGGGATAGGGTGAGCGTCGGTTCGGGTGACCGCGTTCAGACCCCGATAGTCGATGCAGAATCGGAGCTCAGGTGTGGTGCCCGGGGCCGCGGCCTTGGGGACCAGGACGACCGGGCTGGCCCAGGGACTGTCCGAAGGTTCGATGACCCCGAGGGCGATCATCTTGGAGACTTCTTCTTGGATGCATGTACGTACCCGATCCGGTACTCGGTACGCCCGGTGTCAGACAGGAGGACTGTCCCCAGTGTCCACGTCGTGCAGGCACCAGGAGGTGACTCCGGGTGCGAGGGAGAACAGGTTTGCGAACGGCAGCAGGAGGGCCCGACAATCTTGACGCTGCTCTGGGGTCAGGGCCTCGGAGAGTCGGACCCCGTCCACCGAACCATCTCTTTCCCGGGTCCTCAGTAGGTCAGGGAGGGGCTCGGAGTCTCCTTCTGCGCCACTGTCGGTAGCCATCAGCAGGCTGAGCTCTGAGCGCACGAAGTGGGGCTTGAGTCTGTTGGCGTGGAGAACCCGGAGGGGGTTCCGGGGGGACTCCAGGTCGATGAGATAGGTGACGGGGCTCTTGCGCTCGATCACCTTGAAGGGCCCTGTCCATTTGTCCTGCAAGGCACACGGTTCGATGGGGGACATCACCCATACCTGCTGACCCGGTTCAAACTCGATGGAGGAGGCATGTTGATCGTACCACTTTTTCATGTCCTCTTGACTGGCCTCCAGATTGGCTTTGGCGATTTCCCTGAATTTCCGGGTCTGGTTGTGGAGGGTCAGGAGGTACTTGTAGACGTCTGGAGGGGATCTTAGGGGATCTTAGGGGGGCCATTTCCCATTCCTCCTTCACTAGGCTGAGAGGCCCGCGAACGGGGTGTCCGTACAGGAGTTCAAAGGGGCTGAAGCCGAGGGACTTCTGGGGGACCTCTCGGTAGGCGAAGAGGAGGCACGGTAGTAGCACGTCCCACTGGCGGCGTAGGGGTTCTTCTAGCCCCATGATCATCCCCTTGAGAGTGCGGTTGAATCGCTCGACCAGTCCGTTTCCCTGGGGGTGATAGGGGGTTGTGAATCGGTAAGTGACCCCGCACTGCTGCCAGAGGGATTTCATATACTTTGAAATAAAGTTCGTGCCCCTGTCACTGACGACTTCCCGGGGGAAGCCCACTCGAGAAAAGATCCCCATTAAGGCTCGACCCACTACTGGGGCTGTTATAGTACGAAGGGGGACCGCTTCAGGATAGCGGGTGGCGTGGTCCACCAGGACCAGGATGAAGCGATGCCCTTGTGCTGTTCGGGGGTCCAGGGGCCCCACAATGTCTATTCCCACCCTTTCGAACGGGGTGGTCACCACGGGGAATGGTTGTAGGGGTGCCTTGAGTTTGCGGCCGCTCTTCCCGCTGGCCTGGCAGGTCGGGCAGGACCGGCAGTGGTTGGAGACGTCATTTCTCATTTTGGGCCAAAAAAAGTGAGTCACCAGGCGGTGGTAGGTTTTGTCTTGCCCCAGGTGCCCAGCCAGGGGGACATCATGGGCCAAGTTCAACAGGAAGTCTCTGAAGTGGAGGGGCACCACCAGCACTCGACCGGCCCCCAGCTCTGCGATTCTCTGCTCGCTGTACAAGAGATCATTGTCCCAATAAACCCAGTGGGCCCCGGTGGTGTCTCCTTGGCCCTGGGCGAGCGCTTGTTGTCGCAGTCCCTCGAGGGAGGGACAGGTCTTTTGCTCCTGCCGGAATTGTTCTTGGGTGGGCCCCCCTTCTTGACGCCACTGAGCCAGGTCGGGAAGTTCGGGGGGCTGTGCGGACCCCTCTGGGGTTGGTTCCGTGTGGTCGGTGTGGATGGAGTCGTCTTCGGGAGCGATCGGGGGAGGAGGTGCTGACCATTCGGGTTCTTCCGGTCTAGGGATGGTGCGGGTGGCCATGGACCGGGTGGTCACGCACGCCCAGTCCGGGAGACCCAACATCCCCAGATGCTCTCTTCTTTCAACCGCTGCCCACGGGGAGCTCTCGAGATCGTTCCCCAGGAGGCAGTCCACGGGGGCATCGTCGCGGACAGTTACTTTTAGCATGCCGGACACTCCTCCCCATTCGAAGGGGACGCAGGCCATCCGACACAGGCTCTCCGAATTGTCTGCCGATCTGACGGGGCAAAGAACGTTTGACAGGATTTGTTCTGGGGTCACCAGGTGACAACGGACGGCCGTCACACTGGCCCTGGTGTCACGCAGGGCTTCGGCCTTGCGCCCATTTATGCTCACCCATTGGCTGTACTTCCGAGTGTTGGCTGGCAGGGGAGTCCGCGGGACCATGTCTCTTCCCCCTAGGCAGGCCAGGGTCATGGCGGCAGGTTCCCACTCGAACTGCTCCGACTCGTATGCTTCAGTGTCTTCGGAGACTTGTTCTTCTCCTAGGACGGCGGCCGCCACCTGGCGGGGCCCGGGGGTCTGGTTCTTTGGGCAGGTCGGGTCACTGGCGTAGTGGCCGACTCGCTGGCATCGGTGACACATAACGTTGGCTCGGAACCCCGGGCGCATCGGGGGGTTTCCCCGGCCGGCTGGGGGCGGGGTGGTGTTAGCGGGAGTGACCGGGACAGCGTCTCTGCCCCGACCCGGTCCTCCTCCTCCTCCTCGGGGACGATGATGACCTTGGTTGGATCTGTTCTGCTCATTCGGCCCACTCCGGGCTACTCGGGTGCTCTCCCACCGGTCCGCCTCGGTGGCGAGCTGCCGTGGTTCAGTCAATTTACTGTCGAGGAGGTGCTGCCTGAGCTCGACGAAACAGTTGTTGGAGAGGTGCTCCCACACAATGAGATTGAAGAGTTGTTCGTAGGTGGTTACGTTGTTACCCTTGATCCACCCCTCGAAGGCTCGGCTGAAATAGTTTACGTACTCCAACCAAGTTGTACCTGGGATCCGGGTGCAGTTGCGGAACCTCTGGCGGTACATTTCGGGCGTAAGCCCATATCGGCTGAGGAGGGCGGCCTTCATGTGGTCATAGGACGTCATTTGATGGTCCGGAAGCTGCAGCAGGGCATCACGGCCTTCATTGACGAATCTTCCCCATAGCCCAGCTCCCCAGTCACTTCGAGCGATCCGGTGGGCCGTCATGGCGATCTCGTAGGCCTTGAACCACTGCTGTATGTCGTCGTTCCGGTGGTATTCTCGGACCACATCCTTGGGGATGTGGACCTTCTGTTCGGTAGTACCCGGGGAGCGCGGTGGCTCGGGCACCCCTAGGTTTGTGTTCAGTTTGCGTATTTCTATCTCTGCTAGTTTGCACTCGTGTTCGTATGCCAGTCTTTTTTCTTCGAGATCCCTCTGTCTCTGTTTTTCCTCTCGCTCTTCTCTGAGCCGTAAGTGTTCTAAGTTTATTTTCTGTTCCGCCAGCTTCAATTCTCCGTCTAATTTGAGCCGTGCCAAGTCCAGCTCGTGTAGTCTATTTTTTTCCCGCTCCTGGATCTCTTCTCGGGAGGGACCTGTTCTCCGTTCTTCCGTCAGGGTGGTGTTGACTTCCGGGGCTTCGAGGTCCCGGGGTGTGGCGGTGTTCGTCTCTGTCCAGGCCTCTAGGGCGTTTTTGAAGTCTTCTTTTGTGCTTAGCCCGGTGGTAGCAATGCCTAAGTCCATGCAAAATTGTTTTAGCTCTCGGTGGCTGTATTCCTCCAGCTTTTCCATCTGGAACTTCTCTGCCGATCCGCTCTCTTTGGTCGTCATTGTGGTTTAGTCGTAGGGTGAGTTACTATCTGTACGGTACGCGTTGGTTCGGATCGCGCCGCTGGCCACCAATGTTAGACGGGGACCTGGAGGGTCGGCCGAGCACAAGGGGAGAGACCTCCGGTGAGGGCCGTCCCCAGCGATCGTACAGACAAGTAACTTCCCCCCCACAGATGGACACCACACGGAGATCAGATTAACACCTTTTATAGGCAGTTCTTGAGTACGGTAGTACGATACAATGGGATCAGGACACGATGATCCTCTCAATTCTAGTCTCTATTAGGGAAGGGGGTAGCGGGACAGTCTTGGTACCCGTAGGTACGGAGGTGGAACGGTGATAGCTCACAATCCTCGAGCTCGGTGTTCGGACGGGTCAGACCGTGGCAGCGCCAGCAGGTCCCGAAGAGGTCGTAGGTGGCAATGGGCCGCGGCAGCGCCAGCAGGTCCCACGAGGATGAAGGTTGCAACGGGCCGCGGCAGCGCCAGCAGGTCCCACGAGGATGGAGGTTACAACGGGCCGCGGCAGCGCCAGCAGGTCCCACGAGGATGAAGGTTGCAGAAGGCCGCGGCAGCGCCAGCAGGCAGGACAATAGTTCACAAGGCAGGGCTGCGGCAGCGCCAGCAGTCCGTCAAGGATGAGTTCGTCGCGGTGTCTCTCGACTCCAGGATACAACTGCCTTCCTGTTCGGGGGCTGCCTCAGTTATAGGTCTGGCACTCTTTGATGTCCGGACCCTCGCTCTTGGAGGTCGGGAGGTCCGGGATGAGGGAGTCCAGACACCCAGCAGGGGGGTGGAGCCAGCGCCCGGGGAGGCTGGGGGTGATCGGCACCTGGTGGGAGAGAGCCATCGACACCTCTTACTCCCATTGACCTGCCAAGTGGTCCGTTCACCTCCTGGGTGGAGGGTGGTGCCGGGATGTCGGGACCTGGCCAGGCCCGGGGTTGGGGTCGAGCTGAGGCCACGCGGCCTCGTGGCGCAGTGTCTAAGATGGCGGCCGGCCCGGGCAAGGGTGCTGACGGTGGCCCAGGCCAGGGACACAGGGATTCCCAGGAGCAGGCGTCCCATGGGGGACGGGTTGGGGGTTGCTTCTGCGGGTAGTACCTGGAAGGCCGGTACCAGGGCCCTGTCATGCGGGGAGGGAGCGAGCCCTTCGTGGGGCCTGTCCAACACTCGCCATGCCCAGAAACGATCGGATGTCACTCACATCTTGGGGGCTCTTGGTTGTGTTGAGCGCTGTCACTTTCTCAGGGTCAGGCTTCATCCCTGCCCCCGAGAACACATGTCCGAAGAACTTGAGAGTGGATTGATGGAACTCACACTTGTCCTTATTGAGAGTTAAGTTAGCTTCTAGGAGAGCGTGGCACACTTGATCCAGAGCTTTGTCATGTTCCTGTGTGTTTGCTCCATACACCAAAATGTCATCACTATAGTTCAGTGAATTTGGTATGTGTCTGATGGTCTGGCGTATGACCTCTTGGAATATTTCCGCCGCAGAGGAGATGCCGAAACTCAGCCGTTTGTATCGAAACAAACCCCGATGAGTGGCAAACGTCGTTATGTACCTTGATTTTTCATGCAATTCCAGCTGATGGTATCCCTTATTTAGATCGAGTTTGGAAAACACCCTGGCTCCGTTTTTTTTTTTTTTTTGTATGTTCTTATATAGCGCTCGAATCACCCGGAGGCATCTCGGCGCTTGCCTTGGGAACCCGTCCTGGCTTTTCCCTGTGAGATAGCCCCTACAGGGCATCCCCAAGGTGAAAGCCAGGCATCCCGCCGCGGGGGGGCCGTTGTGGAGATTAAGCAAGCTTAATGCCCAGAGTTGCAGAGTGAGAACCCATGATTAGGGCAGGCACCGGAGCGAGAATTATCGAGTCCGTGGACATTTGAGCTCAAGACCCTGCCGCGTCGGGAATTGAACCCTGGTCCCGGGTCTGACCTCTGCTCCAGGGTCTGCCTGCTCTAACCAGTGAGCCACACTTCTCCGTTCCATGCTGATATCATATCGCTCAGGTGAGGTCCTGGGTGGCGCTCTCTTTCTATGGCTGTATTGGGAAGCCGCATGTCCACACATAAACGTACCTTTTCAGGGGTGCCCTTCTTTGGAACGATGACAACTGGTGACACCCATGGGGTGGGACCATCTGTTTTCTCGATAATGTCAACCTGCAACAGTTCCTGGATTTCATCCTCTACGGCTTGCTGAAGCTGAAAGGGCACTCGCCTGGAATGTTGAGCCACAGGGCGTACCTGATCATTGATTTGCAGGCGAATCAGGCATTTGTTCATTTTTACAAGCCCAGTGAACAACTTGGGGAACTTATGAACGATGTCCAGATTGTCACTGACTCGGTATAAGATCTCCACCAGTCGGAGGCGCTCCGCTGTAGGTAGACTAAGGAGACAATCAGCCTCCGGGCCCTCAATGACATGGATGTGTGCTTACACAGACTTATTTTCATGTTTCAGGGTTGTTGCAAACTTGCCCAGGCATGGTAGTGGTTTTCTCGCCATCCAGGTGAACACCCTGACATGGGCTGGACTCAAGGGGGGTGGTGGCTTCATTTTGTTATATTCGGTCACGGGCATGTAGTTCAATGACGCCCCGCTATCTAACACAAATTTGGTCGCATGTGTTCCCACTTTGATGTCTAATGGAGGATATTTCTTTAGCTGGTCCGGGTCTGCTACCATGCAGATATATTCATCTGTATATACTGACTCCTGAGACGTCGATCTCGATTCTCTTGATGATGACCATCTCGAGGACCTTCTTGTCCATTGGGATTTGCGCGACTCCCGGCTGGAGTGCGACGAGCCAGAGGAGGATATTGCTCTGTCCTGTACAGCTTTGGCATGATGTCGCTGGGCATCTGGGCGATACGACTTTGTTGTTTCACTCCTTCTTTCTTTGCTGTATACTCCGCACATCGCCTCAAAATTATTTTTTCGTCCACATTTTCGGCATTGTTGACCCATTGCTGGACATACGTCTGTATGTGGGAAGTCATACCCACATCGATAGCATTTCCGTGAACGCTCTGTCTTTCTGACATGGTCTGGTTTCTTGTGTTTTCTCCTAGATTCATAGTGTCGGCGACCTTTATGTCGGTGACGGGGCGCTGGTCTGAACCTTCTCTGACGCTCATTTGATCTTCTGCGAGTGCCGTTGGTTTGCATCCAATATGCTTGCTCCAATATGCTTGCTCTCTTCTTTCACTACGCCCTGTCTCCATGCTCTTGGCATGCTCCTCCCCTTGGTCATACACCCTGGTCATTTCCTCTATTTCGTCGAGATCATGACTTTTTCTTAGTAATCGCCTTCGGAGTGTCTCTGAATGACAACCCTCTATGACTCTTAGCCGGATGGCATCCTCCGTTGAGAATGCGTTAAAATTGCAATACTGAGATAGACGACGTAGTCTGGATATGAATGTGCTCATCATTTCTTCCTTGTCTTGACGGGCTTGATGAAATACATATCTCTCGTAATCCACATTCCTTTTATGCACAAACTTTCTGTTCTGTTTCTGTTGGCGCGAACCAGCGCACGGCTTTAAAACGCCCCGGCGCTGGATGGCATTTTCTTCCTCTGGGCTCTACGCGACTAGCAGATCGCGGAGCAGGGGGGGGGCAGCTGCCGCTGGCCTCTTGATCTGGGCGGCGGACTTTCTTCAGACACAGGTGTCTCGACAGCTTTTTCTTCTTTCACGCTGCAGGGGACAGGGACGCTTCTTTGTAGGTTTCTGTGGGTGGCAGACTGCACCATCCCATCCTCGTAGCCAGCTGTAGTGTCGTGAACGTAATGATGACAGACACTAACTTGATTCCTAAAGAGCTTTATTCACGTGCTCCTTACTCGTCCCTGTCCCTACTCTAACTAACACTTTCCTGTCCTGGCCCCTCCTCTTCCTCCAACCCCGTAACTCCTCCCATCCCAACTACTCAAAACTTTTGAGCTTGCCAATCTCAGTTTTCTTGAATACTCGATATCCGGAATAAATAATTTCTCCTTACATCTGCGGTTGTCTACTTCATTGAAGGTACTCTCTACTTTATACACAAAATGTGTGACGATCTTATCGCACAAAGGTTGAGTTGGCATAATCCCTGGAGTATGTGGAGAGGTAAGGGACAGTACAATTCTAAACAATTCCTTAGAGGAATTCTTAGCACTTTCTATCTTTTGAGAGAAGTACAAGGTTTTTTCACTCCTTATCAGTTCTTTATATTTACTAAGAGTCTCTTAGTATTGGACAGGGTTGCCCTGAATTTAATTCTTTAAAGGGAAGTCTTCCTTTTGTCCATCAAGTATCATCAGATTTGTACATCAATAGTGCTTTAGTGTTGTGGGGAGACAAATGCATGGGGCATGATCAACCAAATCCACTCAGGGATGTGTTCTCTTAAAACTTTGTGAAGACAGCATTTCTGGTTAACCCCCATGGATGCTGAAAAAGAACAGTAGGTGAGAAAATGTGAGAGCTGCTCCAAATCTGACAGGAATTGTAGAACAAAGGGCACATCTATGCAGAGTGTATCTTTGCCCTCATGTGTTTGGCAGAAGATCGGTCTGGACATTTCTGGACTCTTGAAATGCCTACCTAACAGTATGTGGAATGCAATTGACACAATTGAGTATCACTCTAAGTGGCTTGAAGTTTTGATCACTGAGAATGTTACAACATTGGTGGTGTCAGAATTCTTATTGGAATTGTTTGGTTAGGCGAGTTTACCAGAAGTTATTGTCACCAGTAATGTAGAACGGTTTACATCTAGGGAGATGTCAGCGTTTCTTAACGCTTACAAAATCAAACACATTAAGACAGTACTGCTGAATCCTAAATATAATGGACAGGCAGAAAGATTTAATGAATATCTCAAGAATAGTATACTTTTGGCAACTGTCAGTAAATGCATCCCGCCTTGGCCATTAGGAAACGTTTGTGGACTCACCACATTACATCACATTCTGTTACTGGCCTTTCTCCTTTTCTGTTATTGAAGAGGAGAGAGCCCACCTACGCCACGTGTCCATAGTAGCTAAAAAAATTCCATGTTCCAGTACTTGGGGTGCCACCGATCACACACTCAATGCTGAGTACAAAACACATAACCGTAAATTCAAAGCATATTATGATGACTCCCATAAAGTCAACAGTTTAGACATCAAGCTAGGAGACTTTGTTAGAATCTGTCATGCCTGGAGTGTGGCAAAAGGTAGAAGCAAATTCCTTAACCCCATTAAAGTGGTAAAGATCAACAAAGGAAGTGTTATCACACAAGCTAGCAAGTGTTGGAATCTTAAGTGTGAGGAAAATATTGATGATTGTGATCCATTGTTCCATTTTGTCAACTCTGCCTTTCACAACAATGACAATGGTCCAGTTTTTGAGGGAGAGAGTAATACCTTGAACCCAAGTGTTGGGTGAGCATGGGTCAGTCATCAGTCTCAGTGGCCTACGTGCCCAGAAAAAGTGTCCCTGAGGGTTTGTTAGGGTCCCCCAGACAAATCCTTGTGGCGAAGATGGCCAGCATCATATTAGCCTGTATGCTAGCCAGATCCTGACACACCAATAGTGGCTGAGGTTCCTCCTGTGTGCGCTTTTCGCCATTAGCTCACGTACCAATCGTCCCTTAGAGAAAGGAAACCGTCTGCCTTCTCTGGTGCTTCAATTTTACCTTCAGATTGTGGACCCATTGGCCCTGTGTTTTTGGGATCCCCCGCTCAAGCATTAGCCATTTGACAAGGAACAGGCAGACAATAATCCTAACACAAAAATAGAAACAAAACCCTGCCGTCACTGTTGAATGAAGGTCCTACTAGAGGATCCTATATTATTCGAATGAGCAACACTTAGTATGATCAAAGCCACACAAAATATTCAGCACCTGAACACTATGATTTTTTCATTTTTAGTCATTTTTATTTTCATAGTTTTTAATTTTTTTCAACAATTCGTTAAAAAGGTGCAAGTTCATTTACACACATTGAAACCCACATATATTTTATAGCATGTGGTATTCATTACTAAAGAAAGAAGTCCCATACCCACCCATGTAGCCAGACATACGCTAGACCCAATCTTCACTTCCAGCAAACACATCTCCTTCGATCGCACCACAGCTCTCCACTGGACGGACCACAGCTGTGTTCACTTCAACTACAAAACCACCTCGACCCACAACCCCCCACAACCGGTTCCCCGAAGAATATGGAACAAAATCACCACCGACCAACTCCTCACATCGCTCAACCAAAAGCCACCCACCTTCTCATCGGACCCAAACCAAGCTGCCATCAAATTCAAACAATGGATCACTCACAGCGCTGACGAATTAGCACCCTTGAAAAACCATCACACCAAACAAGACAGCAAAAAGGCCCCCTGGTTCAACGATGACCTTAAGAAATCCAAGAAACTATGCCGTACTCTCGAGAAAACATGGAGAAAAAACCCAACCGCCGACAACATGACCACCTTCAAGGCAGCCACCCGCAAACACCACCAGCTGATTCGATCCACCAAGAAATCAGCATTCAAGAATAGACTCGACAACAATGCCCATAACAGCAAGGAACTATTCAACATCGTCAAAGAACCTCTGCGATTCGTTATCCTCCTTCTTCTACAACAAAATTGCCGACATACATAACTGCTTCGAAAACAGTCCCAACGAACAATCCTCCCCACCCCCCTCAGAACCTATACCGCCCTCTAACAATCTCATCGCCTGGAACCCAATCACCACCGAAGACATCATCCGCCTAATGAATTCCATCCACTCTGGCTCGCCAACCGACCCATGCCCCCACCACATCTTCAACAACGCAGACTCCATCATCGCACCCTATCTCTGTGATGTTATCAACTGCTCCTTCAACTCTGCCGCCTTCCCAGAAAGCTGGAAACATGCCGAAGTCAGCGCCCTCCTGAAGAAACCCACAGCAGACCCCTCTAAACTCAAAAACTACCGCCCAATATCCCTCCTCCCTTTCCCGGCAAAAGTCATCGAGAAAGCCGTCAATAGCCAACTCGCCGCCTTCCTCGAATCCAACAACTCCCTCGATCCCTCACAGAACGGCTTTCGAGCCAAACACAGCACCGAAACCGCCCTCATCGCAGCCACAGACGACATCCGAACACTACTGGACAACGGAGAAACAGTGGCCCTCGTTCTACTCGACCTCTCCGCCGCCTTCGACACAGTCTGTCATTGCACCCTCATACAACGCCTCAACAACATCGGAATACAAAGAAAAGCATTGGACTGGATCGTCTCGTTCCTCGCCGGAAGAACACAGAGAGTACGACTCCCCCCATTCAAATCAGAGGCTACCGAAGTCATTTGCGGTGTACCACAAGGTTCATCACTCAGTCCCACCCTCTTCAACGTTTACATGAGTCCGCTCGCATCCATCGCGCGTCAACACAACCTTAGCATCATCTCCTACGCTGACGACACCCAGCTGATCCTTTCCCTCACCAAAGACCCCAACTCCGCCAAAACCAATCTTCACGAAGGCATGAAAGAAGTAGCCGAATGGATGAAAAACAGCCGCCTAAAACTTAACTCAGACAAAACGGAGGTGCTCATCCTAGGATCATCCCCCTCTGCCTGGGACGACTCTTGGTGGCCTTCGACTCTGGGCACAGCACCCATACCCACAGATCACACACGCAACCTGGGCTTCATCCTAGATTCCTTACTCTCGATGACCAGACAAGTCAACGCCGTCTCATCCTCCTGCTTCAACGTACTTCGCATGCTCAAAAAAATCTTCCGTTGGATCCCCTCCGAGACAAGAAAGACTGTCACCCACGCACTAGTCACGAGTCGACTGGACTACGGAAACACCCTCTACGCCGGAATTGCAACCAAATTACAGAAAAAACTCCAACGCATCCAAAACGCATCAGCAAGACTCATTTTGGACATCCCTCGCCAAAATCACATTACCGGCCACCTGAAAGACCTCCACTGGCTCCCCGTCAACAAGAGAATAACATTCCGTCTCCTCACCCACGCACACAAGGCCCTCTACAAAATAGGGCCCGAATGCCTCAACACTCGACTATCCTTCTACACACCCACCCGCCAACTAAGATCCTCCAATCAAGGCCTCGCCGCAGTTCCGCGTATCCAAAGATCCACCATGGGAGGTAGATCCTTCTCCTACTTGGCGGCCAAGACCTGGAACTCACTCCCCTCCCTCCTCCGCCTTACACAGAACCACATCTCCTTCAGAAGAGAACTCAAAACCTGGCTATTCGATAAATAATAAAACCCACCCCCAAGCGCCTTGAGACCCTCTGGGTGAGTAGTGCGCTATACAAATTCTCGAACTTGAACTTGAACTTGAACATTCATTAAACATTCATGGCCACAATCATATAAAAAAACTACTGTCATTCCACAAATCATTCATTCATACAATCAAAACACAACGTGTTTCATCAATTACCTCAGTACCTCAAACTATAAAATACACTGGTCAATACTTCATAGACACAGAGTGAAACGGGTAAAACAGGGGCATAAAGGTGGGAAAAGGATCATAGGTGATATCGTTTATCCGGCCCACAGAGAAAATTACGCCAACGCGCGTTTCGGTGTTCCGGCCCACTTAGGCCGCACCTTCATCAGGGCGATGAAGGACCAAATGGTATCGGATTTAGGATGTCCACTGGGTGCCCAATAGGTAGAGAACCTCGAGGCTTGTCCGGATCACGCCTTCTAGGAAACGAGGTTTCTTCAATTAATGGGCAGTATCTGGTCACCTGATAGAGGGATAGAATCAAACTCGTATTTGCTTGCGTTCCTTATGGATAGATGGCAGGGGGTTGAAGCCGAGATACGCCAGCGCCCAGAATTTTCGTGGGTATCTGCATACAAGCCAAAGCCCGGGATTCTAGTGGATATCGGGGGGGCTGCAGGGTAGCAAGATGATGTAGGGGTCCACTGAGCTTAGCGTCTCGGCTCAAAAAAGTCATCAGCCAGGAGATAAGAATACCTACTTGGTTCTCATACTGTAGACTTGGAACACTAAGGTCCCGATTCCCAAATAGCCTCAGCATTGGTGAAGGAGGATCCGCAGTCATAGCGGAGGCTCCAAACCCGCTGTGGAATCTCTACAATGAGAAACTGCAGAGTGGAGATTCCACCGCAAGTGTGGAGACTACTACGACTGCTGAGCCTGTGACATGACTATGCCATGACAGAGGAGGCTCTTTGTGAATCGGGCGCTTTGATACCTCATTTCATTGAGTTAGAATCATGACTTTGCCCCTACAGGTTGAACTGTTTATAGTCTGTAATTGTGTACCGTTTCTGGTGTTTACATTTGGTTAGGGGCCACAAAGAGTGTTTACAGTCATCTTGTTTTGGTGGGAGGATTGAATTATCCAAGCTCTCTTTGCTTCACAGGGCACCCATGATCAATTATTAATCACAGTATATGTGAGTAACAATATTTATTGTGTGCCACATGCTTTATTACTGCTGACTAGTCACAGAACCATATTAAAAGGATTGATAAAGGTAAAAACTGGATGTGAAAGTCCCACACATCTGCAAACCTTGTGTCATTTTGCTACTTTATTCGATTAGTGTGATTTTTATTGTTTGGCTACCATAATTATTGTACATATATTTATGAACTTAAGGTGTATTTAAAGTGTTGCTCTTCTGTATCAAAACAGCTCTGGCAGAAATTTGAAATTGCACATCTTTTTTGCAGCTGTATTAACTGGGTTGAACTGTACTTCAACAGAAGAAAACTTTGAAAGCACTCTGTTTCATCCAGCTCTAAAACCGTTGGTTTGACCTCTGCTTTTTTATTGATAAAACAGAGTGCTTCGCCCATCAAAAGTTTCTTGTATCTAATTTTTGTTGTTGTATCTAAACCGTGGGCTGTTAAACCATTGGTTTGAAAGCCAGTATTAAAGCATGTGCAATGTAGAGATAGCATAGCTATTGTCCTTATTTATAATGTACAGCAACACAGGTCTCACACAAATACTTTGAGCCAGGCTATGACTTCTCAGGCAAGCTATCTGCATAGTTTAGGAGCTTGGGTGGCAATCCTCATGTTTCACAAGGAGTATCTGGGGTCCTCATATGGAGGAAACATGTGCAACCTCACATTTGATAAATATATATCTATTTCCTGTGAGTGCAAATGCTGCATAAAAACCTGAAACGAGGAGAAATAAAGATATTTCTCCTTGTTACGCCTCTCCTGGAAAGTCATAAGACTTTGCCGCATTCCCAAATTTACAAGTCCCTATAAATCTGGGAAAGGTGGAACACCCACCGCAACGTCCATGGAACTCCTAGCTAAGGCAAAGTAGCGCAACACAGTGATTTGCGCTGTATTGTGCTACTCCAGATTTTTGAGGCCACTCAGAGCCTCGCAAAGGTTTTGCATGGCTTCATAAATATGACTTAGAGGTTTGTGTTGCACATGTACAACAAATGCAACACAAGCCTCCTATACATACGCCCCTATGTCTACAAGTTCTCAGCCCTGCATTCTCAATGAAGAGAACATGAGGAATAATAGGTGTGATCCTCCCCATTCCTGGATTGACTAAATATGGGAGTTCCCTGTGGTCTGTCAACAGCTATTTGCAGTTAAATCATTGATTCCTGTCAACAGCTATTGGTAGTTAGTACATTGTCCTAGCAAAAACAGTGGTTGTGCAGAGGGAAATTCGGCCTTGGAGCCTGATACTAGTTTAAGCACTTCATTACCTTTTTCAGTTTTGTAAGCACCTTATGAATGATATATATAGTACCTACCTATTCATCATCCCAGAAAGCACTTTGGGCCTAGAAGAAATAGGAAAGGGCTAAATAAACACCAACACAATACTCTATGACTTAAGTCTGCAGAGGTGTTAGTTAGCCAAGCACCCTGTGAAGAGGTAACAAAGTAATCTCCAAGTTGTTTTAGACAAAGGAACCTCTTAATTCCAGGTACGATCAATCAATCAATCAATCAATTCATTTGTAGTGCATACTACTCACCCGTGAGGGTCTCAAGGCGCTGGGGGGAGGGGCGGGGGGGCGAGGGTGTTGCTACTGCTCGAACAGCCAGGTCTTGAGAAGTCTCCTGAAGGCCAGTAGATCCTGGGTCTGTCGCAGGTGAATGGGGAGGGTGTTCCAGGTTTTTGCGGCGAGGTGGGAGAATGATCTGCCGCCGGCGGTCGCTTGTCGGATGCGGGGGCAGTGGCGAGGGAAAAGTTAGCGGAGTGAAGCTGGTGGTTCAGGGTGTAGAAGGTGAAATGATGAGAAAATAAATGATACCAAGATGACCCAGCTTGAGCATACTGTCTCTCAACTCAGGTCCTGCTTTCAACTGACTAGGCCCATAGACAATTGATGCATCCTACAGGTAACCATGAACATCATGCAAAGAAATTTAAATTACAGTATTTGTAAAGTGCACAGCTACCCGGAGGTAACCCGGCACTGGGGGCCGTTGGTAAGATTAAGCGAGCTATTGCCCAGAGTCACATGGTGCTGGGCAGACCCCTGCCACCGGAGTCAGGGATTGAACCCTGAGCCCCAGCATTCGGTGTCAGTCGCCCTGGCCGCGGCACCGCAAAACCCCAGAAAGGAAAGAGGTAGTTTTATGTAATGGTTCTTCCATTTGACATGTCCTGGGCTGAAATATCTCTGCTGCTTTATATGGGTTTGATCTTTTTTATGTATGCAGATGACATGCAGGTCTTATGGAACGTGGGATGTGTGTATAACCATGGAAAGTAAAATCTATTCCTTACTCAGCAGCTGGTTACATGGCGAACAAGCTTATCAACTTAACACTTAGAATTCAGTGACTCATACCCCTCATATCCTGAAAGATATTTTAATATGATCCTCTTTAATGGCAGCTTGTCCATCCCCCACTCCCTTGATGAGAAACGTATTGGTATTAATTAACTTTGGGATGCCCTATGACTTTAGCACTAAATTCTGCTTTTTCATTTGAGAATCATGCACAGATTATTCCATTCCTCCTTTACCATCATAGAATTAATAGGATTAATGATTTTATTCATGTCAGAATTTCAGTGGCCTAGCTAGGATCTGTGCCGCCCACAGCGGTCCATGCTTTTGCCAGCAAGGATGCCGATGTAAGGGTGCTGGCGATTCCTGTGTTTGCTCCCCTGCAGGTAAGAGTGGGGGGACACTGACCCCAAAACTTGGGCCGCCCGGGTGGACTGACCCTCCCCCACCGCCCCCACTTGCTACGCCACTGGAGGATTGTGTATTGTATGTTATCTATCTTGGAATCTCTGCTAAAAATGTGATTAGATAGAAGCACATCCAAAAGGGTTCAGGAAAGGTGATTTAATTTCAGGTAGGATTAGATTTTACACCGGTTGCCAGTTAGAAAAACTACGATTTTAAATTCACTTCCTTAGGTCCATAAACTCTGTTTGAATCAATCCTGCTTGTAAAATACAGACACACCCATAAACTGTACACAGTTAATGTAAATCTTCCTGCAGTATCCAGTTTCAAGAAGGTGAGATGGAGTGGAAAACCCTTTAGAGCTCTCGAAGCTTTTTCTTACTGAAAGAAAGATCCAATCATTTAGCATTTAGAAAAGCCCTTAAGACTTGGCTATTTGATCTTTATTTATGATGCCTGGGTAGGCATAGCAGCATTTCCCTCTGTAGTATATTTCCATCTTGCCATAATACATCATACCAGAGTCTATGTAAGATATGCAGAAATAACATAGAGTTGTGCTAAGAAATCTCCTTTTGTGGTGTCAGTGGGCTAAAGGATATGCTGGGTTGAAAGATACCCTGGTTGCAGATGTGATGAGGAATATCCCAGTTTGTTGTCCAGTTCATTGGTTGAGAGCTATCCTGGGAGAGAGGTTGTGTAGAGTGGGTGAAAGGTACCCTTATGTTTGTTAGTGCGCTTAGAAGTGCCTTGAGCCAACAAATAATAAGCTGTTCAAATAGGTTTAATGACACCCTCTATTGTGTGTGATTATAGTGAGAGCTGCAGGATCCATTTTTGTCATACCCTAGTCACTTAGAGTGACCCACAAAGAGGACCAACAACATCTGATCAATAAAACCCTTGAATTAGTCATGTGCACTGTCACTCATTCATTATTGCTTTGCTCACTATACCCTTACACAGAAGAACTAATAAAATGCAAATCCGTTTTAGTGCCACCCAAAAGTGTCTGTTAAGCCTAAACTGATAGGCTATGCTCTATCTGAGCTAGAACACAAGCATCTTGTGACATGTTTAGGCTTCCCTGGGCCTCATCAATGAGGTGCAGTTTGTGTGCAGTTCTGAGGCACAGTGGACAATGGGAATGACACAGTACCGCTGAAACTTAAAGTTACTCATTGAGAGTTCAAACATGATGTGTGGTATGCCTGAATTAGTTGTAACCACCAGCATTGCGTCCTGTGCAAGCTCCCTCAGTTAGCAGGATATGCCCAGACGTGTGTTCCTTGCTCACTTTGCCACTGGATTCAAGCTAGCGTGGCTGATGAGGGGTGTTACCCCGAAACCGGTTCCAGGATGCTTGTTTCTGGTTCAGGGAAGACCTGGCTTGGCAGTTCAGGCTGGACTGTTCCCATGAGGCACAGGGTCAAGACTGATTTGCATATACCTGGGTCTGAACTGAGGTGGTAAAGTGAGCTAAAGAACAATGATAGATTCAACCCAGATCTGTGACTGGGGGTGAGTGTCTGAAAAGGTTCAGCGCTCCGTCCATCATCTCCGTGTGTTTGCTTTGCAGTTTTACACTGGCATCTTGACCTGGCAAAATACACATTTCCCCAGGCCTACATATTCCTTTTTTTATAACATGTAAATCACCTCTAGGGTTGGCCCCCTACACAGCCCAGAGGGCAAAGTGCAATGTTCTTAAAAGGTTGAACATGTATTTTTAAGTTTTACATGTCCTAGTAATGAAAAACTACTAACTTCGTTTTTCAGTGCTGCAAGACCTATCCTTCTGAAAATGCCACTTTTAAAAAATGTAAATGTTTTTATTCTAACCATTTGGTGCTTGCAGACTGTAACCTGGGTCACAAGAACATGTGTAACTGGCAGTTGGCCTTTGAGTTTTACTTCTGCACAGTGGGTCAAAGTGAGAGTAGGTGTTGTCAGGGTGGGCCACCTCTGATCGGATAAGAGGGAGAAGCTCTTACCTACCACATTTGCACATCACAAAGAATCAGCCTTAGCACACTTACAAAGGGTTTTACACTAGCCTTGTATACCCCCAGACAAGCTGGGGCCAGGGCAGGGAATTCCAGATTCCTCTCAAGGGGATGGATTGTAGATTCTTCCTCCACTTAAATTGAACTCCTGCTATAAATAGTAGACCCTCATGACTAGACTCTTCAGGTCGATTCTAGACCTGTGCATTCTGCCACGAAGAAGGACTGGCCAGCTGCGAAGTCTCTCCAGCTGCCCAAACTCTACTTTGCTGTCTAAGGACTGCTGTTGCTGCACCAGGATTAATCTGCTGCTGTGGACTGCACTGCTGAATCCAGCCTGCCTGTGTAGACCCACATCTCTAGGAAATCTCCAAGGGGCAACCTGTTGACCCCCTGTTCAAAGCCACAGGGGCAAAACAGGCTTCTTCGAAATCGATGCAACTCCTCGCATCTCGACAGAGTGTGTTGCAGCTCACCACAGGCACCTGCCCAGCGCAACACATCTCTATCTCTGTGCTGACGCATCACAGCGCATGGCCCTGCAAGCCCATGCAGCTTCTTTGACAATGACAGAGCTCCACACCAACATAAACCTAGCATGACACATCTTGCTTCAGCCTGATGCAGCATCGCCCAAGAACTTACAAGCTCCTTTCGACAGCTCCTCCACGGTGACACACAGCCTTGTATTGCAAGCCCCTGTTGATGACTTCATGACTGCTCGCTGCTTGATGCACCTCCAAACTACACATCACATCGCAGCTCCTCGTCGACTACTCCTTGATGCCAGCACCTGCAGCTCAATGCAAGGCCTCCGTATCTCGATGCTCAACTCAGTTTTGTATCCGGCACACACAGCATTGTGGTTGGCCTGAACTTTTGACATGGACCCGGTTCACTGCCTCTAGATAACCACCGCACTTGCTTTTTGCTTCTTAGCACTTGATTTCTTCAAAACCTTTAAAATTGCATAACTTAAGTTCTACTGTTTGGATTTTTTTACTTTTGCTGTCAAATATTTTTACTCTATTTTTCTATTTTGGTGTGGAGTTTTTCTTATGTTGAGTTATCACTTTATTACTATCTGTGCGCTGCATAAATACTTTACACATTGCCTCTATATTAAGCCTGACTGCTTTTGTGACAAGCTACCAGAGGGTTAGGCACAGGTTAATTCGGGATTTGCTTGTGTTTCACCCCGACTAGAATTGTGGTTGCTGCTTGAGAAGAAGTGCCCCCCAAATAGTAACTCAATTTCTCACACATATTAATTAGAATTGGAAAATCAACCCAAAGGTTTACTGATATTTCAATAGAGGAACTAATTAATATTTTTACTGTACTTCAGGGTCAGCCACAGTACTCTGAATAAACCATTGCAATGAATGTGCTAAAATAAATTATTTCATCTGAGTTTGCAACTTTATGCTGAAGTGATGCCACCATATCCTTCTATAACATGTGTGTTGCCAAGCATTCCAGGAAGCAGCCAGTGGCATTGCTGCTCACTGACTGCTAATCATACACTTCTCAATGTGTAAGCCTACCAGGGGCTGCTCATATATTTATTTAGTTATTAAGGAGTTTTATATAACGCTAGCCTGACCCAAAGGTATCGGAGCTCTTCACAACAGTTTTTGAGCAAGATTCATACAATAAAGCAGTATTTTACATATAGGTTCGGAAGCCCAAGTGTGCTGAGCAGCATCGAGGTAGGCCGTGAGTCCTGAGATAACCTCATAGAGTGCACGTTGTCTTGGGGTTGAACCACTTAGGGGGGGAAGGAGCAGTTAGGGGTCAAATAGAAGGGAGGAGGTAAGTCTTAGAGCTACAATGTCTGGGAGAGACGACGAGCAGGGATTTGCGTTTAGATGGTGGCTATGCCTTCGGGAGGGAGCAGTTGAGGAAAAGGAATTTTAGGTGTTTTTTGAATTTTGTGAAGGTTGAGATAGTCCTGATACCGACTGGGATGGCGTTCCAGATTTTAGGCGTGTTTACGGCAAAGGACCGTGCAGCAGTTTTTTGTTTGTGTGTTTTCATAGGGATGAGTAGTAGGGTGCTGGAGCTCCTGAGGTTCCTTGTCTGACGAGCCCTCTTGAGTTTAGCAGCCAAATATTCAGGTTTTCCTGTGTGCAGGGCTTTGTATGTGAGACAGGCAGTTCTGAAACTGGCACGCAGTTTGACTGGGAGCCATTTTACTTCTCTGAGTGCTGGTGAAATGTTGGCGTATTTCCCGATTCCAGTAACAATTCTAGCTGCTGCATTGAGAGTAGTTTTGAGGGGAGCTACAACAAGTACTCATTGGCAAGATTGCCATATGAGGGCCAGGCTCTATCTGTTCCATTAAACTGTGCTGTTAGAAGCGTTCGTGGGCCTGACCATGCAGAAGTGAGTGAAAGGGACTCTGTATTGTCCATCCTGTAGCTCCCCCTATAGCTGCTATGCACAATCCAAAGATAGCTCTCTAGTCCCACTACACTGGCTGCGCCACTGGTAACTCTGACAAAAGTTGTGAAGCATTTTTTATGAGAATGTAGTGGTTTGTTTGTAACATGAATAGGTCACACATAATTCAGCTGGATTGTTAAAAGGGAATGAAGCGAATCTGTCCAAAAACATATTACTTTAATCCAAACTGCTCTGGTCTCTCAAAATTCTGGAAGGGGAGGGATAGAAGTAACAAGCTAAAAAAAACAAAATCTTGGTTTCTGGGAGATTCTCAGGATTTGGTAGGAAAACTCTAACAGCCTGATTCATCAAGCCGAAATCGGCTCGCAAAGGGCCAGATTCTGAGAATCTGGCCCTTTGTGAGCGCTATTTTTGCATTTGGGATTCATCATCCCAAATGCAAAAATCGGTAATAGCGATTTCGCTATTTTGCGAGGATTTACATTTAAGGAATCTCTATTTGAGATTCCTTAAATGCAAGTCATCATCCATTTAAAAATTGCGAATTCGCAATTTTGGCCCGCTATTTACCGCGAGGTCAAACCTCGTGGTAAATAGCGAAAACTTAGAAAAATGCTTTTAAAAGCATTTTTCTAAGTTGCATGTTGCACACACACATGTCCTTTGGACATGTGTGTGCACAACATCAGTGTAAATTCACATTTAAGGGGTGATACAGGGTGTCCTTTGGACACCCCTGGCACCCTTTAAATCGCTATCTTATTTGCGATTAGCTAATTGCTAATCGCAAATAAGGAATACTCCCCAATCATGTATGGGGAGTTATTCCTTATTTGCGATTAGCAATTTGCTACTCGCAAATAAGGAATGTGTAGGAATCGCTATTTATTTAGCAATTACTACATGAATCCCGTTTTGCAAGTCCTTAATAGCGATTCGTTATGAATCGCTATTAGGGGCTCGCAAAACGGGAAATTGATGAATCAGGCTGTATGTACTCTTTAGTGGGTGCGAGTATTACGATTTTATCAGCATTGCCCCTAAGAGTAGGTCAGCTCTTGGGACTGGTAGAAAGGGGTGACACAATTAGGTTTGTAGAGAAGTCAAATCAGGTCGAAAACGTGGACAGAGGGATGGGTGGATTGTTACTTTTAGTGAAAGAGGGAGGTTTGTTTGATCTATGTATTGGGTTGCCAAGTTAGGCAAGGGAGTTAGGAATGGTTTGAGTTTAGGTTTGTATGTAATAAAGAGCCCTATTTTCAAACCAGACAGCTGCATCTGTAATGTGTCTCACGCTCTTCCCTTGGACGAAAGGCATGAATATCTCAAGCTGTTTCCGTAAAGGCCTTTGTTTAATAAACTGTGGTGCTCTGTTATTTCCAACACTTCCTGCTTAAGCAAGACAGTTCATCTTAAAACATGTGCATTGTAATAGATGTTACGTCTGTGACGAATTAAAAATACACATTATGCACGTGACGAAAGTTATCAAATGTATTCAAATGTAAACATTTTGTTTCTGAGGGTATGCTCTTCAACAAATGCAGAATAGATAACTTCACATAATGTACACTTGATTTAACATAAAAAATCTATGAAATCGTAAGGCGACAATCATTTTTGTGCATGAATGTATGCATCCTCGGACTGGGGCGAAAATAAATCCGGACAGCAAAAATAAAAGTGGCCCCCAGTAGCGAATTAGATAGCTAAGAAAAGAGGCCAACATTTGAAAACAGGGTAGCTCAAGACTTGTAAAGTCATGTTGGATTGGTTTTTGTATGGTATGGGAGCATGCATGCATTTTTGCTTGTTACAGGAAACGTTTGTAGTAATATCAGGGAAAACAGCAGTAAATTCCACCCCACCTGAAATTACCTCAGAAAAACAGCCCACATTCTCACCTATCAGACCAGCCCCTTAGGCACTGCCTGATTGCCTGATAGGCCAGTCTGACCCTGCATTTATGTACTCAGTAACATATGACCACTATTTGACACTACTTGAAACAGAAATCGTTGTCTGGATTTAGAGACTTAACAAGGAAACTGTAGCCACGAGTACAAGCAAGCAAAATAGCCCACCCCAAATATCCTTGTTTGGCAATGGAAAAACATCTAGACTTGAGGTTCAGTGCCACTGGGCACTTTACCGCTGTTGATCAGTGCTAAAGTGCAAGTGCTCCCTGTCTAAATTGTATTGGTGACTGGTTTATCCTTGATTGGCATATTTGTTTTACTAGAAAATCCCTAGTAAAGTGCACTAGGTTTGCCCAGGGTCTGTAAACCAAATGCTACTAGCGGGCATGCAGCACTGATTGTGCTACCAACATGGGTAGCCCTGCAAACAAATCTCAAGTTCGCCACTGGAGTGTCCGTGGTTGCAGTTTTTTAAACTGCTATTTTGACCTGGCAGTGCAACCACTTGCCGGACCGAAACCTTCCTTTTTAGTACATGTAAGGAAACCCCTAAGGTAGGCCCGATGAGCCCCATTGGCAGTGTGCAGTGTATTTAAAAGGTTGGACATGTGCTGGTGTGTTTTACATGTCCTTATAGTGAAATACTGCTAATTTCGTTTTTCACAATTGCAAGGCATATCTCCCAGAGGTTAACATGGGGATTGTCTTGAAATGTCTTAAGTGTAATTTCCTTTTGGGAGCAGATAGAGTTTTGGAGTTTTGGGTCTCTGAACTCACAATTTAAAAACACCTCTTTTTTGTGTTATTGGTTTTTGATTTGTAAGTTTGAAAATGCCACTTTTAGAAAGTGTCTAAACCACATAGAGCCACCCAATTATCCCCCAGGAACTGGGTATGATCAATAACAAAATATAATTGTCCCTCAAGGAATTATTTCAACTGCCTTATTGTTCAAAATTATGTCACAATCGTGATCAATAATGCACATGCAGGAGAAGAGTATATAAACCTAAGCAAATACTCCAATGTATCAAAACATCATGTTTATTTTCATTTGTATCAATTTTTCGTTTTCATGTGTTTTTTTGGTATTAGGCAACCAACACAATACTGATAATTATGCTCTTATTTACAGAAGTGTGAAAAACACCTTTTGCTGGAATTATGGATAACTGAAATACCATATCAGATGAAAATCAACCACAGTTGCAACTTCATCGTCCTGATGATGGTCCTACGGATCCGAAACGTCGACACCCAGCACCGTTTTGCGTATATTTTTTCATTATTGAGATCATGTTCTAGATGAAATGGTATGGTTGATTTTCATCTGATATGGTATTTCAGTTATGACATAATTTTGAACAATAAGGCAGTTGAAATAATTCCTTGAGGGACGATTATATTTTGTTACTTTTAGAAAGTGGGCATTTTCTGCTTAACCATTCTGTGCGTCTGCCTGTCTGTAGAATTCATGTCTGGGTTGGCTGACAGTTGGGCTCTTGTGCATTCACTCTAGACAGTCACACACAGGGAGCTGAGGTGTGCCCCGCATATCCTGATGGCCCATGACCAGGCTAATGGGCCTTCCTGAGTAGAGTGGTGGGAGGAGTTGACACTGACCCCTGAATAGGGCTGTGCACAAATAAGTATCCACCCTCTGTAGTTGTCTGGAGCTAGGTCAGGGAAAGGTAGGGTCCTGTGCACTGCAAAGATTTTACTTTGAAGTTTGCCTACTTCAAAGACAGAGAGGGGTATAGGCAGCCGCGGCCCGTGGAGGGAGTTGCGGTGGGGCAGGCAGGCGGGGCGGGGGAGGGGCAGAGTGGGGGGTGATAAACACCGGAATCTGGATGATTGCAGGTAAGTAAATAATTAAATTAATAAAACAAATTTCGTTCCATCCCCTGCATCGCATTTTGCCATGCAGGGAGCGCTACGAAATTTATAACAATGATGTTCACCTGATTCTCACTGTGGCGTCTGAAGTGTGAAGTTTAAAGCTTGATTGCAGGTGAGTCTTGACATAATAACAGCTAATATCTCTGAGAACAGAAGGTACTGCTATAAGAAAATGATTAAGGGCTTCATTTAGAGCTTGAAGGAACACCATAAACCAGCTGTCTTTCCACTTTGTCAGACCCAGAGCTCTCCTGTTCTATTTAGAATTCGGGGAGCTGCTGGGTTACTGTAATTAGAGCCTCAACTGATTCTGCCACGATTAACCCTAAACAAGTTGTACACCTACCACAGTACTGGTGGATCACAATGTAGGTAGATCTGCACATTTGAGGGTGGGACTACCGTCACTAATTTTCCCTGCCTGTTTCCACTGTGGCAGGTAAAGTGTAGCGAAAATGGGCAGGGAAAATGTTCAATAGCATCCACATGCAGGGAAAAAGCTCCCTGTAAAAGAGGTCATTTACTTTGAGCTTGGAGAAAACAAACTCCAGCTTTGGGAGTTTGTTTACTCTTGTAGGAAATTGGGTTCCTGGTTGAGGGGGATGAAACTCTACTTAAGCAGCAACCACACTTCTTGTCAGGATGAAAGAGAAACAAACCCCAAATTAAACTGTGCTCAATCATCCGGTAGCTTAGCACAAAAGCAGTCAGACTTAATGTAGAGGCAATGTGTAAAGTATTTGTGCAGCACAGTGATAACGTGAAAGCACAACAAAAATAAAATAGCTCACCAATTTAGAAACATTTATTGAAATTGAATAAATTATTTGAGACCAAAGCGACAAAACTCCAATCAGTGGATCCGGAGATATGCAATTTCAAAGATTTAATTTAGGTTTAGTTCCTAAAGCACAAAGCGCCACTCACGTTTATCTGGTCATGTGACACTGGGTGAAAGTCACAAGTACAGGCTGACTGCAATGGAGTGACGGTCGTGTACAGGGACCAAGTTAGTCCCACTGTGAATATTAACTTCAAAAGTCCAGTGCAAAGAGTTCTGTTCACAATGGAGATGCAGCGAAGAGTTGGGGGAGTGTGCAGATGGGGGTTGCTGTAGCACAAGCAGCAGGCTGGGACTCTTAGATGGTCATCACTGTAGCACAAAGATCCTGTTGTGGGTGTCATGGACAGTTGTTACTGGAGATTTGTGTTGCTGGTCAGTGCAGCTTGTTGATGCTGTGGCATGAAGTGCAGATCTCTCATTGCTGAGCGTCACTGGTGGTCGCTGTAGTGTGAAGACCCGAGTTCACCTGAGCTTTGCTTTGCCAGGCGGCACAGGTGGCAAGATCTTGGCACAAACAGACCCGTTCAATGTCCTGAGGAACCCAAAACTTCAGGATTTCCCCCTTTTCTTTTAGAGAGAGCTCAACTGATGCCACATCAAGGGTCCGGGAACTGATGCCACATCAAGGGTCTGGGAACTGAGTGGCACCTCTTGGGGACCAGGAAGCCACTCCAGCTGAGGCCAGAAGGGCTCCGACAGGTGCAGTTGCAGGCCAAAGCAGCAGGCTAGCAAGGCAGATTCAAGGAGGCTTGTTATGTAACTGTATGTAGCACAAAACAGGAGGCTAGTCAGCTGTCCCTTGGAGACACTTGATCCGGGGATGAAGGGAGCAGGTCCAGTCTTCCTTCTCAGCAAGCAGGGCAGCAGAGTAGCAGGGCAGCAGAGTGGCAGTCATCCTTGCAGCAGAGCAGCACAGCAGTCCTTCTTCCGTAGCTCCTTGAGGGAGTGCTGTGGGGCAATGGGCGGGGAGGGGCAGGGTGGGGGTAGTAAACTCCAGAATGCCGCCAAACGGAGTTGAGCAAAGAAATAAATAAATCAAAATAATTACATTGCGCAGGCTGCAACGCCAAATCGGCGATGCAGCGCGCATTGTAATTCGCTTTGTCTATTTATTTATTTACTCAACTCCGTTTGGCGGCATTCCGGAGTTTACTACCCCCCATCCTGCCCCTCCCCTGCACCACTCCACCGCCCGCAGCACTCCCTCGGATATAGGCTGCAGGCACCAAATGGTTAGGACTAGAAAAGGCCAACTTCTTAAAAGTGCCATTTTTAGAATTGTGACTTGAAATCTGAATTTTCCATTAAAGAGGGGTTTAAATTACAGTTCTTTAGACACCAAACTTGACATACTTATCTTTTCCCAATTGAAAGTTTTCATTTAATAAATGTAATATGGTAACCCAATGTTATCCTGTGGGAGAGGTAGGCCTTGGAGTAGCGAAAAACAGATTTAAGGGTTTTCACTACCAGCTGATGTAAAAGTATGTGTTGAACTTTTTTAATGCACTGCACCCTGCTGTCGGAAAGTATTCTTTTTGTATTGTCACCCGCTCACACACACTTTTCGCTTTCGGTCTGTGGGCGTGGGTGTAGGTCGGAGTTCTGCTGGCCACCAGCTATGGTCCCATGAGGACATGTACTTCCCGAAGTTAAGTTTAAGGCAGTTGTATCTCAACCAGTTGGCCACATTGGCTACATTGGTCATGACATCGCTGAAGTTATTTCTGGTGGTGAGAGGGTTTTTGGTGAGCAAAAGGATGAGTTGAGTGGTGTCTGTGTAAGAAATTATGTTGGGGCCATGGAATCTGAGAATGTCTACGAGGGAGTTATGGAGGTGTTGAAAAAATTGGGGCTGAGGGATGATCCTCAGGGTACGCCGCAAATTATATGGTTGGGTTCGCAGGTGAAAGGAGGCAGACGAATGCTCATCGTGCTTAATATGAGGAAGGAGGCGATCCGCTTAAGGGTGTTCTGCTATATGCCGATGTTGTGTAGTCTGTCAAACATGTGTCAACACCTTCACCGGATGCCAGCAGTGGCCTCGTTGTCAAGGTTTTTGCACCCGTTTCCTCACCAGCACATTGTAAACGGTAAAACAAGCTCCCCGACGGCTACCGCTTCAGCACCATGGACAGCCAGGGCAACTTTTCACCTGGTTTTCTTAAGCCAGGTAAAAACGAGCTGACTGTAGTAGCTTGGTCCTGGGATCTGCATCACCTTAACCCTCTTTGTGTTCCAGGCAACTCAAGCTGCAACTGACCGATTGTCATTAGTGCTTTTTCCCATTAACCACAATGCTAAAATTTTGCAGCATTGATTTGCACTGATTTATTATTACTTCTAACTCCAGTTGTACTCATCCAATTTACTAGGTTCTAGTGTCTAAATTTATGAAGAAATCTCCTTTATTGTAATAAATTGTTATTAGTTTACTTCTGAGTTGTGTCAATTACTTATCGTCCATGTTGGAACTCTGAAATGCTTGACAAATGTTCCTCTAGTAGAGCCTGATTGCTCTTTGCCACTGTACCAGTATCGTGAGACCAGCATCACTACATTATACTCCACCTTCCTACACCTGCTCTATGGGCTGTTAAGGGACCACCATAGGTGTGATTTATACATATTAAAAAGAAAGGATTCTTGCAAAGGGTCTATTTTGCTAGGTCTAAATGGCACCTTAAAATGGCACACACAGGCTGCAATGGCAGGCCTGAGAAATCTTTAAAAGGGCTATTTACGTGGGTGGAACAATCAGTCTTTCAAACCCAGTAGTAGCATTTGAAGTACAGGCCCTGGACACAGGTACTATCACTTTACTAGGGACTTACAAGTCAATTAAATGTGCCAATTCAGTGTAAGCCAATTTTGCCATGTTAATGGAGAGAGCACACACACTTTAGCACTGGTTAGCATGGGTAGAGTGCGCAGAGCCCTGCGGCCAGCAAAAACGTAATCAACAAAAACAGGAGGATTAGAAATAAAAAGTTGGGGGAAAACCATGACATGGATGTCGGGTCCAACAACTCTGAACAAAATATTTTGGAAAACAGATTCTTTACATTTTGTGATTGTTCAGCAAACATTATGTAATATGAACGAAGACACTGTGGCAGCAGCTCCTTCAACAGCATAGAATTTTCCACTCTGCAGGCAAACACTCTACATATGGCAGTGGGTTGTCTCCCATTGTGATGAAGGTCATGACCTTCACCTCTGGTGGGTAAGAGGACCATCCTTACTGGTCTAATTTAGACACAATGCCATCTGCTTTTAATTGCTGCTAAACAGATACGCAGGTAATATGAACACCCTTTATATGGTATCCTAGCATTATACATACAAATCCAATATATGGTTCTATTGATTTTAGACCACTAACTTACCCTATAAAAATCCTGTTTGTAGCTATTACCTTACAGGAATGAATGAGAAGACATTTTTGGTCATAGAAATTCCACTTTAGAACTGTAGCTGGTGTCAGCTTCATGCAAAGAACATAGATTCTAAGCCCATGTTATCTTTTTGAATTACCTTACTTTTCAGATTTACACATTAGGGGCCACTCATTATGATAGGCCTGCCATGTGAGGAGATAACACCAGTATTTACAAGGTCCACTATTACTTCCCATTTGGAGTTTTGCATCTCAGAATGGGTCACAACATGGTAACCTGTTTTTGCCCTGTAATGTTCAGGTTCATTCACATGCTGACAGTCCTCAAATGTTCAATTAGTTTAATTAAACTTAAATTAAATGCCATTTGTGTTTGTTTTTGTTGTATGCTTCCTATCATATATTTGACTAGTCAATCATATATATATATATATTTTTTTTGTTTATTTTATACTTAAACATATATACTATTCTTGAATTATAGCAATATTGCTCAATGCATTTTGCTTCTCTGAGCTTCGTGAGGAGTATGAATTTCATGTGTAAAAGCCCACATGTAAAACACGGCATAAATATTCTCACTCAACCTAATGAAAACATAATTTTTTATTTCTAAGTCCCAGTTAATCAACATTTGAGCAAATTCATTGTTTTTTATATACTCGTTTGTATCGTGGCTTTCCATCACAGTAACAACTTGCATTTAAATCATACTCAACTACCACCTTGATAATTCCACACTTATTCCACATGTATGAGAGCGGCACCAGTTTGTCACTATAGCAAAGTTTGTGTGATATATCACACTTTATTAAGAAGTATTACATTTACTTCTATCTTCTGGCTCTAATTAATGGTCTTACTAAAGGTTTCATGGCATCTAGTGGAACTCTCTATGCCATTGTAGCAACAGGTGCCTCCTGATTTTAAGACAACATCTTAGCATCTTAGATTTTAGGTTCTAAGACCGAATATAATAGAGCTAAACTTCAGTTGACATTATGCAGATTTGTGAACCTTGACCATTCCTCTCCCCATAATTGAAAGCATGAATCTCCATATGAGGGAAACTTTGTTGTGAAACTGTTAGAACGGGGAGTCTCTAGTTGGCAGAGGTAGGTACCACTGTCCAAATAGGGACCCTTGCTTCTAGTCAGGGTAAGGAGGAACCACTCTTTAGATAACCCCTGCTCACCACCATGGTAGCTTGGCACGAGCAGACAGGCTTATCAAAGGCAATGTGTAAAGTATTTGTACCAACACTCACAGTAAGTAACACAGTGAAAACACCACAAATGGACTCCACAACAGTTTAGAAAAATAAAGGTATTTAATCTAAACTGGACAAGATCAAAACAACAAAAATCCAACATACACAGTTCAAGACATGGTTTTTAAAGCGTTCTTAAGGGTTGCGTTGAAATAATCCACAGTTGCGTTAGAATCGTTCAAAGTTGTGTCACGTTTAGCCAACAGTACCTTTAGATGCAACAAAGTTTAAAAACAGAAGCTGGTGCAGTGGAAAACAAGTGATGCGTCACTCCTGAGACCCTAGGGAGGCGATGCGACAGCCCCGCTGGAAGCAGCGGGCATGTTGGGATGAATCTGGTCTGTATGTGGAGGGAGGCGATACCTTGTATGGATTCCGGTGCGTAGGTTCCGTAGGGAGCATCTCGCAAAGGCACGATGCGATTATCTTCGGGACGGCGACAATATCAGGTGCTGCGGCGATGCGGGCGCAACGTCGATCTTCTCCTCTTGCTGCCCCTCGATACGATGGCTCTGTGATGTTGTTTGCAGCGACGTGATGCGGTCCTCAAGCAAGCGGTGCGGCGATCTCACCCAGCGACGACAGGCTCTGCGACGATACTCGCAGCGATGGTACTTTTCCCGCACCAGAACGATGCGTTCCTCAAGTGAAGGATGCGTCGGTTCTTGCAGCGGCAACAGGCGCTGTGAAGATCTCGATCTTCGCGGCGGCGGGAATATCCTCACAATGACGGGGATGCGCTCCGCGAGCGATGCGTGAAAATTTGCAGATAGTCTTAGTTTCTTGTTCTCCAGCTTTCCAAACAGCAGGGCACAACTCCCAGATGCCCCTCAGTCGGATTCAGCACTCAGGAAGGGCAGAACTGTCTCAGCAGAGTTCAGGGAAAGCTGGGGGTGAAGTCCTTTTGTTCCTGGGACTTCTTAACAGGAAGCCAGCTCACAACAGGCCCTTGGAGATGTCTTCGAGCAAGGGGACAAAGCAACAACAAAGTCCTTCCCCTCTCCTTGGCAGCAAAGCAACTGCAGGTCAGTCCAGCAAAGCAACGGCAGGACAGTCTTCCTTCTTCAGTCTTCCAGCTTTCTCCTTGGCAGAGGTTCCTTCTTGATTCCAGGATGATCTAATTTTCTGTAGTCAAGGGTCCTGTACTTATACCCCTAAAAGTCTTTGTTCCCTTTGTGCAGGAGGGCTCTGAACCCGGTCTGAACCAGTTCTGGGTGTTCCTTGAGCACTTCGTTTTCCTGGCCTCTCCTTTCCTTTCAGAGTGAGGGGCAGGGTCGTCAGCCGCCCAGCAGTAGGTGGAGCCAGCATTGTGGAAGGCAGGCACAGCCCTATTCAGGCCCAGGTGCTACCTCCTCCCACTACTCTAGATGCAGATGGAGCTATTCAGCCCAGGGATGGCCCACTCAGCCTCTGGGAGCCACCCAGCCCCTGTCACTCACAAACCAGACAGTCAATTCACAAACAGGCCAAGGCACACAGAAAGGTCAGACAAGAGAACAGCCACTTTCTAAAAGTGCTGTTCTCAAACACAGGATTTAAAAACAACCTTTCCTAAAAGATGTGTAATTAAATTCTGAGTTCAGGGATACCAGACTTGTATGTCCTATCTTGCTCCTATGGGATGATATGCTGGTAGCCACTGTAGCCAGCATTCCCCATGATAACCTATGGGCAAGATAGCCTTACAATAGTGAAAAACGAAAATGGCTGTAATTCACTACCAGAGCATGTCACCTGCACCAGTACATGCTCTACCTTTCACATACACTGCACCCTGCCCAAGGGGGTACCTTGGGCCTTCCATAGGGGTGACCAATGTGTACAGAAAGGGAAGGGTTAGGGCTGGTCAGTGGGGACACTGACCAGGAGGACATGGCAGTTCACAGACTGCACACAGGCACTGCGGTGGCAGGCCTGAGACACCATTTTAGGGCTACTCATGTGGGTGGCACAATCAGTGCTGCAGGCCCACTAGTAGCATTTGGATCCCCAGCCCTGGCACACCCAGTGCACTTTACTGGGGACTTCTTGGTGATACAAATATGCCAATCATGGATAACCAATTACAGTAACAATGTAGACAGTGAACACTTGCACTTTGACACTGATCAGCAGTGGCAAAGTGCCCAAAGCATCTAAACCAGCAAAAACAAAATCCAGCACAGCATCAAAAATACAGGAGGCAGAGGCAAAAAGACAGGGGATACCACGCCAAAGAAGCCAGGTCTAATCGAAGCTGTGTACCCTCTTAAAATCTGCATCCTAAAAAATAATTTAGGGGTTTGTTCGAAATCGAATTTCTGGTTGCCAGAGGTATGCACCTTGTCCAAACAGTAACCACAATCCTAGTCAAGATAAGTCACAAGCACACCCTAAATTAACGTGTTTTCCCTTCTGGAAGCTCGACACAGAGCAATCAGACTTAACTTAATAGGCTATGTGTAAAGTATTTGTTCAACATTTCAAACAGTAAAACAGTAAAAACTCAACACAAAAAGATCCCACACCAGGTTAGAAGCATAGCTCTCAATTTAATAAATAAAACATCACCTAAATGACAAAAATCCAATAAGGAGAACTTGAGATATTATTTTTTTAGGAATAAACTGTAAAATAGTGCTTAGAAGCAATAAACCCTTATTTGGGGTAGTTTTTCTTGCCAGACTGGGACAAAGTAAAAAGTTAAAGCCGACCGCGATGCAGCGCCAACCAGATACAGGGATCCAGTTAGGCCCATTGAACACAAGTACCTTGATCCAGGTTGCATCAATGTTGAAGAAGGTGCGGGGTGCAGCGGAAGTGTTGCGTAGGCCTTGAGCCTCGTAGTAGAAGGGATGCATCAACTTTCTCCATGCGACGGTGGCAATGTGTCTGCTCCAAGATGTGTTGATTTCTCGTTTTTCTGAAGGCGATGCATCGGCTTCCTCCACGCAGTGGTGGTTATGCAATGGTTCTGTATCAGCGGTATCGAAGATGATGTGTTGGTTCCAAGAGCGATGCACCGGTCCTGTTTCCGCAAAATAGGTGATGTGTAGATTCTGCTCTGGCAGTAGAGGATGCATCGGTTCCGATGAAGCAAACAACTTAGGCCCACTTCCAAGGGTTCAGGGCTGGGATGGCACCAGTTGGCAGGCAGACTCACAGTTTGCAGAGTTCAGGTGTAGGAGCAGGATTGAAGGAAGTCTTTTAAGTCCCTGCGAGTTCAGGTCAGGAGGCAAGCCAGCAAGCTAGTGGAGTCACTCGGTGTTCAAGTGATGCAGGTCCAATCCTTCTCACCCAGGCAGGAGATTAGCAGCCAGCAGGACTGTGCAGCAAGGCAGGAGTTTGGCAAATCGGCAGTCCAGCAGAGTTGCAGTCCTTTCGGAAGCACAGCAGTTCTTTTTCCTGGCAGAGTGGTCACAGGTCTAGAAGTGCACTGAAGTCATAGTGTCAGAGGTCTATTACTTATAACCAGTTTTGCCTTTGAAGTGGGTGAGATTTCAAAGAAGGGTCTTTGAAGTGCACACAGGTCCTCCCTTCCTGACCTGGCTCCAGACTCACTACAGGGGAGTATGCGTCTTTTTGTGTGTGGACAGGACACAGCATGTTCAGTTGTGCGAGGCTGTGCCCAGCTCCGCTCTCCCATATCGCAGGATGGCCCATCTAGTCACACGTAAGCTCCCTTTCTGTGTGGCTGTCTAGAGGGAATACACAAAGCTCAGCTATCACCCACCCCTGACTGAACAATGAGACCAAAAGTGGTATTGTTTCCGCAAAATAGGTGATGTGTAGATTCTGCTCTGGCAGTAGAGGATGCATCGGTTCCGATGAAGCAAACACCTTAGGCCCACTTCCAAGGGTTCAGGACTGGGATGGCACCAGTTGGCAGGCAGACTCATAGTTTGAGTTTACAGAGTTCAGGTGTAGGAGCAGGATTGAAGGAAGTCTTTTATGTTCCTACAACTTCAGGTGAGAAGGCAAGCCAGCAAGCCAGTGGAGTCACTCGGAGTTCAAGTGATGCAGGTCCAGTCCTTCTCCACCAGGCAGGAGATTAGCAGCCAGAAGGGCTGTGCAGCAATGCAGGAATTTAGCAAATCAGAAGTCCAGCAGAGTTGCAGTCCTTTGGAAAGCACAGCAGTTCTTTTTCCTGGCAGAGTGGTCACAGGTCTAGAAGTGCACTGAAGTCATAGTGTCAGAGGTCTATTACTTATAACCAGTTTTGCATTTGAAGTGGGTAATATTTCAAAGAAAGCTCAGCTATCCCTATCACCCACCCCAGACTGAACAACGAGACAGGCAGCAGGCACCAAATGGCTAAAATAGGAAAATGCCAACTTTGTAAAAGTGGTATTTTTTCAGACTGGCAATTCAAAATCTGACTTTACCATGACAGAGTACTGGCCATAGAGAAATGGCTATATATCCATCTGTCAAATTAGGATGGGTGGACATATAGCTGTTTCTCACTGTCCCTTACAGCCAGGTAAACCCTGGCAGTAAGGGGCATTAAAAAGAAAAAATGCCCTTGTCTTGGGGGGTGATGAAGCGAGGCTGTAGCAAAAAATGTTGTATACCTCTTGTAAAATCATTTTCTCATAACCAAAATATGTGCTAAGAAAAACACACACACAGAAAAGTACACGTGGGATACTAATGTGCTTGTGTTGCAAATCATAATACATTAATCTAGTGAATTGTCATACTAATATAGTGCAATAATGCTTTAAATTAACCAAGCTATGCATGTATGCTTATTGAAAGTCTTCATTTGGAAAAAATGGAGGAGAAATTGTAAGAAACAACGCCTATGTGTAGCTTAAAAAGCTAGGTAACTACTAACAGGGTACACTTAGAATGGTGGGAGGTAAACAGAAGGGCTTTACTTCGAAATCTAACGTTTAATTGTGTTTGTTTTCATAATAGTTCCAGTTATGGCTTATGCGACCTAAATAAAAATGGAAGTTTTGCGAGACTCCAAGAAAGTATATTTCTACGCATGCTCGACTGCACTCGAGAGATGTGTGAACAGCTTGTGCCTGGGCTGCCTATGTCAAGGCCAGTGTGAACTGAAAAGCAGAATGGTGCCAAGATGGAATATCCGAGTTGTGAGCCTGCGAAAGTTGACCAAAGTCTCGGTATAAGTACAAAAATGATATTTTGCAACATGAACAACTATGAACGCATGAGAATTATGGAAGTGATGTGGCGAAAAATTAGGCAATGAGGAGATGAGGTGATCTTCATCCCCCCCCTCGAATAGACCAATGAAAATTGAGTGTGGACGCTAAAGTTACAAATTTTCGTTAGATAGTTAGGAAAAAGGGTATAAAAGAGGCTGTTTGGAAGAGAGAAAAAACGTTTGCTTTGAATTTCTTTCGTACCACGACTTGCTGTCGGACTGATCAATTTTTGGGTGCAAAGACTTTGAAATTTTCATGACTTTAACTATTGATGGGACGGAGTCTTGATTGGAGGTGAACATCGAGGAAGATAGAGAGGCTGTCTTTGAGAACTTCGCTGTTTAATCCTGATTTTCTTTTTACCAAGAAGATGGGTAATATGTCTTTGAATTTTATCCTTTCTGAACTACTCTGCTCAACGAATTGAATTAATTTATCCTTTGTTTGAAGTGATTTAAGAAATGCTTAACTAGATTTTCCGAATAAAGATTAACACTCTCAAGCGTAAGGTCATGCTAGAAAACTTAAAGAGAAGTAAAATAAAATAAATGGAGAATTAAGCGAGTCTTGTTGTCCATCAACTAACTTTTACTAGCTGATCCATTGGCCAAACAATGGGGTGCCTTAAAATGCTGTTTTATGAAATCTAAATATCATGGTCATATTGATAAATGCATATGTATATAATGTATAGAATTTAACTTTTTGATGACTTAGGGTATTCCACTATCCAGCAGCTCGTCCTCTGATTTTCGCTGATCTCAGGAGCGGTGTGATTTGCCTGAATGAGTGACTCGTGGTGCTATGGGCCCCACTGACAAGTGAAGTATGATAGCTCCTGAAGTATTCTGTGATGGTTTGATAGCAGCGCTGGATCAGGGGCATTATCTTTTTTACAGGGTTAAGTAACATTTTCTTTATTTAAAAAACAAAGAAAACCGTTTGGTGCAAAGCTCCATCATGTTGACGGCACACTGCACCAAAATGGAAAAAGCATTGACAACCCCCCCCCCTCCCAGTTTAGCAGTCATGTTTAAATCTGACAGACGCATGCATCTCCGTCAGGTCAAAGGAGTAATTTACTCCATTGCCCTGGAGGAGAAAAGGACGTCCGTCAGGAATTAAATTAGGCTCTTAATCTTAGTTTAGTTCTGCTTTCAATATTTAAAGCTCAGTATATTGCACTGCTAAGTGTGATTTAGGTACTTACTCAGAGTTTCTTGTTTACACATTAATCCCTGTGTATCTAGCTGTTGTTGTAGTGGTTGAAGAAAGGCAGTTGTCTTTTCGTTCCTTCATATTCATTACATAATGTCTTTACATTGTGTGCTCTCGCCCGTGACTGCAAATAAAGACTCGTCTTTATTCTGAATCTTCATCCATCAGTGATGTCCAAAAACATTAAAAAATATTTAGGGTAGACACAGCCAAAAGGTGGATCTCCTATAAACTCAATTGTTACAAATGCATAGTTAACTATTTGAGACAGAAATTGAAGCACTGAGAAAGCAAAGTTGACCAAACTGCCCACAAAGGCAAATCTACGAAACCTAATCCAAAACACAAAGGCTGAGTAATTCAAGTATAAAAAAATAACTGTGCTTAACCATGTAAAAACTTTCCTTATCCTCAGGCAAACTATCTTTTATGACAGGGTACAAACTGTTCAATTAAACATAAACTGTACGCTCAACGAAGAATTCTCCATACCTGCTCAATAATGCACAGTTCACTCTCGGAGGTTCTAGATTCTTCATCCCAGCAAAACATTTCACAATAGAACTGTGTCCCCTCGGTCTGGATAGAGGCCAAGATGGCAGCTGAGTAAGACCTTAGTCACTCACCTCTACACCGCTCCGGACCTCGGAGTCATCCTGCTATCCGAGAAATGTGCCCTGACATCGATGATTGGGATCGTGGTTACTGGCGGCGTCGGCACACCAAGAAACGAAGCCTGATCGAGGAGAGGAGTGTGTTGGAGCATCGCTGTAACCTGGGTCGAAGATCGCGCTGGGAAGCGCCTGCAAGGCTGCTGCTCACCGCACTAGCCGGCAGGCACGAAATCGACGAGTGCGGAGATAGCGGGTTGCTATGCAACCGAGACGCAGAGGAGAAGGAAGCGTGCACAATGACAGCCGTCCGAGGAGGTGCGTGGTGCAAAAACCGATCCACAGTGCCCGGTCCTGCTGCAGCCACTCGGTCAGAGAACAAGGACAATTCTAAGGCGGAGTTGGGGAGACAGAGAGTTGGCACAAACTCCAGTAAGAGCTGTAAAAATCCGGGGGGTAAAAGTGCTAGACCCCCTCTGAACAAAGACACACTAATGGCTGGGGACAAAAAGCAAACGATCATTACTAATTTGTTTTCCAAAAAGCATAATGTCGACCGAAGCACAGATTCTATGGCAGAACCCATGACAGAGGCTGGTAGCATAAGGAGTTCGGATATAAGAGAGATTAAACAAAGTTTGATACATGAAGATAATACAACAAACTGTGAGGCACTTGTATCCTGGGGCTCAAGTGGCGAAACTACAGTCCTGCTAACAAACAACACTGTAGACACAGCACTGCAAGGGGAACAGGAAAATGCAGGAATTGGGGCAAAGTGCAATATGGATAATGACATTAATAATACACCAGAGACAGAGAAAATGGATACTCGCACACCAAAGGAGAGGAACCACAAACAGGGTGGCAACTAAAAGATGCGCAGGCGGCCCTTTTGGATGTCACAGAGCAGGGATATCAGTCTCCGACCCCCACCGAGAACTTTTTCTCATTAAATGAAGAATCGTATGGTTCAGAGCCCTCGGGCCCCCATAGCTGTAGCAGCGACGACGATTGTGTCGATACCTCCGCAAGCAGCCAATGTGAAGGTAAAAAAGTCCAAAGGAAACAGAGAAAGACCTCAGAAGGAAGGAAATCTGCTCAGAAGACGGACACTGAGGAGGAGGAACCCGAGGCAGATCTCCGATGGGACTATTCCAATACACAACCACTGCTGCTATTAGGGGGGCACGGAGCAATGCCCACACAAGATGGGGTGCACATACAGAAGGAACCAGTGCAAACACCCGAGCCAACGCTAACAATAATCCTACAGTCATTAAGTACTTTCCAGAACGAGGTCAAATCGGAAAATTGGATTGCCGGTGTGGCAGCAAAAAAGCTACAGGGGTCTATGCGTAAAATTGGTAAGACCTGCACAGAAATTGCCGAAAGAATGAGCATGGTGGAGACCCGAACAGAAATACTGGAAAGCACAGTGGACACTCTGCGAACCCAGGTTACATCACAAGGAAAAGCGGTTACTGACATCATGTGGAAGCTCGAGGAGGCTGAAAACCGCCAAAACGGGAATAATCTCCGAATTCTTGGGATCTCAGAAAACAGCGAAGGAAGTGACATCCGGGCATTTGTTATTAACCTGTTTAAGAACGCATTTCTCGAGTTAACACAGTGGGACTGGGACAAAGAGATCCAACGTGTACATTGATTCTCACTCTCACTTCCTAAACAACCATGTAAGGATCATGCCTTCCCCAGAGTTATTCTGATATTCTTTGTCAATTTTCTTTTTCGACAGGCACTATATGATCTTGCCCGGCCAAAAAAAAAAAAGGAACTGGGAGAGCTTTTCATTCTTCACGAAACCAGACTTTGCACATGCTACGGTGGAAAGGCGGTGGAGACTACGACAGCTGATTACACCATTTCAAAAGGCAGGGGCTCTTGCCTTTCTCCAAAACCCGGCCAAACTGAAAGTAGTGTCACAGGGCCGCACTATGTTTTTCACCTCAGAGATACAGGCTGAACAAGCATTGAAAGATATCATTGCAGGGGATATGGGGAGCTCAGGGAGAGAATAATTGATCCCCTTTTTTGTTTTTTTTGTTAACTAGAGTATTGCTAGGACTGTTGCTGGACTGTTGCTGGACTATGGTGGCAGCCCGCTTGTTGTGATACCTGGACCTGGACATAGCAGCTTGCTAGCAATATGAACATTGCACTTCCACCCGGTCAATTTATCTCTTCCCATATCCATTTTATATTGTTTCTCTCTTTTGGTATGTTTCTGTTCATGAATCTGTGTGTTTCTCATGCCCGGTGGGCGAGAAAAACTTAGGCAAATTATTAGGGCACTGTTTGTATGTATGGGTAGGAGGGAAGGAGGGGCGTGGAGTTTGGTTTAGGTTGGTCAGACGCTATCACACAGGCTCAGGATTGAGCCTGGCGGCTTGAAAAGTGGTGGAGGGTGGAGGGGACGGGGGAAAGACCAGGGGAATTTAAATACAAGATGGGCGGAAATGGGTGTCGGGTGGAGGGGTCACAACATTAAGAAAATGGTAGGAAAAGGGCTTAGGTGGCAGCAGTATTACTACAGTAAATATATGAAGAAAGATCAAACAATAGTATGGCAAGGTTAAGAATTATATCGATAAATGTATGTGGTCTTAATGACATAAAGAAAAGACAGAAGGTAACTATGGGACTGCAAGCAATGGAGGCTAATATAGTATGCCTGCAGGAGACACACATCGAGGGGTCACAACAGTATCTACTTAAAACATTAGGGTACCAACTAATTATCACTTCTACGTAGGGTGCACAAAAAAAGGGGTGGCTATTTTAGCAAAAGGGGGAGGGCTCCAATTCACAAGATCAATGTCCGACAAATTCAGGCAATGGGCCATCACCGAATGCCACTATAATAATGGGGAAAATAAAATAACACTATGCACTATCTATGGCAATGTTAGCGATGACCCACATGTCTTGGTCAGTGTCGCTAATGAATTAGTACATTGGCCCCTACCCTTGATTGTGTGTGGGGACCTTAATTTACACCTGCCAGGGGATTGGTCAATGGGTCCTGAATATAAATATCAAGGGAGGAAACCAAAAGTCTTCAGGGCTCTTAAAGATTTTTGCGTATTACATGTGCTGATTGATAGCTGGCGATTAAAACACTCTGGGGATCATGGCTTTACATATTTTTCCCATCCACATTCTCGTCATGCACGACTTGATTACATGTTTATATCTAATTCCCTGAAAGATGCGTGCACTGTAGGAAAACTCCCGACCACAATCCATTAGAATTAGATTTAGTATGCAATAAAAGCAATTCCATATAAGGACCTGGACTTTTGAAAGGAGGTTTTTAAAGAATGAGAAATACTGCCAACATATGAGGGAGTGGATCCCGATCTTCTTAACGATTAATATGGGTAGTGCACCTATCGAGGTGGTCTGGAACACCCTGAAGGCTGGTATCAGAGGAGAAATGCTCCAGTTTTCAGTTAGGGCCAATAGAGAGGGGACACAACAGTTGGCAATACTACAGCAGAACTTGAGTAGAGCAGAGGAAGATCTGATTGGTGTTACATAAGGGGGACGGGTAACGAAGGACAAATTTGCATGGGTAGCTATCCCCAGAAATCTTTTATTCAAGATTTTTACGGAAAAAGCCATAGCCAAAGCAACAACCTATAGGGAAAAAACATAACAGCTCATCGAACAAGTTGGTCATCAGTTAGAGACTAGAGAGGAGATAACAGCTAATGCAGTAAAAGGAATTAAGGATCTAGAAGGTGGTCTGAGATCGGAATCATCTGAAATTAGAGCATCATTTTAGAAATTTTATCAAGAGCTGTATATAGAACCAGAAATGGAACAGGAGGATCCTGAAGAATATCTAGATCAAATTGTGGGTAATCGCTTTGAGAAAGAAGATCAAGATAGCCTAGATAATCCTCTCTGCTGGAATGAAATACTGCTCTCCATGAATACGCTGGCGATGGGCAAGGCAGCAGGTATGGATGGGATCCCAACAGAGTTTTTGTGAAATTTGCAGATCAACTTAAAACAGTCATGTTGGAATTATTTAGCTCCATATTTCAGGGGGGAAATGGGATCTTATCGTCCTATAACACTAATAAACAGGGATTCCAAAATTTAATCCAAACTTTTGGCCGCCCGATTGGCATCAATCATGCACAAAATTGTGTAAGCCCGCCAACACTGGTTTATTCCAGGGAGGTCAACAACTGATCACGTGCAAAGAATGATTTCCCTATTTGATTATGCAGAGACGACAGGAGACCCTATGGCGCTTATTATGCTTGACGCGGAGAAGGCGTTCGATAGGGTCTCCTGGAAATTTCTGTGGACAGCCATGACCCGTTGTGGAATTACCAAGGGGTTCATAAAAGCCAACCGAGGGCTATATTTCAATCCAGACGCTAGCGTTCTGATTAATGGGACCCTGTCTGAGAAATTTACTATGACTAGGGGAACAAGACAGGGGTGTCCCTGTTCACCTCTTCTATTTGCAATTTATATCGAGTCATTTATTCACAGACTTGAAAATCATCCATTAATACCACCTATTCGTGTACATAATCATGACACAAAAACGCTGGCATATGCTGACGACATCGCATTGGTCACCAGCGATCCTAATAGGGCTATTTGTTAGGTTTTGGGGCTAGTCTTAATAATAATAATAATACTGGATTTTATACAGCGCGAACAGCTACCTCGCGAGGAGGTGTCCCGGCGCTAGTAGATCACTGATAACCATAGGCATACAAAAAATGGGAGCTAGCGTGGCTGGGAGAAAAGCCAGGTCTTTAGTAATTTCCTAAAGCAGGGTTCGGAGGGGGCCTGTTGAATAACTTGTGGCAAGGAGTTCCACAGAGCAGCGACGTTGGCTGAAAAGGTCCGACCGCCTAGCCGGGCCTTCTTTGCCCGCGGGATGACCAGTTGGACACGGTCATTGGATCGTAGTGCACGGCTTTGAAAGTATCTAGGAAGGCGGTTTTTCAGGTATTGTGGGCAGGAGCCATACAGAGATCTGAACGCAAGTGTCAGAGCTTTGAATTTTATCCTGTTGGCTACTGGTAGCCAATGCAGGGTTCGAAGATGCGGAGAGACTGACTGCTTGAAAGGGATTCGCAGTAACAGTCTCGCAGCCGCATTTTGAACTACCTGAAGCCTATGAGTCAGGTATTTTGGTAGGCCCAGGTATAAACCATTGGCATAATCCAGCCGTGAGGTGACAGTCGCGTGAACAACCGTTTTTCTACAACTCTCCGGTAGGAGCCTTAGGATTTTTCGGAGGTTTCTCAGCTTGCTGAGACAGCATCCGGCCACTTGTTGGACATGGGATGAAAAGGACATGTTATCATCCCATCTCACTCCAAGATTTTTTGCCGAGTGACTTGGTGAGGGGGGCGGGCCCATCTCCGTGGGCCACCAGAGCTCATGGGCGGGGAGGGGACCCTTGCTGAAGAAGATGACTTCGGTTTTATTGGCATTCAACTTTAATTTATTAGTGTTCATCCAGTGTGCTATATCCTGGAGACAACCTTTGAAATTTGAGAAAGAATCATGTGTCATCTCCGAGTACGGAAATACCAACTGGGTGTCGTCGGCATATGAAATTGCCTTGACACCCCAGTTGGCAATTAACGTAAAAAGAGGAGCCAGGTAGATGTTGAACAGAAGGGGGCTGAGGGCCGATCCCTGCGGGACTCCACAGCCAAGAATTTTGGGCGTGGAAGAGAACGTCCCAAGTGTTACCTTCTGCGTTCTAAGCGATAGGTAGGAGTTTATCCACCCTAGTGCTCTGTCCTGAATGCCTATCTCTGCGAGCCGACTGAGTAGGCTGGCGTGGTCCACCGTGTCGAAGGCGGCCGATAGATCCAGGAGTACCAGCATTGCAGAGTCTCCTGCATCCATCGACCACCTCACTGACTCGGCTACCTCTATGAGCGCTGTTTCCGTACTGAAACCGGGTCGGAAGCCCGATTGAGTTTCATGTAGGATGTTGTTGGTTTCCACAAATTTACTCAATTGTCGCTGTATAATTTTTTCCAGCATTTTTCCCGGGGCAGCTAATAGGGATATTGGGCGGAGATTCGTCAGGTCGTCAGGGTCCCCATTGGGTTTCTTCTTTAGGGGTAGGAGAGTGGCATGCTTCCAGACGTCAGGGAAAATGCCTGAAGCAATTGAAGAATTCCAAATACATTGAAGTATCGGGGCTACCGAGTCTGCAATGGCACTCCAAAGTTTAGCTGGGCAGGGGTCGTCCGGGGAACCGGATTTGCATCGGCTAAGTTCTTGCCTTACCTCATTCAGTGGAATGTGCATGAACTGGGTAAAAGTCTCTTCTAGCTCGCCTTTATTCGCTATGTCCTGCTTCACTGTTTTTGTTATTGGACCAAAAGAGTCGTACACCTTTTTAATTTTCTGTTCAAAATACTCAGAAATTTGCTCACATAGCGTAGCAGTGGGTACAACCTCTCTTTCAATGCATTTTGGCTTAAAAAACGACTGTACCACTTTAAAAACTTGTTTGCTGGACTGTTCTGCCTGAAAAATTAAGTCCGCATAGAAGCGCTTTTTGCTTTTCCTAATAGCTTTCCGGAATTGTTTAGAGGCTTCCTTATACCTGGCTTTTTCTTCTGGACCGTAGTTTACTCTCCAGAGTCTCTCCAGTTTTTTACAGACTGCTTTCTCATTCCTAAGTTCCTGCGTGAACCAGGGGGCTGAGGGAGAGTCTCTTTTAGATAGGGCCCGGGAGGCTGGAGCAATAGAGGAAACCATCTTTCTGATCCATTCATTAAGAAGTATAGCATCCGTATTGGAATTATTTGTCAGGGACGGGATGGTTTGCGCAAGGACAGGGCACATAGTATCAGGGGTCAGTTTTTTCCACTGCCTCTTCAAGAAGTACCGTTTACTCGAGACAGGGGTATCAGTCGCAATATTCAGTGTGAATGGGACGAGTGCATGATCTGACCATGTCAGAGGAAGAGGTGTCTCAGACTGCACATTCTCAATGTTTGAAAAAATGAGATCAATAGTGTGGCCCCCTGTATGAGTAGGGCCCTCATTGATCAGTCTGAGACTGGCCATATTTAACGTGGATCTTAGCAGCTCTGCCATGGCACAGTCGGGTTTGTCCATGGGGATATTGAAGTCGCCTACCACAATAAAAAGGGGGTGGAGAAGCGAACTCTGGACAATGGTGTCCAGTAAAGTAGTAAGGTAGGGGTCTGTACCAACCGGTGGGCGATATATCACTAGTCCTGCTAGTGACAGCTGAGGGCTCACTTGGAAGCAAAAGTGGAGGCCATCAATACCTTGAATGGCAGTAGGGGCAGAGGATGTCAAAACTAAATGCTCTTTAAAAATAATGGCTACACCGCCGCCTCTTTTTGTCCCAGGGCGGTTGGCGAGGCATATTTTAAATCCCGAAGGGACTGCAAGTGCAATGGAGGTCGAATTGTCCTCCTTGATCCAAGTTTCAGTTAGAAACAATATATCCCATTCCTGCTCTTCAAGTAAAAGCCAGACATCATCTGCGTGTTTGGCTAAGGATCTACAGTTAAGAAGGCCCGCCCTTAGGTTTGTTAGAGATAGGGATTTGGGCTTAGGGGATATCACAGAGGCATCACTGCCAATAGCTATCCCACAGTTGTTACAGGTCTGAGGGAGTTTGAGGGTCAAAGGGTCAATATAATGGGGGCAGCATTTGGATGGGGGATCGAGCGCCTTGAGGTCCTCACCCGACCACGCTATCCTTCCACCTTGTTCTTCGCTACCGGCAGCATGTCTGGCCCCGGCCGCGATCTGGTCGCGGACGGGCGCAGACGGGCTTGCCTTAGGCGCGCCTTCGGCGCGCAAACGGCGCGCCCGCTGCGCTCGTCCGCTGCGCGTTCTAGAAATGCACATTTAAATAGTGGACCGTTTAGGGCGGGAAGGGGGCGTGGCCAGAAGTGGGCGTGGCCAGCGGCGAGTGGAGCCGGTCGAGGGTGTCACGTGGCAGCGCTAGGTCCGCTGCACGTCACCTTAAAGTGCCAGAGTGTCAGTTAATAAACACAAAGTACAAAGTTTAAAATCACACAGTACAGGGTTTAAAAACACAATATAGGACAGGACACCAGTTTTAAAATATCAAATCAAGCAACTCCCGGCTTTTCGCCTCAGGAGACAGGATCTAGCTGAGCGCTCGGTATTCAGCGCTACTAATAGGGCGGGAAGGGGGCGTGGCCAGAAGTGGGCGTGGCCAGCGGCGAGTGGAGCCGGTCGAGGGTGTCACGTGGCAGCGCTAGGTCCGCTGCACGTCACCTTAAAGTGCCAGAGTGTCAGTTAATGAACACAAAGTACAAAGTTTAAAATCACACAGTACAGGGTTTAAAAACACAGTATAGGACAGGACACCAGTTTTAAAATATCAAATCAAGCAACTCCCGGCTTTTCGCCTCAGGAGACAGGATCTAACTGAGCGCTCGGTATTCAGCGCTACTAATAGGGCGGGAAGGGGGCGTGGCCAGAAGTGGGCGTGGCCAGCGGCGAGTGGAGCCGGTCGAGGGTGTCACGTGGCAGCGCTAGGTCCGCTGCACGTCACCTTAAAGTGCCAGAGTGTCAGTTAATGAACACAAAGTACAAAGTTTAAAATCACACAGTACAGGGTTTAAAAACACAATATAGGACAGGACACCAGTTTTAAAATATCAAATCAAGCAACTCCCGGCTTTTCGCCTCAGGAGACAGGATCTAACTGAGCGCTCGGTATTCAGCGCTACTAATAGGGCGGGAAGGGGGCGTGGCCAGAAGTGGGCGTGGCCAGCGGCGAGTGGAGCCGGTCGAGGGTGTCACGTGGCAGCGCTAGGTCCGCTGCACGTCACCTTAAAGTGCCAGAGTGTCAGTTAATAAACACAAAGTACAAAGTTTAAAATCACACAGTACAGGGTTTAAAAACACAATATAGGACAGGACACCAGTTTTAAAATATCAAATCAAGCAACTCCCGGCTTTTCGCCTCAGGAGACAGGATCTAACTGAGCGCTCGGTATTCAGCGCTACTAATAGGGCGGGAAGGGGGCGTGGCCAGAAGTGGGCGTGGCCAGCGGCGAGTGGAGCCGGTCGAGGGTGTCACGTGGCAGCGCTAGATCCGCTGCACGTCACCTTAAAGTGCCAGAGTGTCAGTTAATGAACACAAAGTACAAAGTTTAAAATCACACAGTACAGGGTTTAAAAACACAATATAGGACAGGACACCAGTTTTAAAATATCAAATCAAGCAACTCCCGGCTTTTCGCCTCAGGAGACAGGATCTAGGATCTTCTTTCCATGACCATGTTCTTGATGTCACATGACCTACCTGTGGAGACTTAAGCCGGGTCTGCCCCTTCCTCAGTGCTTGGTACCTATCCATGTTGGTTTTGGGTCCCGCTCCTTGGTAGGTTTTCAAAATTTGCCTTCTGCTGCTCACGGGCTCGTGAGCAGGTCTCCTGGACTTCTTTGCTGTTCCTGATTTCCCCTGTTCCTTCCGTGTGGTCCCTTCCCTTCCCTTCACTTTGTTACATGCGGTGTTATCCGGCGCTATTCCGTGGTGTCTAGTACACAGCCTGACTAGGGCGCTGGGGCTCCAGCTCCCTTTCTTATACAAGGGAACCTTGTGTGTCGGGTGACAGCGGAGTAAAGAATACAGCGTGGTATCCTGGACAGAGAAGCATTGGACTTCTGCGTTGTTTTGGAACCTATCGGCTTTGTTGTGCCGGTTTGGACGTTTTCCGGTGCTTCCTGGTTTACACGGCACAGAGAACGCGCTGGGAGTACCTTTTGTTTGTCGTTGTCTTGTTCTTTACCTTTCCGAGTATATTGGATCCCAAACTAATTCTAAGGGGGTTTTTTATGTCGTTTATTCGACTTTTTCCCCCTTATTGCGGGCTTTTGTTCCCATGAGAGGATTGCTTCAGTGCTTCAGTATTCCCCTGCTTTGAATCGGCCCCCTCCTCTGGATATCGTGTGCACCCATTGGATGTCTTCATAACAAGCACCCTGCATTCTAAACCGGTAAGGAGGTCATTGTGTATTTGTGGGGCATGGTCATGGATAAAAGGGTATGAGGGTTGTTACAGTATAAGAGCAGACCATTAAAGTAGTGTCTTGTTTCATAGGTGCAGAGCAGTGGAGACAAAGGATTCCCTGGCCTTTACTACTCGGGTGGAAGCAATCTCTTTGTCCTTTCCCTTTGTTCTTTTTTCCCGCCCCCTCCCCTTTGCTCATTTGTTTACTCATTGTCTATGATCCAGTGAGTGGCACATGGGTAAGGGTAGTGGATCGGGTCATACATCGCTCCTGCAGTGTACGGGCATTGGAGGTGGAAACTAACACTATTAATGTGATAGAGGAGGAGGCACAGCGGTTCGGAATTGTCTCCGGATACAAACTAAATTCCGGGAAAACCCAGATTGTCCTCAATGGTGAAGTCAGGATGAGCGATAGCAGTGTCACAGATCATGAAGTGTACCTGGGCGTTAACATAAGTGCAAAAATAGAAAACATTGTTAGAATCAATCTTGACCCACTTAACGGCCGTACAAAAAAAGAGCTGGCTTGATTGGATAATCTACATCTAACCATTGGTGGCAGATGCAATGTAGTTAAAATGCTTTTCCTGCCCAGATTTTTTTACTTTTTTCGGGCAATATGTCTGGAGTTCTTTCCTCAGCACTTTAAAACTATTGAGTCTATGTTTTCAAGATTTATTTGGGGATTTAAGAGACCCCGTCGGGCTCTTAAATGGATTATGTTGCCTAAAGAAAGAGGGGGTCTAGCAATGCCCAACTTTAAACTATATTACTGGGCAACGGTGGTGAAATATTGTGTGACACTTATCTCCAAAGAACCTAGCGACCATCTTATTCCAACACCACAAGAAATGATCCTGGGGGAGGGGTGTGAGGGGTGCTTATGGTGACATGTTAACGACAGCTATTTTAAGAAAGTTAAACATAAGACTTTCTCTATTATATACAACGTCTAGAGCAATGTACGGAAATTACTGGGACTGGTTCGCCACTCATGCTATACTCCCGTAAGTTCCAATAATGATCTCCCGGAGATCTTTCAGGATGGATGTATGTCTAGGTGGATAGAGGCAGGGATGCGACAGCTGGGCTGTTTTTATACACTAAATGGACTGAAAAGCTTTGCGGAGCTGTGCATCGAATATGACATCAGTCACAGGGATTTCTTTAAATTCTTGCAGATTAGGGATTTTTTATTAAAGAAAGGGGGGGTCGGTAAAATTTCAAACCAGTAATACTATAGTGAATTTATATAGAAAACCCACTCCTAAAATCGGGGAAATCTATGAAACACTGAGTAGAGTATTTCCTGATGATATGGATAAACAATTAGCAGTCTGGCAGACTAAATTAAGTGTACAGCCATCAACCCCCGTACACGCGTATGAATAATCTCAAACCTGCCTAATGTCTATCAAATTGCAAGCACATATTTATAAAACGTTTTTCTCCCTATATTATACCCCTTACAAAATTGCAAAATGAGGGAACTACATGCCCGCCCTGCTCATTGTATGAAGCCGACATTATTCACATGTTCGCCTCCTGCAATACACTATCTAATGTGATAATAGAAATATCAGATTTTCTATAGGAGGTATTCCAAGCAAGAATTAGTATTTCAATAGAAGAGATAATGTTAGGGGTAGCTAATTATAAGCGACCTATACATATGCAGGGACTGATATTTGTGGCTATGGCTGTTTTCCGACTATGCATAGCCTCATCTTGGCTAGACCAAAATCCACCTGCTTTTTCACAATGGAGGGCTAGACTACTCGCGACATGTAGCCTTGAGGTGGCCATCTATAAAAATAAAGGGATTAACAAAAGAAAAAGGGGCATGATGATATGGAAACCACTATTTCAATGGATTCAAGACCACATTTAGGGCTGGAGTCCACTGTGTAGAATCAGTTGTTTGTAAATATTATAGCGAGTTTATTTAAGATATTCAGGATGTCGTATATCGCCACGAATTGTTTGAAGACTGACTATATGACCATCTTATTTTGTTTACTCATCTGCCTATAACTGAATTGTCTTCCGAAAGAATGTATGTAATAATTTGGGTTTTCGTATTCTTATGGGACGAGACCTTGGTCTTCTGGGGGGGGAGGGGTATGTGTAAAATGGAAAAAACTGTGAATAAAGATGTTTAAAAAAAAAATAACTGTGTCCCCTCTTTCAGAACAGAGCAAGTTCTTGTGAGTACATACCATCTGTACCCAGTCAACTTGTACCTCTTGAGACAAGTCACCAAACCTACGTTCCTAGAAGAATAACTACAAATTAGACATGCACATTAATTTCCAAAGCTCCTATGAGGTTTACTTATTTTCCTGAGTAATTTCACAGTAGTTGTGCAGTAAAGAGTGAGCCCCATTTCCAGTTGGCCTCACACTTCTATATGAGTGTGGATCAACAATGCATAACTTTCACCTAGAGTTTGTGTAGAGGGGTGTTAACAATGAGAGGAGAGCGAAGATGCAGATATTTGTGCTCCAGGAATGCAAATTATAAAGCATCAATGCTGACACCTACCCCTGAAGAAAACATGTAAATACCCTGTGGTCACCTCCTGCATTCTCCTGGGCTGTAAATGAAGAAAGCAAATGAAATAAGGAAGAGATGTGTCTATGCATAGAAAATGCTAACCTCATGCTGTGCCCTAGGTGCAAAATGAAAGGGAGAAAGTAGCACACCAGTCACAAACAAGCACTTTTGCTGTAAATAGAACATTTTTGTGAATTGGAGAAACAAAATATTGTACCAGCCCAAGTCTAGTCTATGGAATGCAGTCCCTGCATATCGTCAGATATGTGGTTCAGACTTAAATTTGAGCAAATGCCTGATGAAACTGCCTCTGTGGGGTGAAATGAACTTCAACCTCCAGTAATGGCTCCCGTCCCCGGTTTGGTTATATTTTTTATTTTACCTCTCCTGCAGAAGAGGCTACTTTCTATCAGGTGACCAAATTTTGAAAACCATTACCAGGACATTTCACATAGATGTAGGACTGCAGCTTCTACAAACGGCTGCACACTAATCGTTCACAAAACACATGAAAACGTCCCTTCCTCTGTTTTCAGTCGACCCTCTCCGAAAACGGGGCATGTGTTACATTGATTTAAGCTTGCTGGGGCCGGAATGGCGAGGCAAAAACATAGGAATATTGACACCTAGCCCATAAGGCCCTAACCCACCCTAATGTCGTCCACCCGAATAAAACTGGCAGCAGTGTTCACAGGTCATAGTTAAGAGATAGTTGTCAAAACAAAAGCTTAGGTCATATTAAAACTTGCCTCACTTCAGAATATGTTCAGCACTCAAAGTAAAATAGGACCAGCATTGTATTTTGCGTTGAAACTGCTCCGGCATGGTCATCTACAAAAATAAATATGCTATAGGGGATATCATAATGCATACTCACTGTAATGGAGGAGTTAGTGAAATGCATGATTTAACTCTCCATACTTTGAAGTAGGTCTTTCAGTCCCCCCCCCTCCCTCCCTTCCTCCCTCTCTCTCTCTCTCTCTCTCTCTCTCTGTCTCTCTCGCTCTCTCTCTCTCTCTTTAGTAAAACATTTTTTGCTGCTCCAGTCATGTAAGTGGCACAAAGTGGTGCAAAGTCTGGGAAGGGGATTTATTTTCCAGTGCAAAAGGTATTGCCGGAAAGGTGCCCATTTCTTGGCATAAATTGGTCTTTACGTTGCTTTGCACCGTTTTACATCAAGGGGACATTACAAGGGTTGTACTTGGGCATTACAGCATAAGCACTCATATTTTGTCACAAAGCCCTATCTACTAAGATAGCCAGACCAAGCTTTGCTTACAAATATACCACCTGCTAGAAGCTGAAGAAAAGTGTTCCCTTCTGCAAACGTTTCATATATTGCATGTGTGATGCACTGTACAGCAACCATCCAATGTGTAAAAAATCATTAAAATTGGCTCGACATAGGCTTTTGTGCTGGAAGGACATGCTTCCAGTACAAAACCTATGCTAGACATTGCACATACTCCTTTGTACTAGTGCAAAGCTGTGTGCATGTGACCCTAGGCACCCAGGTTTGTGCTCCAGAAACTTTGGCTGCTGCACTGTGTTGCTCTAAAATCTAGTAAATCTGCCCCATTATTGCACACATTTTTCAACAATAGTCATCACCCCTGGTCCATTTTTTAGCTTACCAGAACACTCCATGTTTATCCCCAACCCGCAGTGCTCATTTATCCCATTAATGATTCGAAGTGGTTAGCATGAAACCTGCGCACACATATACAGTCATTGATCCAATGAACGAATTTTTGAGGAACAATTAATACAATCCAAGCGGTGGAATCTTTGTTCTTATCTTGTCTGTTTTTTAATCATGTATCAGATATAATGGTACAAACAGCCAGCCGACACGTGTTTCAATGACTGTATATGTGTGCGCAGGTTTCATGCTAATTGCAATTGTGTAGGTTACTATACAGATTAAGGGGTTTGTGAGGGTGTCCCCTTCCTGCTAGCACCATTCCTTATGGCTACACAACACATACATTACGTGATTACTGCTTGAGCGCCACTACTTCCGGAATACTAAAACCCGTCTCTATCTTCCTAATAATTCGAAGTGGACTTAGGATGGAATAAGAAGTTGACAAGGAAATAATGATATCATATGGGACGCCAAGGGTGGTGCACTGACAGAGAATTGATACAGGTGCACCAGCATTGACACAGGTGCTCCAACAGTGATGCAAGGTCATTGACAAGGGGGCACCAACACTGTCCCCGGCTCACTGCCACAGAACTACTGCGTCGACATGGGGAGAGTGACAAGGGTACAGCGCCAAAGTAGACTGACATAAGCACACTGAGAGGGGGGTAATGGTAAATAGGCACTGGTCCTAGGAGAATGGCACAGGCAAATCAACATGTTTTCAAATGGAGCAGTGACACTATTGAATATGGTTTTGACATTCTATAATTAGTGTGTTTTGCAGTACAGTCACCGTCACATGCTGCAGGATGCTGGAAGGTGTTTTATTAAACAAAGTTAATCTATAGGTGCTTAGCATATATTAGTTTAAAACAAACTTAAGTCAATATTATTTGTCGTACTGTCTAGGGTTTTAGACTTCTCTTCAATCCCGCAACATTCGGTGATGATTCAGCCATTGGCTGTAGAAGAGAATACATCAATGTTCGAAATCACAATGTGAGGGGGTTAGGCAATGTTGTGCGGCAGGAAAAACAGATGCATTGTTTCCTGCATAGTCACACCCCCGGCTCAGCAAAATACCACCGTCTGATTAATCACAGCCCCCTAAGTACTATCAACTTGGGTCTATTTCCCGAAGGGCGACTCGGTAACATCCCTAGAGGGATTCAACAGCTTTCACATTGTCTAGGACAAGGCTGATGAAGCAGCATTCGGCCTGCAGCAGCGAGAATAGGGGACCTAAGTCAGCAACAATATGGCACGTCCCATGTGAGTTTAGCACAAAGGTAACTATATCCATACACGCTATTTTGCCCTTCAGAAAAGTACACATGGATGTTTTATTCCGGGACAAGGAGATTACATGTTTTGGTGATAACCAGAGGATGTTGCAAAACCGGTTTTGAACCTGAGCCCAGGATTACTAACACTTGCGCTGGCTTTTGTAACACAACCCTGAGGCAAAGCGTTGTGCTGGGATTTACTATCTAACACAAACTAGGATTTGCGTTGGCTAGATTCCCAAAGTAACACACAAAGTTGTGCTTTTTGCTGCTTTGCATTACTTTGCAGCAAGGGAGCGTTCCTTGAGTGGTACATAAGCGTTGCCATGGGGTTTGGAGCTAATCCCTATCTACAAACATTTCCAAACAGGAAATTGCGCCAAAATCTGATACCTCTTCAAGGTAGGTATAACGCGAAGAAATGTTTTCATTTCTCATTGTTTTCCTACTTAGATTGCATGTTGCACTGTACAGCACACATACAAAGTAGGAAAAATACTAAAGGATAGCTTTTGCATTGGAAGGGTCATCTTTCAGTACAAAAACTATTCCTTACAGAACACACACACCCTGGCACTGTGGAGCAAGGGTGCTGCACTGGCGTAAGGCAGCCTAAAGTGTACTTTGCATGAGAGGAAAACAGCACCATATCTCCAGTTTAGGTGCTGTGTTGTTCTCTCCATGTCATGCAATGCATAAATGTTTCGTAAACCTGGAACCTGAGCACTATGCCACTGTGCAATGGTCCAATGATTTAAAGTATGGTAAGCTTAACACACAATGTAATGTGATACACAAATCTTACAGGGGCGTAAGGTTGGCCCTTGCAGCCTCTTCAGCGCAGGGGGACTCCAACATTTCAAGTGGCCCTCAAACATGTATGGGGCCCTAATTCAGCTCAAGGCTCATGTTTATCTACGACATGTGGGAGACTCTGGAGCCCCTCATCACATTGTGCAAGGGGGCCTCATCATTTTGCATTATACAACTGAAGTCTACATATTTAAAGAAATGCTGATTGTGTGACATACACGTCTACATGTAAAGAATATAAATAGTAGACTTTAACATCCACACTGTGCCCATTCCAGTATGGCACACACTCATATATATGTATTACCAAACACAGCCAACAGCCATTGTAATTTTTTCTGGTCATTGTTGGCTGCAGTTTTTTACTTATTACACACTTACACATTGGTAAATTCCCCAGGACATACTTTTTGTGGCCAGGGTCATAAATCATCTTCATGAACCATTGTAAATTGGGTATCATACATCATTCGTTGCTCATCATAAATCATGGGTCATGTTAGATTTGGGGTCTCTAGTTGGCAGAGGTAGGTACCTATGACCAAATAGGGACCCTTGTGTCTAGTCAGGGTAAGGGGCTACACTCCTAAAATAACCCCTGCTCACCCCCTTGGTAGCTTGGCACGAGCAGGCAGGCTTATCTCAGAGGCAGTATGTTAAGCATTTGTGAACACATACAGTAATACAGTGACAACACTACAGATGGACACCACACAGATTGTATTATAAAAATAAGTCTTTTTATATAGACTTAACGCAAGACCAAACGAAAAAAATCCAAAATACTGTACTCAAAAATAGACTTTAAAATGTTATAAAATAGCTCAGTTCTCTCAAATTGTAAATGCAACACTTTACTCAATGTACCTTGAATGCGTAACGCAAAGAAAACATAAAGGTCACAGGGAAGGTGAAGCGTTCGTTCCTTACACTCAGGGGAGTGGATGTATCGGTTCCTTACTGCTGCGCAGGAGAGTTGATGCTCGCTTCCTTACTGTGTGGGGAGGTGATGCGTCGGTTTCTTACTGCTCTCCGGTACGATGCGACTAGATGGCACCTTGATGCAATACTCCTCTGTGGTGCGATGCAACAAAAATGGCGTCTTGGTTATGGTGCGACAACGTTGATGCGATGCGTGCACGCCCAATGGCCGTGTGGCGACTCGATGATCTTTGGAGCTGTGACAGGCCTTGCAACACGTTTCTCCGATGATGAGATGGAGACCTCTGTGGCGGCGGCACACTTCTCCAGTGATGCGCCACGCTTCGGCGATGCGATGATGACAGAGGCAGCAGCTGCTCTCTTCTTCGGCGATGCGACAACACCTGCTGCGGCAGCGACACGCTTCTCATCGTTGCATGGCGCTTTCAGCTCCCAGCGACACGCACTCTCTCAGAAGGCCCAGCACAACAGCAGGCACTTCAATTCCCAGCAAGGGAATTCAGGGGGCAGCTGGTTGGTGAAGTTTTGTATCCCTGAGAATTCAGGCAGGAGGCAAGCTCTAGTTCAACCCCTTGAATATTTTTCTTCAAGTTGATAAAAAGCACACTCAGTCCTTTTCTCCTTTCTTTGGCAATGAAGCAACTACTGCAGGCCAACTCCCAAATACACAGCACAGGGGTAGTCTCCTTCAGCTTCCTGGTTCTTCTCCTCAGCAAAGGTTCATCTTGATTCCCAGAAGTGATCCAAAGTTCTGGGGTCTGGGTCCCCTCTTTTATACACCAAAATCCTTTATCTCTGAAGGCAGAGAGTGTCTGTACCTAACTAGTTCTGGTCAGTCCTGGAGAACTTTGGACAGGACTCCTTCTCTTCCTTTGAAAGTGTAGGCCAGGGACTTCAGACGCACCACAGGATGTGGAGCCAACCTTGTGGAATGCAGGCACAGCCCTATTCAGGTCCCAGGTGCTCCCCTCCCCTCACTTTACATGCTGATGGGGCTATTCAGCCCTATGCTGACTCACCCTGTCTCATGGAATCCCCCAGCCCTTGTCACTCAAACTCCAGACAAGGAATACACAACCTAGCAGAGGCAGGCTTGGACTGTTAGGCAAGAAAATACCTACTTTCCAAAAGTGGTATTTTCAAACACAGAATGTTAAAACCAACTTCACTAAAAGATGTATTCTATCATTCTGAGTTCAGGCATACTAAACTTGGATTTCTACCTAGTTTCCTGAGTCAGTTAGGATTATAAGATGTTATAATCAAACTGCCCATTCTGGCCTATGGGGAACAGGTAGCCTTGCAATAGTGAATAACCGAAATGGCTGTAATTCACTATTAGGACATGCCACACACATCAGGGCATGTCCTACCTTTTACCTACAATGCACCCTGCCCTTGTTCCTACCTTAGGGGTGACTAATATGTATAAAAGCGAAGGTTTAGGGACTGGCAAGTGAGTGGACTTGCCCAGTCAACATGGCAGTACCAGACTGCACACAGGCTCTGCAATGGCAGACATGAGACACACTTTGCAAGCTGTTCCGGTGGGTGGCACAATCAGTGCTGCAAGCCCACCAGCAGCATTTGATTTACAAGCCCTGGGCATACGCAGTGCACTATACTAGGGTCTGACAAGTAAACCAAACAAGCCAATCATGGAGTCACTGATCCATACATTAATTTGCCATAGGGAGCACTTGCACTGTGACACTGAACAGAAGTGGCACAGTGCCCAAAAGCATCTAAAACCTGCAAAAACATAAGAGGCAACAGCAAAAAATGGAAGGGAGACCCATGCCAATTGTGCCAGGTCTATCAGGTCATAAATCATTGGTGTATTGTAAATCATTATGTCACAATCAGTCATACATTTGTTGTCATAAATCATGGTGCATGATTGTCATAAATCATCAGCCATAAATCATTTATCGGTCATAAATCACTTGCTTGTCATTGCTCATTTGCATATCATAGGGTCGTAAATCGCCCTGACAGTTCAGAAATAGTTCTGTTGGTTTCCACACCCCTTTGAGTGTGGGGGTAGCCTCTCCTTGGAGTTAGAACCCAACTCGCTACCTTGCTAGTCTCTTTTGTGCCCTGCCTTTTAGTGGGGGCTGAGCTGCGAGCGCCGGCTCCATTTGTGGCTCCCCCGTGCAGTCAGTTTTCATCTCTTGTTGTTCATTATGTGCAGCCCACTAAAGACAACGCCCCCCACAAGTTGCTCAAGTATACGCACATCCCTTCATCCAATTAGTGGACCCCGTCCCGCCCATAGACCTCCAGGCAGCCTGGGTGGATGAGGCCATGCCTAACACCCTACAAGCCATTGGTCTTGCAAAATTTGCTTACAGCAACATTCAGTTTCCTTTTTGAGTTTTCTACCACCTTATGCGACTCTGCCCTATGCCACACCAGCCTACTAATCAGTTCAGACAAAATGATGACATGCTCTCGAAGCCTCTAGTAGGTGCACCTGGATGGCGAGGAGTAGTTCTTTTCTCCTAAAAGTGCTCCCTAAATCTTTCCCTCCCAGATTATCAACACGTCTGGGTGCAAAGCTGTGTCCTTCCTTAGATTTTTGAGCACCACTGATAGCTCATCCCATCTCATCCCGGGATGACCCCACCATCAGACTCATGTGTTGACTGGCCACCTCTCTGCTTCTGGCCTGCCTGCTGCCACCTTGAATTTATCTGGGAAACTAAAGAGTGAAGCGATACAAAAGGGGATGATGGACGGAGCGTTTGAGCAAATCAAACACTCACCCCGAGTGGGATGGGTATGCTCAGACGTGAGTCCAATGCTCTCCACACCACTGGAGTCAAGCTATCCTGGCTGAAGACGGCTGATAGCCAGAAACCGGTCCTAGGATGCTTGATTCCGGTCCAGGAAAGACATGGCTTGGCAGTTTGGGTTGGACTGTTCCCACGAGGCACAGGGTCAAAGCTGATTTGCATATGGCCATGTCTGAACTGGGGTGGTGTGGAGTGCAAAAAAACGATGGATTTAGGCCCAAATCTCTGTACTGGGGTGAATGTATAACATTGTTCTGCATTCTGTCCATCAACTGTTGGTTTTGCATTTGTCACCCCGAGTGGGATGGGTATGCTCAGACGTGAGTCCCATGCTCTCCACACCACTGGAGCCAAGCTATCCTGGCTGAAGACGGCTGATGGCCAGAAACCGGTCCTAGGATGCTTATTCCGGTCCGGGAAAGACATGGCTTGGCAGTTCGGGCTGGACTGTTCCCATGAGGCCCAGGGTCAAGGCTGATTTGTATATGGCCATGTCTGAAATGGGGTGGTGTGGAGTGCAAAAAAACAATGGATTTAGGCCCAGGTCTCTGTACTGGGGTGAATGTATGACATTGTTCTGCATTCTGTCCATCAACTGTTGGTTTTGCATTTGTCACCCCGAGTGGGATGGGTATGCTCAGACGTGAGCCCTATGCTCTCCACACCACTGGAGTCAAGCTATCCTGGCTGAAGACGGCTGATAGCCAGAAACCAGTCCTAGGATGCTTGATTCCGGTCCAGGAAAGACATGGCTTGGCAGTTCGGGCTGAACTGTTCCCATGAGGCACAGGGTCAAGGCTGATTTGCATATGGCCATGTCTGAACTGGGGTGGTGTGGAGTGCAAAAAAACGATGGATTTAGGCCCAGATCTCTGTACTGGGGTGAATGTATGACATTGTTCTGCATTCTGTCCATCAACTGTTGGTTTTGCATTTGTCACCCCGAGTGGGATGGGTATGCTCAGACGTGAGTCCCATGCTCTCCACACCACTGGAGTCAAGCTATCCTGGCTGAAGACGGCTGATAGCCAGAAACCGGTCCTAGGATGCTTGATTCCAGTCCGGGAAAGACATGGCTTGGCAGTTCGGGCTGAACTGTTCCCATGAGGCACAGGGTCAAGGCTGATTTGCATATGGCCATGTCTGAACTGTGGTGGTGTGGAGGACAAAAAACGATGCATTTAGGCCCAGATCTATGTACTGGGGTGAATGTATGACATTGTTCTGCATTCTGTCCATCAACTGTTGGTTTTGCATTTGTCACCCCGAGTGGGATGGGTATGCTCAGATGTGAGTCCCATGCTCTCCACACCACTGGAGTCAAGCTATCCTGGCTGAAGACGGCTGATAGCCAGAAACCGGTCCTAGGATGCTTGATTCCGGTCCAGGAAAGACATGGCTTGGCAGTTCGGGCTGGACTGTTCCCATGAGGCACAGGGTCAAGGCTGATTTGCATATGGCCATGTCTGAACTGGGGTGGTGTGGAGTGCAAAAAAACGATGGATTTAGGCCCAGATCTCTGTACTGGGGTGAATGTATGACATTGTTCTGCATTCTGTCCATCAACTGTTGGTTTTGCATTTGTCACCCCGAGTGGGATGGGTATGCTCAGATGTGAGTACCATGCTCTCCACACCACTGGAGACAAGCTATCCTGGCTGAAGATGGCTGATAGCCAGAAACCGGTCCTAGGATGCTTGATTCTGGTCCAGGAAAGACATGGCTTGGCAGTTCGGGCAGAACTGTTCCCATGAGGCACACGGTCAAGGCTGATTTGCATATGGCCATGTCTGAACTGGGGTGGTGTGGAGTGCAAAAAACGATGGATTTAGGCCCAGATCTCTGTACTGGGGTGAATGTATGACATTGTTCTGCATTCTGTCCATCAACTGTTGGTTTTGCATTTGTCACCCCGAGTGGGATGGGTATGCTCAGACGTGAGTCCTATGCTCTCCACACCACTGGAGTCAAGCTATCCTGGCTGAAGACGGCTGATAGCCAGAAACCGGTCCTAGGATGCTTGATTCCGGTCCAGGAAAGACATGGCTTGGCAGTTCGGGCTGGACTGTTTCCATGAGGCACAGGGTCAAGGCTGATTTGCATATGGCCATGTCTGAACTGGGGTGGTGTGGAGTGCAAAAAAACGATGGATTTAGGCCCAAATCTCTGTACTGGGGTGAATGTATGACATTGTTCTGCATTCTGTCCATCAACTGTTGGTTTTGCATTTGTCACCCCGAGTGGGATGGGTATGCTCAGACGTGAGTACCATGCTCTCCTCACCACTGGAGTCAAGCTATCCTGGCTGAAGACGGCTGATAGCCAGAAACCGGTCCTAGGATGCTTGATTCCGGTCCAGGAAAGACATGGCTTGGCAGTTCGGGCTGGACTGTTCCCATGAGGCACAGGGTCAAGGCTGATTTGCATATGGCCATGTCTGAACTGGGGTGGTGTGGAGTGCAAAAAAACGATGGATTTAGGCCCAAATCTCTGTACTGGGGTGAATGTATGACATTGTTCTGCATTCTGTCCATCAACTGTTGGTTTTGCATTAAACAAAAGAGTGACCCACCACACATACAAGTCGAGGGCACTTCTGTCCTGCTGACCCAATAATTATGAAGAATGTCAGGTGACCACGTAGTCATGTGTGTTGCCATGGGTGTGCACAGCAGCTGGGGTCACACGTAGCTCCTGTATGCCTTGGACCGCCACCTGCAGATGGGCTTGACCCCTGCCTTGGACATCCCTTTTTGGGCTGCTGTGGTCGGCGCCTGATCCTAAATGAATGAGAACCAAAGGACACTGGCGTGAGGCCCGCCCTGCCGAGGGCTTTGCGCATCACTGCTGAGAACTGGAATTTACTTAAGAGATTACCATTCTTATGCTTGAACAGGAGGTCCTACCCCGCCGGCCGGGATGCCATGTAGGTTAGTAGGCAGCATAGTGCTCAATATTCGGGGTCCTTGATGCATTCCAACCTTACTACTGCCCCTTTGCTGGCCTGATCAGTTTTTGACTGTCCCAGCTGCCTGAAGGCAATGCTCTGCTGGGCCTGTCCTAGCCGGGCCACTAACTTTCTGAGCCTAAATGCCCCAAAGAATGCAGTTGCAAAGGCTGCTTTGAAAAGGTTCAGCTCACATGTGTCTTTTACTATTTCTCTCAGTGCTTCCACTAGTAAAAACCAATTAATTGAAGTCTGTGGGCCTACGGTAATCCGGTTTCACTCCTTCTGTGCACTTCTAACCCCTCATTGCTGCTTTGATTTAATAAGAGGCAGTGGGCTCCTGCCCTGTGGTTAACTTGGAGAATTGCACTACTGCCGACAGGTGGGCTTGGGCCCAGGACCTCGTCTTTCTGTTCATAAATGCCCTTTGAACTAAACGCTCGGCTGCCCTTCTTGTCTCACCTACATAGCCCAGTGTCAGGATAGTTCCTATGGCATCACTGTCCCTGCATATGTCCTGATTCGCTTGCCCGCATCGTGGTAAAGGGCTTGATCTACTAGTATTCCCCAGCAATAAAGTAGTATCCGTGATAAACTTCTGGAGATTTGTACTGTGATATTTAGAAACCCACACTATCACTTTACATCTCATATATATTTAACATTTTACTATGAATTCCCGAATGTCTTTGCTTGTTGAATGAGGCTGAGACTTGGAAATACAAAAGAGGTACATGGCCACCCTATGCAAGGTGGTTATGTGTTTTGGGTGAAAGGGGAGGTGCGAAGGCATAAGGCATGTAGCATCTGCTGGCTGAGTGTGCCTTGTGGGGTCATGCACATACTCCCTGTGACATCACTATGGGGAGGAGGTGTGGGGGTTGGTGGTACAACCGGAAAGGGTCTCTGTAGGGCCGAGCCTTTCACTTGGATGTAATCAAAAACAGGATAATTAAATGATCTTCTACGATCGATGTACTTATTGTGTGCGCTCGTCCGAGCTGTGTCAACTGCATTCACCCCTCCCCAACTCTCCAATCAAGCATTTGTCAGCTGCTCAGTCTGTTTGTTCTTTTGGTGGTACATGGGTATATAGCAAATGCAATTCAGAAGCCATCAAAAAAAGACAATCAAGGCGTGTCATGAAAGGAAAATACACTAAACGCTCTTGACTGTCCTCTCTGTGCATCATGACAACGGGAGGGGGAGGCGGGGGCTGAAAAGGAATGAACAACTGCAGGGCGGGTGGAGGGGGAGAAGGCACGACAAGGAGAGGGAGGTGGGGAGTAATGAAGGCACCAAAGCATGTCGTGCCTGCAGTAGGAGAACCTTGTTAAAGAAAATAGTGCTCACAGTCTAAATAACAGTGCCATGTAACAACCGAAGTAAAGGGGCCAGTAGCCATGGGAGGTGACAAATGAAGAGGAGGCGGTACTAAGGAGGGACTAACAAGCCTGTGGACGAATCAGAAGCCAGTATTTAGGGCAATTAAGGACAAAAGCCAATGGCAAATATGGGCAGAGAGTGGGCGGAGCTTCTATTCACCTACTCCTCTATAATAAGCCTTGCAGGGCAGCACGTGCGCACTGGCTGTAGGCTCGACATAAAAAGTGACCTATGTTTGCAAACTGGGTCATTTTTGAACTTGTAAAGTCACGCTCTAAAGTGTTTTTCCGGATATGGAATACTGCATGGATGTGCTGCAGTAAATGTTTGCTTTAATTCTAGAAAATTCATCTGCAAAAAGCGGCCAAGCAGACCCAAAACATAGCCTATACACTGCCTTGTCAAACAAGTCCATCAGGAACGGTCTGGTTGCACTAAAGGCCAGTACGACACTATACATAAGCACCCATATTTGAAGGAACTCTGCTTATGTGTTTGGAATGAATAGATAATACACATGTCTACTGTTTTAAAGGACCACTACTTACGTTGTCATTTGATGAACGTAATCACCATGACACATGTCTACCAATGCTTGTTAAAGAATGGTTTCCTGATTTTCAGCCAAGTGTTGCTCTTGTGTTTTTAGAGAGTGAAAAGTGATTCCTTATGTTGGTATTTCCCGTTTGGTCATGCACATGTGGTTACTGGAAGAGTTAGGAATAATAAAACAGTGAATTTTTCACAAAAGGTGGCGTCCTATTTCTTTGCCATTGTAGCCTGAATAGTCAAGCAACTGGTTTTACTACTACATGCAAATAACATTCCAGGTGTACTATGGAGAGCTCCACTGGCACACACAAAATGGATGACAAATCCTACAGGACAGCGGAAAATCCACTCTAGAACTCATGAAAGTTAAAATCAGAATGGACAGTCTGTGTCATGGTTGGGAAAAGAATCATGAGAACGTGTCATTGGCATACCTGCTAACTCACACGGTGCCACCTTGTGACACACTTTATCGGCTCCCATCATGCATAGTGCCAATATCGGCAACACTCCCTATCCCTCCCACAGCAATACTTCATAGAAATAATCAGACACAACACATTTTAGTGGAGAAAATTGCTGCAGGTTTATTTGCATAACAAATATGCCAACATGGTGGGTTATCTTACAGGCGATCCCAGGGCAGGCAGCCCCTCGCCGCCTGCCCACCTGATGAGCCAACCTACCCGGTGGCCCTCGCCAACCAGTGTTTGTCGATTTGGGGGAGGGGATAGCCCCTCCCACCGGCGGACCGCCAGTCCACCCCCTTACTCACACCCCTCTGTGGGGTGGGGGCTTAATGCCCCGCACTCACTGCTCCGGCACCGACGCTGGTGGCTTTGCAATGGCAAACCAGACCTGCTCTTATTGCCCCTCCCACCCGCAGTCTGACGAAAGAATCCCGTGAGCCGAGCTGCACTAAAATACACGTTTGCATTCCTATATAGGCCCCTACCGGGCCTGTGTCAAGTATTCACTTTCCCGCGCAGATGCGAGAAAGGGGGCCGCGCAGGATGCTCGGGTGAGTAGAACAACCCCAAGCCTGAGTGAGACAATGCACCCTTGCAGTCCACGTCCAACACGGTGCCTCTGAAACCAGCTGGCCAGCGAGGCGTCTATCCCCAACAGCATCGCCCCAGGGGCCCAACAGGCGCAGATGTGGGAAGGGGGAGGGGCGTGCTTGATGCTAGGGAGAGGAGCGAACTCGCTCCTCAACTATGGCTGACCGTGCAGGCCTGCGTGGCGGAAGTTGGACCCCCTGCCCCGACCCCCATTCCCAACGCTTGCCACAATTCACCCACCAGTACCGACCCCCTTGAACCTCCAGCGGTGGGCCAGACAAAGACATCATAACTAGGCGGAGGTCCCACCCGGCATGGCCTGCGTGGTGAGACCCAGGGTATGGGGGATGCACTTCGACCGAATGCACAACCATGCTCCCCACTACATAGGCATGAATGCCCTGCCCACACAGGGCCTCCCAGCCTTGCACAACTCTCGCCGCCCTCTGCACATACCCCGCCGCTCCACAAGACTCTTGCTCCCATCTGCCCTCCTCCCGAGCCCCGCCAAGAGACCGTGTCCAACAAGGCTGGTCTCACCGCAAACCCGCACGCAGACAGGCTCGGAGACTGGAAACAACAAACACTCACCGGGTTACCCGGGGTCACGAAAACCCGACGCGAGACCAGGACGAACTAAACGGCGTCAGGGCAGCTAGAGAAAAGAGGGTGCTCAGTGGCCGCTGAGGTATAAGTACCTCTCCCCCCGCCCTCTGCTGAACGGAAGTGACGCAGGCCTGGGGGACCCTCGAGGTTCCCCGCAACACTGGGAGGCTAACAGTGTGCCATCCTGTGGCACTAAGTGGGGCCGCCCTCTTAGGAGGTCCCCCTTCATGGGCCCGGGGCAGCCCTGCAGTCTCCACGTGAGGAGCCGATATCACGCAGTGGCAGCAGGGAAAACGAGCTGAAAACAACTGTAAATAGAGGTTTTCCAGTTCGTTTTCCGAGGCTTTGTACTACCAATTCCCATTGAGGGGTGTGAAAACACCCCAGGGCATCGGCACCAGGCTCAGTAAGCTTTATTGGGGGGGATGAGGGGGCTTGGGGTGGGGTGGGTGGGGTTCAAAGGTTCCTCCTAGGTACTTCTCGGCACGAGGACCCGCCCCCTTGAAGGGCACGCCCCCTCACTCACACTCGAGATTGCTCTTCAAGTGTAATACACACATCCGATGTTTACATAACATTTCTTCTCTTCTTCTCCTAGGTTGTGAGTGTTAAAATCCTGCCTTAATGACTTCGAAAACTTTAATTATATTATGAAAATATGTTTTGGAGATATTTTGTAGTTTTATTACGGATTGTTATGGAACATAATCTGTACACTGCTGCACGATAAATACATAGATTATATATATAGATAGAAGGGCACATTTTTAGTAGAGTTTTTTCATAAGGTAATATTGCTCTGTTATACAAAAATGAGGCACTGTTTCAACATGTCTGCTCAGTATGCAGCTCCACTGGTCCTTGCACCACATTCTGAAAAGACAATCTGACTTGTCTATTATTTGTCTCTGCTACTTGGCTGCGAGCAAGCTCTGGTCTTTCGTCAAGTGGCCATGAGAAGCATGTTCCTGTGAGAAATGAGGAGACATGAAAGGCCTCGCCAGAAACTGCCTAAATGTAATTCAGTCTTCCTGATGCGGGAAAGCGATTCTATTTACAGAAACACCGAACATTAAATTACAATTGTTTGTTGACAGAAAAATTAGAAATGTGCAACATCCTTATAGAGAACACTGAAAACAGTTCTAAGGCAAGACGATTAAATGGACAACGTAAATGGCAGAAGTGTTGGACTCTGGTCTTATTCAAATTCAAATGATTTTTTTTTCTTACACTATCCAATTCCCCGTACTCAAAGACCAAGTACTGGCAAAGCCAGCAATACTTCCTTGGAAGTGTTATCATATCTTCATTTCTTGTCACTGTGGTTGCATGGATGAGTAATTGGATTACTGAGAAATATTCAATGGCTGAATGAAGGGATAGAAGAGCGAGCGCATGGTTGGATGACTGAGAGTGTGGATGGAAGAGTGAGTAAATAGATGAATGCAAGTGGCTACATGAGTGACTAAGTTGCAGAAGTGCATGGTTGGATGACTGAGTTTATAGAAGGAAGAGTGAGTGAATGGATGAATGTAAGTAGCTATATGGGTGACTAAGTTGCTAGGGCAGTGTGTGGAAGAAAAGATTAGATGGCGAGACTGGGCTTTGAGGGAGCTGAGTGAGAAGGGGCTCTCTACGGTCTAGGCACAGTTAATGGGTCAGTGATTTAGTGCATGGATGAAAGAGTAAGTTCATGGGTGGATGGTTGGAGGCTGAGAAAGATAACGGCTGGATGAATGGGTGCACCATGTGTGATCTTGAATGCATGAATAGATGGAAGCGGCAAGAGCAGTGTGGTGGCAAGGATAGTGTGTATGGAGGAAGGTCAATGGGTCTTGTCTGTCTATCTCTCCCTTTGTCTATTGGCTGCAGGGTTTGGTATCTTCACAGCAGCAAGTCTTGCAGACCTGTGCTGTGCACAAGATCACACATGGTGCGCTCTTTGCACAGGGCCAAGTCTGGCAGACCCAGCAAAATGAGGAGAAGCTTCCGTGTACTCAGAAGGTAGTGTGGAGGCATTAGAGCTCGAGGACCCAGCAGGAAGCATAACCTAGAAGAGGACCACATGGACAGTTCTGGACCCTCTTACACGCCTGTTATAACCCTAAGGGCGTCCGCGAGCCACCGCCAACGCTATTACTGTACTATGTATGTATAAAAAAACTTGCTAATAAAGCACGTTGAAAAAAAAAAAAAGAAATGTGTTCAGAACACTGTGTTGATCTTCAGTCCTGTACAGATGATGCACATCTATATCCGCTGGTAAGATAACTCAGTGCGTTTGTGCATCCAATGTAGAGATCTCTTTGTAAACGGAAGGTCACATTTTGAAGTGCTGGCTGGTTCTCTGACCTTTTATTTTTTTGATGTGTTTAAAATCAATAGCTTTTAGTTAATAATTAACACTAGTTATTAGTGCCTAGAGACCCGGCAAACGGTATTTAAGCTTTGTAAGGGCAGTTAGTTTTACTCTTACTATTGCAGATTTTTCTATCTACCGCAAGAAAAACTTTTGTGCACCTCCTGAATTTGATTCAGGAATGAACAGGAGATAGTTTAATATAATGAAATGAAAATCAAATCGTGGTAATTTTGTTGATTTTATTAACAGTTTGGCCTTAGTATGAATCTTGCCAAATCCTTCGTAAGGCCCTGTGGACTAAATTGCGGTGTTTTTTGCATTGCAAAGAATGCCCATAGGAAGGACTAACACATCCCTTTATTTGGGGGTCACCTACGATTCACGAGGGAGGGTCTTGTCAGAAACAGAGATCCCTCATGTTTTGCAACTCAATGGGTTTCCTTTTCAATCTGACTTCCAAGATAAGCAACAAACCTGTAGGGCCCTTGTCGAGATGTACTAAAGGACATGCCTGCCGATCCTTGCCTATGGTTCCGGCCTGTGGGGGTAGAAGACTGTAAATCAACTACAGGCTTTCAAAAACAGAGGGGCATATTACCAAGGGTGGCGATAGGCAATTATCACTGGTTTAGCGTCCGTTTTTAGCCGCTAAATGGCGATAATTCTATAGCTCCATTAGCAAGCTGTCGCTAACTAATGTTAGCGACAGCTTTTAGGCGATAGCGAGCAGTTTGGGGCCCGCTTTGCATGTCAGCGATGTTTATCCCTAATGACATGCAAAGTGGGCGTACCCAACCTGTTAGCGACTGAAAGCAGTCGCTAACATCGCTATCGCCTATTAGCAAGGCAGGCGTAGCGATGGAAATATTCCCGCTATCGCCAAAAACCAACGCCTGCTCACACCAGTTCTTAGCCATGTTATCCAATGGGAGGTGGATAACATGGCTAAGAGCATTTAGTCGCTAATGCATGAATATCGCTGTAATCTCAGCGATATTCATGCATTTCGCCGCTATAGCTGGATATTTTAGCACAATGGAGAAAAACATTGCTAATAGCATGTTTTCTCCGCTAACATATCCAGCGATAGGCAGCGATAAAAAAATCGTCGCTAAGCCTATTTAGCGATAAATATCGCTACTTGTTGGTAATATGCCCCAGAGTTTGTAGACGTATCTTTAGGGTGTCGCCAAAGCCACACACTTATTCCATCCATGAGGAACCCGCCCTCCCGTATGTAGTCGACGCTATTAATTTTGCCCCTCTGATGTTAGGATTCTCCATCTGGGGTAATCCGGAGGCCTCCCTGAACAGGGATATTGTCCTGGTTTGTCTCGCGTGTGAAAAGGGTCTTTACATTCCTTGGTTTAGGTATAGTTAGGATATGTTCAACAAGCTTGGCCGACCTCACATCTTTTCCTCGCCAGGTAACATGGTAAGGGACAAAAGTTGACTAAAATCTACTTTTTATGGATCTTAGGAAAAGAGAAGGAGAGGTGTCGAAAAAGGGAAAGCCGCTAACAGAGAGAGCCTGTTGGTACAAACCTCCCCTGGACTGGAACTTTGGTTCTGGTCCAGAGAGGCAGGGATAGGGTCCCCCTAACCAGACTCAGGCTTGATCAGATCATTTGCCACCTCTCCTTCCCTTCTGACCAGTTTGACCCAAAAGGAATTCTAGTTTGCCTCTGTGATGAGTGCTCACTGCAAACGTTAGCACATTTTGTGTTTGTGTGGGTTTTATAGCAGTTATACTAGTGAAAATAAAGATTCCCTTCTGTGTCGTAATATATTTCCAATGAGGATATCTCAATTAGTTTGCACTGAACCAAAAGAATACAGTTAAGTTATTAAACATCATCACACACTGTAATTAAAATTACATATTCTTATTACTTTATTATGCGCATTACAGGCCCAATTTTCAGTCTTAGATCACAGATCCATTAAAAAATACATATATGAACACATTAATATCACCTTTTTGTACACACTGGTCTACAAATGATTTAAAACACCTTTTACCACTTTCGTAGGACACAGTACATATAACATTGACAGTTATTGTGTAAAATGCATAGTAAACATTACTATTGAACTTCATGCATAGAGAACTTTATGGTATGTTTGCATATTCTTATGCTATAATTTCAGAAGTTGTTAACACAACCACTCAAGTTTCTCTATAATTCTACATGTGGTATATTATACTCCAGTGTGTAAAGTACATCTAAATATATTAAAAACAATACATATTTTTTGTCTGTATGTCGATGCGTTTCTGTGTGTCTTGTAATTTCTTAAACACCTTCTTCAGGACTCAGATTAAAACCAATATTTTTTTCCTTTAAACCACCCCACAATATCAAAACATGAATAATAAATACAATTACATGTGAAACATTATGTGTGTGGACATACTCAAATTGTTTTGGTTCAATGCATACTCAAACTTATTTATAATTGTGAACTAGCACAAGAAACAATGAAAATGTCTAATTATTTGTGTTTGGGGACCAGACATAAATGCCATATTACTTGGTCTCCCTTACAGCTAAGATCTTACAAGTGCTTTAGTAGTCAAAATATCTCACTCTTAATTGTCTTCACAAGGTAGTTTCATGAAAACAAAGGATTTGAATTTAATGTTCCATCATGGCTCCTCCTGTATTTCTGAAGTGCCAGGGGTGTATCACCTATGGGCAATGTCTCACATTATTATTCAAGACAATGTCCTATTACTTACCGGTAATCTTCATTACTCCGGGTCCCGTAGTCCTCAACACCTTCATAATTACAAGTGCAGATAACCATCTCCTGACAGAAAAAAAGAACAGAGGTATGCTGTCACCCTAATACTGCACCTCCCACCGGGAGTACATAAGCAGTACTTACCCAGCATCCCGTCTGTACAACCAAGCCCAGACAGGAAGGCCGGCCGCCCGGGAGGGAGGGAGGGGCGTATGAAGGTGTCGAGGACTACGGGACCCGGAGTAATAAAGATTAACGGTAAGTAATAGGACATTACCCCCAGGTCCCTCCGTCCTCGACACCTTCATAATTACAAGTGGAGAATACCAAAGCAGAAAACCCGGCCTTCCGCACGCACAAGCATACCCAGGAAACCACAACAAAGCAGCCACCCAAGGGAGCACCGAGAAGGAGGAAAGGAAGACCGCAGGAAACCCCCGGCCCGCAACCCAGAAAAGGACGATTCAGAAAAGGGGGTGGTGATGGACAGAGCATCTGAATTAAGCAGAACACTCATACCCAGTCAAAAGATCAGGGCTTGATCCATCACCGTTTTTTAGCTCACTGCACCATCCCAGTTCAGAACCTGGCTACATGCAAATTAGTCTGTCGCTGGCCCAGTGCATCATGGGAACAGGGCAGACCAAACTACCAAGCCAATTCTTTACTGGAAAGGAAAAAAGCTTCCGGGGACCGGTTTCTGGCATTACAGCCGTCTTCGGCCCGGCTTGCTTGAATCCTGAAGGTGCAGTGAGCAAGGGACTCACATCTGAGCATACCCTTCCGCGCTTGTGGTGGCCAAAACGATTCAGAAAAGGGGGTGGTGATGGACAGAGCATCTGAATTAAGCAGAACACTCATACCCAGTCAAAAGATCAGGGCTTGATCCATCACCGTTTTGTAGCTCACTGCACCATCCCAGTTCAGAACCTGGCTACATGCAAATTAGTCTGTCCCTGGCCCAGTGCATCATGGGAACAGGGCAGACCAAACTACCAAGCCAATTCTTTACTGGAAAGGAAACAAGCTTCCGGGGACCTGTTTCTGGCATTACAGCCGTCTTCGGCCCGGCTTGCTTGAATCCTGAAGGTGCAGTGAGCAAGGGACTCACATCTGAGCATACCCTTCCACGCTTGTGGTGGCCAAAACAATTCAGAAAAGGGGGTGGTGATGGACAGAGCATCTGAATTAAGCAGAACACTCATACCCAGTCAAAAGATCAGGGCTTGATCCATCACCGTTTTTTAGCTCACTGCACCATCCCAGTTCAGAACCTGGCCAGACTAATTTGCATTTCACCACCCCCTTTTCTGAACCCAGAAAAGGACAGCAGGGACAAGGACCGGAGACAAAGAAAAAGGCCAGGGCACCAAGAAAAAGGAGGCCCCCAACCCGAGAAACCGGCAACCGGGACCCGGACCAGGACACCAAGACCAGCCAAAACAACCCACCGGAGAAGACCGCCAAGGTCAGAACCAGCAGGAAGGCACACAGGGCCAGGCAGACCCACCAGGAAGACGAGACAACCCGGAAGAAAGCCAAAGAAACAAAAGACCAACAGAGCGCAGAAAAAGTACCCAGCCCAAAAAAAGGAAGGAGAAGCGCTGGCCAGAAACCCCGCCAAACTCCCCCAAAAAAAGAACACGAGCCCAAGAGACCCGAGGAGGTCCAGGAAGCAACAAGCACCCAGGAGCCCAAAAGGAGCGGACGGGGAAGAACCCCACAACCCAGCTGAAAGCCCACCAAACAAGGAGAGGCCAACAAGACCGGAAACCAGCAACAAAGAAAACAGAACCAGGTCGGGAACAGAGAAACCGACCACAATCCCAGAAAACTCCAACCCCAAAGGGATGGAACACAAGGCAGGAGGGGAACACAGAGCAACCGGGAATCCCCAGCAGCCGCCCAAAGAGGCACAGAGAGCAGCACAAAGAAGGCGCCCAGAAGACACAGGACCGCCCAGGCAACCCACACCCATGCCAGACCAGCAGCAAGGGCAGGAGCAGCAGGAAAAAGAAAGCCCAGGGAGCACAGCACCCGGACCACCACCACAAGGCCCAAACCCAGCAACGCCGGAGAGGAGCCAAGCAACCCGCAAAAAAGAGGCCAAAAAACGCCAGCAGAACCGAGAAGCCAGGACCAGAGCCAAGCAACCCGACCACGCAGGAGGCCCACGCAGAGCCCACGGCACAGCAAAAAGGGGATGGAAGAAACGGGAACCCCCAGCACACCACCGCCAGAACCACACAGAAGGGCGGAAAAGAACAGAGCCCACCGCCAAAGCGGAAGCCAGAGGAAGCAGAGGGCCAACAAGCAGAAAACCCCAGACAACCCGCAGCCAGAAGGGAGAACCCCACCGAGGCAAGAGCACCACGGAACCACACCCCACTCAGAGAGAGGGGAGGGGGGGCACCCAACAGCCCCACAACGGGAATCAAGGCAGGAGAAACAAGGGAGGCAGAAGCCAACCAGGACACCAAAACCAGGAAACTCACAGCAGAACACCCCCAGAGAGGGCAAAACAGCCAGGAAGCACAGGAGGCACAGCCCGAGGACAACCAGAACAAGCAGGAAGCCCGCAGACCACCGGAGTCAAAGGACCCCACAAAAGCCCCAACACAGGCGGAAGAAGACCGCCAAGACCCGCCAGCAGGAAGCAAGCCCCGAAGGACCCACCCGGGCGCGGTCACAACAGCAGAGCACCCCACCAGGACACAGAGAGCCCAGGCAAGGACGCAGAGCCCAAAAGAAGACCAACACGCAAAAACAGAAAGCCCCAGCAGACACCCAGCCAGCTCAGAAAGGCAGCACGGCCCCAGGCCACCAACCGGGAGATCAGGAGACCCGGAGAGGGGAAAAAACCAGGAACCCCGCCAAGGGCGTGGCACCACCAAAAGACAGCCAGGCCCAAACAGCAGCCGCAGGAACACCAGGGCCCAGAAGGCAAAACCCCACCGGAAAGATCACCCGGGGGGAGGAAAGCGCCACGAATAAGAAGAGCAGGCTCCCAACAAACCGAGAAGCAAGCCAAAGGCAAGCACAGGGGGAGCCAGAGCAGAAGCAGCCACGCTAAGCACACCCAAAAGACCCCAGGACCATACCAGAACCAGGAGCAAAGGGAAGGACATCAGGAAGACCCAGGCAGGCAAACAGGCGAGAACAGGAGCAGGCAGGGAGGTAGTCGCACCCAAGGCAGCACCAGTCACCCAAGCACAGGCAGAGGGGACAAGCACCCCAAAGAGCCCCTGATACGACAGCGGCAACCAACCAAGAGAGGAACCAGGCGCAGCCCAAGGGACGGGAGGAACAGGGCCAGGAGCCCCAAACGCCCACCAACCAAAAGGAAGCCAGGAAGGAAAAACCATGGGACCCAAGCGGAGCAGAGGCAACAGCCAGACCGCAGCGGAGGCAAGGCCACCGAGGGAAAACAGCAAGGAAAACAGCCACCACAGAGGCGACCGGAACCCAAGTCAGCCGGAGGTAGCCCACAAACAGAAGAGTGAGAACCCACAGAGCCACCTAGAGCAGGGGCACCCCGAAAAAGAGAACCAGAGGGAGCAGACCCACGGAACAACCCCCACCGGAGAACAACAAGATCCGGGGCGGGCCGTAGGCAAGGCCGAGGACCAGGAACCCACCACACAGGAGGCAAGCAGCGTGGACACCTGAGGCAGCAGTAGGATACGAAACCCAGTCCCGAACAAATCCAGGCACCCCCAGGAGGCACCGACCCAGGGACAAGACACACTCCAGAAGGCACGCCCGGCAACACCCCAGGACCGACAGCAGCAGCCCAACAGAGCACCCATGAACACCGGACATCAGGACAGCAGCAGGAGGGGCGAGAAATAGCCAGAGCGGGGGCCCCACCGCAAAGGAAACCCAAACATATACATATGTAGGAAAGGAACAAGACGCCCCAACATGAGGACTACCAAAGGGAAACACCCAGAACCACCAACGCCGCAGACATCATGCAATCCAAGAGAACCAACATGATGAGCGACCCCCAGATGGCCAGTGACAGGAAACCAACAGTAGCAGGCAAGGGGGAAGAAGCGACGTGTCCAGAACTAGAGGAAGCCGAGTGCCGCCGCCAAGATCCGAATTCAGCACCCCAGGCAAGAGAACGAGCGCTCAAGCCATAAGGCCAGATCCTCACCACCTTCAAGGAGGGGCAAAGCGCTGCCGCAAACTTCAGCGAGTGGCCCATCATCCAGGAAGAACGGAGCCAACACCGAGCCGCAGCCAAACAGAGGGCAGGGAATGGGAACAAAGGGACTACCCACACACAGCGCCCAAAGTACAAATGCATGGGAGAAAAACAGAGGCCAGAAAAAGCCAGCAGGGTGCAAAGCCAGCCACCGGAGGACACACCCCCACGGCCAGGGAGAACCCGGAATGAACCCTCTCACCATGACCAAAAAGGAGGCACCAGGAAGAAAGGAAAGGGCAGCACCAACCTACCAATACCAAAACACAGAGCAGAAGAAAAAGCAGCATCAGCACCACATCCCCAAACATCATGGTGCAAAAGAAGTCAAAAGCGTGCGACCCCCACCCAGCAGTACCACCAGGAAAGCTGAGTGAAGCGTAGCAAAGAGACAAGATGTAGCACAAAAAAGCGCCCCAGAGACGTGACATCACAACGCCCCCTGCTAGGTTTCACCATGACAAAAAACATGTGTACTCGGAAAGCGCACGCACTCCCAGAGGCATCCTGGCGCCGAAGAACAGAGGTGAAGCGCCAACCCAACGCAATGGAACTCAGCACAGCAACCACAGGCGGAAGGCTGAATGCACACACCGGGGTACGAACCCGTGACCACGACGAACACAGGCGCCTGCGGGGGACACAGCAGACCACAGAGTGCAAAGGCACCAGTGTGCACGAGAGACACAGCAGTATTTCATAAATTGAATTATAGCGCTGCACTGGAGCACAAGCTGCATCGCACAAGGTCGTGTTCATGTATGAAATCTTTTATTATATATTTCTTCTATTTAAATTTAGTAGACATGGGTGGTAAGGGTCAAGTAAATTGCCCGGAATAACATGATGTGGAGCCGGCGCCGACACTCGAACCAAGTTCCTCAGGTCCAAAAACGGCAGCTTCGGCCCTTACGCCCCACCCTTTACCCACAAAGAAATAACACAGCATGGGAGCAGGCCCAAATGACACCCAGGGCCTCCAAAGGATCGCTAAATAGTAGCGCGCACCCCCCGCCGGCAGCGAACACAATACAAGCAGCCGCCACTGCCGCTGAGCACTGAAAGTCCCTGCACTCTCGACAACAACAAAGAGAGAGAGCAAAAGACACCGCAAAGCGGGACTCACCCTGAGCGGGGGCCGGAGCATGTACAAGGCCCCCACTCAACAGCCAGCACCGGACCCTCCTGCATCCATAACATCCAGCGCAGCACGTCTCCCACCCGGGCAAGCACGGGGAGACGCGCACCACGACCCGGAAGCAACCGGGAGTCGGTGCACCAGCCGCAAAGGGCGGGCAAGGATCCACGGAACACCGGCCAGGAAGAAGCCAAGCTTCCCAGCAAGCCAGGCAGGCCGGAAGGCAGACACACCAGGAACAGCACCCCAGCCCGCGAAGCCAGGCAGCCGGGCAGGGGGAGCAGAGAAGAGCAAGCACGCCACCCCAGGCCAGCAGGAGCAGGGGCAGCAACAGCAACAGCACACCAACTGTCCATTCTGTCGAAGACAGAAAAAAAGAACAGACGGGATGCTGGGTAAGTACTGCTTATGTACTCCCGGTGGGAGGGGCAGTATTAGGGTCCCAGCATACCTCTGTTCTTTTTTTCTGTCAGGAGATGGTTATCTCCACTTGTAATTATGAAGGTGTCGAGGACGGAGGGACCTGGGGGTAATGCCGATTTTTCATGTATTAATCATTTACAATTATTATAATTATGTACTTACTAGGGGTGGGCGGAAAACTACGCGCTGATAGCGTAGTGGATGATGCCAGCCACACCTGCTCCCCGGGCCCGGTCCAAGCTTCCGTAACCCTAGCCAGGCCGGGGAGAGCCTCCCCGGGCCCCGGTGGAGCCCCGTCACCAGCGCCCGGACCCTCTGGCGGCTTGCAGGACGGGGGGCTCCCGCACCCCAGGCCCGGCCGGACGGAGCTCAAGCCCCGGGCCCGGTCCCAGCTACCGAACCCTAGCCAGGCCGGGGAGAGCCTCCCCGGGCCCCGGTGGAGCCCCGTCCCCAGCGCCCGGACCCTCCGACGGCTTGCAGGACAGGAGGGCTCACGCACCCCAGGCCCGGCCGGACGGACGGAGCTCAAGCCCCGGGCCCGGTCCCAGCTACCGAACCCTAGCCAGGCCGGGGAGAGCCTCCCCGGGCCCCGGTGGAGCCCCGTCCCCAGCGCCCGGACCCTCCGACGGCTTGCAGGACGGGGGGGCTCACGCAACCCAGGCCCGGCCGGACGGAGCTCAAGCCCCAGGCCCGGTCCCAGCTACCGAACCCTAGCCAGGCTGGGGAGAGCCTCCCCGGGCCCCGGTGGAGCCCCGTCCCCAGCGCCCGGACCCTCCGACGGCTTGCAGGACGGGGGGGCTCACGCACCCCAGGCCTGGCCGGACGGAGCTCAAGCCCCGGGCCCGGTGTCAAGCTACCGAACCCTAGCCAGGCCGGGGAGAGCCTCCCTGGGCCCCGGTGGAGCCCCGTCCCCAGCGCCCGGACCCTCTGACGGC